>NC_137120.1:9363104-10563104 GCF_949357685.1 Gobio gobio
TTACTTTTTTCTACTTATTTGAAATGAGTTATTTATACAGCTCTAAAGTCAATTAAAGTGTAATATCTCCAAAATGCTACAGTAAAATGGTTTGATATAAGGTTTGTATACTGTATGGGACGTCCCGTGTTAAACGTTACCGTTATTTTTCTCTACTTATTTGAAATGAGTTACTTATACACCTCTAAAGTCAATTAGAGTGTAATATCTCCAAAATGCTACAGTAAAATGGTTTGATATGAGGTTAGTATACTGTATGGGACGTCCCGTGTTAAACGTTACCGTTATTTTTCTCTACTTATTTGAAATGAGTTATTTATACAGCTCTAAAGTCAATTAAAGTGTAATATCTCCAAAATGCTACAGTAAAATGGTTTGATATGAGGTTTGTATACTGTATGGGACGTGCCGTGTTAAATGTTACCGTTAGTTTTTTCTACTTATTTGAAATGAGTTATTTATACAGCTCTAAAGTCAATTAAAGTGTAATATCGCCAAAATGCTACAGTAAAATGGTTTGATATGAGGTTTGTATACTGTATGGGACGTGCCGTGTTAAACCTGACCATTTTTTTTTTCTACTTATTTGAAATGAGTTATTTATACAGCTCTAAAGTCAATTAAAGTGTAATATCTCCAAAATGCTACAGTAAAATGGTTTGATATGAGGTTTGTATACTGTATGGGACGTCCCGTGTTAAACCTGACCATTTTTTTTTTCTACTTATTTGAAATGAGTTATTTATACAGCTCTAAAGTCAATTAAAGTGTAATATCTCCAAAATGCTACAGTAAAATGGTTTGATATGAGGTTTGTATACTGTATGGGACGTCCTGTATTAAACCTGACCGTTAGTTTTTTCTAATTATTTCAAATTAGGTGTTTAAAGGCCCCTGAAGTTGAAAATATCACATTTCAGGTTTCACATGGGTTGTGTATTGTGGAGCATTAAATACAAGAGAACACAAGAATACTTTATTTTTACTGCTTGTACTGTAAATCTTTACATAAAAAAATGTCTTGAGATGTGACCTATAAAGAGAGAGAGAGAAATACATTAGTCAAAGATGAGTGTAAAAAAAAATTATCTTACAAATATGGGCAACGAACTAACTCAAAGACGGAAAGAAAAAGGAAAGAAAGAAAGAAAGAAAGAAAGAAAGAAAGGGAGAGAGAAAGAAAGAAAGAAAGAAAGAAAGAAAGAAAAGGAGAGAGATAAAGAGAGAAAAAAAGAAAGGAAGAAAGAAAGAAAGGGAGAGAGATAAAGAGAGAAAAAAGAATGAAAGGAAGAAAGAAAGAAAGAAAGAAAGAAAGGGAGAGAAAAAAGAAAGAAAGAAAGAAAGAAAGAAAGAAAGAAAGGGAGAGAAAAAAAGAAAGAAAGAAAGAAAGAAAGAAAGAAAGAAAGAAAGAAAGAAAGAAAGAAAGAAAGAAAGAAAGAAAGAAAGAAAGAAAGAAAGAAAGAAAGAAAGAAAGAGAGAAAAAAAGATATAATGAGAAAGAAAGAAAGAAAGAAAGAAAGGGAGAGAGATAAAGAGAGAAAAAAGAATGAAAGGAAGAAAGAAAGAAAGAAAGAAAGAAAGAAAGAAAGAAAGGGAGAGAAAAAAGAAAGAAAGAAAGAAAGAAAGGGAGAGAAAAAAGAAAGAAAGAAAGAAAGAGAGAAAAAAGATAAAATGAGAAAGAAAGAAAGAAAGAAAGGGAGAGAGATAAAGAGAGAAAAAAGAAAGAAAGAAAGAAAGGGAGAGAAAAAAAGAAAGAAAGAAAGAGAGAAAAAAAGATAACATGAGAGAGAAAGAAAGAAAGAAAGAAAGAAAGGGAGAGAGATAAAGAGAGAAAAAAGAAAGAAAGAAAGAAAGAAAGAAAGAGAGAGAGAAAGAAAGAAAGAAATAAAGAAAGGGAGAGATAAAGAGAGAAAAAAGAAAGAAAGAAAGGGAGAGAGAGAGAAAGAAAGAAAGAAATAAAGAAAGGAAGAAAGAAAGAAAGGAAGAAAGAAAGAAAAGGAGAGAGATAAAGAGAGAAAAAAGAAAGAAAGGAAGGAAGAAAGAAAGAAAGAAAGAAAGAAAGAAAGAAAGAAAGAAAGAAAGAAAGGGAGAGAGATAAAGAGAGAAAAAAGAAAGATAGAAAGAAAGAAAGGGAGAGAGCTAAAGAGAGAAAAAAGAATGAAAGGAAGAAAGAAAGTGAGAGAAAAAAAGAAAGAAAGAAAGAAAGAAAGAAAGAAAGGGAGAGAGAGAAAGAAAGAAAGAAAGAAAGAAAGAAAGAGAGAAAAAAAGATAAAATGAGAAAGAAAGAAACAAAAGAAAGAAAGGGAGAGAGATAAAGAGAGAAAAAAAGAACGAAAGGAAGAAAGAAAGAAAGAAGGAAAGAAAGGGAGAGAAAGAAAGGAAGAAAGAAAGAAAGGGAGAGAGCGAGAGAAAGAAAAAAGATAGATAGAAAGAAAGATAGATAGAGAAAGAAAGAATGAAAAAAGGAAAGGAGAGAGAGCGCGAGAGAGAGAGAGAGAGTGAGAGAGAGAGAGAGAGAGAGAGAGAGAGAGAGAGAGAGAGAGAGAGAGCGAGCAAACTCAATCGCGTTCTGTGTTGCAGCAGTTCCTGAAATTACCGTACGTGTAGTAATAGCCGCGCACACCCTAATTTTTTGGCGGCTGGCTTGACCGTGTATTTTCAAACCGCGGCTGGCTTGACCGCAGTTCGGTGTGCTGTAAACCACACACACCCTGACAGCGACGACCGATAACAAAACACACTAAACAGAGAGTGTTTTTATACGACTGTGACTCCAGTGTTGGGAATAACGGCGGGACGGTTTCATCGGACGCACGCGCGTTGCCACGGTTACGCGCCTGGCCCCCGAAGTTAACTTCCGGTCTGTGTTTGTTTATCGAGGTGTTTCTCAATGTCAAGGATCCTTCCTCTGCAGGACTGATCCTTCCAAGTCACTTCCTTCAGAGGCTAGGCGAGGCTCCTCTTAAGCATTCGGAGAACAGGCAAATGGAACAGGCTAGCAAGTGCACGTCAGCCTCATTATGTCAGTGAAAAGGTCCGTTAGCGTCCGTTATCAATAACGTCATTTGTATACGGTTGTAATTTGTACTGTATGTATATGTATCCAGAGTGTATCTTTATGCTCATCAAGCCTGCATTAAGCCTAATATTGTGAAATATTATTACATTATGTTCTTTTAAACGTTTTATTAATCAAAGAATCTTGAAAAGAGTATCACAGTTTCCATCATTGACATTAAATCCTCCTATGAGAATGATTTCTGAATGATCATGTGACACTGAAGAGTGGAGTAATGATGCTGAAAATCCAGCTGTGATCACAGGAATAAATTATATTTTAAATTATTTTAAAATAGAAAACCATTATTTTAATAATATTTCACAATATTGCTGTTTTTTATCAAATAAATGCAGGCTTGATGAACATAAGAGGCTTCTTTCATAATGCTGCATAATATTCAAAAATGGTAATATAATAAAGTCCTTTCACGTAACAATTTCGCCAGCCTACACTTCACATAATAAACCTGTAGTGGCACTTGGGTTTTGTTAACTTTGATAGTTTCATGAAATAGTAAACGGTGTATCAATATACATAAATACAAGTGAATTTAACACTTACATTAACTTGACTTTTGCTGCTGCTGCATAGTTTTGTGCAGGGATTTGTTTGTTGTCAGTTAAAATCCATTTTGTCAGTGATGCAATTTATAAAATGAGACAAACCGCAGGAAATCGTTCCACAAACGTTAGTTTGTCTGTCCAATGTGTCCATGTAATTTTCAACCGATTTATGAATAAGAACAGAAACCACTCCACTTCACATCGCCCAATGGAATTTGAACTTGCTTTGCCAGATCACGATTGGTTGGTGTATATACATGACACCGGGCATTAGTGAATTGTGTAATACTTTAAAATATATAATATATAGATTTGTAATTAAATCAACACATTAGCTTTGATTATGGATGAAAAAAAATATTGGTTTACTTCTTTCCCGTGAGGCACACGCAACGCCTCAACAGAAATTGTCCGACTTTTGAGCCGTTCGTTACTATTGTATACATTGTCATGTTATAATAATCACATTTATTTTGTTTTATTGACCACGATATTATCATTGATATTTGTCTGAGAGGGGCACTTTTGATTAATTTGAAATGAAATGAAAGATGATAGCGCATGAGAAAGACAACGCAGCCTCTGTTGTTATTGATTCTTTGCGGACATCTACCGGAAGTTAAGTTTGGGCCACAAAAGGGCGCATGCGCCGTAACGTTTGTTTATGTTGTTGCCGTTGAAACCGTCTATAGATAAACGGCGTTACTAATGGATTTATTGTTTTCAGTAACGAGTAATCAAGCGTTACTGAGAAAAAAATGCGGCGTTACTATAAATGAGCTCACTGAAGCGGTTTTCATCTGAACAGGCTCTCTGTCAGTAGGACCTGCAACGTGTGTATGTGTGTGCGTGTTGGGGGGTGGGACACATAACTGATGATGATTGGTGGGTGGGAGACAAGGTTGAGGTTGATAGGTTGAGTTCACACACACACACACACACCTATGACGCACACGCATATGCACAGTCAGCGATGGCAAGTCCAACGACTTTAAAGGGTTAGTTCACCCAAAAATGAAAATTATGTCATTAATTACTCACCCTCATGTCGTTCGACACACGTAAGACCTCCGTTCATCTTCAGAACACAAATTAAGATATTTTAGTTGAAATCCGATGGCTCAGAAAGGCCTCAGCAAGCCCTCCATAGGGATTCAGTACATTTACACTGGGTGGTTCATGTAGGTTGTCTACAAACCGGAAGGTTGGTGGTTCGATCCCCGGTTCCACCTGACCAAGTGTCGAGGTGTCCATGAGCAGTAGGTGTCCTACTGACAGAGAGCCTTTAACCCCAGCTGCTCCCGACGAGCTGGATGGCGCCTTGCATGGCTGACACCGCCGTCGGTGTATGAATGGGTGAATGTGAGGCAAAAATGTAAAGCGCTTTGGATGGCCGTAGGTCTGTTAAAAGCGCTATATAAATGCAGTCCATTTACCATTTACACTCACAAGACCCATAAAAGGCACTAAAAACATTGTTACAAAGTCCATCTCACAACAGTGGCTCTACAATAATTTTACAAAGCGACGACAATAGTTTTTGTGCGCAAAAAAAAATCAAAATAACGACTTTGTTCAACACAAACTTTGGCCTCTGCCGTGAACTCACGAAGCTCCATGACGCATGCGTGAGAATATGACGTAGCGCCAGTGTTCGGGAATCCATGAAATACATGCTTTAGTCCCATTTTGAGCACTACGCCGAGACCTAAAGCACGATCAATGTAGAATTCAACAGCTTAGATACGGCGCATCTTCCTCTGCTTGTAAACACATCTCCTGCTCGCTTCTGGGTTATGTGTCCGAACGCCGGATCTGCGTCATATTCTTGCGCATGCGTCGTGGTGCTTCGTCACATGTCCCGTGGTGCCACTTACGTTAGCAAGCTAACAACTCGCTACCTAGTCAGAGCAAACTACCACCAAAATCATATATTTAAATTTTTTCTAATAATCAGTCCTTCCAGAAAAATGCGGCTTTTTTTTGTTGCGGGCAAAAATCCTTGATTATACGGCATGTTTTCTTAAAAAATGCGATGAAAAATGCGGGATATTTATGCAATTTTATGCGATAAAATTGCGGGAACTTGCAAAAACTGCGGTTTGATGAGAAAGAGAAAAAAAGCACTACATCACAGAAAGTGCTGGAATATTTAAGTTCTCATCTTGTTTTATTGAAGACCTTAATAATGGCTCAAATTTACAAAACATTTAGTCAATCAAGTTCTGTAGCTTTACAAAAGGAATATGCTACAACTTCTGAAAAAATTAATAAATAACTTCCTGTTTTACAGATGTCGCTATACAAAACAGACATTTGAGTGCTTCCAATGCACAAAGTGCAATCTCTTAAAGGGTTAGTTCACCTAAAAATGAAAATTCTGTCATTAATGACTTCCCTTTATGTTGTTGGACACAAATTAAGATATTTTAGTTGAATTCCGATGGCTCAGAAAGGCCTCCATTGGCACAATGTACACTCTCAAGACCCATAAAAGGTAGCCTACTAAAGACGTCGTTACAAAGTCCATCTCACTACAGTGGTTCTACAATAACTTTATGAAGCGACGATAATAGTTATTGTGTGCAAAAAAAACTAAATAACGACTTATATAGTGATGACTGATTTCAAAACACAGCATCATGATGCTATGAATCATCGAGTCGATTCATGATTCGGATCGCGTGTCAAACTGCTGAAATACGTGACTTTGGCGATCCAACCCGCTGAATCGACTCATTGATTCATAACGCTTCAAACCGCTGAATCGACTCATTGATTCATAACGCTTCAAAGCTGTGTTTTGAAATCAGTCAGCACACAGGGAAACTGCTTTGCTCTTTTGCTGTTATTTTTGTTGGCCAATGGGAGTTTGTGCTTCATCATGGTTTCACCGGTATCTATGGTTTCTCCACGGGGTTTGAAGCTTTTCGATGACGTTCACGTCGGGTAATCACATCACTTCAAAACGTTCCCATGGCAATAGGCGGAAATGGTGGCTCTTGTGTGAAGTAAACGAAAAATTTTCAACTTTCTCCTAATATATATGACTTTTTTTGCAACGAAAATGCGGGGATTATGAAATCATGATAGACCCGCATATTTTGCACGCGGAAATAGGCAATTTATGCGGCGAAAGTGCGGCGTATTTGAAAAAATGCGGCCCCCGCATGAATATGCGGACTTTGGCTGATTATGCGTTAAATCACGCGATCGCATAATCGCGTTTTTCTGGAGGGACTGAATAATACCTACATTTCCCATGATTAAATATAAATCATTGGTGGCCAGGTGCCGCACTTTCACATCTTTCACCCATCCAGCCACAGCATATTGATATGCATCGGTACTCTTGAAAGCCTTCAAGTGATCCCCTACAATATGGGGTGGGGTTATGTACAAGACTGTAGTGTATATATATATATATATATATATATATATATATATATATATATATATATATATATATATATATATATAATAGACAAAAGAAAACTGGGGGTAACAAATAAGGCCTAAAGAGCCTAAAATAGAAATTGTCTTGTAGAGTGTATCTCTGTCTCTCTCTCTCTCATTCAAATGGGCAGTTTGGGTGGCCATACCGGGCGAGTCGGTCGTAAATATGGCGTTGTTCTATTTGGTAGAGATGTACAGTGAGGAAAATAAGTATTTGAACACCCTGCTATTTTGCAAGTTCTCCCACTTAGAAATCATGGAGGGGTCTGAAATGGTCATCGTAGGTGCAAAAAAAAAAAATCCAGAAATCACAATGTATGATTTTTTTAAACTATTTATTTGTATGATACAGCTGCAAATAAGTATTTGAACACCTGAGAAAATCAATGTTAATATTTGGTACATTAGCCTTTGTTTGCAATTACAGAGGCCAAACGTTTCCTGTAGTTTTTCACCAGGTTTGCACACACTGCAGGAGGGATTTTGGCCCACTCCTCCACACAGATCTTCTTTTAGGTCAGTCAGGTTTCTGGCCTGTCGCTGAGAAACACGGAGTTTGAGCTCCCTCCAAAGATTCTCTATTGGGTTTAGGTCTGGAGACTGGCTAGGCCACGCCAGAACCTTGAGATGCTTCTTACAGAGCCACTCCTTGGTTATCCTGGCTGTGTGCTTCGGGTCATTGTCATGTTGGAAGCCTCGACCCATCTTCAATGCTCTAACTGAGGGAAGGAGGTTGTTCCCCAAAATCTCACAATACATGGCCCTGGTCATCCTCTCCTTAATACAGTGCAGTCGCCCTGTCCCATGTGCAGAAAAACACCCCCAAAGCATGATGCTACCACCCCCATGCTTCACAGTAGGAATGGTGTTCTTGGGATGGTACTCATCATTCTTCTTCCTCCAAACACGTTTAGTGAAATTATGACCAAAAAGTTATATTTTGGTCTCATCTGACCACATGACTTTCTCCCATGACTCCTCTGGATCATCCAAATGGTCATTGGCAAACTTAAGACGGGCCTTGACATGTGCTGGTTTAAGCAGGGGAACCTGCCGTGCCATGCATGATTTCAAACCATGACGTCTTAGTGTATTACCAACAGTAACCTTTGAAACGGTGGTCCCAGCGCCTCCTGTGTAGTTCTGGACTGATTTCTCACCTTTCTTAGGATCATTGAGACAATTTTGTCTCTAGTGTCTTTGGACAGCTCTTTGGTCTTGGCCATGTTAGTAGTTGGATTCTTACTGATTGTATGGAGTGGACAGGTGTCTTTATGCAGCTAACAATCTCAAACAGGTGCATCTAATTTAGGATAATAAATGTAGTGGAGGTGGACATTTTAAAGGCAGACTAACAGGTCTTTGAGGGTCAGAATTCTAGCTGATAGACAGGTGTTCAAATACTTATTTGCAGCTGTAGGCTATCATACAAATAAATAGTTAAAAAATCATATATTGTGATTTCTGGATTTTTTTTTTTTTAGATTATGTCTCACAGTGGACATGCACCTACGATGACAATTTCAGACCCCTCCATGATTTCCAAGTGGGAGAACTTGCAAAACAGCAGGGTGTTCAAATACTTATTTTCCTCATTGCATACCCTACATTTTGAAAATAAAAATATCTAAAAACTTAATCTTAAACTTTCTCAAATTTCTTTCAAATTTTCATTATTTTTATTCAGTGTCAGCAATTTAATCAAACATTTAATCAAATTTAACTGCTTATTTGCTGGAATCATTCAACTATTGTTATATGTATAGCCTAAAGTACGATTTAAACCAATGTGTTTCATACATTACAACACATTCCAGCCGACATGCGCAGTTGAACCTGCAGTTGAACCTGTCAGTTTGACATAGGCTGTAAATTGGTCTATTGTTGCACTGAATGCTATTAGCTGTGAGAAGACATGCTGCGTCCCAATTCGCCTACTTATACTACGTCCTAAAAGTATGTACTCTTTTTGTTAAGAAAAAGTACTTACCGTAAATCCTCTAATATTGGCCTGTATTCCATTAGCGGCCGGGTCTCCAACATTGGCCGGTCTCGCTGTCACCGAAGGTAAATAAAGGCCGGTCTCTAATAGCGGCCGGGGCTATTATTAGAACCAAAGTTTTTCTGGGCAGGCCTCAACATTATGCTTGCATGTGATAGTAACATGCAAGTACCACAGGGTACTGGTCATGTCAATCACCCAGACATCCCAAGTCTCCCGCATATTTATAGCAGCTCCCTGAATGATGCCCGCAAATTAGTAAAATTCTCCCGCAATCTAGAGCGAGCGAGCAAGAGCGCGCATGCGAGACACAAACTGTGCACGCGCGCACGGCAGAGAGGGAGAGAGAGCGAGAAACCTTACGTGTGTGTGTGCTAGTGTGCACCTAATGAAGCGCATGTAAGACGGAGAGCGTCCTGATTGGCTTGTTTCGGTAAGTCAACCAATCAATTGTCAGTGTGGGCGGGCTTTTATCTCTTCTCCCGAACCGAATTAATCAGTTCAGTGTATCTAGAAACTGGAGCGCCATGGCAGAGGGAGAGTGCCCCAAAAAACGAAAGTATAAAGTATAAACATAATGACAATCTTGCACACTCTACAGTTTGTAACTAACATGTTATGGTTGAGTTAAACAAGTTTAATTTCATGTGCATATTTTTCAGGTCGGCTAGTTGCCAAGGCTACATGAAAACAACAAACTCCTTAGACCTGTTTAAAGTTGCAATGAAATATAAATAAAAGCAGTTTACATAAATAGTAGTATAAGCAGCTTATGTAAATAGTAAAAGTGATCTACATAATTTTAGGAGAGATACCTCCCTGAAATGACTTTTTTCAGGTTGGGATGTCTGATCACCTCTCTTGACTCGCACGTGAGACTTCAGTCACCGGGTCCGGTAGGCTAACGTTTACGGCGCGAGGATGAGAACAGACGCGCAGCGGTCAGCGGAACATGAGGACGACGAAGAGGATCTGTACAATAATTAACTTGTTGTAGAAGCTGGCGCGAGTGATGAGGAGTTTACAGGGAGAGATGAAAAGGAGGAGGAAACTGAGGAGGACGAGGATTAAACAGAATTGGAGGATTTTTTTTTTTATAACTTCAAACCAAACGAGACAGGAATGGTTAAACTTTGGAGCGGTAAGGTGTCTGTTGCCTTTTGTTATGAATCAATAACCTAATTATCACCGTGTATGGTTAAGTGTTTACAATGCACTACCGGTAGCCTATGTTTGCTACGTTTTTGTTACCATATTTCTACACTGGAATTTAGCCTGAATTACCGGTATTTGTTGTTAATGTTCTGTATGCATACCATAATGTTATGGTAACTGTACGTTTTCAATAAATGAACCTAGTATTTTATAGGTTGAAATAGACGCAAAATCTCATTTTTAGTCATTCTACTGGTAGTTTGATTTGCTCAAATAGAAATTGAGGCCTGCCTCTAATTCTGGCCTCCTTCCAATAAAGGCCTGGACCGCGATGCGCTTGAGTAAAATAAAGGCCCGGGCCTATATTAGAGGATTTACGGTACTTTTGAGTGTGTAGCAGAACGCAAGCTTTGGGACATACTACTTCATCATCTTTAACGGACTCTGTTACGTGCGTCCCGTCACCGTTTAAACTGCCCCGGCAATCATCGTCACAATTCAAATCCTCCACAACAATAATTTCCTACAGTATCGGAGAGAAATGTAGTCGCACGTTGGTCTGCCATTCATGGGTCTTTAATGCAGAGACTCCTCTCATGTGTTTGCAAAGTTAATGGCCACACGTATTACAAAAGTTCACAAATCTGCTGCAGGTAAAATATAATGGCTAACATTGAATAAATATATTTTTGTTAGGTTAAATACTGATAATTGCTCACTCAAACCCCTTTATCTAATCCTCTCCACTTAACCGTCAGACTCGCGTAACCATCATGTTTGTAGTTTTTTAACACTTTTTATCCGCGTTTGTAGTTCTGAATGGACGAGGATTGAATCCTCGTCCATCTCGCAATAGGTTGTGGGCAATATCAGCCGTTAGAGTGCGCATCGATCTGCACTTCGAATTCTGACCGGGAATAGTAAACCATCCGGGAATCTTTGGAATAGGCTACTCTTTTCAACATACTACGATTTGGGACATATTAATTCTTTTTTTTTAATACTATTTAGTACGGATAGTATGCGAATTGGGACACCGCGAGTGTCAGTCAGTGTATTGGACAAAACAGCGACCATAAATGTAAAGAAATGAAGTTGCTTGTTATATTTTCCTAGCAACCACATTTTTTTAAATAAGCCCAAAAAAACCTGCAACCTGCGACTTGTAAATTTTTTACGCAACTAGCCAAAAAAAGAACCCCAAAGTCACGTGTTATATGCAGACTTGATTATTATGGAGGAAATATTGTCAACTTGGGTGGAAGGGAGTAGCATCTGCCTGCACAACTGGAGGCTGCATTTTCAGGACCGCAGTCCTAGGACCGCATTTCTAGGACCCTAGGTTTTTATTGACAACGCCACCTAGCGAATTAGAGGACCAGCAAAGATGGATGACGATCAGAGTGTGAGCATCACATGTGAATCAGTTTTTATTTCAACATTAAAAACAATCGTGATGCATTTCATTGGAAAGTTAACGTAGCCGAAGTGATCGTGATTTGCTAAATAGTCTTGGATGCATAGCTATCATACGTATATTAGATAGTGCTGTAAATTAATTTAGCACATTCGTTTAACTAAATGGCATGAAAGCTTGTGTTGACTTAATGACAGCACAATTGTGTCTTAAGACAACTGTATTACGCTTGTCGTGGAAGCTTGTTAGTTAGTTAGCCGTCACATGCTCACAGTCAGCCTGTTTAACGTTACCACACAATACATGACATGTTATGAGTACGTCTCTGCATTTTGGCATGGCTTTATAATGTTGATTGAGACATATGACGTTTTTATAGTCAGGCATAAGAGAGGCCATCATAATAATTGACTGTTAAAATACCACGTGTTAGATTGTGTCATGTATTGTGTACTGTACTCTATATGAAGTGCTTTCAAGGACTCAGGGCAGGCAGAAGTATGACAAAAGATGAATTAATTGGTCAAGTCCTAGACTTAGCCCTAATTTATGTATTTATTTATATAAAATGAACTTGTTGAAAAGAGGGGAGAGCATCCAGTTGGTAGGTAGTGCTGCTGTATACATTACAATGTGTGCTTTAAATATTTAAAGGACAGGAAAAGTCATTATTGTAGAAATAACATGTTATTTCTATTCAGATTTCTTGCATCTTTCTCTATTATTTTTATTATTATTTTTTCTCGGTTCAGATGCGCTTTATTGACATGAATGTTTCAAGAACCTGTTCATCAAGTCTTTGAACAGTATGCAATAACAGTAAATATGAACATTATTTGGTATGAAGATTTATATAATTTTGTATCGTATATAATGTGTCCTCTGTGGCGACTAAGATTTGAAAGATTAGAATTTGAAATTAAAAATTAGAGAACAAGTTCAACTCAATGTTCCTTATTTCATTAACTTCTCTATCTTTCTCTCTCTTAGGCGTCAGTGAAGACGTTGTCCATGAAGTTCTTCCTATGTGGTTCACATCATGAATAAATTTGTTTTTGTGTGTGTTCAAATTCAACTGTTGCAATATATTATTTTATAAAATATACACAATTTTAAATCTACCCCTTGAGTCATCCTTGTGTATTCCCTCTGTACTTGAAAATGTGATTGACTGAAAAGGCTATACCATTCCTTGTTTATTTTACTTGATGAGTTATTAAATTATGCAACTTGGACCCAATAATTACTCAACATTCCTAGAAACCAGATTTAATTGCAATAAAGCAGTATTTGGGTGTAATAAACCTTTAAAAACCTCACACAAAAAAAGGGTTAAAATACTGCCTTTGTTGAGGAGATTCAACCAATCAGCGGCAAAGTTATTGGTGACGTCAAACGGACGCTAGGTGGCGAGTTAGAAACTTCCCGAACAGTCAGCAAGCCGAGTTAAGAGGAGAACACGCATCACGTTTTCCTATATCCTTCCAGTTTACCTGTGTGTGCGTTCATGATAAAATGTAAGTCTGTTTACTTAAATGTGTTCTTTAGTATAGTTATTTGCCGTGTTACAGCTTTAATTAATGTAAATTGTCAAATTGTTCCTCTCCTTAGTGGCCTTAGCATTCACGTTGCACTGACTGCCATAAATATAACAGATACAAAGTTATTTAAGTTCTCTACGTTTATTATTTACTCTATATCATGCTAGTGATTACTTAGTGCAATGTTAATACCTCTAATGAGTGTCATGTCAATATTATTGGGCGTATTTTCCGTAATCCTGACGATATATGATGATGACTAAAGGCCAATTTATACTTCTGCGTCGAGTGCACGCAGAGGGTACGGCGTACCCTACGCATAGACGCGTTGGATACGCCGTACCCTACGCCGTAGCCTGACGCGCACCTCTCCAAAAATGTAACAACGCGTCAATTCTACGCGGACCGCAAGCGCTGTGATTGGTCTGCCAGAACCCTTCCCTCAGGTCAATAAATAAACAAAAAATCTGCGATAGGAGTGTGTGTGTGTGTGTGTGTGTGTGTGTGTGTGTCCAGAAATTGGATGATAGTTCCTTACGTCTGCTATAACACACTATTTTGCAGTCCAGCGATTCTTTATGGTAGTAAATAAATACATAGATCCGCTGAATATAGTTTATTTATTTTCTCATTAAAACCAAAGATGTTAATCAGTAATTGTATATCAAGAACAGGGACACATTAGGGTATATTTCGTGAATGAAGTCTCCGCAACAACAATCGCTTGCTCGAGCCACCGCTACTGAAAACAGCGGCCACGAGCTCCGCATGGTTTCACAAATGCATTCCAGCGCCAGATCGCCTTATTTAACTTTACTAATCAACTAGAGATGCTTAATTTGTATTAGATACAACAACTCAAGCTGCAAGAAAAGCCGCTCTCTCACTGCTGCTGATATTCCGACATGAATGAACAGATTCTACACATCAAGCTGCTTCTTCTTCGGCTGTTGTCTTGATTACACCAACATGCCCGAGGACACTGCCTTCTAGCGTCTGCATGTGGAATTGCACATTGACGCAGACAACAGCGCAGAAGTATAAATGCTCACGACGGCGTCGGCTACGCGCGTAGCCTACGGCGTACACTACGGCGTACACTCGACGCAGAAGTATAAATGGGCCTTAAGCATTACCTCAGATACACGGAGAATCCGCGATCCTTGTTATATGCGCTTCATGTGCCATCTAGCGGTTAAGATCGGTAGTGCAGTCCAAACCAGTATAATTGCATTGATTGTAGAATGACATGTATATCACTTATGTATGTATATTGCAATTATTTATTGTAATATGTTATTCATTTGTTCATTTCAGACCACACTCATACTAATACAAGTAAAGTGAATAATCTGAATCCTGTGATGTGTTTTGATTGACACCCTGGGCGAGCACAATCTCCTGATCAGCTTAGTAGTACAAACTCCTTTACATTGGTCCTTCGAGCCGGATGTGTGCTTACCACGGAGACAGGATGTCAGAGCAGCCTTCCCACCAAAGTGTGCGCCCACGACGTACAACCCAGCCTCCAGTTTATCTCAGAGACTATGAAGTCCAATCTTATATGCAGCATTCACCACAACAAGGTGCAAGGGCATACCAGGCTGAGATATCACCTCCTGGCTCTCCACTTTCAAGTTCACATGGTTACAGCATTAACGCAATAGCTGGAGCCACGAGTACTCCACATTCCCGGATGATTGTTGAAAGACAACCAGACAGACGGTGGCCCACTGCACTACACTATGAAAGTGAAGAGGAGGAGCAAAATGATGAGGCTTCACGCACAGCTGTTAGACACAGGTTGGAGGTTCAAGACTTAAAAAGGGAGAATATGCAACTTCATGAAGCTCAGATAGGGTGCTGAAGGTAATGTGGAATTACAGTGTGGGTCACATGTAGCCCGTCTGCTCTCTAAACTCCCTCCAGATTTGCGTGCATCATTCAGACGACACATGCCCTATCAATCTGGTGCAGTTTATACCTTACTGGACCTGGCTGAATGGCTCAAGTTTGAATCCTGGTGCCAGAACTGTGAGGATCTAAATCCAAGGAAGGAACAGCGACATAAAATGGTGCAGCCAAGATTAGGCCCTGTAGCTAAATCCAGATTTGCCACTGTTCTGCATGGAGCTGATCAAACCCCTGACACAACTGCGCAGGTACCGTCATCCTCAAAGCAGACCAAGAAAGCACAGAGACCTGAACAGAGCAGAGTGTTGTGCCCATACTGTGACAGTACAGATCATTTTCTAAGCCAGTGTCCCACCTTCCAGAAATTCAGTAGAGAGGAGATGATCCATTGGATTAAAGATAACAACCGTTGCTGGAAATGTGGACGGTCACATATAGCCAAAAATTGCACCCTGAAAAAGCCCTGCCGCCTGTGTAATGGGAAACACCTTCAAATCCTTCACACAGTTAATGACCGGTCTCAGACAGAGGGTACCTGTCTGGTGAGTTCCACAAATGAGTCCCTGTACCTGGATAGGCCTGAAGGTTCCAAACATGTTCTGCTGAAAGTGATTCCTGTCGTCTTACAACACAAGAACCAAACCCTAAACACCTATGCAGTACTTGACGACGGATCTGAAAGAACTATGTTACTTCCAGCTGCAGCTCAGAAACTAGGGCTTAAGGGACAGACAGAGGATCTTGCATTAAGAACAATCCGACAAGATGTCAAGAAACTTCATGGGGCTTCCGTTTCCTTTAGGGTACACTCAATCTCACAGCCACAAAAGAGCTACCAAATTCAGAATGCCTTTACCTCACAGCACTTAAGTTTGGCCGAGCACTCTTACCCCACTGCAATGCTCCAGCAGAAATACCAGCACCTTAAAGGCATCCCATTGCAGCCCATTCACAAAGCACATCCCCTGCTGCTGATAGGTGCAGATCATCCCCCATCTGATTGCACCTATTGAGCCAGTTCGCCTTGGCCCACCTGGGGGTCCAGCAGCAATCAGAACTAGACTGGGTTGGGTGCTACAAGGCCCAACACGGGTTCTACAGCAACAGCTTCAGCCTCAGCAATGCCTGCACATTTCTGTCACTCCTCATATGGAGGAACTGTTCCGAAACGTTGAGAGGCTTTGGCAAGGAGATACCATTCCCCACAAAAACGAAAGACTGGTCATACGATCCAAACAAGATCAAAAAGCAATGGATTTGCTACAAGCCAAAACCACCAGAGTAATGGTAGATGGAGTGAAGCGCTATGCCACACCACTGTTGCGCAAAGCCGACATGCCTCATCTCCATGCCTCCAAAGACTCTGTCATGTCTAACCTAAGAACCACAGAGCGGCGGCTAGCTAAAGATCCTGTAAAGGCTGCTGCATACAGAGAAGAGATCAAGAGGCTGGAGGAAAGCAATTATGTGGTTAAACTTAAAACAGACTCTGTGACTACTGAGGAAGAATCATGGTTTATTCCCCATCACCTGGTTCATCATAACGGCAAAAACAGAGTGGTGTTCAATTGCTCCTTTGATTACAAGGGGCACAACCTCAACAACTACCTCCTTGCCGGACCTGCACTAGGCCCATCCCTTGTGGGGGTTTTGTTGCGTTTCAGGGAGCATACTATTGCTGTGAGTGGAGACATAAAAGGTATGTTTCATCAGGTCCGCCTACTGCCTGAAGACAGAAACCTACTCCGCTTTGTCTGGCGTGACCTTGAAATCAATACCCCCCCCAGCATTTATGAATGGCAAGTGCTCCCTTTTGGCACAACTTGTAGCCCTTGCTGTGCCATATATGCCTTACAGCATCATGCTTTGGATGAAACTCAGCCAAATGACACCCTCAGATCAGCAGTTGAAAGGAACTTTTACGTAGACAACTGCCTAAAGAGCGTAATGTTTCCCGATGAGGCCAAGCAATTAGTGGATGGGTTACGAGAACTTCTTGTCAGTGGTGGCTTTGAGATTCGTCAATGGGCCTGCAACATGCCAAATGTCATTGATCATCTACCTAAAGAGGCTCGTTCAGAAAGCACTGAACTTTGGCTGTCACATGACAAAGTAGAACCTCAAGAATCCACTCTTGGATTGAGATGGAACTATGACTCAGACATTCTCGGATATAAACACCGCCCAGTGCCGAAAACCACACCCACTATGCGCCACATTTATAAGGTGACAGCAAGCCAATATGATCCTCTAGGATTCATTCTTCCTTTCACCACCCGTGCAAAAGTCCTGATCCAGCAGTTGTGGAACAAACAAAGAGAATGGGATGATCCCATGTTGCCCAACGACCTATTGAAAGCCTGGAACGAGTGGGAGAATGAGCTTCCCTTCCTTTCTGAAATTACCCTCCCACGGTGCCATGTCTCAGCAGATATGGACCAACACAATGTTACACGACAAATTCATATCTTCTGTGATGCCTCAGAACAGGCATACGGATCTGTGTCATATCTGAGAACTGAGGACAAAGAAGGCCAAATTCAGCTTGCATTCCTGATTGCCAGATCCAAAGTTGCCCCCAAACGGAAACAAACTATCCCTAGACTAGAGCTATGTGCAGCACTTATTGGTGCTCAACTGGCAAAGCTGCTGGAAACCGAACTTACAATTGAAGTAAGCAGAGTTGTCCTGTGGTCTGATTCCACCACAGTCCTTTCCTGGTTGAAATCAGAGTCTTGCAACTTTAAAGTCTTTGTAGGGACTAGGATTTCAGAAATCCAAGACCTGGTTGATCAGCATGAATGGCGATATGTGGACTCTCTCCGAAACCCTGCCGATGACCTCACAAGGGGTCGCAGCCTGAAAGAACTTGCGTCACCAAACAGATGGAGTCAAGGCCCACCATTCTTACTACAGGCTGAATCAGAATGGCCAGCTATGTCAGTCTTTAAACCCCCTGCGGATGAAATGGAGAAGAGAAAGAGTGTATTCTGCGGTGTCACCATAGTGTCAAACCACTTGAAACCCAGTGAGTACAGTACATGGAAGGACCTAGTGGAAGCCACAGTCCAGCACAGTCAAAGTGACCCAGACCAATCCAGTCCAGCTACAGCTAAAGACTATGTGATTGCAGAACACCTCATCTTCCAGAATATCCAACGTGACAGTTTCCAAGAGGAATATGAACGATTGAAAGCCGGTAAGCCTGTATCCACAATGAGCCGCCTACTAACTTTATCCCCAGAGTTTGATGAAGACAGTCAGCTTATACGGGTTGGAGGACGTCTACGTCGAGTTGAAGGTCTAGAATTCGAGACAATTCACCCAATAGTTCTGGATCCTCACCATGCAGCAACCCAACTGCTCATACAGGACTATGACAGTAAGCTCTGTCACCCAGGAACAGAACGCGTATTTGCTGAAATGAGGAGGAATGTGTGGATCTTGAGAGGTCGTGAGGCAATTCGCAAATTCCAGCACAACTGTGTAGAATGTCGCAAGTGGAAGGCCAAGGCTGAGGTCCCTAGAATGGCTGATCTACCCCCCGCCCGTCTGAGACTTAGCAAACCTCCCTTCTACAGCACTGGGATGGATTGTTTCGGGCCCTTCCAGATTAAAGTTGGAAGACGCTGTGAAAAAAGATGGGGTATAATATTCAAGTGCTTGACCACCCGATGTGTGCACATTGAGCTTCTCACATCTATAGACACCGATTCCTTCCTTATGGCATTGAGGAGGTTTATTGCACGACGAGGCACTCCATCTGAACTACTTTCTGATCAGGGCACCAATTTCCAGGGTGGTGAGAGAGAATTAAGAGAAGCTTTAACAAAATGTAGCCCAGAGCTTCAACGGCATCTTGCCAAACAAAAAATTGCATTCCTCTTCAACCCTCCAGGCGCTCCCCACTTTGGCGGCATCTGGGAGAGAGAAATCCGATCCCTCAAAAATGCCCTTCGTACAGTAGTAGGTTCACAAACAGTAACAGAGGAAGTACTTCAAACAGTGCTTATTGAGATAGAGGGAATTCTCAATAGCAAATCTCTAGGATACGTCTCCTCCAATATTGCTGACCTGGATCCAGTCACCCCAAATCTCCTGCTCATGGGGCGGCCAGACAGCTCTCTACCTCAAGTGACGTACCCCGCTTCTGAGCTCATAGGACGATGTAGATGGAGACAGAGCCAAGTCCTCACTGATCATTTCTGGTCAAGCTTTATGAGACACTACTTGCCTAACCTCCAGCTACGACAGAAATGGCATTCAGAAATTAAGCCCATTACAGTTGGAGAGGTTGTAATGTTGGCTGACCCTCAGCTACCCCGTGCCCTCTGGTTAATTGGGAGAGTAGTCAGGACATTCCCTGGGGCAGATGGACGTGTAAGATCTGTAGAAATCAACGTTAAAGGAAGATTATATACACGACCAGTTGCACGTCTCATTCCCTTACCAGAGATTACTGAGGATGATGGCACTAAACCAACGGACACTTAATAACTTAAATGCAGGAACAAATATGGCCCTGCATATTTGGGGGCGGCGATGTTGAGGAGATTCAACCAATCAGCGGCAAAGTTATTGGTGACGTCAAACGGACGCTAGGTGGCGAGTTAGAAACTTCCCGAACAGTCAGCAAGCCGAGTTAAGAGGAGAACACGCATCACGTTTTCCTATATCCTTCCAGTTTACCTGTGTGTGCGTTCATGATAAAATGTAAGTCTGTTTACTTAAATGTGTTCTTTAGTATAGTTATTTGCCGTGTTACAGCTTTAATTAATGTAAATTGTCAAATTGTTCCTCTCCTTAGTGGCCTTAGCATTCACGTTGCACTGACTGCCATAAATATAACAGATACAAAGTTATTTAAGTTCTCTACGTTTATTATTTACTCTATATCATGCTAGTGATTACTTAGTGCAATGTTAATACCTCTAATGAGTGTCATGTCAATATTATTGGGCGTATTTTCCGTAATCCTGACGATATATGATGATGACTAAGCATTACCTCAGATACACGGAGAATCCGCGATCCTTGTTATATGCGCTTCATGTGCCATCTAGCGGTTAAGATCGGTAGTGCAGTCCAAACCAGTATAATTGCATTGATTGTAGAATGACATGTATATCACTTATGTATGTATATTGCAATTATTTATTGTAATATGTTATTCATTTGTTCATTTCAGACCACACTCATACTAATACAAGTAAAGTGAATAATCTGAATCCTGTGATGTGTTTTGATTGACACCCTGGGCGAGCACAATCTCCTGATCAGCTTAGTAGTACAAACTCCTTTACAGCCTTGGTGGCACTTGTATCGGAGCTCCAAAACTAGGGTCCTGCAAATGCGTTCCTGGGATTGTGGTTCTCCGATTCGGTAGGTGGCGCTGTCTCAAAAAAAAAAATAGGGTCCTAGAAATGCAGTCCTGAAAGTGCAGCCTCCGGTATTGCAGGCGGATAATGCTGGTGAAAGGGGATGTTGTAGATTGACCTGTAGGGGGCAATCTAATGCTGTTAGACTTGACTTAAAAGTAGCAAAGAATAACTTTTTAGGGTGCATATGCTGTGATGCCATTAAGTATAGGCTACTGCTGGCTGCTGATTTCTTTGAGTAAAGAACCATTCTGAACAGATCTGTCTCATGCAAGTTATTACACTGCTCTTGACACCTGTTATCAGTTAGTAACTTGTCCATTTTGATGCCAACTCCCTTTACGTTGACATCCTAAAGCCATCTTTGCACTTAACCAATTTGGACTGTGTGTGTGTGTGTGTGTGTGTGTACATCTCCGCAAAATACTCATCTATGCGTCTCATTTAGATGCTGTTAAAATGATTCAGTTTTAGCTTAGCTCAGTTATTTCTCATAAACGCTAAAATCATGACACAAATTCACTTAAGTGAATCCTATGCATTTTAATGCCATCTTCACATGACCATACAGATCTTTTAAGTTAATTTCCAGTATAAGAAAATAGTGTTCGTAGAGGCTCCATAATTTCCTCAGAAGATCTTCCACTTAGAGCCTAAGGCACAAAATTATTGTTCTTCTCAGCAGGAACCGTTCAGTGTTCAGCAGCTCTTTTGAATGTGGACTTTGGAAACAGCTCTGATAACATTTACAGTTATGCATTTGGCAGACGCTTTTATCCAAAGCGACTTACAGTGCACTTATTACAGGGACAATTCCCCTGGAGCAACATGGAGTAAAGTGCCTTGCTCAAGGACACACTGGTGGCGACCGCTGGGATTGAACCAGCAACCTTCTGCATATCAGTTCAGTGGTTTAACCCACTGGTTTTATAAACCTGAGAAAGGAAGAGATTTACACAATTACAGGTCCTTTCCATTGTTCAGTGAAACAGATTTAAACAGGACAGACATACTTTACCCGTTCAAGTGCGGGCGAACATTTTCATCACAGATATATAGATTCAGATATAATACTCTACAATACAAAGAGGAAAACAAAATATAAAATTACACTAAGAATACAGTACAGCTCAACATGCTTTAAGAAACAAAATGGAGGGAAATAGGCAAATAATGAAGTGAATCTTTACTTTTAACACTCCATCTTCCTCCTCACATGAAATGCACAAACCTTGCAGGAAAAACCAGCATCTCAAATGTTTTACAAAAGTTAGAATGTTACACTTCACAACATTTTGTTACAACAAAAGTACCAAGAACATTTCAACAATGAAATAAAATAACATTATATATATATATATATATATATATATATATATATATATATATATATATATATATAGTGCATATGCGGGGTCTTATTTTTCTTAACTATAATAATTTAAAACAATTTTATAACACCCCTACATGACACTTTTTTTTAATCTTTACTTTGAATAAAATGGTAACAATTTCAGTTTTCTACTGTCCAGTGATAATCTGGAAAGAAAACAGAATGGAAGCCCTGTTACTATAGCAATGAATGCAACTTTAATTGTGTGGAACGGGGCTACACAGAACATGTTTGTTCATTCCATTGCACTACGTTTCTGTCATTTTTAATGTAAACATCACCCTAGTGTTTGACTGTTGCACTCGCATCTCGTTTCAGAGTATTGTGCATGACGCAGCTTTATAAAAACAGCTTAAAATAAGTTAAAATAACCTTTAAAAAGCGCGTGTGTAGACCTGTGTCTCGCATTTTAAAGGGTTACTTCAGCGATTTAGCTTTAAACTTTGTATCAGTAGAAACCTGGTAGTATATTCAAATTATGGTACTACACCGGTTTCAAAGCTGTATATCAATATACAGATACATATTCACGAATACAATTAATCTTAATTCACAACGTATAGCACGCAAACATTTTCATTCGTGACTGCAGCATCTGTATTTCTCCTACAGACTGAAGCGTGTGAAGCGTGTCCAATTTCTTTTTACCCTTCATGTTCCCCTTTAATGATATTATTAAAATGCTAAATAATGTTACTGTGAAATCCCTGTAGTCTCATGTCACACTTTAGGAGGTGTCCCATTATCAGTAGCTATTAATTGAGTTAAGTTCTGATTAAGGGTCATCCCAGAGGCAACATCCATCTGCAGAGTCTCAGTCTGATTAAGGGCATCCCATTAGCATCATACACTTCTATTCCCATTTGGGATGAAGGGTGATACTTCTGCACTAGTAACCTGAAAGATAGAAGGAACACAGTTATATGGTTAAGGGCACCCTTAGTGAAACCTTACTGTCATCATTAAGTATTTCCCTTTAATTGTTTTCCAAGTCCTTAGTGACCATTTCACCCTAAAAATAATGAAGGGCCTAAACCAGCTCCCTCAAATAATTCGCTGAACTCAAATGCAATGGCTGATTTCATGTTAATTAAGAAGCCGGAAGTACCAAGATGCATTTTAGTGATAGAAATTAAACGTATAATTTGCTTTGAAACAATGTGTATTGTACTTAAAAAATCAAATTGAATATATGAGCAGCTTCTCAATGTGAGCAATATTTGTGAATTATATACATTTTAAAATGATCTTGCATGCTCAAGTTCAAGGCGGCAGGCCAAAACAGTGAATCTATGGCTGAATCCGAAATCGCCCCTTAAACCCTCATTCACCATTTCCTACATTAGTCCACTAATAGTTCACTTGAAGGAGTGAAGGAAAACAAGTGAGTGAATTCAGACAGCTGTTGTGTGTACATCGGCTATACACTTGTTATTGTGGTGCAATGTGGGATTGAATGAGTGCACTCAATAACGTCCACTATGGTTTCAGACACCACTACAAATGACTGTCCCTTCAAATAATGCCCTATTTAAGGGTATAGGGGGCGATTTCGAATTCAACCCATTTGCTTAAATTTTGGTGTATGAAAAAAATGGTGCAACAGCGATGGATACTGCGCAGTTGCCTGAAATTTGGCATACTTTTTCAAGCCGTCAAACAGCTAAAACTTTTTACTGAAAAAGAAAACAAAAAACAATGGTCTATACACAATGTATCCTGCTGCCTAGGGTGGAGTCAGTGAGTACATTAACAATGATTCAGGACAAATATAATGTCATTTAGTGGGAAATTCTGTGTAAAATTCTGTAGTGTAGTGGCAGGATTTTAAGCAGTCTCCGAGTTGTGCTACACACAACTCTTGTTCTGATTTTAGGACATTTGTGTCTTTTAGGACACTTTGTGTCTTTAGTAAGCTCCATAACTGAAATACTGTAGTACAGCTGTACAACTGTAGTTAAGGTTAAACATGTTTAAAAGCAAGTGGTTGGTTATGTTCAGTTTATGGGAGATGTTGTAACTATAGCAAGCGCTTCGCTATTGCCGCGTTTGGCCAGAAACTATCCCCTTAAGGGTTTTCATGCAACAGGGCCCTGATACACACCACTTACAGATGTCAGACTGATATAAATTCAATGTTTTGCAGACAGACAGATTCAGTGCTCATAGTATCTTACCTGATGACCATTATCCAGTGTCCCGTTTTCTGTTTGAACAATAACAACAAACTCTTACTCAGGGTCAATTAGAATAAAAATGCACACTTGAACACATTTTCAAATATTCTTTTAGCACAATAAATATATTTACATTTTGTACAATCATCTGTATGGAATACTTGCCTTGTCTTGCTGGTGTAGATTTCCTGTGGCGATTGTAAATGACAGCAGCAGCTGCAGCCACAAGAAGAACAACTATAGCAACACTTATTCCTGCTACAGCAGCTGAAGACAAACCTGAACCTGGAACAGCTGAAGACAGACAGACATTATACCTTTACTGACAATCAACTCTTTTGATTTAAGCAGGACTATTTTAAAATTACTTCTATAACTATTCTATAACCATGCACTGAATGACAAAATATACTCACCAGTGACAGAAACACTGAAGCTCCTGATGATGCTGAATCTGCTGCTGTTGATCTGAAGTTTATAGAGTCCAGAGTCTTCAGTTCTGGTGTTTGTGATGGTCAGAGATCCAGTCTGAGGATCCAGCTTCAGTCGGTCTCCGAATCGCTTTTTACACTGATCATCTGCACAGATCTGACTCTGATCTGTGATTCTAATGTCATTAAAATACCATGTCATTACATCATTTGGGGTTTTTATTACACTAGGATCTAAAGTGACAGATTCTCCCTCCTTCAGTGACTTTCTCTTCACTTCATCTCGTTCAGCAGCAGAAACATCTGAAACACAAACCAACAGATGCTGGAGGATGTTTTTTTTTGGGGGGGAAACACACAACACGAGAGAATGGTGCAATAAAACATGCTTTGACTTACAGTTTGAAAAGTAGCATTTACACACATTATGTGATACATGAATTCATAGCGCTTATACAATACAGCCTCAAACCAATAGATGCTTTTACATAAAAACTTCTGTATTTTGGATTGCTGGTGAACTAAAAAAAAAAAAAAACACACTGATGGATTTAAACAGACAATAACAGAGATGAGAAAACCTAACCAACGGAAGAGCAAAATGTGTTTAAAGGTCCCGTTCTTCGTGTTTTTTTGAAGCACACAATTCACACAATTTACTTATCTGTATACCGCTGTTTTCGCTGTCCTAAAAACGGCTGATGAGTTCCTTGTTCTATGAAGTCCCTCCTTCAGAAATACGTAACGAGTTCTGATTGTGCCAGCGTTTCCTGTGTTGTGATTCAACAGCAGCTTAGTGCACGTTGGAAAGGTCACGCCTCTTAACGGAGAGGTGTATGCGTTCAATAATCTCTACAGCGTCCCTGGGAAAGCCAAACAAAGGTGATTTGACTCCTGGATGAAAATAATAGCGTCTCGACGACATGGCGATAAACACACTCAACGCAACAGTTCCTTTTCTCCACGCGACTGTCCTCTTCTCCACGTGGGACAGCAACAAGACCGCGCCCCCTTTTTCGCGTATTCTTTTGGGCGGAGGTTAGTCTGTTCTACTGACGTAATTACAGAAGGAAGTACCAGGATGTAGTCCAAGCCAGCCGTTCGCTGTAGGCTTTGAAAGGGAACTTCTGTTAAATAAAATATCTCGCTTGGCATTGAACTTTGAGCTTTATAATTTTACAGGTATTATTTATGCTCTAACAGCAACATTACACACTAACTAAAGTTTGAACAATGGGATCACGAAGAACGGGACCTTTAAAGAGGACCTATTCTGCTTTTTTCCATGCTCATCTTTTTTTAATGTTGCTGTTTAAGCCGCCTGAAAAAGTTGTGCACAGTTCTAAAGCACAAAGTTCCTTCAATGGGAGTTATTCTCTATATGCATCATAGGGATGCATGATATATCGGCAACATATCGTTATCGGCCGATAAATTATTATTTTTGATGTTATCGTTATCGGTCCAATAAGAAAATTTGATCGATATATTCAAGCCGATAGATAATGTATTATTTCTTTCAGCTGAGACAGATGCGCTGTCCACCATAATGGGTTTGAATTGCTCTAAATATGATTGGAATCACTTCGAAAATGAAAATACAGTTATGTGCAACATATGCAGCGCAAGTCTAATATAATCTACATAAAATGATAATGAGAATAGAATACGGCTGTAAAAGAACGTTGTGTTTCAGAGCATTTGTTGAGGGAAGAGCGCGCCCACAGAGTTACACCTTCATGACAAGCACAGTCAAGTTCGCTTGTGCATTCACAGCTTTTGTGCCATTGTAAGTTGTAATATTATATTTATTATTACTCTGTGTATGTAATCTCATATAGGATGCGTTTGGTTGAGTTAATTAAAGATGCAGTAAAGCACTTCATTGTACCGGTCTTTAGCTTCAGCGCGCATTTCAAACAGAAATGCACAGCATTAATAACTACTGGGACTGTCCTGTACATAACACTAATGAGAATATTTCTGTTATAAAACGTTGCGAAATCTCTGGGTTTAGTTGTGTTTCACGAAGTGTCCACAACGCATTCTGACCAGCACAGTCAAGTTCGCTTGTGCATTCACGTCATTTTAAGCATATGCAAGTCGTAATATTACGTTTTTGTAGTATAAACATCTGATTAATGTCATATAGGATGCGTTTCGTTAAGTCAATAACCCGCAGTGGTTCACTGTACCGGTGATCATCTTCAGTTTCAGCGCGCACTCTCAAACAGGGGAAGAGCATCCACAAGAGTTATAAGCCTTCACCTATGCGTGATTTTGTGCAAATATAAGTTGTAATATTATATTTATTTTGTATAAATATCTGATTGTTCTCATATATGATGCGTTTAGTTGTTAATTAATCTTCTAAGCGCTTCAGTTTACGGTTGTTCGTTCATTCTCTCCAGCTTCAGCGCGCTCTCAAACAGCAACATTAATATTAGTCTAGTCTATTAGGAATAAAGATATTTTTTTTTCAAAAACACAGAAGTTATTTTTATAACTAGCACTTTTATTGTTCTCGTATAATTTCCATCAACAATACAGTTTGATTAAAACCATTTCCTTATCGTCTGTGCGGAGGTTATTTCATGCACTTGCATTTTGATTCTTTATTATGCAGCCCAAGTAATGCTGTCCAATAACTTTTTTGCATTATTTAGGTATATTATTTTTATTTTTTAGGCAATATAATTTTTGGTAACGTTTTACAAATAAGGTCTCATTTGTTAATGCATTAACTAACACGAACAAACAGAGAGCAATAACCTTTGTTTATTTTAGTAATAAAATGTTTGTGTTTATTAACAGTCCATTCACAGTGCATACCTAATGTTAACAGACACAACTTTGGGTCTGAACTTTGGCACCGATATATATTGGCCGATAAATCTAAATACAAATTTTAATAAACTCTGAGAGCCTGATTACAAAAACAAAAGGCTCACCATTAAAAGCCATGTCCCAAACACTGAATATGTTGAGATTAACATGAACTAAGATGAATCAATTCATTGTTGGTTAACTAATAGTAACAAAAATTAAACCTTATTGTAATGTGTTAAAAAAAAATGTATAAAGTAAGTTGGCCATAGGAGTGTAAAATTAATTTGAAAAGGTAAGGAATCTTACACTGGTTCAAATAGGCTACTGTAGTGTATAGACTTTTGTTTTTGTAATCAGGCTCTCAGAGTTTATTAAAATTTGTATTTAGATTTATCGGCCAATACAGGGAGTGCAGAATTATTAGGCACGTTGATTTTCTGATCATATTGTTTTTCCAGGCACATTTGACCAATTCCAAACCACAGTAATCCTAATAACTACTATTGATTTAGTATTTAATAATGTATAAGTGATATATAATTGTTCATAAAGGCTGGAAATGAAAATCACCTTATATTCAGGTGTGCAGAATTATTAGGCATGTTTTCTTTTACAGAAAAATTGAGCCAAAAAAATAGATTTAACTCAGACTGAAAAGTCAAAAAGTATTAAATGCCCATGAGAAGGATGCAATACTAATGCAATACTAGACATTGCAGTTAAGGCGTGACCATTGGACAGTGAAATGCTCGTTGGGTCAGCAGGATCTGACAAAAACAGGTGGTGAAGAAAAGACACCTGTTAACTGCAAAAGAATTAAGAATTAAGGTGAAGAATTAAGGGTGAAACCATCAGGAACCCTTTAGTCTCCAGTGCCACCATTTTCCAGAGCTGCAACCTACCTGGAGTCTCCAGAAGTGCAAGGTGTCAGGATCTCAGAGACTTCAGTTAGGTAAAGAATCCTAAAAAATGACCCCCACTAAATAAGAATCACAAGCTGAAGTGTTGTAAAATACATGAAGAAGGTTTTTTTATAGGCTTTATGGACAGATAGGTTGAGAGTGACTCTTGAAGGACCAGCACCACATCCTCTAGTACCACTGTTTGAAGAATTCATCTTCCAGAATCTGGCAGTACGTTTTGGGAGTTCATTTTAGTCAAATGAAGAAACTCGTACACTCACATTTTTGCTACAGTTGCTGCAGTAAATATGGTGCAAAACGCATTCACACACCCGTATCAAAAACACAATTTGAATCTGCTGCTACGAGTCTCAAACGCAGTTTTTTCGCCTTCAAATGACAAGTTCCGCGCGCTCTCACTTTTGCACCATATACTACGCGAAATAATGAGGAGCAAAAGAGATTTGTGCATCTGTGAGGCAGCGGTTCAGAGAGCAGAGAATTTCGGCCAATCAGAAGAGCTCTTTTAAACCGGTTGCGCGCGGATGAGGCTTAGTTACGTCATCACGTTTCGAAACGTTTAGAAATTTCAATGGTTCACCACTGGGGGGCGATGATCTCTGTGAACCCATGAATCAAGTGTCTATAGATTGTATCTATTGGTTTTTATCTCTGATCAGTTTTATTCATTTGTAGACGTTTTATGAGAAAGTATAATTAAAAGGAATAATATTTTATTATTTATTATTGTCTCTTATTGGCCTGTTTAGCTGAGCCATCCATGGAACAAACAAAACAAGTCCTGAAAATTGATAAAAGAACACACATTTGACACAGACACTTGATATTGATAATTAGTTAATGTTTTGCAAAAGCACTCAATACAGCCACTGTCGTGTAAACGCAGATGTTTTACACAGATTAAATAAACTTACATTGACATAAATATACACAACATTGCACAGGTTGCCAATTGTCACGCGCATCAAATTCAAGGCACTGATGTTTGCCTATAGAACAGTCACTGGCTCTGCACCCCTATACCTAAAGTCACTACTTCAGACCAATGGGCCCTCCAGAAACTTGCGTTCTGCAAGTGAACAGCACCTTGTGGTACCATCTCAAAGAGGCACAAAATAAAAAACACCTTGCCACATGTTGTGCTACTGCTAACTGGGAGTGGGACAGCAATTAGCCTACATATTGTTTCCCTATTGTTGGTTTGATTGTTTCTATTGTTCTCCTCATTTGTAAAGTCGCTTTGGATAAAAGCATCTGCAACATTATTAAATGTAAATGAAATGTGCTTAGCTGTCAAGCATCAATGATGCATGATGGGTACGATTCCAGTTTGACCTCTGTACTGTGACTCATTTTTGACTGTTTTGTAGTTTTGATGGATTGATTTGTACTTACTACTTGTACTACTTTACCGATTATACTTTATTTTTCTGTAAGCAGGTTTATCTAGAGAGGAAGTCAGACTGTGAAGTTCAGCAGGACAGGAAGAGGCCCTTTCCAAAACCACACATCAAACCAATGGCCACATTCAAGATGTTTGTCCATCCAGCAGATCAAACCCTGTTTCTGTAGAAATCAGACCACAGCAGGTTTCCGTTTGACTCAGATGAGCTGCAAGAGTTAAACCTGGCAATGTGAGATGGCAGACAGTTTTAACTTTTATGTTTTGTTTTTTCCATAACAATTGATGTTTTGTTTTTTCTATAACAATTGATATATGGATATGGATAACTTAATTTAAAACCAATACGAATGTTTTTAACCTATATGTTATTCAAGGAGATTCATACAGTGGGCTTTTACGTATTTTAAGTGAAGTGAGTGAAGTGACGTGTGGCCAAGTATGGCGACCCATCCTTGGAATTTGTGCTTTAACCCATCCAAGTGCAACACACACACCGTGAACACACACCCGGAGCAGTGGGCAGCTATATTGCTATATTAACAGCAATTGGGGGTTTGGTCCCTTGCTCAAGGGTCACCTCAGTCGTGGTATTGAGGGTGGAGGAAAGCGCTGGTATTCACTCCCCCCACCCGACAATTCCTGCCGGACCTGAGACTCGAACCCGCAACCTTTGGGTTTCAAGTTCGACTCTCTAACCATTAGGACACGACTGCCCCAGTATTTCATATGTAACATCATACACCATTACTAATGTTAAATTGTTTTAAAAAATCCATTATTAAAACAGTTAAAATCTTAATAAGAAGCAGAAGATTATTTTAATGTAGGCTGACTATAGGCCATGTGTGTACAATAGGAAGGTCAAACTCATCGTGGGAGGATTCACACCAGCTTGATGATCATCAGCAGATTTTAGGTCAGACTTTTCACTGAACTACTGAAGAAAATGTTTCACATGTTAGTATTGTTCTGTTTGTGCTGGAGACTCCTCCTGATTGGTAAGTTATAAAAGCATTTTATGGCTTAATATTTCAGAACAGTGTAACAAACTACTGTTAGTTTTCACTCATAATTCATAATTTTACATTTTAAAATTGTGATTTTAATGTAAATGTATTAAAATGTTAAAAGTCAGGAAAAGTGTCCCAGAGTCAGAAAGTGAGCTTTTCAAGGTTTTTTTGTGGTTTGAAATATTCATTTTAATGATTGTTTCTGGACATACAAATAGCCATCTTTAAAAAAATATAAAAAATTCTGCAGTAATCATAAACAAAAACAAAGGTAAAATAAATTCAAAAAGCAATTGACGTATAATTTCACACAATAGCTGACTTTGGGCTTTGTAAACCAACAGTAGTCTTAATCGGTTCCTGTTCACTCTTTAGGTGTGTCTGCTGTGGAAACAAATGAAGTGAAGTCAGTGTCAGTGCTGGAGGGAGTTTCTGTCACGCTAAACTCTGATGTTACTAAAATACATGAAGATGAAGACATACTGTGGAAATATGGAGCTGAAAAGTCTCTCATAGCTAAAATCAGTGTTGAGAACCAAATCTTCTCCACATATGATGATGTTCCTGATGGGAGATTCAGAGACAGACTGAAGCTGGACGATCAAACTGGATCTCTGACCATAACAAACACCACAACTGAACATGCTGGACACTATAAACTAGAGATAAATGGAGCGAAAATGTCAATAACAACATTCACCGTTTCTGTCTATGGTGAGTGGAGATCATTTGTCTCATCCTTCATGTATTTTACAAGTTAAGCTCAATCTACAGCATTTGTGGCATTGTGACGATAAACACAAAAAATAATTTTGACTAATCCCTCATTTGGAGGTTACGGTGAGGCACTTTTAAAAAATGGACATGAATGAGGCCAATATTTGGAAAGAAAACTTCAGAAGCACTTCAGCATTTTTACAGCCGTTTTATGGTTTATGGTGTATTGTCATGGCAAAGCAGTTAAATAAAAAAGACATTTGCCACGTTATTTCACAATTTCAGAATTGCGAGATATAAACTCCAAAAAAGTCTTTTTTCCTCAGAAATGGGCTTTTGACTCACAATTGTGAGAAAAGTAGACGCACAAATGTGAGAAAAAAAGTTAGAATTGTGAGATAAAAAGATGCAATTATCTATTCGCAATTAACATTTTTTATTCAGTGGCAGAAACAAGCTTCCATACCATTCACCGCCTCACTAGCCGCGTTTCCATTACAGATTTGCGCAAACTTTTGCGATATTTTCTAAAAGTCGATAAAAAAATATTGCGCAATGACGGCGTTTACATTAACTGATGTTATGCGACTAAAACCATTTTTTTCCCTCTCGTGATAAATCATTCCAAAAATCATGCTACACATGTTGTTAGGTTTATGTATATCCCAGCCACCGCACGCCATTATTTTTAATGAGACGTGCGTGTTACCCAAGCATTGATGGCAAGGAAAGTACTTTATACTTGAGCGGCACATTTGAGGTGTTATGATAAATTGTGGCATTTTTTATTCTATTGTTTTTTTATAAGTTTCATCTGTAAAGAATGATCAACTTTTACAAACGCCAGGTTATTGTGACGCATTGCCACATACAGAGATGAGCGACAAGTTTGATTTTGATGGTGTAACTCAAAGGGGTTTTTTTTACCTCTTCGTTATTTTGGCTTGGAATTTTGTTTGTTGTAAATATAAACTGAATTTAGAAATGCTTTTGAAATGAAAAACCTTTCGTTTAATAAACAAAATATATTTTTGAAATGAAGAAATTTGGAGTGGAGTGCAAAATAATCCGTTCCCTGAGTCCACGGCCTTTGCTGTTATTGAGTGTACACAAATAAAAGTAGACAGTTTACTGTTTATAATTACGTCTTGCACTTAGCCTATCTGTATAGTTAGGCTATGTCTAAATATTATAATCTTTTAATTTCATATGTTGATTATGAAAAGTGAGCAGATGAGTAAGGCACATAATCAGATGCGCATATGTCTGGGGACATGGATTGAGCATTTCATTAAACTGTGTTTTCTAGAAAGTCTTCATTTAAAATTAATTTCGTTTTGTATAAATTGTATTTTAATTTTGATCAATGTTTAATCAACTATTTGGCTGTATATTTAATAAATAAGAAGCAAAAATCGTCAGGAATGGATTGACGTGCGTAACTGGCCTGTTTCCTCTGCCTTTGAGTAAGGCTGAAACTACAGCGTCTTTCTGTTTTAATACATTTCTTGAATATATGTCTTAATTACAGTAGGCCTGTAGATAGTTATGATATTTGTGGATGCACCCGGTCCGTCATTATAAAGTTACGCCACTTTCCTTATTAGGAGAAAATATATGTCGTTTTAACATAAGATCTCGTTATTAGACATACTTGAGTGGAAAAAAAATAATATGTAGGCCCTATGTGGGGGCAATGCGTGACCGTACCAGGTGACCTGTAAATGCGAAAAAACTGTTTCCATTGCAGTTTTGCGAAAATGTCCTTTTTCGAATTGCCTGAAAAACCACCTCATGCGAGCGTAAAACCTTTTTGCGATATATGGGAGTTTTTGCGAAATTGATGCGTTTACATTGGGCGTATTTTCAATTCGCAATTTCAATTTGCGCAATTTGAAGGGTAGCTAATGGAAACGCGGCTACTGTAACACCTATTTTTGCTTTTCTCTGGTGGACAAATGGAAATAAATTTTTGTGGCAATCAGCATTGTCAAAATGTATTAGATTGATCTTAAACCAGAATATTCCTTTAAATATATCTATATACGGAAATGTTTTATCATTTTATATTTTGAGAAACACTTACTGACCGTCAACCCTTTAGCCAAAATAAGATGTTTAGATTTATCCATATTTCTGTTTATTCTCTCATGTTTCCCAGCTCCTCTTCCCACTCTTAACATTACCAGAGATAGTTCTTCATCATCATCATGTTCACTGGTGTGCTCAGCTGTGTTGAATGTGAGTCATGTGACTCTCTCCTGGTACAAAGGAAACAGTTTATTGTCCAGCATCAGTGTGTCTGATCTCAGCATCAGTCTCTCTCTACCTCTGGAGGTGGAATATCAGGATAAAAACACCTACAGCTGTGTGCTCAACAATCCCATCAGCAACCAGACCAGACATCCCAACATCACTCAACTCTGTCACACAAGTGAAGGTATGTTGTTGATAATAATATTGATTAATAAGCTGATCTATCAAGTTACAGTGCTGATGTTTTGATCCATGTGTGCAATTTTGTCCTTTGGTCAAACCAACAAAACTGCATGAACAAGCCCTTCTAAAATTAGACACATGGAAAGCAAGTGGCCATGGTGATATATCAGTGATGCTGTCTACACTGGATGTGGCACAACAACAAATTCCCAACAGTAACCTGACGCCCTTTTCTATTTCTGATCCTAGCACTTGTGCTACTTCTAAACCTGAAGAGCAAAGGGATTTGCAAAAGCCTCAAGCTTTTGCGGCATAGCATGGCACGACAACTGTCGCATCTGGTGTAGTCACGGTGTAATGACCAGATCCAAAGGTTAGCCATCCTAATGAAAAATCTGACTAGAGACCAATTTCCTTAACCTGGTAAAATATTCCATATGTCAACCTGTGAAGTAACTTTCAGTGATACACTGAACGCGGCTTATGCAGAATATCACAAGCTATTAAGTTAAAAGGCACAGACAGAGACAAAAAAAATTAATAAAATGGAAATGAAGGCACATGCTTTGGAGACTTGGGCACAAAACAACAAACAAGTCTGTCGAAATAAGGATATGCTTTGTAAAATTTTCAAGACAACCAGCAAACACTTAAATTGGGAGGTCAGGAGATTCCTTTGCGGTCACAATATGCATCACCTCGTCAACCAACTAAATGGAAATTATCACACAGACGAGTCCAGCGTCTTCATATCTTGACGGTGTTTGTGAAGCATGGAGCTTCTGCTGATGATTTAGTCAGTATGCATGTTCTGTATTGTATGTTAGGAAGACATTGGATTCTAACTAAACCAACGTGGGCTAGACGAAAATCATGCTGACGGCTAAACCCAACGTTTGTTTGATGTCAAGCTCTATCGTCAGGCAGATGTTAAATTTTGGTTGGAATAAGCGCCACACTGTAAAAAAGAATATTGATAAATAAATACATGGCAGAACATTAAATCTATCAAGATCTCAGCAGAGGAGGATTAAACAACTTTTAAGGTTCAGATGTTGATGATTTGTTGAAAATGTTTTATTTGTATGTTAAGTCACCATTATTGTGATTAGTGTTTGCTTTGGAGTTTGACTGTAAACTTTAACATTAGTTTTTTTTCTGACTGCTGTAATTGTGTTTGTTATGGCAAGAACAGCTAGAGAAAATGTGATCGGATTATGTTGGCTACTTCTTGATGATAAAGATATAATCATCATATAGTGATCCGATTCACTGATGTCATCCAGAATCTTATCTATTGATACGTTATCATTTTGTATTATTAATTATAGCAAGCCTTCTACAATATGAAATCCAGCAATGTTTTAGAGAGATTCTTTTAAAAACAATGTTATCAGACCATTAAATGACGATACTATCTTTATCATCATCAAGTAGCCAACATTGCTTGATAACATTTTCTCTTGCTATTCTTGCCATAAAAAAACAGAATTACAGCAGCCAGAGAAAAAAAAAATTCTTGTGTCAAGAATCAAACTGCCCAGCTAAATAATTTGCGGCGTAATTTGCGGGTGGGATATATGCGAATCTATGAATTTATTCATGTGAAAACGATAATGATAATGATAAATGAAACCTAATGTACAACTGAAAGGGATTTCTGGACATCATAATGTTATTTTTTTCTGAATTTGTTATTGTACATATATTTTATATTTTATTTAAAATTCGACGTCTGCCCAACATTGGAGCTTGACATCAAATAAAAGCAGAGTTAAGATGTCAACCCGTCTGACCGATGTTGGAGTCTTCATCTTGTGCCTACTGGATGTGTTAGAGTATGCAAATGTGCTGTTAGTTGTTTTTACAAAAAAGCAAGCAGTTCTTTGATACAGAAGAAAACAACATATAAGTGAGAGAGCTAAAAACCCGTCAGGAGAGAACAAGCTGGCATTAAATTAAAACAAGAAATGTCTCAGAAAGATCATCCCTTTCACAATCTTTTGTCACCAACTATAGGGCTGAAAAAACTGGCATTAAGATGTGTTTTGGTCGATTGTATCACAAGTAGACAAGGCATACACATTCCTGTTTACACCTGGTGTTTTAATTCGTCTCTCTTGTTCACTTTCGACCACCTCTGTCCTGATTTTTTGAGGCAAATGTTCTGTTTTTTCAATCTAATGGACGAAATAAGCTTGTGCAAGGCGGTCTTTTGTGGCTGTTCTAACACATTCGACCACATGAGTAACACTACGAAAGCAATCTGGTTAAATGCGTTTTCGAATACCTTTGGAAGTGGTCAGAAGGACAAGCTCGAAATGTTTTAGACCATGTTTACACCTGTATTTAACGTCGCCCACTTTTCGTGGACAAAAACGCATCTTAATTCCAGGTGTAAACAGGGCTTTAGGAAGCAAAATAATCTGACATCAAAGCAAGGACAAAACGTTATGCTAGTACCGTTCCTATTGGTACTGGATTGATTAATGAAAATAAGGTAGATATTTAGGGTTTTATGTTGCATTGTCCTCCTGAGCTACTCCTGAGCATGTTTTAAACAAAAATTGTATTTACATTTATATTTTATATATGTGTATATGTACAGTATGTATCATTATTATTTGGTATTGTACTCCTGAGCATGTTTTGTATATTTCTATTAATCTGTTTTTATACTTCTATTAGTATTTGCATCTGTATTTGTTTTTATACTTTCATTTGTAATCTTTCTTTCTAATGTACTTTCTGCATTAATTCAATCCTAGTACTTCTAGGCAGAAAAGTAAATACACTTCAAACATAATGTTAGCTGTAGGTCAGATGGACAGATTCACTCACACTAAAGGGTCATTTTGTCCATTACAGATCAAGGCCTACCTTTACTGTACAGTGTTGATCTCTGCGGCTGCCGCTGGATCTCTGCTGATTGTTGCTGTAGTCGTGATGTGCTGCATCTGTAAGAAATGTAGAAAAACAGGTCAGGAGAGCAATAAATTCCTCCGTATAAATATATTTTTTTAAGACAGAAATTTCAATATTGTATTGAAACTTTGTCATTTTAACACATCTGTGGTTATAGTTAATGCAGTCAAGGCCCGGGAGGAAGACAGAACGGATTCAGCATTGTGTAAACCAACAACACGACTAAAGGTAAGAAGTTGCAAGAAGATGTTGCAGTGAGTCAGTGTGTTTGAAGTTTGCAGCATCAGACGGTCAGTGAACAGACGCATGGTTTATTGACTCAACCGTCATTATTACCTTCAGTAGGGAGTTTTTTTAAAATATGGTATTTACACTAAACCTATAAGCGCCACTATTTGCACCTCTGTGTACGTTTTTGCAGACCTAAAAAAACCATAAGAATCAAAATGTTTTATAATTATTAATACATAAAATAATTATAAAACACTTCCTGGAGAGCGTGTGGTGGCGCTTTAAATAGCTCGGAGGCTTGCTCCAAACTCATTTCGTTGCATTGTACTTGTACATGTGTAATGACAATAAACTTGAATCTAATCTAATCTAAATGTACAAATTTTGTATTAACATTTGTATTAACAATGTTTTAAAATTCATTGTTATTGTCAATATATTGTCTGTGTTAGTTCATCGTTGGACCGTAGTAGCTGATAGATTAGGAATGCCTACTGTGAACACATTAAAACACATTTAAAACACATGGAATCGATCGTTAAACAATAATACATATGTGGCATGCAGGGTGGGGCAGAGAGTCGTGGGAATGGAGCGAGTGTCACGGAGGAGCTCCACTTAAACATCCACTCAAACAAAAAGTCCAGACTCCAGATCCTCTCTCGTCTTGCACTGTCGCCACTCCTCTTATATTTATATATTTATATTTATGCATTTAGCAGACGCTTTTGTCCAAAGCGACTTACAGTGCCCTTATTACAGTGACAATCCCCCTGGAGCAACATGGAGTAAAGTGCCTTGCTCAAGGACAGTGGTGACCGTTGGGATCGAACCAGCAACCTTCTGCATATCAGTTCCAGTTTTTAACCCACTGGATCACTCCTCTTATAATCATGGAGTTGTTGCATTGTGACGCATCTTTAGTTTATGGACGGACCATTTCTATTTTTGCTTGTCATGTGATCTCTGGCCTAAATGATCTTTTGTTTAAAATCATAAATCATAAAACACCATGTAATGTGGTTTGTTATTTTTAAATAGCCTAACCCATACAAAATCATGTTTTATGCCATTAGATTTTCACTGGACAGAAAGTAGGACACAGAGTTGTTACTCATGTTTGCTGTGCTGAAGTCTGTCCTGGAGCTGCAGCGTCTCTGCGGTTCATGATTATCTGAGCTGAAATGCAGCTTTAGCAGACATTGGTTTCTTTTGTAGACGTGCTGCAAAAAGCTTTGCTTTTGCTTTAGTGTGAAAGTCAATCATTATCAGAGCAGAAACTGTCATGACCAACCTTCAGAATTTAAACTGTTTGATGTTTTAACGGTTTAAAAAGTCATGATTGATGTCATTTCCTTTTGCTGCTCCATGTTAGCATCTGTTCTGTAGTAGTAGTTTTTCAAAATCAAACTAAACAAAATTATCAGTATTTGTAGATTAAGCTTTGCACAGAGAAACCTAAGTTTGTCTTCTATTAATTTCCCGTCGCATCAGCAGGTTCCTGACTGAGTTTGTGTTTTCTTGCAGAAATCAAAGACGGATGCTGTGTATGAAAATGTCCCCAAAAAACGATGATCAAATACTGTATTTATCTACTGGAACTGATGATAGAGTTCCTACAGGTCCCTGCCTCACACATTTAGGTTTTATTTACATTTATTTTTTGACATGTCTATATGTTTTTGCTTTTATGCACATTTGTTGTTATTGGTTTAATTGTGTGGTGCTCTATAGCATCCAGAAACTCAACAAAAATGTTAAAAAAAATTATCTTATGTGGAAATTTACCAAACTTCCATTATTAAAAATTGACCCTACACTGTGCTATTTTTTTCTATCAATGTTTGTTTGTTTGTTTTTGGTTTACAATATCACACACACACGCACACACACACACACACACACACACAAAAGGCTTGTTCGACGGAAAAAAATGGCATTTGGCGGGGTAAAATATGTGTTTATTTTGGCAGGCTAAAATTCGCATTCCTGGGTCTGTATATCACATAATTGGGGTCGCTTCAATCTTCAAGACTTGGCAACACAGTGCAGTTGAGTTCTGTTGACATTTGACAACAAACTTTATGCGTCGCTCCGTTGCTCTGATTGGTTGTAGGTCTATCCAATTGAGGTCTTTCCTGGTTCGGTTGAAACACACCCCATAATCACAGCCCAACGGAGCAGTATCAGACTCAAATTCTGACTAGAATTGAGTATGACGACGTCAAGCTACATGAAAGGAGGTTTTACTGTTAAAAAAACAGATTTGTGCGCATTAGTGGAACTGAAGATTTTAGAATAAACACAAAACACACGTGATCGCTATCATGCGGTGAATCTGGCCAATCGTGGAACAGCTGTGTCGTCGTCAGTCGCCAGCCGCTCTGGAGAAACTGCACCGGCAAAAAAACGTCAAGTGGCCGTATCCGTATTTCCATTAAAAATAAGGTGAATAAGCCGTCTGCTCTCGAATCACTCTCCCAGCACTTTGTTGACATACGTCACTGTCATGTGGCATCAGCGCTGTCTCAAGGCCCTGTCCCAAATGGCACACTTCAAGTGCACTTTCGGTCTTGTGGACTTACAATGGCCGAGACTGCAGGGTGTCCCATTTGTCATTTTAGGTCTCAGAAGGGTGCTCGCGAGCGCCCCCTTTGAGGTCGATATGCGCCCTCGATGCGCACTTCTGCCGAGCCCGCACTGGTGGGGGTTACACAGCGGACTTCTTCCCGGCAGTCAAAGCGGCATTACGCTGTGAAAGTGCGGACTCAGAGGAAGACCGTGAGGGTTTAGGGTGCCATTTGGGACAGGGCCCAAGTTGGACAAAATTTCTCACCGGCATGCAGCCCTCAGGTATTCCTTGCTATTTGGTCACACTCATACTCATTGGTGGCCATACACCTTCACTATTTTTAATTTAAATAAATGTTCTATATTTTAGTTTAATAATATTTATTGAATATTTTGAGGAGATCTTTTGGTACTAAATAGGCCTACTATTTGTGCAATAATTATGGTCCAATAATGACCATTTAATGAATTAAAATATTTTCTTCTAATATTTGTATTATTTATATTACAGTTAGTGTAGTAATTAAGGTTAAAATGGAGAATTCCAATGCAAAGAGGCAAATTAGAGTCATTTTGTGGCTGGAAAAATAATACATTTAATTTGTAATGCCATGGTTTACCCACTATTCAGTAGGTGCCTGTATGGCTCTTTAATAAATATACATGTATCTAATATTGCAGATCACAACTGCTTACTTATTTTTAGGTTTTGCATTTGAATACATATTGATCAAACACTAGATTTCTTTAAATGTGAAATTTTAAAACGTTAATAACTTAAGTTACATCCTAATATTTTGAATCATACTTATATAAGCAAACACGAGTGAATATGAATTAATTCAAGCAAATATGATTTAACCCAAGAAAAGTCTAAAATAGTGCTAAAAAGGCAAACTTATTGTTCCTTATATGTACAGTAGGCTATATACATATGAATTGATACTGAATCGAGATCGAAAATCGATATTTGTGCCAATCAATCACCAACCCCAAATTTGTAGTTTTAGGTTTATTTAAACGATTGTAATTCAGCTATGAGCACATTTGTGCTATCCTTTATATTTGTGCTATCGACATTCTGCAATACGCAGCCATAACACTCAGTAGTGTTATCAGCAGTGAGGGCTAAGCCCCCCTAAGGGTGAAATCCTAGAACCGCTCTTCTAGAGTGAACAGCCTTTCCTTGAAAGGGATGTTGGTAGGTTAGTCACTAATCTGCTGTGTAGAAATAAGTTTGAATGTACTGCAAATGTCCTAAAGAACGTGGGAGTCCATTTCTGTTTAAGCTGAGCATAAATTAGATACATTCTCTCTGCTTGCAGTGCTTCAGTCAGCAACTGGTCAGCAGTAATAAAGCCTGGACTTAAGACACTTTAGTAAATGGAAGTTCATTAAGGAGATGTTTGACGCCCTTTGTTCCCTCTTTTCTTGAGGCATTTATAGAGAGCTTTACTATGTCAGGAATGCCAGGGGTATGGCAGCCACAGTACAGCGGTGCCAGTGCTCATACCTCACTCCGGCTATAGGTGGAGAGGAGAGCGAGTGTAGAGACAATTTAAAGCATGGGGATTATTATTAGGCCATGATTGATAAGGTCCAATGGAGGGAATTTGGCCAGGACTCTTTTACGAGAAGTGCCATGGGATTTTTAATGACCAGAGAAAGAGTCAGAACCTCAGTTTAACGTCTCATCTGAGGTGTTAGGACCCACACAGACCACAGGGTGAGCGCCCCCTGCTGGCCTCGCTAACGCCTCTTCCAGCATCCTATCCAGGTCTCCCATCTGACCGTTCCTGTGCAGTATATCATAACATGGTACGTTTTATATACAATAAATACCAGGAAGATGCTACTGACAATGCACATTGACTTTTAACATGCAATAGAACAGCTCAAAGTGACAAAATAATTCCTTGTGGGTGGAATACCACACAGATTCTAATTTTGATAAAGTGCTGACCAGTGCAAGAGAATCAGCGGATGAGTTGGAAACAGAGGCAGTCTTCCCTCCTCAAAGTGCAGATATTAAGAAGAGAGTCTAATACGGAGTCAGTTGACATGGGATCTTCTGCAAAAAGTAGCAGAGTAGGCTATGTATACTTTACGAGAGCGCCATGTAGCGTTCACCTTTCCAGCCTCCACCTTCATCTAATACGAGTAGGCTACACAACATAAAAATCTTTTTTTTTTTTTTATTATTATTAGACTCATGTATTTATATTGCGGATTGAATTGAACAGATAGCTGACTTGAGTAGAAGTGTTGAAATCACATTTCAGAAGAGACAACGATCACTTCTCACTTCTGAAAAACCTAACCAACATCTCAAATCCATAATGCTTAACAACCAGGCTAATAACCACCAAAATCATTTCTGACCCACTCGCATCTTTGCACTTTCCATTATCAGATGACATTTTCAAATAACATTATTTAAACATAAATATGAAACAAAATACATTGTTTAATGGCTACAACAAGTAGGCCTATAGTAGCACTAGGCTACAGTACAGATGTCATGTCAAACGCCCACGTATTAAAAAATGGTAGGGTTTAAATCGGGCTTAGAATTACAGTGAATGTGTCGGGCCGAGCCGGACTCGGGCAAAACGTACACCGGCAGGGTCGGGCTTGATTTCTTTCTCTCTTTTTTTTAGCAAGATATAAGCTCTTGAAAGACAAAGACACAAATAAAACATATACAGTAAAACACATATGTGAATTAGTGAACATTCACATTGAACGCTCCACACGTCTCCATCTGCCTCACATGAAATGCAAGAACTTCACAATAAAAACCTAATCAACATCTCCCAATAGCCTACTTTACAAAAAGCAGAATGTTACACTTTACAATTTTTGTAATACATAATACCTAGTACATAAAACATTGACTTATGTAGGTTACATACATTACAACGAAGACAGAAGTAGCAAACATCCGAATTCTTTAATTAACGAATATCGTTGTTTTATTAGTAAACTGTGACGACCTCTGCTGTTGGTCTTGGGTATAGCTTTTCCCACAAATTATACAGTCTATTGCACACACCTGTGACCAGTGCTTCAGGCGCTCCTTTACAAAGAAATCTCCAGTTGAGCAAAGGAGGAACTTTGGACTTTGTTTGGTTTTGGACTTTGCTTAGGTTTTGTTTGTTTTCTGCATTTATGCTTCAACACTGTATTACACTTTCAACCATGCACTTTGCCTTACACACTGAACACAGAAACAGTGACTACGTTTACATGGACAGCAGTAATCTAATTATTGACCTTACTCTGAATAAGGCAATAATCTGATTAAGGTGTTTACATGAGTTGCTTTTAGAATATTACGTTCATGTTCCCGTTTTACATGTTACAGAACATAGTTTGATTAATGGTACGTCATTACGTCCCCATGCCACACTACGCTGTCCGGGGTCCAATCATAGCGCGACTTTCGTAAGTCTGTTCAAATCAATGGGCTCAGGCAACCCACTGTAACTTTACCTGCGGGTGTTGCTGTTGGACAGTGTGACTTTATAAAAACGAGTGATTTTTATACTTTTTTTATGATATATATATATATATATATATATATATATATATATATATATATATATATATATATATATATATATATATATATAGTTTTATTTTGTGTAATATTAAATATTGTCTTTCAGGTTTTTTTAAGAGACCCATCTTGCCTCCTTCTTGACAGCCTACATTTCGAATAATAGTTTTGATAAATGATGAAAATGTGATGAAAAGTTTTCAAAATCGTGATTGTTTGGATTGTTTTTTTTTCTGCCATCGAGCCACAAGCGTTCACTGAATGGCATATGGCTCGCGAGCCTAGAGGTTCCCGACCGCTGTTGTAAGCAGACAATTATGAATCTGGGATTACAGATACAAAATGATCGTATTTTACTTTTAAAATGAGCATTATTGCAACACAAAGAAAAAAAATATATAGAGGAGGCCGTGTCCGAGTGAGCAGAGTTTTTACGGTCTATGAGCAAGACACGCAGTCACGCACCATATAGCAACGTCATGGCAACGACATTTCAGACTGAAAGATACGTAAAAGATAAACGGGAATTTAAGCGCATTGTTTTGTACGTGCGGTTATATTAATTATAATTCAAATTCTGTTTTATTTGTCACAATATTATTGATGATTGTTTAGAGGGGCACTTTATATAGGCTACTTTTGATACGAGCCCCCAAAGCCCTCCCCTCTGCACTTGCCTGGTGTGTGTGTGTGTGTGTGTGTGTGTGTGTGTGTGTGACCTGTCACAAAACGCGGCGGAAACTCCTTCACGACGTTAATAGTTAGATTAAGGTGTGTACATGTCTACAATGCACTTAGATAATGCGACTAAAACAGGCATACTCCACATGTCTTAATTCGATTTTTGTTTAATTCGAGTATGGCTTTAACCGGATTAAGGTAATTAGAAATCGCTGTTTACATCAGTACGTTTACATGGACAACAATACTCCGATATTAATCTGATTAAGACCATACTCTGATTAAGAAACTACCATGTAAACAGCGATTTCTAATTACCTTAATCCGGTTAAAGCCATACTCGAATTAAACAAAAATCGAATTAAGACATGTGGAGTATGCCTATTTTAGTCGCATTATCTAAGTGCATTGTAGACATGTACACACCTTAATCTAACTATTAACGTCGTGAAGGAGTTTCCGCGGCGTTTTGTGACAGGTCACACACACACACACACACACACACACACACACACACACACACACACACACACACACACACACACACACACACACACACACACCAGGCAAGTGCAGAGGGGAGGGCTTTGGGGGCTCGTATCAAAAGTATATAAAGTGCCCCTCTAAACAATCATCAATAATATTGTGACAAATAAAACAGAATTTGAATTATAATTAATATAACCGCACGTACAAAACAATGCGCTTAAATTCCCGTTTATCTTTTACGTACCTTTCAGTCTGAAATGTCGTTGCCATGACGTGTTGCTATGGTGCGTGACTGCGTGTCTTGCTCATAGACCGTAAAAACTCTGCTCACTCGGACACGGCCTCCTCTATATTTTTTTTCTTTGTGTTGCAATAATGCTCATTTTAAAAGTAAAATACGATCATTTTGTATCTGTAATCCCAGATTCATATTTGTCTGACTTACAACAGCGGTCGGGAACCTCTAGGCTTGCGAGCCATATGCCATTCAGTGAACGCTTTGTGGCTCGATAGCAGAAAAAAAAACAATCCAAACAATCACGATTTTGAAACCTTTTCATCACATTTTCATCATTTATCAAAACTATTATTCGAAATGTAGGCTGTCAAGAAGGAGGCAAGATGGGCAGTGTCTCTTAAAAAAACCTGAAAGACAATATTTAATATTACAAAAAATAAAACTATATATATATATATATATATATATATATATATATATATATATATATATATATATATATATATATATATATATATATATATATATATATATATATATAATATCATAATATCATAAAAAAAAGTATAAAAATCACTCGTTTTTATAAAGTCACACTGTCCAACAGCGACACCCGCAGGTAAAGTTACAGTGGGTTGCCTGAGCCCATTGATTTGAACACACCCACGAAAGTCGCGCTATGATTGGACCCCGGACAGCGTAGCGTGGTATGGGGACGTAATGACGTACCATTAATCAAACTATGTTCTGTAACATGTAAAACGGGAACATGAACGTAATATTCTAAAAGCAACTCATGTAAACACCTTAATCAGATTATTGCCTTATTCAGAGTAAGGTCAATAATTAGATTACTGCTGTCCATGTAAACGTAGTCAATGACTACGTTTACATGGACAGCAGTAATCTAATTATTGACCTTACTCTGAATAAGGCAATAATCTGATTAAGGTATTTACATGAGTTGCTTTTAGAATATTACGTTCATGTTCCCGTTTTACATGTTACAGAACATAGTTTGATTAATGGTACGTCATTACGTCCCCATGCCACGCTACGCTGTCCGGGGTCCAATCATAGCGCGACTTTCGTGGTTTACCTGCGGGTGTCACTGTTGGACAGTGTGACTTTATAAAAACGAGTGATTTTTATACTTTTTTTATGATATTATGATATATATATATATATATATATATATATATATATATATATATATATATATATATATATATATATATATATATATATATATATATATATATATAGTTTTATTTTTTGTAATATTAAATATTGTCTTTCAGGTTTTTTTAAGAGACACTGCCCATCTTGCCTCCTTCTTGACAGCCTACATTTCGAATAATAGTTTTGATAAATGATGAAAATGTGATGAAAAGGTTTCAAAATCGTGATTGTTTGGATTGTTTTTTTTTTCTGCCATCGAGCCACAAGCGTTCACTGAATGGCATATGGCTCGCAAGCCTAGAGGTTCCCGACCGCTGTTGTAAGCAGACAAATATGAATCTGGGATTACAGATACAAAATGATCGTATTTTACTTTTAAAATGAGCATTATTGCAACACAAAGAAAAAAAATATAGAGGAGGCCGTGTCCGAGTGAGCAGAGTTTTTACGGTCTATGAGCAAGACACGCAGTCACGCACCATAGCAACGTCATGGCAACGACATTTCAGACTGAAAGATACGTAAAAGATAAACGGGAATTTAAGCGCATTGTTTTGTACGTGCGGTTATATTAATTATAATTCAAATTCTGTTTTATTTGTCACAATATTATTGATGATTGTTTAGAGGGGCACTTTATATACTTTTGATACGAGCCCCCGAAGCCCTCCCCTCTGCACTTGCCTGGTGTGTGTGTGTGTGTGTGTGTGTGTGTGTGTGTGTGACCTGTCACAAAACGCGGCGGAAACTCCTTCACGACGTTAATAGTTAGATTAAGGTGTGTACATGTCTACAATGCACTTAGATAATGCGACTAAAACAGGCATACTCCACATGTCTTAATTCGATTTTTGTTTAATTCGAGTATGGCTTTAACCGGATTAAGGTAATTAGAAATCGCTGTTTACATGGTAGTTTCTTAATCAGAGTATGGTCTTAATCAGATTAATATCGGAGTATTGTTGTCCATGTAAACGTACTGACTGGTAGTTTCTTAATCAGAGTATGGTCTTAATCAGATTAATATCGGAGTATTGTTGTCCATGTAAACGTACTGACTCAGTACGTTTACATGGACAACAATACTCCGATATTAATCTGATTAAGACCATACTCTGATTAAGAAACTACCATGTAAACAGCAATTTCTAATTACCTTAATCCGGTTAAAGCCATACTCGAATTAAACAAAAATCGAATTAAGACATGTGGAGTATGCCTATTTTAGTCGCATTATCCAAGTGCCTTGTAGACATGTACACACCTTAATCTAACTATTAACGTCGTGTATGAGTTTTCGCCGCATTTTGTGACAGGACACACACACCAGGCACACACACCAGGCAAGTGCAGAGGGGAGGGCTTTGGGGGCTCGTATCAAAAGTATATAAAGTGCCCCTCTAAACAATCATCAATAATATTGTGACAAATAAAACAGAATTTGGATTATAATTAATATAACCGCGCGTACAAAACAGTAACAATGCGCTCAAATTCCCGTTTATCTTTTACGTATCTTTCAGTCTGAAATGTCGTTGCCATGACGTGTTGCTATGGTGCGTGACTGCGTGTCTTGCTTGACTGCTCACTCGGACATGGCCTCCTCTATATTTTTTTTCTTTGTGTTGTAATAATTCTGCTCATTGTAAAAGTAAAATACAATACGTTTGTATCTGTAATCCCAGATTCATAATTGTCTGCTTACAACAGCGGTCGGGAACCTCTAGGCTCGCGAGCCATATGGCCATTCAGTGAGCGCTTGTGGCTCGATGGCAGAAAAAAACAATCCAAACAATCACGATTGTGAAACCTTAATTTTCATCATTAATCAAAGCTATTATTCGAAATGTTGGCTGTCAAGAAGGAGGCAAGATGGGCAGTGTCTCTTAAAAAAAACTGAAAGACACAATATATACAAAAAATAAAACTATATATATATATATATATATATATATAATTACATTAAAAAGTATAAAAGTCACTCGTTTTTATAAAGTCACACTGTCCAACAGCTACACCCGATGTTAAAATTACAGCGGGTTGCCTGAGCCCATTGATTTGAACAGACCTACGAAACTCGTGCTATGATTGGACGCCGGACAGCGTAGCGTGGCATGGGTACGTAATGACGTACTATTAATCGAGGTATGTTCTGTAACATGTAAAATGGGAACATGAACGTAATATTCTAAAAGCAACTCATGTAAACGCCTTAATCAGATTATGGTCTTATTCAGAGTAAGGTCAATAATTAGATTACTGCTGTCCATGTAAACGTAGTCACTGTTATTTCCTTGAACTGTTTTCATTCTATTATTTAATGTTACCTTAATTTAGTAGTAACAAAACACATTTGTGAAATGCACTTTAAACACCTTACAGATGATTAATTCCACTAAGACTTGCACAGCAGCTAGTAACAGTTATGAAATATCAGACATAATAAATTACACGCACACATTTGTCATTTTGTAGCTGCTTCTGTCCAGTGTCTTTCAGAGCAGGTTTTACAGGTTCAGTTCCTGAGATTCAGAGTTTGATCAAGAACACAATGGTGATATTTAAAGGGTTAGTTCACCCAAAAATTAAAATTCTGTCATTAATTACTTACCCTCATGTCGTTCGACACCCGTAAGACCTCCGGTCATCTTCGGAACAGAAATGAAGATATTTTAGTTGAAATCTGATCGCTCTGAAAGGCCTCCATTGGCACATGAATCAGTGAGTCGAATCGCCAAATTTCAGCAGTTTGGCGGTTTGACACGCGATCCGAATCATCATTCGACTCGCTGATTCATAACGCTTCGAAGCTTCATGATGCCTTGTTTTGAAATCGTCATCACTATGTAAGTCGTTATTTAGGGTTTTTTGCGCACAAAAACTATTATCGCCGATTCATAAAGTTATTTTAGAACCACTGTAGCGAGATGGACTTTGTAACGACGTCTTTAGTACCTTTTAAGGGTCTTGAGAGTGTAAAGAGCATTGTGCCAATGGAGGACTTTCAGAACCATCAGATTTCAACTAAAATATCTTCATTTCTGTTCCGAAGATGAACGGAGGTCTGACGAGTGTCGAACGACATGAGGTAAGTAATTAATGACAGAATTTTCATTTTTGGGTGAACTAACCCTTTAATGGATCAACCCTTGCTGGATTTGAACTTTAAACTTTTCTTTAAACAGAAAGATATAACACCACGCACAAACCTAATGCCAAAGCATTCGTTTTGACAGTGAATGTTTCTAAAACACCAGTTTTGAGGTTATCAAGCAGGTAAATAAAGTGTAAAGACACCAGCATTCATCATAGATTCATCAGGGGCCCGTTTCAGAAAGGAGGTTAAGTGAAAACTCTGAGTATGTTAACCCTGAAATAAGGGGAACTCTGGGTTTTCTGTTTCAGAATGGGAGGTATGTCAAACCCCAGAAAGCAGGGTAAGTCAAGCCCGTTTCTGAAAGAGAGGTAACTTATACTCAGAGTCAGTTACTAGGGTAACTTACTCTGTGAACCTAACCTGGGGCCCGTTTCAGTAAGGAGGTTCAACCAACTCTGAGTTTAAACCTGAACTCTGAGTTGATTTACTCTGAGATGGGAAACTCTGAGTTTTGGGTTTCAGAACAGCTGAATTGAGGTAGATCAATCAACTCTGAGTAGTCTGACTGAGTTAAGCACATGCACTTCAACTATGAAAAGCCACGATCAATGGAGCTCCGAAATTACGATTCACCATGGCAACAGCACCCAACAAAAAGACGTCCGCATACTTCCGGGTCAATATGTAAGTTTAATTCTTAATTATTTTAATTAGGTTTAATTTTCATGGTATCCAAAAGGCAAAAAAAGAATGTGGCAGCAGCTAAAAATGAAGAAAAAAAAAACAATTCAATCAGGTAAAGCTTTAAGCATAACATGTTCATGGGTGTTGGTTTAATTTACAAAAATTTGACATATTAATTAAATATTATTCAGTGTCCAATGTGCAGCAGCTTTTCCCACATATACCCTTTTCACAGTGATGACGTGTTTTAATTGTCATCAATACCGTAAATACAAAAAATGTATGTACATTTATAACACTAATACTTTGTTTGTATTATATTACTTTTGCATCATATTACAAAAAACAAGTTCCCGCTGCTGTGAGGGTGTTTCTAATACAGTGTCTATGGGAGTGATGGTGAGAATTAACATCTTTCTCTCTTTCCACTTCCGTTATCAAACTCACTCTATTTTTTCCCTCTTTTTGAAAGTTGTTAAATCACTATTGTGGAGTTTTTCTTTTGCTATTTGAGCAAATGGGGACACATAAAATATATATTTAATTTATTCTTTCATTCACCGCTATTAAAGTTAACCCTATGACGACTTCTGCTCTGAGAAACCCAGAAATGTGAAAAGGGTCTATGCTCTTTTCACATAATGAAATGTTCTCTGATCCCACCGGTTACATTTATTAATTATGGTAATGACATTAACATTAGACTTCTACTCAGGCCAGCCAAACACCAGCACCACTGACAGATGAAGAGGAGATGGAGGAAGAAAATTAACATTCATCAGGAAAAAGAATAAAGTATTTGTAGGAAATAAAGATGACCATAAGATGACCATTTGTAGGAAATAAAGATGACTGAAAGAAACTTAAAAGAAAGCTTATATTTTCATCATGAGGACACTGTCAAAGTGACAAAAATGGCATGTCCTTTTATACAGGATCCTGACGTTCACTTGATAAACCTCTAGAAGTATCCTAATAATTAGAATTTCCTTTAGGATTTCCAGTGGTTGGACGCATTGATAACACTCATATTCCCATCATCACACTTTCTGAAAACGGATTACAGTATGGAATGGAAGGATGCTGCCAGATAGTAGTACGAGATATATGCCATAACCACCACCACAGCTGTTAAATACATTTATTTTCCTACAAATACTTTATTCTTTTTCCTGTTGGATGTTATTCTTCCTCCATCTCATCTTCATCTGTCAGTGGTGCTGGAGTTCGGCTGGCCTGAGTAGAAGTCAAATGTTAATGTCATTACCCTAATTAATAAATGTAACAGGTGGACATTTCATTAGAGAACATTTCATTATGTGAAAAAAAGCATAGACCCTTTTCACATTTCTGGGTTTCCGAAGCTGAAGTCGTCATAGTTGGGTTAACTTTTATAGCGGTGAATGAGAGAATACATTAAGTATATATATTTTTGTGCCCATTTGCTCAAATAGCAAAAGAAAAACTCCACAATAGTGATTTCACAACTTTCAAAAAGAGGGAAATAATAGAGTGAAATTGATAACGGAAGTGAAAAGAGAGAAAGATGTTCATTTTCACCATCACTCCCATAGACACTGTATTAGAAACACCCTCACAGTAGCGGTAACTTGTTTTTTGTAATTATATATTGTAATGTAATATAATACAAAGTCTTAGTGTTATAAAATGTACATACATTAAAAAAAAAAAAAAAATACAAAAAAACGTTGCAGGATTTACGATATTGATGACCATTAAAACACATCATCACAATCTGTGAAAAGGGTCTATGTGGGAAAAGCTGCTGCACATTGGACACTGAATGATATTTAATTAATATGTCAAATGTTTGTAAAGTCATTAAACCTACTCCCATGAACATTTTATGCTTAAAGCTTTACCTGATTGAATTATGTTTTTATTTTTCATTTTTAGCTGCTGCCACATTCTTTTTTTGCCTTTTGGATACCATGAAAATTAAACTTAACTTAAAGAATTAAGAATTAAACTTACATATTGACCCGGAAGTATGGGAACGTCTTTTTGTTTGGTGCTGTTGCCATGGTGAATCGTAATTTTGGAGCTCCATTGATCGTGGCTTTTCATAGTTGGGGTGCATGTGCTTAACTCAGAGTCGGTCTACTCAGAGTTGGTTGAACCTCCTTACTGAAACGGGCCCCTCGTGTTTTCTGTTCCTCTGTCATGCTACAGAATCAGTAGTGCAGATTCAATTCAGTAAAAGTGTGTTTTTGACTGCCAGTCGCCTTCAAATTCTCATTTGCGCACATGCTCCGTGAAAGGCACTTGCATCTAGCAGTATGACATTACTATGAATCTAATCAAATTTGACCAGTCGTTATTGGGTCTCACAGTGTAAATGCTGCTGAGAATGATTAAAGAAACTGCAATAAAGGTAAAGAGGAGATGATCACATACTCTTCCTGTTTGGATCCTTTAGGGCAGCCTCTAATAATCATTCAAGTCACTGGTGTTGGTACAGATTACTGCTATTGTTTGTATCCTGACACTATTTCTCCATGAGCGATGATAATTAGCTTTTTTCATTATTCAATTAATAATGTTACTGTGAAATCCCAGTAGTCTCAAGTCACACTAGCAGACATCTCATTATCAGTAGCCATGAGTGCAGTCTCAGTCTCAGTCTCATTCTCATTCTGGGACGTCCTATCATCAACATCCATCTGTGGAGTCTCAGTCAGATTAAGGGGCACTGCTTCTGCACGATTCTCCTGAAAGAAAGAAGCAGATTCACAGACGGTGAAACAAATGATCAGGATTAATGATAATGATCACAAAAAAAAATGTGTTTTGCTGAATGTATGGACCCTGTTCTTCTTTCTTAAGTAAAACAGAACAAGCACTCTTAAATAAGCATGTTTAGTTTTGTGTTTAGTGATGATTTCTGAATAAAACCACACACACACGGCCCTGATATAACAGAGAAATTATTTTTTGTTCTTCTGGCAAAAAACAAAACAAAAACGTTTGCACATGACCAGCGATATACTGTAAACATCCCAAAGCCTTTCGCACTGCTGAGAGCGGAGTTTGAATATGTAAATACATGCTGTGCACTTTCCTCTCATTAACAAAATACGTAACACTTTACCTATTTGCGTACTCACCAGAGGGGGCGGGGCTTTGTTGGGGGCATGGTTATGGGGGATTGTTTAGTCAATAATTCAAGAAGGTCCATATTTTAAAGCTCTTTCTAACTTGTACTCAGCCTTGAAACTAACATATAGGTCTTGTGATTGTTTAACTATAGCATTTGTTACAATAAGGGTTTATTTACAAAGCAAGACCATTGACGGCTACTCATTACCATGCAGGCCAATGTTAACTTTTTTCTTTCTTTTTTCTAATCAAACATCAACACAGAAACTATAGCTACAACATGCCACAGGTGTAATATACATCTTTAGTAAACAATATATTCCCTTATCTGATTATCTATTTTAAATTCTACAACTAGTCAATTTGCCACAATAAATACAACAGAACGTGATAAATTCTAGTAAATGTGGTCATCATGAGTTTAAAAAGCTTGCAGGATGATGTTTTCCCCTCTTTTCATCAGTCATTTTAGTGGCTTTTAGCTCATGTTTGACTTTCTCTGTAGTGTTTTACTACATTCTCAATAGAATTCAAATGGGACGCACATTATCATCTGCGTCGCATATAGAGCGGCTCGTGCAAATCTTTGCGTGCGTCTCAATCAGCTCCCTAGCTCAGTAGTCAGGGCACTGATCAGGACATAAGTCAATGGGCTGGGAGCTAGGTCAACTAGGGAGCTGATTGAGACGCACCCTTTGTTTATACTCAACGCGTCCGCACGAGCGGCAAAAATTACATCATCACGGAGTGGGCGGTTGTGTGCGTTGAGAGCGGTAGACCCCATTTCGCTTGGCGTTGTGCCAACCGGAGAACTGGCGTTGCAGAGCCAGGCGAAAGTATAAACAAGGCTTAACACTTTTGGAGCTCGATGGTGAATGCACCTACAGTGATTCGCGCGCCACTTAATTAAACATTTGGGTGTACGTTATCAAGATGAGAAGTAGCGGTACGCAAGAAAAGGTGCAGGTACACTTAAGAGTAAAATGTAGAGGTGCCGGTACAGCGTACGGAGCAGTGTTTGTAACTCATTAATAAATGGTTCGCAAGTGTCCACCCTACATTATGTTTCACAGTTAACCAATATTGGAATTAACATATTCATTATTAATATCTCATCAAGAAATGATGTGCTGTGGATAGGCATCATGAGCCTTTTGTGGAATATCATGGGTAAGACGGTAACCTCTGGTAAGGAACATTAATATATCATTGAGAAAACCACAAATACTACACCCTTCAGTCGAACTAAGATAGTCTATTTTTGCTGCATCATGAAATAAATCAGGAATCAGGTGTCGAGTTAAATAAGTGTGAATAAATACATTTATAACATGCGAGTTAAAAATGGCTCACTATTTGGCAGGCATTCCGTTAAAGTTACTCTTTTTATTCATGCAGTTAGACTGCTTATCAATGATTTATAATGCATTTGTAAATGAGTTATTAGCCATTAACAAACACCTTTATGAACCCTTTACAAAGGGAACCTTAATTTAAAGTGCTACCACAAAATAAACACAACAAAAATGACAGCAGTTACACTTGGAGATGTTCCTGTCTGTCAACAGCAGTGAGGAAACCGCAGTTAAGAAAGCATCTGATCTTAGCGATATTTGCATCAGCTCTGCAGTAAAGTCACATCCCGTTTATTATATGGCACTTTATACAAATGTATTGCTTTAAAGCAGCAGCTTTAGTGTTAAACATGAAAAGACCGCGTCAGTGTCTCTTCTGATTAGAATGACGTTTTAAAGCTGCTCTCCAGTGGGTGTTCATGTGTTACCTTGCAGACGTCTGACCTTGACAGACTGAACACAACAAAAGAACGAGGGGATTTCCACTTCAAAGAAGGCGGAGGCACAACTACAATTAATCAGTCATTTTAAAACTTTCTGCGAGATGCAATTTCACAAACTGTGAGTGTGATTCAGCGGTGCTGCGTCTTCTTGCTCGCTCTCAAAATGGGTCGCACAAGGCAAGCGTTGTAGTTGCACTAGTTGCACTAAGATCAACAGCACTCGGGACAGTTAGTTGACGCTTGTCACTTGCACAGTCAGGCCAACGATTCATCGCCACTAAAGTTTTTCATTTGCATGACTTAAGTCTTACAATTTGAACATTCAAATGTTTTTAAACTATTCATTACTCGTGCACTCAGACAGATATGGTCAGATCTTAGATATGGCTTTCTCTGCGCACATACATAAGCCGCCTCACAGCTTCAGCTTGCAAGTAACAAAACTGACTTCTTTTTCACCGATTACAGCTCTTTAACTGTCAAAAACACACAAAATGATGTCCAAATTCCAGTCTTGGTGAGTATCCTCGTTAGGGTTGGGTATCGTTTAGGTTTGTTTCTATAACGGTGCCAAACCGATACTTTTAAAACGGTACCGGTGCCTAAACGGTGCCTGAACCGATACTTTAAAAAAATTATCATATTCTCTGGCTAAATATTATAGAACGCATCGCCTTATTGTTTCCATGGCGACGCGTCATGCTTCTCACATGACACACAACAGCTGCCACAATAGCGCTGTATAACAGCTCAGCTGTATCGGTTTTATTTAGTTTTTTCTTTTTTAGTCAAAATATTCACAAACTTGCTAACCATGTCATGAACAACCTGATATTCTGATTTTCAAATGTGTGTGAGTGAATGTGTGTTAGTTGATCTATACTGCGCGATGGGCGGCGCCATGTTAGTTTGCGCCTCAGAGAATCGGATCTGTCGGATTTACATCACGTAAATTCATTCACGTCTCACGAAATACATGAAAGTAAGTGACCGGTGAACAGGGAGAAGAATAGAGTAAACTATATAGTTACTATATAATGTGTATCTGATGTGAATAAAACACATAGTCAAGTTATAACTGTCTGAAAGTATTGTTTTTGCCGCTTCCATAGACATCAGTGTTTGTTTTTTTGCTAGTACTTATGAGCATTTAAATGTCTGAAACCTAAAATAAGCTAACATTATGTGATTGAAAACACTGGATTGTTGTGATATGTGACGAGCGCTGAGCGTGTCTGTCTCTGACTCGGTGCCAGCCAAAGCGCGAAAGCACGTTTGAATTTAAGTGGCACAGAAATGAGGCACCGAAATCTGCATTCTGATTCGGTCCAGTACATACCGGTTATATAGGTGCCACATTGGCACCAGGTTTCGGTACCCAACCGTAATCCTCGTACAGACTATCAGTTATGTTTTAAAATACAGTTGAGAAAGAAAACGCATGTCACGTGACAGTCTACTGAAAACAGTATAATGGATCTGTGCACTGACTCTTAAAGTGACAGCAGCCTAATATGCTTGTCATTAAGGTTGATAAAACAACAAAAGATAGCTTTAATTGTGTGTAATCAGGATTAATAGCCTGTATTTATTTTATACAGGACTAAAAGTCTATCCAGTTTTATTTTATGTGTGCTTATGTTTTATTCTGTTTCTGTATTTCTGAATGCTAGCACTAGCGTTAAATTGTGCTACTTTTTTCAGTTTAAAGATTGAAATCAAGCTTCCTTGTGTTGTGTAAACTCTTAAGCAACAACATTGCTCCATTGTAAAACAAAAATACAATGAGTGACCAAACATTTAGGTGAGATAAATGTAATTTTTTTTTAAATGTCTAAAAATGTCACCCCCTCATAGGAATCACCTAAGGGGGGAACTGCCCCCAGTTTTCCTGTGCCTTAAAGGGTTAGTTCACCCAAAAATGAAAATTATGTCATTAATTATTACTCACCCTCATGTCGTTCGACACCCGTAAGACCCGTTCATCTTCGGAACACAAATGAAGATATTTTTGTTGAAAGCTGATGGCTGAGAAAGGCTTCAGACAGGCCTCCATTGGCATTCAGTACATTTACACTCCCAAGACCCATAAAAGGCACTTAAAACGTCGTTACAAAGTCCATCTCACCACAGTGACTCTACAATAATTTTACGATGCGACGACAATAGTTTTTGTGCAAAAAAAAAAAAATCAAAATAACACCTTTATCCAACTTGTTCTTGTCTTCCGTGTGTGTGCCTCCACGACGCATGCGCGAGATTATTACGCAGATCCGGCGTTCGGACACATGACCCAAAAGCGATTTGTTTACAAGCAGAGGAAGACGCGCGTATCTAAGCTGTTGAATTCTACATTGATCGTGCTTTAGGTCTCGGCGTAGTGCTCAAAATGGGGTTAAAGTGTGTATTTCATGGATACCCGAACCCCGGCGCTAAATCATATTCTCGCGCATGCGTCATGGAGGCTAGAGTGCGGATCGGGCCGCATTTTTCTGTCCGAGCCCGGCCCGCGTCCGACAGAGTAGTAACCAAACCAGACCCGAGCCCGGCCGGCTATTTATGTCCGAGCCCGACCCGAGCCCGAATGTAGTGCACAGACTCTTCATAGTTCTGAAATTGCTGTTTTGTTTTGCACGGTAGTGATAGGGTTAACAAAGGTAGTTCAGAGGGGCGGAAACAAATCCTGAAGACGGGTGCGCTTGAGTGAGAGTGTGTTCATCTTCGTTCTGATTAAAAGTTCGGAAACCTCCCTTGTCTGTCATTCTTCAGACATTACACTATTTTTTTTCTCATACTAATGACACATGTACGTTTGTTCGTGTGGAAAGCCCGCTTTTATTAAGCGACTGTAGGAAGGCATTCTGAAATGATTACAGATGAGCGCATCAGCGCGCACACGGGGAAACAAATACACACGTTAACACAGGGCCAAATCAAATAGCCAATTGTGAAACCAAAATTAAATGAACAAAGGTCTACCAAAATGGCCCAGCTAACAGACCAAAACATCAACGTAACACAAATGCAGCTTATTGAAGTGAAAATCACTCTTACCATTTTTCTCGAAAACTGTATGGCTACTAAACTGCAACATGGGATTTATTTACATAATTCATCCATCAAAGTTTAGGCTAATCCAGGTTATTATGCAGAAAAAGGATTGCATCAACTGTGGAAGGCTTCAAGGCTGTCCTCTGCTCGATGGTCCTGCCAGCAGCGCTGAAGTTGCGCTGCCAGCCACATGTAGCCTAATAATATGCAATATGCACTAGGGATGTGACGGTGAGGAAATTTTCCCACCGGTTAATCGACGTGTGACAACACCGGTAATACCGGTATCACCGGCGGGGGCTTGTAAATCACTAATTCTATCTAACAGAAAGTAACATATACGACCGCAACTGAAAACTGAACTGAAAACGCACCAGTGCGCGCACACACCGTGAATGACAGCTCGTCTGTAAATGCGCGCTCTGTGAGACCATGAATGAAGTTCGTCCGTAAATGCGCGCACTGTGAGACCATGAATGAAGTTCGTCTGTAAATGCGTGCTCTGTGAGGCCATGAATGAAGTGCGTCCGTAAATGCGTGCTCTGTGAGGCCATGAATGAAGTTCATCCGTAAATGCGCGCTCTGTGAGGCCATGCACATTTTACTTTCGGTTTTGAATTAGCGCCAATTCGGTGACGGGTTGCTTGAATTGTGGGTTCATTAGCCTATTATTTTATATGAAAAACACAACAACAAAACAAATGACAAATCAAACTCCCTTAAATAGGCGCTTTTACGTTTCGCTTTGAAACCAAATCTTCCGCGATCATCTCAGTCAGCTCCTCACTCTATGATGAATGAAATCTGATGAATGACTCCTGCCGAGACTCACGGTCGGGTCATGCTTTATTAAGCAGACACGTTCAGTTTTATTGTCTGTTCTCTAACTGAACTAAATTATTTTATTAGGATAAAAAAAAAAAAAACGACGGTGGGGCGGTGCCACGGTGGGCAAGTGATGCAAACGGTGTTGAGTCTGAACACCGGTAACACCGGCAACACCGAATATCGTAGCAAGCCTAATATGCACGCACGTGTTGCGCGCTGGTTGCGCGTTGTCACAGCTAGATAAATAAATTTCCGCACAAAGGAAGACGAATGTTAAGGTAATATTTTTAATTTATTTTGATCACAAAAATATCAAGTTAAAAAGGCCCATTGGCTACCTACATAAGCTGTTTTAAATTTCAGATGTTCAATGCCTTATTGCGCTGACGTGACCGAGCCCGACCCCAACATTATTTATAAATATCTAACTTTAAGTGCCTTTTATGGGTCTTGTGAGTGTAAATGTACTGAATGCCAATGGAGCAAGGTTATTTTCGTAAACGAAAACTGAAACTAAGACTAAAACTATTGGTCAAAAAACATTTTCGTAAACTGAAATAAAATTAAAAAATCATAAATGAAAAACTAAAACTAAACGAAACTAAGAACTCTTACTGAAAAACTAACTGAAATAAAATAATAATTAGCAAAAATAAATATTCGTTTTCGTGTTTAATAAGCTCTCTTTACTGTGGCGCAAAATCTGACCTGTAGCGGTTGAGGGAGTGTGTGTATATGGAGCTACAGCGTGGCGCGTGTGGTGAGCTGAGGAGAACCGCTGTCCTGTGACGCGTGCTATGAACACATCGCTAGTCCTGTTCAACGGCTGTTCACAAAGAATGCGTTCATGGCAGTGAAATGGGAAATGACACAAGGTAATGAGATGCACGTTGAACTTAAGCTCACTGCTTTTAGAACGCCGTTACATACGCGACGAGAGACGCAGGTGCAACAGCAACTATAGTAGCAAGTGCTACTGTGTGTTTGAGATTTCATGTTCGCATAATATTGACAGGCTCAAAGGTGTTATCATTGTTTTCACAAATCATTTACTAATAATAATAATATCGTCATCCGTGTGGAGACATTTCCCCACAAAGTAGGGAATACCAGGACACACACACACACACACACACACACACACACACACACACACACACACACACACTTCACAACAGTTTGTGTTGGCTGTAGTCAGATGACTTAAGCTGTGGTCACACTGCTAGCCTACATTGTACTACTGAATAAATAATCTTTAAATAAATAATCTTTTAATTGTTTAACAATATTTCACCTTTAATATGAATGAGTTTGTCAGGATTTTATCATTTTTACTTTCATATTTTTACGTTGCATTTATTTGGTTCTTTGTTCAATCTCAGACCATTGTTTGTCATATAGGTCATAGTTTGACTCAAGCTTTTTTGCTTAAAGGTAAAGACCCAACTTAATGCATGTTTTGTAGATTCCCCTCTCCGTTAAACATATTTTGTTGGACTGTCCTGGGTTAAAACAAGAATTCTCTTTTATCAAGTTATTTCACTTAAGAATTTATTTAGTAAGATTATGCATGAAAAGGTTTTGAATTTATTTTTATCATAAGTTGATTGAAAAAAATCTTGTATATGACATGTTTGTTTGCTTGGTTTTATTGTTTTTATATGATATTTGTATTTTGCCATTTAATTTTTGCCATGAATATAGCCTTAGATGCTGACATGGCATTAAATAAAACTATCTGTATTCCATTATTTTATTATTATTATTATTAAGATGTCTGCATAAGAGTAAACTCTAATCGGTGCAAACATTAAACTTTGCTGAAATTAAAAATCTTGATTTGGTCTCTACACTTCGTTCTGGTAACTCTGCTAAACTATAATTACTAAAACTAAAACATATAAAAACTAAATAGAAATGTGTTTACAAAATAAAAACTAAACTAAAACTAGCAAAATAATTTATAAAACAAACTAAAACTAAACTGAAATTTGTTGCAAAATCGAAAACGATAATAAAATAAAAACTAATTTAAAAATGCAAAACTATAATAACCTTGCAATGGAGGCCTATCTAAAGCCTTTCTCAGCCATCAGCTTTCAACTAAAATATCTTCATTTCTGTTCCGAATATGAACGGAGGTCTTGCAGGTCTCGAACGACATAAGGGTGAGTAATTAATGACAGAATTTTCATTTTTGGGTGAACTAACCCTTTAACAGTTCTCACAGATATTAGACAGAGATTAGACAGATTCAGTGCTCACAGTCTCTCACCTGAGGATTATTGTCCTGCTCCCGGTTTCCTGTTTGAACAATAACAACAAACTCTTACTTTGGGTCAATAAGAATGAAAACACATACTTTTACATTCTTTTTGCACAATAAATCTCATTTACATTTAGTACAATCACCTGTATGTATTACTTGCCTTTTTGTCTTGCTGGTGTAGATTTCCTGTGGCGATAGTAAATGACAGCAGCAGCTGCAGCCACAAGCAGAAAAACAACAGCCACACTTATTCCTCTTACAGGACCTGAAGACAGACCTAAATCTGGAACAGCTAAAGACAGACAATCATTATTAACAGATTGACTGATAATTTCAGTTGAAAGACATTTGATATTGATTTATTTGATAAATAGCTGGCTGATTTTATTTTTTTTAACAGCAGTTAAGATAGCATCAGCACTGTAAGGACAACTGGAAACAATGTTCACAGGAAAACGGACTGATATTATGCATTTTTCTTATACTTATATAATATACCTCAAAAATTCACAATGCAATATAATATACCTCAAAAATTCACAATGCAACATTAAACTCAATGTGACAATTAATCGGAAATTAAACAGCACGCAATTTGTCAAAGGCTGCAATTATTGTGTGTGCAGCTTCAGTGAAGCACGACTCTATGATCAGTGTAAATGCTGCTTCATCTGAAAGCCAGAGGGCGCTCTTGCGCAGGGTACTCCAAATATACACCGCAGAAGCACAATAGCGCACATCATTCCAGGAAATCCCTATGAACAGAAGATTGAAACGCTTTGATTAAACACGACTAAATGCTTCGTGTTTGGAAAGATGTTGACGCATGTTGCTTTTTCAAATGCACGTTATAAGCGACTCAAACTCGTAGAGCTTTCAGACGGAGCAGCATTTACTACTGATCACAGAGCCGTCCTGCACTGACAAACTGCGGATAAAAATCGCAGCCTTTGCGATTTCATAATCGTGACAAGCCAAACCGATTTAAGACGATTTTAATTTATTTATTAAAATTTAAATAATTGTAATTGTTAATTCCGATTAGTCGTGCAGCCCTAATTATTAGTCAGTGTCATTTTGTTTTTAGACCACAAAATCAACAATGTCACTAAATAAGTGTGTTTCTGGTTGTGAGGGAAAGATAACCTTGTTCAGCTTCCCAAATAACCCAGCGTTAAGGAAACAGTGGATGCAGTTTGTTTTTCCGGAGAAGCAACAGAGTTCTGGGGAGAATTCCAGAAAGCAGGTTGTGTGACATACTCAGGTATGTTTAAGAGTAAGTTAGCGGAGATGTCACGGGGTGACCATGTTCAGTGGGGGAGGAACACACGCTAGGGAAGGGGTTTCCCTTGCAGGGCTCCAGAGTGCGACTAAATGGTCGCATTTTGCGACTAAAATTTGAGATTGTGTGACTGAATTTTACATCCAGTCGCACATGTGCGACCAGTAAATTTGCCTGCTGTCGGTACTGGAGAAATTAAGAAAATACACTTACTAATTATAATTGATAGACGTTATGTCTGGCAAATTCTATCTTTGCCAGCCGTTTCTATATGAGAGAATATTAAACCATTTGTCCGTGATGCATTTTTGCCTTTCGCAATCCAGAAGAGAGAGAAAGCGAGCGAGCTACAGCAACACAACACCACAGTCAGCTTAATGAGTGAGGATGGCCAAGAACTAAACAAAAGTTTAGTCTGCTTAAACTTTAGGGATGTTATGTACTTTTAACTGACAGGATCTGGTTAGTTATTAGATGAGTGAACCCCTCTGGGTGCCGGTCAGAGCACAGTTGTATAAGGATGAGGAGACAGGTAAGTAGTTTTTTAGGTGGTGTATTTATAAAGGATAAGCTGCAGAGGTATCAATTACAGGCAGTAGAGGCATTAGTCTGAAACAAAAAATACAATAAAGAATAATGAATAACTTTCTAGCTTGGCATATATATAATAAACCATGAAATATACAAATATACAATCCAAAGAAGGAAATGAAGGCATCACATGGTGCATTAAGCTGTACACGATCATTTAACATGATACACACTCCATATATGGATATCGCGGCACATCCGAGTGTAATCGTTCGTCTGATATAAACAGCTCAAAATAACCAAAATCACATAACAAAGGTATTATATCAACAAAGGCAGTGATATACATCTCAATAAAGAAGAAATAATCACATATGGAACAGCATTATTAAGCTAATCTAACAGAAACATCGGCTGAGGGCATGTTTAGACATGTCAGAGTGACAAAGTTATAAATAACTCAGTACCGATCTCAATAAACACCAAAATAAGGCAAACAGGCTTACTTGTAGGTCAATGACTAACACCTTGGGAACTGCTGCAGCAAATAATACAATTTAACAGGAATAAATGTCCTTTCAGCGACGGCTAGCGGACCATTTAAGTTCAGCAGGCAACGGCAGATTATCGCACCAGGGTCAGGGTATATTCTGGCAAACCGTTTGCCAATCGCGTCTAGCAATGGGCAAAGCAAACTGTTGTACACGCCATATATGAACACGTGATGGATAACTCGCCAAGCAAATCATTCGTTTACCTTTTCCCAGTGCGATATTGATGAAGGAATTAAGTATAAGAGAATGAAGCAGCAGGAGGCGTGTCAACAGTTAACAATTTCAAAGTTAAAGTTCGTAACTCAGCACTTGTATATCCTTTATGCCACGAGAGTGTGCAGCTGTAGCCTGTAAACTGTACACGATGTGCAAATATGTAGGCTACATAACTTAGGCGACCATACGTTCTGATACAGATGTGTGTGTGTGTGTGTATATATATATATATATATATATATATATATATATATATATATATATATATAAAATCTTTCTGTTCTATTGTGTCATTCATGTATGCATATGTACACTGAGCTCCTGAAAACCACAACAAATTCCTTGAGCTCATCCCCTCCTCCCATTTACATTTAAATTGTAAGTTTTAAGTTTAGCATGTAGATGGTGATGCAGCATCATCAGCCAATGTATTAAGTGAAAGTATTCATTAAAATAATAAATAACAATGAAGAGCTATTCTGTTTACTCCATTTATGCCCATTTTTAAATACCCATACTTTAATTGGAGATATGTAATAACAGCAACAGCGATTTAAATTGAATGATTTTACTCAAGTAGCCTAGAGGTTTTAATGAATATGTAGCTAGATATCTGTAATGTACAACTTTCTTATTGAATTATTTAAATAACCCCATGAACTACAACAGAGTGAGTTCCGGAAGCCATCCGCTCACATTACAACAGTAAAATTAGCAGAAAATTCCATCAATCAGAGAGTATAAAAAGGTAACAAAATAGCTCTTTAGCTCTGCCCTCTCCCATAAAGCACTGCAAATGACGTAATTGAGTTGATCTGCCTACGCTCACAAAATAACTACTGTAAATGTTTGTATGTATGTGCATATTTTGCAATATATAAATGTATTTTGTCTTTCAAAGATGTTTTTTGTAGTTTGTATTGTGATTCACATCGTAGCTGTTAGCTTGGTTCATGGCTTTTTTTTAAATGAGTGGAAAAAATACTTCCAGAAACCAGCATTTCTGAAAAAGGGGGTGGTCACTATAATGCACTCTGTAAGTATTATACATTTTAAAATAAAAACAAGTATTAACATGCCACTTTGTCTTCTGCCAGTTCTTGGCATTTTCCACAAATCAAATCCAAAAACATTAATGTGTACACAAATCCCTCATTACCAAAAACCTATTTAGCATATTACAATGTCTTAAATTGCTATTTTCCAGAGACACAAATTTGATAAATGAACAAAACTGTTTCGAATGACTAAATCTCACAAATGCTGATATTCAGATGAAATTACAAAATTAAAAAGAGCACAGCCATTCATTAAAGGTGCAGTGTGTTTTTAGCAGCATCTAGTGGTGAGGTTGTGAATTGCAACTGCCCTCCGCTCACCCCTCTTTACGGTGGCCAACACAGGACAAAGATGTGGTCGTCTGAGACAGCAGAGAGTAGCTAGCACTCTGTAGAGAAGTTTGTCCGTTTAGGGCTACTGTAGAAACATTGCGGCACAAGATGGCGACTTCACTGTAAGGGTGATGTAGATAGAAATGGCTCATAAGATATAAATATATATATAAATATATATATATAAATATATATATAATAATAGATATATATATAAATATATATATATATATATATATATTTTTTTTTTTTCTTTTTTTTTGGAGAAAAAAGAAGAAGGGAGACAAATATAGCATTTTACATTACAGTATGCCATGTGATACTGTAAACAGATTACCATGGTATAGACTGTCACATTATTGTAACTCACCCTTATAAAGCTCAACTACAGTAGATTCAGTCATATGGTACAGTGAGAAGTGAGAACATTTATTGGCAGCAAACTCTGTCATAGCACAGAACCTCATGGCTGTGTCATAACTTTATCACACCTTTTGATAACACACGGAATACTATCACAAACATTATGGATTCAGTTACATAAGTTAGGTAATGTAAGTGTATTTTCTAATTAGGCATATATAGCCTGTGTTACTGTAGATAATTCAGCAAAAAGGGTGATTTGAAACATGTATCTTGCATTGTTTGCTGTTGGATGAACTGATTGTTAAAAGTACTAAACTGAAAGAAGATCACACTGTTGTGTTTCGGTGATTAAACCAAATGTTCTCATTACATATTATAATAATCTTGTGATTGAAACAATGATTATGTGGACTGAAAATATGTGCAACTGAATGAAAGCATGAGATCAGGTTGTGAAAGAATGACGAGCTGTGTTACAAGTGTGATCAGTTTGGATTTTTGTACTAAGAGTTTTGAAAATGTACACCTTACTTGCGAAAATAGTACCAAAGCGAATAAAAAAAAACTGTAATAGAAACAATTGCTTTTATATATTGAAAACTTGGTTTATGTATATTAAACTGCATTTCTGTCAATAGATCCTCATAAATACTACACACTGCACCTTTAAATTATATGAGATTTTGTTTCATCTATGGTCAAAAGAAAAAATGTGTGATGTGAGTGATGGATGGATGGAGTGATTGATGGAGGGAGGGAGGGAGGGAGTGATAGAGTGATGGATGAAGTGATGGAATGATGGATGGAGGGATAGATAGATAGATAGATAGATAGATAGATAGATAGATAGATAGATAGATAGATAGATAGATAGATAGATAGATAGATAGATAGATAGATAGATAGATAGATAGATAGATAGATAGATAGATAGATAGATAGATAGATAGATAGAACTGAAATAATGTTTACGTTATTTCAAATAGTTATGCACTAAAATAAAATTAAAAAGTCAACAGGATTTTTTTGTATTTATTAATAGTTAAAATGTATACATTTTTGCATTGCTTTTAAAAAAATATTTACTAATAATTAGTTTTCCTATTAGTTTTCCTATGTGTTATGATACCATAACTAAATAAAGAAAAAAGTGTTTTGTATATGAAAGTATATAAGTATGTATATGAAAACGTTTCAATTAAATTACAAGAAATAAAATGTGCACTGTAGCCTATGTAATATTTACCACCAGCACAGTCAGGTAGGCTACTTATTTTGTTTATATTTTATTTATTTAAATTGAGACATAACATAAGGACGATTTGGATGCTTAAGATTATGGAATAATCAAGTCATTTTTAAAGTAGAGGGCAGTTTATCTGCCAGTGAGTGTTGAATTTGGATTAAAACTAAATGCTATTATTTTAATAGTGCTTACACATTTATTTAAAACCTAATTTGCAGGAACTTTAACTTTGAATTGTTAACTGTTGACACGCCTCCTGCTGCTTCATTCTCTTATACTTAATTCCTTCATCAATATCGCACTGGGAAAAGGTAAACGAATGATTTGCTTGGCGAGTTATCCATCACGTGTTCGTATATGGCGTGTACAACAGTTTGCTTTGCCCATTGCTAGACGCGATTGGCAAACGGTTTGCCAGAATATACCCTGACCCACCAGACTCCTCAGCCCGAAAGTGAGATATGATGTCAAAATAAAAGCCCTCTCTTAAAGGAGCCTTTACAACAAGGGATGTGCTGTGATATTAATCTAATTTTATTTTCGATTTTGGCTTCCAAGAATTATAAAAATATGGTATGAGGTAAAACTATTCCTATAGAGAATGGGAACGTGACTTCAGCAACGCAATGCATTCGCGGACTTTAGGACACAGACACTACATTAGAGAATGAGTAGTAGTGGAGGTAGACTTTAAAACTTGTATTATACAGTTAAAAACACATCAGAATGGTGAACGCTTGCTGTGTTATGAACTGCCATAGCCGCTCTTACAACCTGCGTGGAAAACATATCTCAAATCATGCGCAATATTTCAGTTTACCAGCTTGGAAATAACAAAAGTAAGTGAAAGTAATGCTGCCTTCACGTGCTATCGTAAATTTGACAATTCCAACTTCTAAAGTCGTGATTATGAAGTATGAACTCATCTCGTTCATATTTCGAAGCGCGTTCACGTGCAATTTTTACCTAGGAAACTCCTATTTACAATAATTCCGAGAGCACGTGAAGGCAGCATAACACTCGGAAATAAACAACTTAGCCAAAATGTGTCTTTATCATTTGTATTTATTATTTATAACAGATATATTACAGATTAATATTTTCTGAACCGCTTGAATGTGCTCACATAAATAATGCATGAAACGCGTCTGGAAATGCTTCATTGTTCAGCTTCTCTCAGTAGATGGAAATATTGTACTTGTTCCATTTAAGTCCAGTAAAACTTTTTAGTACTGTAGGCTAAAGCGCTTTCAAATACAAACCATCTCAAAGCTGCATTACGAGCCATAATCTGTTATCCTTTAATGCTTTAACGTTAAGGAATTAGGGCGATATGATATAGGCTATATTGATTGAATAAATTATCCACTGGCTGAGATCAAGCTATAAGTATATTTATTATGTTAAATATCAGATACAGACTTTTTAGTTAGGCTATTAAAAAATAAACTGCAAAAGACAAACCAATGTGTGGTAGGCGACCGTCTGATTTCTGATTACATGAGACGTGATGATTATGTGCAGTATCCTGGCCGCCCGACTGAGCGCTCATGAACGTAAGGATTCAAATATTAGTCCATTTATTATAAGTGAGTGCAAGCAAGAGTTCTTAAAAAGAATTAAAGTAAATACAGTCGTTTTTTCCTCAGGTGATTCACCTTTGTTATCATTGTACGCTCCTGAGCGTGTCCTAAAACATGGCGGCGACTACCCATAATGCAATGCGCAATGACGTAGTTTCCCAGACTCTATAGCCGTGTTCAGTCGAGCGCGACTTCCATTCACAGCTGCGCTGTCATTTCTCCCTAAACCGAAACTAAACGTCAGATTCAGTGATTGTTGTAAACTGCAGTCTCTACTGTTGCTAAACTGCGGGATGTGTTTGATAATAAAGAGCTATAAAATGCACAATAATCCGCGCAAGAGACGCTGTTTCCAACTTCAAGGCGGCGTGTGTGCTGCGAAATGGACCGACTTGCACTTAATATTTTAGGCTTTGTGTGCGCGTCTCTAAACCATCAAATAAACAACAAATAGCCGGTGTCAAAATGACCGGATTGGAGAGTAGTTACTTTAACAGTTTATATCTTAAATGGGCGTAAATAGTTTGGAGAAATAGGAGAATATGATATTATTAGTTCTACATTCGGTCGGTCTTAAAGGGGCAGCGTCTAATAAACCTGCTGACGATTGAGCCATTCATTCGAATCGAACAAAAGGCAAATAGAAAATATTCACATCTCTTAAATTAATAACTTTAGCTTTTATAAGCATTAATCTATAAATTTATACAGTGAAAACTATGCAGTGTTATTTTACATTTCATTACTTTAATAGATTTCTTTGTAGGTTTGTTCTTTACTGTAATATTAATGTTAGCAGACCTTCCGAATGCCTGCACACTGGTCCATTTACAAATAGATGTTTTATATTTTTGTTCAAACTTTGCGGTTTCTTTTGCTATAGATATTTTACTTTTCAGATTATAAAGCCATGTTAATTATGTTCTTAATTATGTTTTTTTTTTGTATAAAAAAAAAAAAAAGTATAATAAAAAGAACCGATAAGAATACTGTTAAAGTACCGGATCGATAAGCAGTATCGGTAAGAGTAGTAATACCATTAAAACCTTAACGATACCGATCCCTATTAGTAATACAGTGGAAATTAGTAGATTTAGTTAGCATGTTGATTTACGGTGTGCGCCCCTAAAATTTCTGGTTGTGCCCCTAAAATTTTCAGTTGGGGGCCACTGTGCTCCTAGTGAAAAAAGTTAGTCTGGAGCCCTGCCTTGGGGAATGTTTTTAAGGTAACACCCAGCAAAATGGCTGCCCCCTGAGTCTAGATGTAAATAGTTGTCGATCTAGCGATCTATTAGACAAACTAGCTTCAGGTGTTTGGCGGGAAGAAACTAGGCTGGCGATTGGTACATATGTTGGTGGGAGTGCTTTATATGGGGAAGGTTGTCGGCAGTATGTCTATCAGATTCGGGGGAGAAGACGGTACCCATAAAAGGCACCCAGCCGGTGATCTGACGAGGGCGTTTGCACGAAGCTGATCTGAAACTAAACCGGCATTCTGGTGGAATTGGATTTCGCTATCTCCACAGCTGCCGCCATTGTGGAAACACGGCCCGATGCCATCCAGTTAAGTGATATATATTGACGCTTTTCCATTACCAGTACCAGCACAACTCGGCTCGCTTTTCGCTACGTTTTCCATAGCAGATAGTACACAATAGCACCTGGTCGTCATAGCGACGCCACAGAAAACTTTTTCGTTCCTCGTTGCCCCATCAAATTCTTGCTGGATCCTCTCTTCTGCAACCAAACAAAGGAAACCTCCTTGTTTGACCATGGCGTATTCTTCCGAGTTGCCATAAAAGTAATGGGTATATTACGCGATCTCTGGCCAAACTATTTAAAAATGGCGGATTATTCCATAGACCGTAAAAAAATATTCAGGATACTCCGTCTGGTGCGTGCAATGATGACGCAGTGAATAGTGATGATTCTCTCTGACCAATCAGCAGTCTGCCGTGTGTTCACGTCACATTTTAGTATCGCCTCAGCTCACTCAGAACCTCGCTGGAGGTTCTGAAGCAGGTACAGGTACAACTTTTACACAGTGGAAAACCAAACAAAGGCGAGTCGAGTCGAGCTGGTACTGTGTAATGGAAAAGTGCCATATGTCTACTTTGTAGTTCAATGTGGTGGGGAGATTGACTGCCTGTGACTCCCCTGATCTGTACGTCATTGTGAGCTTCTCTCATATCTTGGGTTCTCTGCCTCACTCCCTTCGTCAGTAGAAACAAAAACTTTCTGTGTCCCCTCGGCCCGACTGCTCTTCTGCTCTCTTAACACAGCAGCTAACCAGCCCAACCTCAGGGAGACTTTGCCTGGATATTGTTCTTTTCTTTTTGGTCACAGTGAGTTTACTGTTTGAAGTATCCTGTTTCTTTTAAGTGTTCAAATTGGGGAGTCTTTTGCTGTTTGAAGTGCACATGAGTGCTTTGACGGTTTTGTATTGTTTGGTCTGCACCTAGGACACCACTCAAAAAAAAAAGGCTCGTAATCATAGGGGAACCTTTTTTAGTGCTATATAGCACCAATTTTGGTGCTTCAGTGGTTCTTCAGCGGTTCTTCAGAGGTGCTATATAGCACCTTAGTCAAAGAACCGGTGAAGAACCTCTGAAGAACCGCTGAAGAACCTCTGAAGAACCACTGAAGCACCAAAATTGGTGCTATATAGCACTAAAAAAGGTTCCCCTATGATTACGAGCCAAGAATCATTTTTGGTGCAATATAGAACCTTTTTTTTTTTTTAGAGTGTACAGTTCCAGATGCTCAGTCAGCTGTGATTTGGGCGGGTTATGTTGATAACTTGCGTTAACCCCGAGTGTTATAAACAGCGGCTGCCTGGATACTAACTAGCTTTCCATTGCCAGAGCCCTGTGCTGGAGAGAATGAAAACTTGCTGTGCTGATGCTAATTAGCTGTCCACTGTCAAGCCCCCCTGCTGGAGAGAACGAGAAACTACTGCTCTGATGCTAACTAGTAGGGCTGGGTATTGACACAAATTTCACAATTCAATTCGATTTTGATTCACAAGCTTTCGATTCGTTTCGATTCAATTCAATATCGATTATTTTGGAAATGTATCAGGCACAATACATGGAAAATTTTCTCAAGGAAAACAAATTTCTGAACTAATGTTGTAAACTATGGGAGTCAGTTGATACTACATTAGCCAACTAATATTGAAGGTAAAAATTAACTGATTTGTATACGAACACTTAAATTACACTAAATTATGTTTGTTTTTTTATAATAATAAAGTTATAATATTAACTTAACAATTACTTAATCATAATTCTACTCCAATTTGTTTTTTGAAATACAAACATTTAAATGGTGGCTGTCATAAAAACTTGCCAGATTTATCCGTACATACATGCATTAAATATTGAAGAACATTAAAAATGACAATGAATATCCTATGTAATGTGGTGCATATAATTAGCAAAATGCTCCTCTCTAGAGTTAATTTTTCTAGCTGACTAACGAGTTTATGGACACTCTGGATATGGTTTTTACTCTATACTGTATTTATGTTTTTGAATTTCGTTAAAAAAAATAGACGCAATTTGAAATCTGAGACTTTGTTTCATAACATTATTGTGATTTATTGGAAGAGAGGCACGCTACAATGTTTATTTCATTCATTAACTTAAAACAGGATGACTAATCGATTCTTTGGATTTAAGAATCTCGATTTTAATCGATTCTCACTTTTATAAAACAATATCTGTTTTATAAAAGTGAGAATCGATTAAAATCGAGAAATCAATATTTTTTACCCAGCCCTACTAACTAGCCTTCTATTGTTCAAGTCCTCTGCTGGATAGAACGAGAACTTGCTGTGCTGATGCTAACTAGCTGTCCACTGCCCAGGCTCCTGCTGAAGAGAATGAGAAACTGCTGCCCTGACGCTAGTTAGCTTTCCTTTGGGAGAGCCCCTGCTGGAGGGAACAAGAACTTGCTGCACTGATGCTAACTAGCTTTCCATTGTCAAGCCCCCCTGCTGGAGAGAACGAGAAACTACTGCTCTGATGCTAACTAGCCTTCTATTGTTCAAGCCCTCTGCTGGAGAGAACGAGAACTTGCTGTGTTGACGCTAACTAGCTTTCCTTTGCCAGAGCCCCTGCTGGAGAGAACAGGAACTTGCTGCGCTGATGCTAACTAGCCTTCCATTGTCTAAGCCCCCCTGCTGGAGAGAACGAGAACTTGCTGTGCTGATGCTAACTAACTGTCCACTGCCCAGGCTCCTGCTGGAGAGAACAGAAACTTGCTGCGCTGATGCTAACTAGCCTTCCATTGTCTAAGCCCCCCTGCTGGAGAGAACGAGAACTTGCTGTGCTGATGCTAACTAACTGTCCACTGCCCAGGCTCCTGCTGGAGAGAACAGAAACTTGCTGCGCTGATGCTAACTAGCCTTTCATTGTCCTCACCTCCTTGCTGGAGAGAACAAGAAGCTGCTGCGCTGACACTAACTAGCTCTCTAGTGTCCAATCCCCTGCAGGAGGAAACCCGTAGCTGCTGGTCTGCTATAGGCTATATTCCTATTGCCCAAGCCTCCTGCTGGATCAAATGAGGAACTGCTGGGCTGGCATTGACTAGCCTCCTATGGCCTAGTCCTCCTGGGACTAATTCCCACCTTATGACTTTTAATAATTTAAAGGGTAACTAAACCCCTGCTCAGAGCTTAACTCCACCCACTGGCAAATTTAGAAAAATGCTGGAAAAGTGGGCAGAGCCGTTCAACCTTAAGAGGGCAGCACTTTGGCTGTTTTAAACCATATTTTATAGAATTAAAACACTTTATACTCAAATGTCAAAACATTTACTCGAATCAATGAACAGCATTAATAAAGCCCCAGTATTACAGATCATTAACTAAAAAAAGTTGGTTTAGGGTTTAGTTACCCTTTAATAAAAAGAACTGTTTTGAAGCTATCCATTGAGTTCTGACTTCTTTGTGATGATACGTTTTGCTCCTCAGAGTGGTATAGAAACAAGAGTGGCGGCAAGTTCCCCCTGCCTGTGATAGATTACCTCAAATTTTGGTTCCAAAAACGGAGGTAACTTTCAGGGTTTGTAAGTAACCATGGCAACTAGGGCTGAACGATATGGACAAAATTTCATATCTCGATTTTCATGCCAGATATCTCGATATCGATACAATACGATATGACTACGTGTTCGGTGAAAACCAGAATCTGAATTAAAATGTGTTTGATTTAAGCCTACATTTCAAAAATTTGTGTCAGAAAATGTATTGTTTTTAAGCTTTTCGCACGTACGATCACGCAGGTGTAATCAGTCTAGGCTGGTCCCTGGAGCGTATGATCAAGTACATCACGTGATCAACTGCTAAATTCAAATGTTGAATTTAGCCAGAGACAGGCGCGCTCAGAGCTGTCATATATCACAACTTTTCAGTGTTTTCAACCACATACTGTTTATTTTAGGTTTCAAACATATAAATTCACATAAGTACTAAAAAACAATACATTTAGAGTTTGTATAATACACACTGATGTTTATGGAAGAGGTAATAATAATCCTTTCCATTATAATTCGACACTTTTTATTCATATCTGATACACATTGTGTAAGTAACTTCAATGTTTACTCTATTCTATTCCCAGTTCACCAGCCACTTACTTTTAAGTATTTCGGGAGAAGTGGATGAATTCACATGTTGTAAACAGAGGTTGTAAATCCAACAGATCCGATTCTCTGAACTGCGTCTGCGGCACAAACTAACACGGCGGCGCCCATCGCGCATACAGCTCAACTAACGCGATCGTTATAAAGGTGTTTAAACAACAATATACTTCCACTTGCATGTATTTGACAATCGGAATATCAGATATTTCATGCCATAGCTAACACATTTGTGAATATTCTGAATAAAAAAGGAAAAAATGACAAAAGCAGATCATCATTCATTCAGCGCTGTTGCTGCTGCGGTGTCACGTGACAAGCAATGACGTGTCACCATGGAAACGCTTAAGTTTAAATGGTAATGCAATTCAAATATATTTATTTTGTCATCTCACACATGGATCTGCATTGAATTAATTAGCATCAAACAAACAATATACTCCTTATTTTCAGTGAATAAAAAGATTACTTATTAAAAGAGAAAGTTGCAAAAAATTGTTGGTGATGTGCACTAAGTAGGTTATGTAACTCGCCATTAAACAAAACAAGAAGAGGAAGTAGAGTGGCGCTCTATTTCTTAGCGTCTGTTTCCATGGTGAATCATCGATTTGTTGCACTATTTGAGAATGTCTTGTGTGTTATCCGGGAACATACTCGGAGTTGTCTGAACTTACTCCCGGACTCGTTTTTGGAACCAGTATACCTCGAGTAAGCAAGGTTTGGGTTAATCAACCAAGAGTTCAGGGTATGTGACGGTAAGTTAACCTTGCTTTCTGGAATACCCCCCTGTGAGTGTGTTTGTTTGTTCCCGGTCATGAGTGGAAACCGCAGGCGGTGAGTGAAACTGCATCAAATGTGTGTGTTTTGTTGGCAATCGGCGCGCAAGTGCATATAATGTGAACAACATGAACGTATAGTGAATCAAAAGTTATCCAGGGATAACGCCATGATGTATTTCGCCCACTGCACTCCTCCACGAGTTCAGCCGTTTTCAGAAAGGCTCGGTACAGCGTATCTGTCTTTTATAAATCTGATAAAACTAAAGACTCTTCAGAGATATGAAGGATGACAGAAACTGTGTGTGTGATATATATATATATATATATATAAAATGCACTATGAACTATCATGAGTGGTCAAGGTATAATTGATATATTAATATTTAATATTAATATTTTATTTAAAAAGTACAGTACATTTTCATGGGTCAGTACTTTTTTCTTTTTTTGTAAAAACTATCGATTGATTAATTGGTTATTGGCCAATGCAGTCCAACCTAGTTATCGGTATTGGAAAAAACTCTAATGTTCATGTGAAGATGATAAAGATGAACTCAATTATATTTTAATATGCAGTCAAAGCTCACTTTTTCAAACAGGCCATAATGAAATAATTTACTGTTTTGATTTAAATATAGTAAACTGTATTTTAAAACTGCACAAGTGAAAATGCACTAAATGATACTCACCAGTGACAGAAACACTAAAGCTCCTGATGATGCTGAATCTGCTACTGTTGATCTGTAGTTTATAGAGTCCAGAGTCTGTGTTTGTGGTGTTTGTGATGGTCAGAGATCCAGTCTGATGATCCAGCTTCAGTCTGTCTCTGAATCTCTCCTCACACTGATCATCTGTACAGATCTGACTCTGATCTCCAGTAATTATAGTAATGAGAGTGTCATTGAAATACCACGTCATTGAATCATTTGGGTGTTTTATTACACCAGTAAATAAAGTGACAGATTCTCCCTCCTTCACTGACTTTCTCTTCACTTCATCTCGTTCAGCAGCAGAAACACCTGCAACACAAACCAACAGCTGTTAGATGGATGAGGATGTTTTTGTGGGGATAAACAACACAACATGAAATGAAAGCGAAAAACATGCTCTCTTGACTTTCAGTCTGAAAAGCAACATTTATACACATTTTGGAGAGGTGGTGGGTATGGTAACCAAAATCTGTACTCAAGTAAAAGTACTTATCCTGTAGAATTACTTAAGTTGAAGTAAAAGTAATTTTGTTATTAATTACTTAATTAAAGGTCCTGTTCTTCGTGATCCCATTTTTCAAACTTTAGTTAGTGTGTAATGTTGCTGTTAGAGCATTTATAATACCTGTAAAATTATAAAGCTCAAAGTTCAATGCCAAGCGAGATATTTTATTTAACAGAAGTTCCCTTTCAAAGCCTACAGTGAACGGCTGGTTAGGACTACATCCTGGTATTTCCTGCTTTAATTACGTCAGTAGAGCAGTATGTCGACTAACCTCCGCCCACAAGAACACGCGAAAAAGGGGGCGTGGTCTTGTTGCTCCCGCGTGGAGAAGAGGAAGTGTTGCGTTCGGTTGCGTTCGTATAGTTTGTTTGTTGCCATGTCGTCGAGACGCTGTTATTTTCATCCCGGAGTCAAGTCCCCTTTGTTTGGCTTTCCCAGGGACGCTGTACTTAGAGATCATTGAGCGCATGCATCCCCGTTATGGTGAGAGGCGGGACCTTTCCGGTAACGTTCGCTAAGCTGCTGTCGAATCACAACACGGGAACCGCTGGCCCAATCAGAACTCGTTACGTATTTCTGAAGGAGGGACTTCATAGAACAGGGAAATCTTTCAAGCCGTTTTGAGGACAGTGAAAACAGCAGTATACAGTTAAGTAAATTGTGTGAAAAATACTGTTTTTTTACACGCGAAACATGAACACGTTATATTGCACACTGTAAACACAATCAAAGCTTCAAAAAAACACGAAAAACGGGACCTTTAAGAGTGAAATAAAAATCATCCAACGAAAAGGCAACACGTATCGAGATACTAATTATTTCAGATCCACACATGACAGATGGCGAGTAATCTTGCTTATATGACTTGCTTTTAAACATCAAGACTCACCATATAAAATAACATTGAAGGTTTTTTCACTGTCGCTGCTGCCACTGCTGATCTGTAGTTGATAAACTCCAGCATCTGTGTCTGTGATGTTTGTGATGGTCAGAGATCCAGTCTGATGATCCAGCTTCAGTCTGTCTCTGAATCTCTCAGTATCTTCATTACACTGAACATCTGTACAGACTTTACTCTGATCTCTATTGATTTGAGCGATGCGAATGTCATTATAATACCATCTAATTCTGTCTTGTTGGTTTGTTGTAACTTTAGTGTGTAGAGTGACTGAATCTCCCTCCTTCACTGACACATAAACTTCATCTGCACCAACACCTAATGAACACAAAGAAGAATAAACAGTTCATTATGAGCTAAATAAAATAATACAACAGGACAGTGCTGTGAAAATAAAATATTACCCATTATGAATTTTGATGCATTATGATTTTATAAAATGGTTAACACATACCTGGCAATTAGAGCTGCACAATATATCGAAATTATCTAAATATCGCAAATGTACATATCGTGATATGCATATCGAAACGGCACGCGATATCTGAATGATTTTAATAGGCTACTTAAACATTGTGAAAAGTGTACGATTTAGGTCGACGCATATAGCAGAGAATAGACTGGGCACACGACTGTTACTTATGTGACTTGCTTGACTGAAAAAGAGTTATTAAATGCAATAACTTGCGAAAACAACTCCTTGCAGTCTCGCGCTGTCTGTTATCTGACACACACACTGAAAAGTGCACACAAGCCGCCTCTCTGAAAGCGTGTGATGCCTTCAGTTCTGTTTCGTGCCTTATTACACACTCAAACTGTCAAATACTCACACAGTTATGTCAAAATGACTGTCTTGATGAGTATTCATGTAAACACAGTCGGTTATGCAGTTCACCCAAAAATGAAAATTGTCATTAATTACTTACCCTCATGTCGTTCGATACCCGTCAGACCTCCGTTCATCTTCGGAACACAAATGAAGATATTTTAGTTGAAATCCGATCGCTTAGAAAGGCCTCCATTGGCCCAATGCACTGTACACTCTCAAGACCCTTAAAAGGTACTAAAGACGTCGTTACAAAGTCCATCTCAATACAGTGGTTCTACAATAACTTTATGAATCGACGAGAATAGTTTTTGTGCGCAAAAAACCCTAAATAACTAAATGACTTGTATAGTGATGACCGATTTCAAAACACAGCATCATGAAGCTTCTAAGCGTTATGAATCAGTGAGTCGATTCAGCGGTTTGGATTGCCAAAGTCACGTGATTTCAGCAGTTTGGCGGTTTGACACGCGATCCGAATCATGATTCGACTCACTGATTCATAATGTTTCGAAGCTTCATGATGCTGTGTTTTGAAATCGGTCATCACTATACAAGTCGTTATTTAGGGTTTTTTTGCGCACAAAAACTATTCTCGTCGATTCATAAAGTTATTGTAGAACCACTGTAGTGAGATGGACTTTGTAACGACGTCTTTAGAATCTTTTATGGGTCTTGAGAGTGTAAAGTGCCAATGGAGGCCTTTCTGAGCCATCGGATTTCAACTAAAATATCTTCATTTGTGTTCCGAAGATGAGCGGAGGTCTTACGGGTGTCGAACGACATTAGGGATGGGTCGCGATTTTCGAATATTCGATTAGTTATTTAATTATAGAATATCGAATAGTATGTGCGATTATCGTCCAAAAAAAATCCCCATGTTGTCGGTGCTGATGTGGTGCTGACGCGTTCATTTAACCAGAGGGAGGCGCTGCCAATAACACACCTAAAAGCTGCCAGTCAGCTCTCAAGGTGTTTTATACTGGGCACGTTTGCTGCGGTCCGAGTCTGATTGTTCCCTCCGCCTCCGCAGTGTTGGTCTGGTTTCACACTCAACTTGAACCCTGGTGCGTTTGCGTTCATCTTACGCCGCATTCACACGGGGCTTCGGCGTAAACGCTTGACGGAGGGCGTGGCTGAAGCTTGGTGCTGACGCGACCGTCATAGTGACAACAGCTAATCACATACTTGCCGCTTGGACCACAACACAACACAAAAAAGCGCCTTTTTTGACAGCTAGTCTATGAGACTATTTTGTGTATGAAAACTGATCACTTTAATATTTGATTCCTCATTTGGCTGGGGGATAGCGCCTATTTGAACCACACATGATATTCTGCCTGTCATTCAATGATAAACAGAGTACACGGACGAAATACAAGCATGATACATTCCAGATTCTCCAACCGTCTCTGCCATCTCCTTCCAGGCCTGGTCTCTCCAGTTTGTGTCCCGGTATGTAAATAATGATTGGTAGTAAAGGACCGGGTGATTACCCACCGCAATTATTAGCTTTTCCTCCATTTTAGATCGTTCTTCACTCTTCATTCACCGGTGTTTTAAACAAATGCTATTGGCTAGCGTCTGCTCTAGGATATTTGCATAGGGTGATCTGATTGGATGACGCCTGCGTTGGCGCTTGAAAAGTTGAGAAATCTTCAACTTTTGCCGCTTGCAACGCGAGTGAAGCGCCGCGACGGAACCCACAATTCAGTTCGGCAACGCATGACGTCCCCCATTCAAAGTAAATGAGAAGCGTTGACGCCGAAGCCCCGTGTGAATGCGGCGTTACGTCATCACAGACGTGCACGGGCGTGATAGAAAACAGAGCGCGGGTCAATATATTGGGATTGTTTCAATTAATTTGGTGCTATTATGTGCAGCTGAGTAAACGACACTTGGGTTTATCGTATGTGTGTCCCTTGAAGGCGGCTTTGCTGCTTGCAAACAGACTCTTTTGAGGAGACGGTGAATTGCCATTCATTTTCTGCCCTGATTGCACTCTATGCGCGAATACACTGCAGGCTCGCTCTCGCGATCGGATCCAGGGTAAATCATCAACACTATCATCTCTTACGTGTATGTTATTGAACTAATGACATTGTAATCGGCTAAAACGCATGCGCTGGTTACTTTCTTCAAGAACAAGTGCGCACCTGTTGTTTGCACATTCACGTGAATCGTGGCACAGCTCCGAGAGCAACCGAACTCCGGTTGTGTGTTCTCGGGTTCGGTACCTCAGTGCACACCAAGCTCTGTAGGTAAGCTTCCTTTCACATTAGCAATTTTCATGCTAACCGTGCCCCATTCCGAACTAAAATGTCAGAGTTAAAACGCCCTGAGACAACAGAAGAATAACACATCGTCTCACGCGCACGCTGTAGACTTGTGGCATTTATCAGGTAACTTGTGGCGATGTCACATTACAGTCATATGTTTCAGCATGTTACATTAAATATATATGGCTTGAGTTGATATAGCCTATTCCCTAATGAATTAAACAGTTTATCCTACAGATTGAGAGTGTGAATGGTCTCTCCCTCTCTCTCTCTGTTTATATGCGTGTAGCCTTTACATGCGTGCATGCGGGGGAGGAGTTGCGATTTTTGAATAAAAATCGAATAATTCCCAGCGATCGTCGAATATAATTTTTGCTTGAAATGCCCATCCCTAAACGACATGAGGGTAAGTAATTAACGACAGAATTTTCATTTTTGGGTGAACTAACCTTTTAAGTGAACGATATCAGTTGGGGAAAGAAACCGAATGCGTGTCAAACGGATCTGTGCATTAGGTCTTAAAGTGACAGCCTGCTAATACAATAAACCTGCTGCTGTCTGTCAAACAAAAAAAGAAAAAGAGAAAATCACTCAGTGCTCTTGGCTGAATAACCTTTGTAGCTTTATTATGTATCAGTGTATATTTAATTCATGTGAAGACTACTGTTTTCTTATTTTTAATAAAGATAAATTAAAATTAAAATAATCGTCCACCCCTAGTTCAGGTGTGTTTGTTTACCTGGTTGTTCTTGATGTTAAGTTTTAGGTTGATATAACTTTATTATATTACCAAGTCAAGCAAAGATTTTTTGGTATTTAAATATTGTCATTACATTTTTTGTTTGTTTACACTGATGTTAAAATTATGTCAGACAGAAAGGATGCAGAGGCGTTGTGTGTAAACGTGATGGTTATTGTAGTTCTAGACTAAATGTAAAGCATTTACTCACTTGGACAAAAACAGATTTAGTATTACTCAATAATTAAAAACAGTGAGATGAAAATGCAGAATATTAGGATATATTTAAAAATTAAACATGTTAAATAACACACACACACACACACACACACACACATATACATCTATCTTATGTAATTAATCTCACTTTAACCCTTATCTTATATATTTACAATAAGCAAGCAACATACAGTACATTCAAGGGCTAGGCTATATCTTTAATGCGTTTGACAAGAATTAAAGCACTATTTTTGAGGAGTGCACGTGCTCAGTTTTTTTTTTTGTGCACGTGTCATATAATTTGAATTAACAGCGCTATCTTCGTCGTTCGAGTTTAACAAATCTCTTACCATGGTCGGGCAAAAACACACGGCAAAATACAAATTATAAAAGCATTTCTGTCGAGTATAAGGAGATTAAAGCCGATACTAAACAAACTGTTTCACTGTAACATACTACGCTTAAAGTCTTACCATGGTCAAGTAAACACCAGAGCAATAAGGGGAACCTAAAGAGAAACTTCATTTACACCTCTTCCAGATTTTGAAACAAAGTGCTATGTTGTTACTACGACGGTCATCTTCCCCTGCTGGCCCGACTCAGAGGCGTCGCAATAGGGCAGGCAAGGCAGGGGCCCCGCATTTTGAGGGGGCCCCCGAGGGCTGATCATTTAAACAATCAGAAATAGTCATATAAACATGCAGCGACATCTCTGCATCCCCCTTAGTAGGGCCCCCTCTCTCGTTACGTTGGTAATGCTTTCAACATTATGCGGCCGCCTTCTTCAAACTGTAGAAAATGCAGGATTTGAGCGAACCAGACGGATATGAGGCGCCGTATATGACAAAAGTGAAGCGAACGCCGCGAGAGACCGAGAGTGCGCGAGAGATGCCGAGCGTGTCCGCGAGAGAGAGTCCTGTTAAATTCTGGCATCACCTCAATCAGTCTGATACTGAATCTATATATAATGGTTAACCCATTATATTCGTTTGCTGTAGGCCTACTTCACATATTATTGAATGTATATAATTGCAATTATTTATAATTATTATTAGAGATATGTTTACATATGTTTACATTGACATAGCATTAGATAGATAAACAAATAAATAAATACATTTTATTCATTTGTTTATTTGCAGGTGTCTACCTGTCTATAGCTGCGAGAGAGGCTTAAACAATAACACACACACACACACACACACACACACACAAACTTTGTTGTAGATACAGACATTTTAAATATGGGTAACAAAACTTATACTGCTAGCTTCCTTCAGGTTTAGGCAGGCTACATACTATACATTAGGCTACTAACCAGTGGTTAAAGTGGGATTTGGCAGGTGGGGGTACCCTCAAATTTTGTGTAGGTGAACAGAGAAAAATGACTCACCGTGGGACAACAACAACATATTGAGTATTGTGATGTAGCAATATTTTTGGGGATAAGAGTGTCACTGTGGGCTGTGGCACCACCAAGTATCACAATACTTATTTATTTGATAGCCTATTTAAATGGTTTTATTTTGGTCCATCATCTACACTGATATGATGATGATGATGATGATGATGATGATGATGATGATGATGATGATGATGATGATGATGATGATGATGATGATGAAAATTGCTAATCACCACAATATGAACATATTCACAATTTAAATTCAAACATAAAAATGGGAACTTTTGTAAACTTTTTTTTGGTAACTTGTAGCATATACAAGTGCCTTAAGGAGTTTTAAAACCAGTAAGGTCCCAAATTTGAACTATTTAGGGGGGTTCGGGGGCATAGTCTACATATGTGCATTTTAAGACAGGTGAATGCAAATTTTTTTTTATAATGAAGTAGATTATCTGTCATACCTGCTCTCTCCTCATTTCATCACACTCATTTCCATTACTCTTTCTGTTTCTCTCAGTCTCTTGCCCTGGCTCTTCCCCACACCTGAGCTTTGACTTATAGTCTTTTCATTTTTGTCTGGGTCAGCGAAGAAAGTAAACATATGGTCAACTGATGTTTAGCTTATGTTTTATTGAGCATTTTCTTAGACAAGTTAATTTAGGGAAGGTTACAAAGGCTAGCTAAATACATTTAATAAATTAATTCACAAGTAGGCCTACACACCATATGCCTAATATGGGGAAATTATTTTACAACATTTATTATATGCACCTCTGAAAAATACTGAGGTCTGGACCACGGCAACTCCATAGCCGACTACATCATGATTACAGTCTAGTTTACCTCAACACTTCCGTTTACATCGTCAGAGCTTCAGTCTGGTTCAGCATCTCTCGCGCACTATCGGTCTCTCTCGCGGACACGCTCAGCATCTCTCGCGCACGCTCGGGATCTCTCGCGGCGTTCGCTTCGCTTTTGTCATATACGGCGCCTCATAGATAAGTTCTCTTCATGCTTAACAAATAAGCATGAAGAGAACTTATCCGTCTGATTTGGCCGTTTGCTCTAATGTTAACCAAGATAAATATGCGTTATTATTCGGCACATATCCAAGTGTTTGTGTGGAGTGTGGAAGCTGAAGTATAGTGCGCTTGCATGACATGAAGGCGCCGGCGCGGTTACTGGCATTTTTTTTCCTGACAGAGAAAACAACTTAAAATACTCCATAATTTATGGTCATACAGAACAAACAGGACGCGCGCTTTCTTTCGTTCTATAGTCTGCAGTGCATCTCATAAATGGACCGAAACTAAGGTAACAGGCTTCTTGCCTCAAATAGGCTATATATGAGAAACATATCTAGCCTATAGAAAGCTTGAAATGTGTACTTTTAAACAAATTCAAATCGAAAACAAATACTCTCTGCTTATGTAATCGGCTAGTTGATAAACTAATAAAATAAAGATTACATTATAATGATAACCATATATTTCTATATGCGGAGAATGGAATTTTCCTGTCACCATCACACAAAGCACCGTTTTTAAGGAGACAACTGGTTATCAATATGAAGCTTACTGTATTTTGAAGATATTGTATTGTATCACATTACGAAGATAAAGATTGACATTTTGTTAATTAAACAAAAAGCACTTTAATGTTTTAAAAATTAAAACACTTAAAAAAATATATCATTTTTTTTGTTGGATGTATTTTGACTACTTTTTGTATGTTGTAAAGTTAGATAACGAAGATATATTAACATAAAACAAAAACATTTAATAGGGCCTCATTGTTTAATTTTGCCTGCATGGGGCCCCCACTCAATGTTGGTTCGCCTCTGGGAGGAACCACAGCCACAGAAGCGGTCACGTTACTTGAACTGACGAGTAAAAAAAATGACCACAGCGAGCGACCCCATAGAGACAGAGCGTATTTAGGCCACGCCCACACGGGGGGGGGGGGGGGGGGGCAATCCAACGCTCTCCATTGACTTTGCATTGCGGGAGGCTGCCTCATTGTCATTTCGGACTTATAACAAAAAACAGAACAATGTCTAAAAGCTGATAGGCTATGTGACAAGGTGAACAGCAAACAAGCTAAAAAACACAGAAATAAGTTTTTATAAGCTGTCGACCCAAAAAAAACGAGCGTTTAAGAAGATAAAAGTGGATACAGGCAATACGAAGTGAAGCTTCAGCAGGATGAATGGGTACATTTTGGGATCCTGACACTCAGTAGCCTATGTCTCAGTATGTGTATGTGTGCAGTAAACATTTTGTCACTGTTAAGTCAAATATCCAAATGTCCGTTTTATATATGATATTTCCTGTTGTTGATTACGTTCCCCTCTAGTCGCCGTAGTTCTCTATGTAATATGACCCGCGCGCTCTGTCTCTGGCCTGAATCCACTTTTTTTGTACTTAAACGCTCGTTTTTTGGGTCAATAGCTTATAAAAACGTCTGGGGTTTTGCTTCTGGGTTTTATTTAGCTTGTCTGCAGTTCATTTTGTCACATATCAGTGTTTATACATTGTTCAGTTTTTTGTAATAAGTCCGAAATGACAAGGATGCAGCCTCATGCAATGCAAAGTCAATGGAGAGCGTTCGATTGCCCCCCCCCCCCCCCGGTGGGCGTGGTCATCAGATTATGACGCGTGTCGCTCTGTCTCTAGGGGTGAGTTCCATTCGACCGTAAGTGGACTGCGAAGTGGACTTCAGAGGGTATTCCGCCATCTTAAGTGAGATTCCAATCCAAAGGGAGCGAACATGTTCAGTCCGAAGGGTACTGCGAACGGCGCAGGGAAGAAGGGAACATCGATACATCACTTCACAGGAAGTGGAGAGTGAAAATCACCCAAATGTCTTTGCGCGTCGCATGAATCACCTTCTGAACTAATGATGGTGCAGAGCCGTTGGTTGGAAGAGTTTTTAAACAGCTCTGCGATTAAGGAGTTTACATGCATTTGAATATTAGTTATTATACAAACTGTATTTATGAATGGTTATGGCAATAACTTACATTTGTATATTATATTTTATGAATATGTAAACAAATTAAAAGTGTTGAGAAGCACCTGAGGGCTGTCATGTTTTATATTTTACTTTATTTACCTCAGGAATGTTTACTGTGCAGCTGCACTTGGGAAAGAAAGCGCACGAGATGAGACGCTACAAAGACCATTAAGAATAGCCTACATACACAGTTAACCAAAAATCAAAGCATTTTCATATTGAATGACAGGTGCAGCTTCAAATCTGTTCATATACAGGTTATAAGTCAACTAATAAAACTAATGGACAATGTTTTGATTATATGTTTTAGATAGCCTATACTTTGTGTTTTGTAACTGTATATGCTTATTATATGATTTTCAATTTGAAAGTAAAGTAAATTACAATATTAATTTATGTTAGGCTATATCTGCACCCGTCGTAAATGTATATGCTTATTATATGATTTTCAATTTGAAAGTAAAGTAAATTACAATATTAATTTATGTTAGGCTATATCTGCACCCGTCGTTGCCTTTCTTTGATGTTGCAGGGAGTTCCAAATGAGCGATTATTGTCAGCGAAGTCCACTTCACCTGATATACCGTGCTCAGGGAGTAGTGAACAGTGCGTAGGGACCCTGTCAAATGGAATGCACCCCTGGTGTTACGGATCATGTTATCTGGGGACGGGCGCATGCACGCCGCTTTAGTCTGGATTTCCAGCAGATGTTAGACGGGGACAGCCATATTTCAAGGATCACCGATTAAAAACAGTTTCACCAATTGTACATACACTGGAATGCATAATAAAGCGTTTTGCAGTGTCTATTCCTGCGTATTTGACGCAATTTCAAAGAAGCTTAACATTTAGTGTCAAGCTCAGAAACCCAAGGAAGTAAAAGGAGTTACTTGATCAGTGGGCGAGACCATAGAGGGCGTTTTTCCACTGCGGTACCTGATTTGACTACGTCACAGTGTGGGTAGGGTTTAGGGGTGGGTGTTGTATCAGTTCCTGTGAAAACCTGTTCCAGTGGGTGGAGTAAACATGAATATTCATGAGTTTTCTCTTGCTGTGGGCGTGGCCTTGAGACAACACGCAAACGAATGGAACTGAAAATATCAGTGCGCTCCTCAAATCGCAACTCGTTTCATGGATTATTTCGAATAGACAATGTTAAGCATGAACTGCAACAGTTCACATTTTCAAAACAATGAATAGTTTGTGTAATATGATAAATCGTTGTTTTGCCAGATTGATTACAGGCATTCAGATAAATAAGAGCAAACAATGAGCGAATAACCGCTCGTCCAGGCTAACACAGATTATTATTAATTATTTGTGCCCTAATAAAATGTTTAAAAGAGAGCCTGGTGTGAGTCATTCTGAATGTCTTGTTAATTATAGCCAGTGTTTCTGTTAACTATACCCACTGGAAAATGTTTTATTAATCTTGTAGCCATCATAATAAACATTGCAATTTACTTGATTACAGTGGATAAAGCTTTAAAGCAGTGGTTCTTATAGGTTCTCACTAGTGGTACACAGAAGAATCACTAAATAAAATAATGTTAAAACGCATACATTTTAATATAAAGGTCCCGTTTTTCGTGTTTTTTTGAAGCTTTGATTGTGTTTACAGTGTGCAATATAACATGTGTTCATGTTTCGCGTGTAAAAAAACACAGTATTTTTCACACAATTTACTTATCTGTATACTGCTGTTTTCACTGTCCTCAAAACTGCTTGAAAGATTTCCCTGTTCTATGAAGTCCCTCCTTCAGAAACACGTAACGAGTTCTGATTAGGCTTTGAGATGCGCCTCGCCTCGCCTGCAGTTCAGCCGAGACTAGGCGGCTGCAGTGAGGGGAGGAGTGAAAAAAGTGCAGGCAAGACCAATTGAGAATGAGGAGATACGTCATGGTCGTGGGCGGAGTCTGAGCCCTACACCATTCTGGGATCCCACGCTATCGGTTGCCAGGGGTAACATTGTAAGAGCGATACAGAGATCAGAGCAGGAAAGACGGCTCGAGGAATTATCATCGCGGCGTTTAAGCGGAGAAATTACGAGAAAACTTAGAAGAAATGGAGAAGAAGAGGTCTCTTACAGGGAGAAACTTACTACCAGCGCCAAGCTGAGGTATTTAGAGAAGCTGATATCAAAAACGTTGACCCATACGATCTGCCACGGCAGAACTCCGAACTCTTTACCACCTTACACTGAAATGTTTCTATAAATATATTTCCTGTGCATTCTGAATAATAAATATATCTCCCCACTATCCTGCAGCAGTCCGGTGCTCGTCATCATAGCAGTGTTTTTCTCTTACTGATCATATTTTATACCTGTTGAGTTTATATTTTTAAATTAATTTGACTAAAAATTTAAATGATCGTTTGTGTGCGCTGGTGCTTTAATTCCAGCCTTCTTAAGTAGAATGAATGCTCGGTACGTGCCTTAAATGAATGTAACGTTAACAATGTTAAATATTGAATTAATCTTAAACAGTGATGCACACAGTAGAGGAAAATGACAGTCAACTAGGCCTACCTTGAATATTAATTAAGCGTTTTGGGCATAAACATGTTTATAACATAGCCTACAGTAAAATGACTGACAATGAAAAATGACAGAATAGTGATCAACATGTTTAATACAAATAAATAAAGGTTCGTATTGATCACACTTCAGCATCGCGCTCACTAGTTAAGACCATGACCAGGGCCGTTTGAAGAAATTTGGGGGCCCCAAGCAAAATGGACATGGAGACAGTGCAATTACTGTTGTTGCATATAGTGTCCATAAAATTTGAAAACATTTGCAAAAAACACCACTGTATCATTTAAAAAAAAATTGTAAACCTTTAACCATTTTTAAAACATCTATAAACATTACATAGATAGACGGACCAGATATTCCTAACACTTTGGGAATACTTAAGGGTTACTAGTTGGTTTGTAAACTGTCTATAAACATTATCTAGATGGTTATTATAAAGTTGCAACAGATGACTATAATACCTTGATAAATAGTTAATAAACAGTACCAGTAAAACATGTGGGTTGTCCTGATACTGTACTTCAAAATGTAACAGTGTAAAAATTGCCACAGAATAAAATAATTGTTCAAGATCCATTGGTAACTTATAAAAATAATGTCATATTTGCAAACCGACACTAGCACACGAAGATAAGCTATGAAAAAAATAATGTTCCTCTGCCTCTTTCTGGTTAAATAATGTTTATAATAATTGTTAATATAGCATGCTATGCCACTTTCATCAAAACCTATTACAAAGCTATAGCAATCTTATGTAATTTCGTCTGTTCGAAAAAAAAAGTTGCACTAACTGTTCGTTACAAGCAGCATTTGCCGTCAGGCAGGTAACGATAGCTAACATAAACATATTTTTGCTAGCCTACCTGCTGCAAACTTACACCATTTTTGTACAAGACAAGTAGAGCTATTTTATCCAGTGTAATTTATCACATACCTCTATCTTGTTTTTTTTCTTATCCTCCTCTTCCTTTCTCTATTTTCTTTTCTGGCTTCCTGAAGCATAAAATTCCGCTTCAAATCCGAGGAGGTTTTGTATTTTGCCGCAGCAGAGATCGCGTGGTTGTCTGGCTGCTGTCAGCGACTACTGAAAGGGGCCCCTTAAGGGGGATCCTAATAACAGTGTCATTGCACTTTACTGCATTGACTATCAATGGGGCGCTCACACAGTTTGTCGTTTCATTTTATTCTTAACCTGTCGCTGTCTTGGGGCCCCAGGCCAGCTCGGGGCCCCAAGCAATTGCTTGGTTTGCCTGCCTTGTCGCGACGGGCCTGACCATGACTGACACCCTGTGGTGAAATAATGGCGTACGTTTACCAGCCGCTGCTTTCTCAGATCGGCTTGGGTGTATTAAAACTTCATGTTCAGTTGAGTTTGGAAAACGATGTACATAGTAGTGATGTTACGTATGACACTGAAGCGTCGATGCGCGTATCGCGCATGCGACACATTTTGTAGTGAAGCTCCGTATCGGGGTGTGTATTGGTTTCCTAGAGTCACGTGACCGATGACAAATGAAGCCTCACTTTCTGTCCAATCACGTGCGCGTTTCACTTTGCGTGTCAGAAGCTTCGTTCGAACCCCCAGATCTTACTTAACAAGTCCTTGTTGCCTCAGTCTGGTTGATGGTTTTGTGAGGAGAGTGCTGTACTTTGAAAGTTAAATAATATATTACATTTAGATAAATGTCTTTAGATACATTTAGATAGTGTCTTTGTATTTTGGTAAAATATTTGCCTTACTGTCATTCCTACTGTTACACAAGCACTATCACTGCCAAGTGTCATAAGCACATTTAATTACAGATGATCCTATCACACAATGTCCTTATTTTGTGTGTGTGTGTGTGTGTGTGTGTGTGTGTGTGTGTGTGTGTGTGTGTGTGTGTGTGTGTGTGTGTGTGTGTGTGTGTGTGTGTGTGTGTGTGTGTGTGTGTGTGTGTGTGTGTGTGTGTGTGTGTGTGTGTGTGTGTGTGTGTGTGTGTGTGTGTGTGTGTGTGTGTGTGTGTGTGTGTGTGTGTGTGTGTGTGTGTGTGTGTGTAGAGAGAGTAGGCCTACGTTACATCTTATTGAATCATATAAGCTCATATTATATTTTATTGACACACTTTAATGGGTAAATTAATTTATTTACTGGACACATTAAACACAAACATAAGCTTTTATTTGTACACATAGCATTGAAACGATGGAGTGTGTTGTGGTTGCTTCATCTGACAGAGGTTCTTCCACAGACTTCTGCCTGCTTTATTTTAAATAAGCACCAGATGGCACTGTTCTTGACACTCTCGAAGCTTTGAATCTTTTCCCGAAACAGTCAGGGTAAAGCCTCACTGCTTCATGAGGCTTCATTTCCACATCACTAGTACATAGTAATCATCAGAATATCTCTTCTCCAGTCTCTGTCCGAATCCATTACCTGGCGGGCAGATCCCCAAATTGGCGGAAGGGAGGCGGGGCGCTGTGTCGTGACGACATCTCCTCATTCTCAATAGTCTCCAGCTGCAGCCCCGCAGCACACCAGGGGCACGTTCAAAGCTCAAACCGGTGCGCAACGTTTTGCTACGGTTTTCGGTTGAACGTCATGTTTCCTGGAAACGGTGTGCAACGGGTTTGAGATGCGTTTGATCTCGTTTGGTGGGTGTGTCAAATATGTCAGCCCAATCAGCAGCAACATGTATATAAACCACGCGGTATTAAAGAGACAGCTCGAGCTCACACAATGGGTCCAAGTAATGTTTACAAATGTGTCCGCTGCAGCTCGGTATACACAACAATTGAAGATATTAGAAGACATGATTGTCGTAAGAGTTATATATATATATATATATATATATATATATATATATATATATATATATATATATATAAATCAACATGATGATGTATTTATTTATATATTTAGCTTCATTGCGAGGCAAGTTTATTTATATACCAAATTTCATATATGGTAATTGCTTGACATAAAGTGAGAAAGAAAATACAAGCTATTAAAAAAGTAAGAACTAGAAATAAAATTATTTAAATTAGAATTGATTACCAGGAGATGAGGCTGCGTTCAGTCCCGACAAAACGTTGGTAAACGTTTTTTAAACAGAAATGGAGTTGTAACTATGGCAGCCGAGAAGGCCATTCTTTGTGTTCTTTTTGAGGAATTTTTTCGGAGTCTGATGAAATCGATATAAATACGTGTTTAACACTGCAAAACACATGCAATCATTGCCCTTGCCGTCCAGAATAAAAGACAACATCCCAATCCCCTTTATTTAACTTTTTTATCTCCTGGTAATCATTTCTAATTTAAATCATTTTATTTCTAGTTCTTACTTTTTTAATAGCTTGTATTTTCTTTCTCACTTTATGTCAAGCACTTAATTACCATATATGAAATTTGGTATATAAATAACTTGCCTTGCAATTAAGCTAAAGATATAAATAAATACATCATCATGTTTATATGTATACTGTATATATTTTTTTTTTACTACAATCATGCCTTCTAATATCTCCAATTGTTGCGTATACATACTGAGCTGCAGGCGGACACATTTGTAAACATCTTTACTTGGACACATTTTGTGAGCTGTCTCTTTAATACCGCGTGGTTTATATACATGTTGCTGCTGATTGGGCTGACATTACTGACACACCCACCAAACGAGATCAAACGCATCTCAAACCCGTTGCACACCGTTGCATACCGTTTCCAGGAAACATGACGTTCAACCGGAAACCGTAGCAAAACGTTGCGCACCGGTTTGAGCTTTGAACGTGCCCCTGGTGTGTGGCGGGGCTGCAGCTGGATATATCTCGGCAAACCGGACAGTTCTCTCTTCTCGTAGTGGATCCGACACCTGCGAGATCAAAGGCGGATATCGCGGGATTCACACTCGTGCGCTTTGTTGCTGATAAACTGGATGTAATTTAAGTTATGTTACTTTTATATGAAAATAAATATAATGAACAAGACACCCAAAGTTTTTGTTATTTATTTCCATTCGAAAAACGTGTATCAATCATTTTTACTTTAATTAGGCCTACACGTTTTTATATATATATATATATATTTTTTTATAAATATGACAACAATCACATAACCCACAGAGAGATCGCCTTTGTTAGAGAGTTTGGGAATATTCACACATAAAAACATGATATCAGAGTTTTAAAATCAAACATTTAAAAAAAAAGAAACATACATCACGGTTGTTTAAAGCAATAAGCATCAAGTCGTCAGCAAGTCGTTTCCCATCATGCTTTTGATCATCGCAGTCGGTGGAGAGCAAATGCGCTCGACTGCAGAATATGAAGGTATTTTTGGTGCAAAACAACTGAACACGCGTGCGAGTGGAATTTGTATCTGTAGAGCATATCCACATATGTGTATCAATACATTTGAAGTCACAGAGAAAAATATTTTAGGAGTTGTAAACTTGTAGATTTTTTTTCTCACCTACAAACACAACACAACAGTTACACCTTCACACATTCTTCACTGCAGGTGCACAAATCCTATTCTACGAATCACACATGAAAAAACTCTTACGCTCACATTTTTGCTACAGTTGCTGCAGTGAATATGGTGCAACGCATTCACACACCCCACATCCGCAAATTAAACGTTATTTTTATAAATGTTATCATCCACCAAAAACAAACCAAACCAAACCAAAATCGAAAAAAGAAAAGAACAACATGGTACACATGGTAGTGTTACAATAGGTGCATAAGTTAGCCTACTTGACCTGTGAAGACCCACCCTCCCAGCAAACAGGGGACGTCCCCCGGACGTTGCGAACGTCCGTTTAGGTCCGCAGTAGGTCCGCTTTGTAACGTTCGCTGGCGGACGTTCGGAGGACGTCCCCATTTGGTCCGCTTTATAACGTTCGCTGGCGGACGTTCAGAGGACTTCCCCATAATAACGTTCGCTGGCGGACGTTCCCAGGACATTTGTCCAGGCCAGTTTACGAACGTCTATTTCTCTCCTCACCTGCCATTTCCAAATGGGATAGCAACACTTGCAAAATCCAGTCGCCCATTTGCATTGTCTTTTATCATCAGACATGACACAACTCAGACAAACGAAAAATGTAACTAAAATAAACCCGTATTAGATTTAAAAGGGGATTTGTTTATTTCTTAAAATCCCTTAAATTAACTGTGATCATGGAACGTATGCAACAAATAAGTAAACTATAGGCCTAAAAATATGATTTGAATGAATTGTAGGTCTGTTACAAATAACTTTCCTGTTACACTTACCAGTATCACTATCATCAAATCGCGAGTTTGTTTTCAGCAGTAATTTAAACATCAAAACACAATACCCTGCAATAATATAATTAAACATAGGCTACAATTTATTATGTATTACACATGCATGAAGGAAATAAGGTTGAATCTCAGGAGCTCTAAAAGAATGAATCGACTTCAACTGAGGAATGCAGCTAAAGAAAACGTGAAGAATGAAAAACCACATTGCTGGAAAGAAAGTGGAAATAACAGGTATGAAAAATATAATTTTCCTATTTTACCTGGTCAGGTGAAGCGATTATTCAAGAAAAGCGATTATAGGACACATTTTTACTGCTTAATACTTAGAGCACAAGCTCAAATAAAAAAAAAATGTTGTGTGTTGTTGCCGTTGAAACCGTCTATAGCCACACTGGGAGACAAGCAAATATCGATCAAATGCACCTGACCGAGTGACGTCATTCTTTAAAGGCACGCGCAGCATGTATCCATGGCAACGCTTAGCTGCGTAGAGACAGTTAACGGTCCTGCCGGATTTCCTCAGAGGCGGCTTTGAGTGCTCTTTCGTCGGTAGAAAAGGTATTTATAATTTTTGATTAGTAGACATTAGCTACCATAACCATTGTTAATCTTGTAATGTTTAAAATATGAAAAATTTACCTTTTAAAACGTTTGCTGAAGTTTTCTATCGTGTAGTAGCCTACAGCTGCTAACCATTAGCACTTCGAAGCTATAACGGTATGTTAAGCTGAAATGAGACGACATTATCTGATATTGACAAATATAGGGATTAAATATCGAACTTTATACAGTAAATATACTGAGTAGAAAGACAAAGCCCAAATTGGGACAACCGTTATCTTCCAATATGCGCTGAATATAATATTAGGCTAATTGGACCATGGTCTATCGAAATCAAAATAGTCAACAGTCTTTTTTTTCAATGGACAAACGATGATACTGGACATAAAATCATAACACTACTGAATGTGTTTATTTTGTTGTTTTAGGTTAGAAGCCACCCAGATAGCAATTACGTTTGGGCCACATGTGGGTATTATCTGGCACATATGGCCTAGATGTGGCATGGCTGACCAAATATGGGCCAAATTGGGACCATATTTGTTTTGCCATAACTTTAAAATCTGCGGGAAATGCTCTCTTGGTTCACAAATCATTTTGAGGTATATGGCCCAGATAACAACGAACACGTGAGAACCATATGTGGTTGAGCTATGGCACACAGTTAGAAACACAGACTTGTGGTAAACATTTGGCTTAAACATGGAAAAACACAGGAATCCTGAAATCAAATGCGGCAGACATCCGCCGTTCCACACATCAGGTTGCTATCTGGTGGCTATGCATCCTCCCTCCTATTGGTGGAGTGAAACTACGGCGCGAATTAGACTGCGAACCCGGGCAGCGGGCGCCATTTACTCTGCTTTCCTCCTCACGACTGTGTACATTCAGGTAAGTGATATTTTGGCACTTTAAAGTTATATAATTGAAATATGCAGCATTATGTGTCAATATTGCATGTTATTAAGTATTTAGTTATTCGTTTCATTGAGGAGTGGGTCGAATTACGTTAGTTTTCTCCTCAGTTTAATTTACCAATTCAGCGGTCCGCTGGTTTGCCGTTTTAAATTCAGATGTGTTTGCTAAATCAACAGTACACTGTCGTACACTTAAAATAGTATCATATGATGTGAATTCAGGCGACGCGGTCCGACGTCGCTGTTACTGTTCGTCATAAAACCTAAATCCTAAAGTGTTCACAATAATTTAACTAATCATAATATTAATAAAAATGGCATCAAGAATAAACAAATGAATACGTGTGCATTATTGTATCTTTTTATTTAACTCTGAAATGATATTCGACCAAGACTTTTTCTCATGACTTTTCCCTCTTTAAAATAAAGTTGTATGTTGTCTTGTCACAATACCAAAATTCTGACTTTAGATACAATACCTGATTATAATACCTTGTTAACATGAACTAACAATGAACTGCACTTCTACAGCATGTATTCATGTGTTAATGTTAATTTGAACTCATTCAAATCAGAAATTGTACTTGTTAACGTTACTGTATGCACGGCGAACTATGAACAAACAATGAACTGCTGTATTTCTATTAACTAATGTTATTAAAGATTACCAAATACAGTAAGAAATGTAGGCTATCAGTCATGGTTAGTTCATGTTAGTTAGTACATTAACCAATGTTTGTTAACAAATAAAACCTTATTGTAAAGTGTTATCAATTGTAAAATAATAATAAAAATTTTCAATTGACTGCTTGTGCATGCATTTGGACCATTCTCTCCCCTTTATTTAAGATAAATAAATAATTACATGCCACAGTGTGATTGTGCAGTCAGAGATTTTTGCAACAATCACATATCAATTATGTTGCAATTACATTCTCTAACCTTTCACAAATATGAACCCCAAACTGTCATAACCTATTGGTGCTATGACTGAATTCTTATTTTAGTAATTTAATATATAATATATATATATATATATATATATATATATATATATATATATATATATATATATATATATATATATATATATACATATATATATATATATACATATACAATTGTATGATCACAATATAGTTTATCTTTGTTTATCTATCTTCGAGTATGTGAACTGTATGTGATGTTATAAGACTCTGTTATAAGTTATTTTTCTTTTCTTTTTTTTGTTCAATAGGCATGTTTCATATTGTTTCTTTTTTGGAAACAAATGAGGTGGAAGTGGTGCCTAGCTGTTGGGTAGAGTAGATGGTGACCAATGTGTCTGGCCATGCCTAAGAGGGGAGCTTCACAAGGGCAGTGAAACTTCCAGCGAAATAGCCAGCCAGGTTTAGATAACCGAGTTGGATTACTTACAGCCAGCAGGCTCAGAATCTGTCGTAAGGAGAAACCAACCACTACAAAGTATGTTATACAAATGTGCAACTTTAAAGTTAACACAGGTGTAATACTCTTGATTAATATCTACGATGAATGGTTGTAGAGAATAATGTTCTTTGGACATATGGAAAATAATCTATTAAATTGTCTAATCTGTTCTGGAGAATATATCAAGTCCTAATGCAACACATTGACTTGATTGATGTGTCAGTCAGCTAATATGCATGTTTATTTCTTTCAGTTTTGCTGAGGGAGATATTGACAAAACAAGAAATGCTTCTTGACCAGCAAAATACAATTATGAGAATTCTACAGTCAACACATCGCCCAAGGCCTGATGTCCATGATGGGGCCAAGTAAAAGATGTAGAGTCTCTCCAGTGCCTGGAGGCTGAGCTGAAGATGAACCCTGATGCTAAATCAGAATTGGTAAGAAACAAAATGTAGCCTAGTAGTTAGAAACGGTAAAGATATTAAATAATCAAATATAAAAATAAAATACTTCACTGTCTTCCCTGTATGACTTATATATAAATCTGTTCTTATTAAAGCTATAACGGTGCATTCACACGGGGCGTTGCGCTAACGATTTTTTCATTTACTTTGAATGGCTGATGTCATGCGTTGCCGAACTTAATTTGGGTTGTTGCATCAATGGCGTTGCTTGCGGCAGGCATTTTCAACTTTTCAAGCGCCAACGAAGACGTCAGCCAATCAGATCACCTTTATGCAAATATCCTAGCACGTTGCAGTCCAAGCTGGAAGTAATGTGATTGGCTGTTGTCACTATGACAATTGTCAACACCAAGCTTCAGACACGCCCTCCATCAAGTATCGACGCTTTGTGTGAACGCATTGTAATAGGTATTTAGTCAAGAGCAGAAGTAATTGTCTCTTATGTTTGATTAGCATTAATGGCACAGAGCAATAAGTATATTAGGCTGCTAATTATACTGATTATACTAATAAACATCTAGTTTACACCCAACTGTTTATGTTCACTTGAGACATAACCAACTGTTTACATGAATACTCTTCACAATGGTCATTTTGACAAAAGAAAGACAACTGAATTGGTTTTCTGTTTGTGCACTTTAGCTGTGTAAGTCAGCATGTGCACTACATTAAGTTATTTTTCTTGACTTATTGTGCTTAAAGCGATAGTTCACCCAAAAATGAAAATTAGCCCATAATTTACTCGCCCTCAAGTCATCCTAGGTGTATATGATATTCTTCTTTCAGACGAACAATCAAAGTTATATTGAAAAATGTCCTGGCTCTTCCCAGCTATATAATGAGAGTCAATGGCTGTTTCTGTCCATATATTCTGCCCAGAGCATCTCTGGGGGGTTAAGCCTTTTTATTGAGTAAATCATCTCAATGATATCTTATTGACTAAAATAACTAGCTTCCGGCAGACAGCCTACGCAAGTCGACTTACGCCACAAGAGTAACACTTGACAATGTATGACGTAGATGTAGGAGTAGTGTAAAGTTTGACGCCTCTCACGGTTCAAACTAATTCTCGTTTTAGACTTCTAATTCATGACTGGTGTTTTGTTTTGTCTATCCTCTGCACTTCCGTGTTCGTCAATACGTCATGCATTATTAAAGGGTTAGTTCACCCAAAAATGAAATTTCTTCCATTAATGACTCACCCCAATGTTGTTCCACACCCGTAAGACCTCCGTTCATCCTCGGAACACAGTTTAAGATATTTTAGATTTAGTCTGAGGGCTTTCAGTCCTGTGAATGTAAAATAAAAAAATAACAAAAACTAAGACTTTATTAAGCATTGTCTTCTCTTCCGGTTTAGTTTGAATCCGCGTTCACGACGCCAAACCTGTATGAATTTCTTTCTTCTGCTGAACACAAAAGATGATATTTTGAATAATGTCGGTAACCAGACAGTTGATGGACCCCATTCACTTCCATAGTATTTCTTTTCCCTACTATGGAAGTCAATGGGGTCCATCAACTGTCTGGTTACCGACATTATTCAAAATATCATCTTTTGTGTTCAGCAGAAGAAAGAAATTCATACAGGTTTAAAACAATTTGAGGGTGAGTAAATGATGACAGAATTTTAATTTTTGGGTGAACTATCCCTTTAACATCAAGTATGTCCTGCACCGTATTCTCTCGTACATGCGTTTCAAACTGGTGTTCTGAAACTGGTGTGCTGCGGGGCTGCAGCTGGATATATCTCAGATTATATACCATAGCAATGGTATATAATCTGTCATACCGCCCAGCCCGAAATGTGCAGTATGGGTGGGGCAATGACAAGAATTTCCATATTACAAACCTAGAAAATGGTTTCAGATGGAGTTAGTGATAGTTTATTGTTCATTTTTGAAAATAACAGCATTTTAATTTTAGGGTGGTCTATTTAAATATACAGTGCTGGTCAGAATTGTTTGCCCCCCTGGTAAATATGATCAAAGATGGCTGTAAAAAATAAATCTGCATTGTTTATCCTTTTAATCTTTCATTCAAAAAATTGGCAACAATCTAACCTTTCATTGAAGTAAAAGAATGGAAAGTGGGGGGGAATCACATTATGAAATAAATGTTTTTCTCCTAAACATGTTGGGAACAATTATTTGCCCCCTTTTATTAAATACTTTTTGTAACCTCCTTTTTCCAAGATAACAGCTCTGAGTTCTCCTATAATGCCTGATGAGTTTGGAGAACACCTGACCAGAGATCAGAGACCATTCCTCCATACAGAATCTCTCCAGATCCTTCAAATTCCCAGATCCATGTTGGCGCTTCTCTTCAGTTCACTCACTCATCATCTATAGGGTTCAGGGGCCTCATGTATCAATCTTGCATACACACAAAACCTTTTTTGTGCGTACGCCAGCTTTCACGCTCACGGTCGGATGTTCTAACAGTGAAATTAACGCGAGAATGTGCGTTCCTCCACGCCAATTTCATGTCTGGCGGACGTACATTTCTCATTGTTTTTGTCCGTTGGCGACTCTTACAGGCAATGAAGTGAAGTTGCAAACATTACACAACGAATTGTTCTACAAGTCTATCGCACCACCACCTGTGGGAAGTATTGCTATTAATTTGCAATTTATAAAATAATTGACATATTGTCACACGAACCTTATGGGAATATTCTATCAATTTTGCAATTAAGTAAGAACATATAAAAGCATATGCAAATTGATACAACCCTTAGTCTATGGCAATGGCAGCTTGGCCTTATTAGAGGACATTGCTAATGGCAGAATCCGAAGAGAACGAGTTTTTAGGGACCACAATGATTTTCTGGCCCAGGATGATGACTGCCAAACTCTCCCACTCATATTTTTTCCTTTTGTTATTAATTCCGGAGGACAAAGTTCCAAATAAAAAATTTTTTCTTCTCATTTCTACCTCCGATAGTAGCACCTCCAATTCACTGTCTGTAAAGTTTTGTTTCTTGCCGCTTTCTATAGCCATTTTCTTACTGCTTTCTTTTGCCAAAGTGGACTCATTAACATATTTAAATTGCTTTATTTAAGAGAGGAGACTGGGTGGGGCGTTGTGCTTGTGCGCTCAATTTTACGTTAATTGGAATGTACAAAGAGAACATGCGTGGGATCCTTCGTACGCAGAGATTCATACATCTGGTGTTTTTATTTTTGTGTGCACGCACATTTACAGCTTTGTCTGTACGCAATGTTTTAGTATGAATTCAACGCAAGTCTTTGTACATGAGGCCCCAGGTCAGGGACTGGGATGGCCATTGCTTGGTTTTGTGCTCAGTGAGTTTTGATTTTGATGTTTGTTTTTGGATCACTGTCCTGTTGGAAGATCCAAACATGGCCCATTATAAGATTTCTATAAGAGGTTGTCAGGTTTAGATTTTTTATCTGTTGGTAGTTGATCGAATCCATGATGCCATGTATCTGAACAAGATAGTATTTCATTTTACACATGGGATGCTTTTTTATCCGTGTGTGCACCAAACCCGTCTTAAGTGGTTACTACCAAAAAGCTAATTTTTTATTTCATCTGACCATAGAACCCGTCCCGTTTGAAGTTCCAGTAGTGTCAGTTACTTTTCAAATGTTCTATGGTCAGATGAAACAAAAAAATTGTTTTTTTTGATAGTAAACACTTAAGATGGGTTTGGTGCACACAGGGATAAAAAAGCACCCCATGTGTAAAATGAAATCAAAATGTATACTATCTTGTTCAGATACATGGCATCATGGATTCGATCAACTACCAACAGATAAAAAACCTGACAACCTCTTATAGAAATCTTATAATGGGCCATGTTTGGGTCTTCTAACAGGACAGTGATCCAAAAACAAACATCAAAATCAAAACAAAAATGGGTCACTGAGCACAAAACCAAGCATCTGCAATGGCCATCCCAGTCCCTGACCTGAACCCTATAGATGATGAGTGAGTGAACTGAAGAGAAGCGCCAACATGGATCTGGGAATTTGAAGGATCTGGAGAGATTCTGTATGGAGGAATGGTCTCTGATCTCTGGTCAGGTGTTCTCCAAACTCATCAGGCATTATAGGAGAACTCAGAGCTGTTATCTTGGAAAAAGGAGGTTACAAAAAGTATTTAATAAAACGGGGCAAATAATTGTTCCCAACGTGTTTAGGAGAAAAACATTTATTTCATAATGTGATTCCCCCCCACTTTCCATTCTTTTACTTCAATGAAAAAGGTTTGATTTTTGCCAATTAATTTAATTTAATTAAAGATCAAAAGGATAAACAATGCAGATTTATTTTTTACAGCCATCTTTGATCATATTTACCGGGGGGCAAATTATTCTGACCAGCACTGTATATTTAAACCACTTCTTACACAATGTTTTTTTTCCTATCAGATACGTATCTGGGTCTGGTTGGTGGCTTTGACCTGAAAGACACAGTGTGGTGAGTGCTGAAAGCCAATTTTACAACTGCTGTGGCATGTGTGATGAATTGGAGAGGAGTCAATGGGAAGGTTGGTGTCCAACGCCTGGTCGTAAAGGAAGTTGTCATTGGTGAGAACCTTTTTAGAAGTAATTTTAATTTTTATAGCACTTTGCACAATACACAACTATTCAAAACCGCTTCACAGAACATTGTGTTGTAATTTCTGTTATCTCAGTAATAGTAATGTCACAAATTAATGGTTTAGAGCTTAAATCCCCTAAACAACTTTTCTCTTAAATTGATTCATTTTCGGTCATGTGTTTTCTGAAAACCCTGTGCATGGTAGTGTTCATTTTGTTAATGAAATCTTCCACGAAAAATGTTCAAACATCATATAAATTTTCTTGTCCCTAATAATCAACATAATGCAGGAGAAACTGTAAAGTCATCTCCATCATCTAATTAACAACACTAAGGGCCCTATTTTGACGATCTGAAACGCAAGTATCAAACGCGAAACGCAAGTAACTGTGTGTGCGGATCTCGGGATAAATGACTCTTGCGCCCGACGCAAATCTAAAATGTGTTGGTCTGAAGAAGCTTCATTATTCATAGGTGTGGTTTGGGCGTAACGTGAAATAAACCAATCAGCTGGCGCGCTTGTTCCATGGCGGATTGCTATTATATAACGGCGGGTTTGCCAAGAGCACGGCACAATACATCACAGGTGAAACTCTGAAAATTAGAATATCGTGCAAAAGTTCATGTATTTCAGTAATTCAAATTAAAAGGTCAAACTAATATATTTAGGATATATAACTATATGCATTATTGTACTTTTCAGAGGGTCGAAATTTCTGTTCAGATTTAGAATTTGGGGTTTTCATAAACTGTTAGCCATAATCATCAAAATTATAATCTTTGCACAATATTAAAATTTGTCGAGTTTCACCTGTATTACTACAATTAGCCTGAATAATTTGGGTAAATGTGTATTTATGCCTATTTTTTCCACATCTTTTCACAAGAGAAATACTCATCTCCTGAAAACGGTCTGAGACATCCGTTTAAAAGCACGTCCCCTCTGAGAAGTAATCTAATTTCACCACAATTATTTTCCTCGCGTGGTAGCTAATATTGTTCCTTGTAATTATGAATGGTTTGCAAAAATGGGGACTGCTAAGTGAATGCGCGCTATGTACTCGCCAAGCGCGCGCCATTAAAATAGTCTGAATTATGCGCCACTGACTTTAAACAATATTTTTCCGGGTTTGTGGAGAAATTGTTTTGTGAAACTGCAGAATATCCCCAGGGAACGTTAGTGCAGGAACACACTCCTGCACTAAGTTCATTCCCTAATTTACAGACGTGCGTCTGTGGAGGGAGAAGTCAGCTCTGCGTCGGGTGGAGAATTGGAATGATACATGCGTCAGTGTACTTACTCAATTGCGCTGGGTGCAAGATAGGGCCCTAAAGCCCAATTTATACTTCTGCACGAACTTACGCTGTAGCTACGTTGTAGGCTTTTTGGAGCGCGCGTACCCTTCGGCGTACCCTGACGTACACCTCTCCAAAAATGTTACAACACGTCAACTCTACGCGAACGCAATCGCTGTGATTGGTCTGCTAGAACCGCTCCCTCGGGTTTCACATACTCCCTCTGCATGTGTAATTGCGCGTCAACGTGGACAACGACGCAGAAGTATAAATGAAAACCAACACGTTGCCTACTGCGTAGAGGCTCCGGCGTAGGTGCGATGCATATAAATCAGCCTTAAGACTGCTGAAAGTTTCTTTTCCAAGCATCATTTTATTATATCCATGTAGGACTGTCCTCGACTAAAGATTTTTCTAGTTGCGTTGCATCACATTAAATGCTTCTCTGCAAGCGCTCTGTTTGAGCCGCTTATAATTTGCATTTGGGAATGCAGCGTGCACCAACCATCCGTAATAAGAATTATTAATAATTAAATCTGTTGTCAACAAAGAGAAAATAAAAGCTCAGTGGTTTAACTTTTGAAAGCAAGACATCCATAAATGTTAGTATTGTAATTTTACTGTTGTTCTGTAAAAATTTTTTTTATTATTATAATTGTTTATCAGAATCAATCCAAATATTATTGTATTATTATTATTATTATTATTATGAATGCATTATAAATACTCATTTTTCATTTACAGTGTATATTATTGCAATAGTAAGATATGTCTTTATTAAATTAATTAAAATATTAATAATAATAATAATTACAGGGGATGGGGTTAGCTATTCAGTTTTTTCCTCTTTTTTCTGGCATTAGCTGATCACATCCACAGCTGCTCACTTAAAGGAACGTGCCACCGTTTTTAAAAATAAAACCTCCTCCTGTCATTCTATTTTCAAAGCACTCTCCTCTTCTGAAAGTTCATAGAGGTATGGTTCTGGATCTTGACTGTCTGAGAAGTCACCCTCTTCGTCTCTCACAAAATCAGCCATGTTCATCGCCATTCACTATGTCTACTGTAGGAAAAAGTCAGCTGATATTCACACCGGTATGTTGACGGAAGTTGTGGGATTTCATGTGTTGCTGCGTGATATCTCTGCACCCAAGTAGCAGTGCTTTGCCTGTGCTTCCCCCTAATATAGTCCCTAGTCAATATCTATCTATGAAATTGGCTAGTCTCACTTTTACTGTCTTTGGACTAAAACGTGACATTTATGCTATCTGTGTTGGTGTGTTTTTACATTAGAGTGTGCATGTCTTTTGTAAAGCAGAATACATGCAGTGTTGTAAATTTTAACTGGTTGGTGGAAAAGTATTTTAAAATGTATTTTTTTTTAAAAACTAAATAGTTTGTCATATGGAATTATGGTATTATTATGGCCCACATATTGAAAAATACAATTTGCAATTCCTTTTTTAAATTATACTGGGAAAAACTTTCATACAGTGGTCAATCAGAGGTGTTTAATCTGTTAATAATTGCAATTAAAATATTAAAGGAAATAATTTACATTAATAAAAAAAAAAATTATTTAATTATCTGCAGCTCTAGCTTCCAGGTTGTATTGCTGCTAACATTATTTAAATTAATCTTTTATTGCAGGTGCAGTCAGGCAGAATCCCCTAACTGGAAAAGCGATTGAAGAAACGCGAGGCCCAACAACACATTGCCGACCCTCATTAGAGACTTCCCTGCACATCTTCTCAACTCTTTATCTTTCAAGTTTTCTTTAACTTTCTCAATTTCTCTTTAAAGTTCTCTTTACCAAGTTACTGTGATTTATTTTTATTTCTCTCATTAGTTGAACATTAGTTGACTAGTTGAACACAACATTGATACACGCTTAAAAAAACATGAATTTTGGTGTAAAAAATTAAAGTCTAAGACTCTTTGAATGTTATTTATATATATATATATATATTAAAGGGTTAGTTCACCCAAAAATGAAATTTCTTCCATTAATGACTCACCCCAATGTTGTTCCACACCCGTAAGACCAGCAGTGACACTGCTGACGTAAGACGCTGTGACGTGCTATCTGGTATCTGCTATCGCACCCCTGCTATCGCACCAGATAACACGTCACAGCGTCTTACGTCAGCAGCGTCACTGTGGCGTCGTGAACGCGGATTCAAACTTAACCGGAAGAGAAGACAATGCTTAATAAAGTCTTAGTTTTTGTTATTTTTGGACCAAAATGTATTGTTGACGCTTCAAAAGAGTCTAACTAACCAAATGATGTCACATATGGACTACTTTGATGATGTTTTCATTACCTTTCTGGACGTGGACAGCAAAGTGTGCTTACACTTACATTCACAGAACTGAAAGCCCTCAGACTAAATCTAAAATATCTTAAACTGTGTTCCGAGGATGAACGGAGGTCTTACGGGTGTGGAACAACATTGGGGTCATTAATGGAAGAAATTTCATTTTTGGGTGAACTAACCCTTTAATATTTATTCTTAAAAAATGTTTTCCACTGAATTCTACTTAAATTATTAAGTACAACTGTGTTGCTATAATTATTTATTTTTATGAAATGTTTTCCACTGAATTCTACTTAAATTATTAAGTACAACTGAATGCTACTGTAATTAGGGGTTCAAGCACGAAGTGCTGAAACCCTATTGTAATTGTAAGGGTTTTTATTAGGGGTTCAAGCACGAAGTGCTGAACACCTATTGTATTTGTGCTGATTTTTATTATTATTATTATTCTGCCGTAAAACGCATCGTGCAGCCCAAACCGTAAGTGCTGGAGCTTTGAAACTTTGTCACATGGTAGTACAAAAATCGAGGAGAGGTTATCAAATTATGAGCCAGATTGGCCTATAGGTGGCGCTATAGCAATCAATTGCGCGTAACTGCTCATAACTCCTAAACCGTAAGATGTACACTCAAGTGTCTTATATCATTGGAAAGCTGAATACCTGACTTAAAAAATGTATATCTCCGATTTCATTTCCGGTATGCAAATTTTTCCGCCATTTTGAACTTTGTCAAAAAACTACTTTTGCAAACTAGTCCCTGGATTTTAGCCCGATCGGAACCAAACCAGTGCAGAAATGTTCTCTGGAGTCTGAATATCAATAATTATCGAAAAAAAGTAGAAATTTCGATTCACGGTTGCTAAGGGGCGGGAAACAAATGTTGTGGGAGGAGCCTATTTTACTAAAATGGCTATAACTCAAAAAAAAAATGAGATATCTTTACCAAACTTGGTACACATGTGTATGGGCTGAGTCTTTGGTCAGGATAAAAGAATCGTGACGATTGAACACTTGGTGGCGCTATAACACGAAAAAAACATGAAAATGGCTATAACCACCTGACCGCTAGTCCGATTAACTTGAAAATTGGTATGCAGTGTCTTGGTCCAAGGTACCATACATGTCTATGAGGACATTGGCGTATCTCAAAAAACATGGCCGCCATTGGCCAATGAAGTTTAAGCACCTATAAGACAAGGTTAACGGAGGCCGATCAGAACGAAACTTGATGGGCATGTTTGACTCATGGCCCTATAGGTCTGTAAGAATTTTGAAAGAAATCGGCCACTAGTTGGTGCTAATTAGTTTTATGGCTCTGTAATCACGTGGTGTTGCACACATCAACCAAATATACATATCATATGATAGGTCTCCTCATGCTGAACAACTTTGCTTCTAGAAGTATTGCTGTCAATCAAATTGTTCATTAAATATTTGTGATTATGTTTAAAACCTACTTTTGCGAACTAGTCCCTGGATTTTTTCCCGATCAGAATCAAACCAGTCTAGGACAATTCTCTGGACTCTCTAGATCAATAATTATCGAAAAAAAGTTGAACTTTTGCCTTTGGATGGCCATAACAGGGTCATTTAGAAGAGGGGCGTAGCAAAATACACTCAAAAGCCTATAAAATCTAAAGGAAAACTCAAAACTTCACGAAAATTGTTATGTATATGTAGCATAACATGTTGAAGAAGCATGCAAAGTTTCATGGAGATCGGACCATAGTTGGCGCTATAACTGTTAAAAAGCTTTGAAAACCATGTATTCCCTATGGTGAATTGCCTGTATTGGCTGTAAATGGTATTTTCCATCTCTGTAATCAGGTGGGGTAAAAAACATCCACATAATGTGCAGAAATTATGATAGATCTCCTCATACTGAACAACTTTGCCTCAAGAACCAATACTGTCAATCAAATTGTTATTTATTTATTCACAATTATGTTAAAAACGTATTACCTAAAATTGCCACCAGATGGCAGCAGAAGACCACTCATTGGTTCATTCTGCTTACTAAGCATATTAAAACTTTATAAAATCATTATAATAAATGTTGCAAATGACATTTTGTCAATGTTTATCAATTAATTTGTTCATTTGATTAATGTTTTTACAATAATTATTAAATTACAATTAAAATAATGCCTGAAAATATGTTTTAAAGGGGAAAACCTGGAATAAGCTATTTGTTACCCATCATTTATTTCAAATATCTATATCTCCAACAAAATGTGCATGTAAGTTAAGCACGTTTGAAGACATTAACTTGGAAAATGTGCCCATTAAATGAAAAACAGACATTTAAAATGAAAATGAGCCAATGAGTGGTTCTCTGCTGCCACCTGCTGGGCTTAAATGGTCATTTTGTCATACTATTTACTTATCATGTTCTATAATTCCTATTTAGACATTATAAAGTCACTATTACAATATTTACAATTACATTTTGTCAAATTAATTTATTTCAAATATATTATGGCGTATTACCTAAAATTGCCACCTGATGGCGGCAGAAGACCACTCATTGGCTTATCCTCTAAACTAATATTGTTCAATCATATTTAAACTGTGATCGTGCAGACCAAAGCGTAAATGCTAGAGACTTGAAACTTTATCAAATGGTAGTACAAAAATAGAGGCTAATGTTGTCAGAGTAATAACCCGATTGGCCAATAGGTGGCGCTACAGCAAGCAAAAGCGCGAAATGGCTCATAACTCCTCAACCGTATGTCGTAGACTCAAGTGTCTTATATCATTGGAAAGGTGAGTCCATGACGAACAAAACGTATATCTCCGATTTCATTTCCGCCATGAAAGATTTTCCGCCATTTTGCATTTTGTCAAAAAACTACTTTTGCAAACTAGTCCTAGGTTTTTTGCCGGATCGGAACCAAACCAGTGTCAAAATGTTCTCTGGAGTCAAATTATCAATAATTATCAAAAAAAGTCGAAATTTATATTCACGGTTGTTAAGGAGCGTAAAAATAATCGTTCAGGGGGGAGCCTATTTACTAAAAGGGCTATAACTCAAGAACAAAATGAGATATCTTCACCAAACTTGGTACACATGTGTATAGGCTGAGTCTTTGGTCACGATAAAAAAATCGCGACGATTTAACACTTGGTGGCACAATAACGTGAAAAAACATCAAAATGGCTTTAACCACCTGACCGCTAGTCCGATTGACTTGAAAATTGGTATGCAGTGTCTTGGTCCAAGGTACCAAGTATGTCTATGAGGACATTGGCGTATCTTAAAAAACATGGCTGCCACAGCCAATAAAATTTGAGCACCTATTAGACAAGTCTCATGGCCCTAGAGGTCTGTAAGAATTTGGAAAGAAATCGGCCACTAGTTGGCGCTAATGAGTTTTATGGCTCTGTAATCACGTGGTGTTGCACACATCCACGAAATATACATATCATTTGATATATTCTAAGGGTAAACTCAAAACTTCACGAAAATTGGTGGGCATATGTGACATTAGATCCTTAACAAGCTTGCAAAGTTTTATAGAGCTCGGACCATAGGTGGCGCTATAACTGTTAAAAACCTTTTAAAACCATATGTTTCCTATGGTAAATTGCCTATATTGCCTGAAAATTGACTTTTCCATCTATTTTTTCAGTGTTTAAAATCCTGCTAAATAAAACTAAATGTCTTTTGATGCTTGTGTGCTTAAAGGCCTTAAAGGCTTGAACCCCGCTAAATGCTGCTCGCAGCTTTAATTATTATTATTCTCCGCTAAAACGCATCGTGCAGCCCAAACCGTAAAGGCTGGAGCATTGAAACTTTGTCAGATGGTAGCCCAAAAATCGAGGAGAGGTTATCAAATTATGAGCCAAATTGGCCTATAGGTGGCGCTATAGCAATCAATTGCGCGAAACTGCTCATAACTCCTAAACCGTAAGTCATAGACTCAAGTGTCTTATATCATTGGAAAGCTGAATACCTGACGTAAATAATGTATATCTCCGATTTCAATTCCGGTAGGCAAATTTTTCCGTCATTTTGAATTTTGTTGAAAAACTACTTTTGCGAACTAGTCCCTGGATTTTAACCCGATCGGAACCAAACCAGTGCAGAAATGTTCTCTGGAGTCTGAATATCAATAATTATCGAAAAAAAGTTGAAATTTCGATTCACGGTTGCTAAGGTGCGGAAAACGAATGTTGTGGGAGGAGCCTATTTTACTAAAATGGCTATAACTCAAGAACAAAATGAGATATCTTTACCAAACTTGGTACACATGTGTATGGGCTGAGTCTTTGGTCACGATAAAACAATCGCGACGATTGAACACTTGGTGGCGCTATAACACAAAAAAAACATGAAAATGGCTATAACCACCCGACCGCTAGTCCAATTGACTTGAAAATTGGTATGCAGTGTCTTGGTCCAAGGTACCATATATGTCTATGAGGACATTGGCGTATCTCAAAAAACATGGCCGCTATCGGCTAATGAAGTTTGAGCACCTCTAAGACAAGGTTAACGGAGGCCGATCGGAATGAAACTCGGTGGGCATGTTTGACTCATGGCCCTAGAGGTCTGTAAGAATTTTGAAAGAAATCGGCCTCTAGTTGGCGCTAACGAGTTTTATGGCCCTGTAATCACGTGGTGTTGCACACATAAACCAAATATACATATCATATGATAGGTCTCCTCATGCTGAATAACTTTGCCTCTAGAAGCATTGCTGTCAATCAAAGCGTTCATTAAATATTTGCAATTATGTTTAAAACCTACTTTTGCGAACTAGTCCCTGGATTTTTGCCTGATCGGAACCAAACCAGTCTAGGACAATTCTCTGGACTCTCTAGATTAATAATTATTGAAAAAAAATTGAACTTTTGCATTTGGATGGCTATAACAGGGTCATTTAGAAGAGGGGCGTAGCAAAATACACTATACAGCTTATAAATCCTAAAGGAAAACTCAAAACTTCACGAAAATTGTTATGTATATGTGACATAACATGCTGAAGAAGCATGCAAAGTTTTATGGAGATCGGACCATAGGTTGCGCTATAACTGTTAAAAAGCTTTGAAAACCATGTATTCCCTATGGTGAATTGCCTGTATTGGCTGTAAATGGTATTTTCTATCTCTGTAATCAGGTGGGGTAAAAAACATCCACATAATGTGCAGAAATTATGATAGATCTCTTCATACTGAACAACTTTGCCTCAAGAACCAATACTGTCAATCAAATTGTTATTTATTTATTCACAATTATGTTAAAAACGTATTACCTAAAATTGCCACCAGATGGCAGCAGAAGACCACTCATTGGTTCATTCTGCTTACTAAGCATATTTAAACTTTATAAAATCATTATAATAAATGTTGCAAATGACATTTTGTCAATGTTTATCAATTAATTTGTTCATTTGATTAATGTTTTTACAATAATTATTAAATTACAATTAAAATAATGCCTGAAAATATGTTTTAAAGGGGAAAACCTGGAATAAGCTATTTGTTACCCATCATTTATTTCAAATATCTATATCTCCAACAAAATGTGCATGTGAGTTAAGCACGTCTGAAGACATTAACTTGGAAAATGTGCCAATTAAATGAAAAACAGACATTTAAAATGAAAATGAGCCAATGAGTGGTTCTCTGCTGCCACCTGCTGGGCTTAAATGGTCATTTTGTCATTCTATTTACTTATCATGTTCTATAATTCCTATTTAGACATTATAAAGTCACTATTACAATATTTACAATTACATTTTGTCAAATTAATTTATTTCAAATATATTATGGCGTATTACCTAAAATTGCCACCAGATGGCAGCAGAAGACCACTCATTGGCTTATCCTCTAAACTAATATTGTTCAATCATATTTAAACTGTGATCGTGCAGACCAAAGCGTAAATGCTAGAGACTTGAAACTTTATCAGATGGTAGTACAAAAATCGAGGCTAATGTTGTCAGAGTATGAACTTGATTGGCCAATAGGTGGCGCTACAGCAATCAAAAGGGCGAAATGGCTCATAACTCCTAAACCGTATGTCGTAGACTCAAGTGTCTTATATCATTGGAAAGGTGAGTCCATGACGAATAAAACGTATATCTCCGATTTCATTTCCGCCATGATAGATTTTCCGCCATTTTGCATTTTGTCAAACAACTACTTTTGCAAACTAGTCCTAGGTTTTTTGCCGGATCGGAACCAAACCAGTGTCAAAATGTTCTCTGGAGTCAGATTATCAATAATTATCAAAAAAAGTCGAAATTTATATTCACGGTTGTTAAGGAGCGTAAAAATAATCGTTCAGGGGGGAGCCTATTTACTAAAAGGGCTATAACTCAGGAACAAAATGAGATATCTTCACCAAACTTGGTACACATGTGTATAGGCTGAGTCTTTGGTCACGATAAAAAAATCGCGACGATTTAACACTTGGTGGCACAATAACGTGAAAAAACATCAAAATGGCTTTAACCACCTGACCGCTGGTCCGATTGACTTGAAAATTGGTATGCAGTGTCTTGGTCCAAGGTACCAAGTATGTCTATGAGGACATTGGCGTATCTTAAAAAACATGGCTGCCACAGCCAATTAAATTTGAGCACCTATTAGACAAGTCTCATGGCCCTAGAGGTCTGTAAGAATTTTGAAAGAAATCGGCCACTAGTTGGCGCTAACGAGTTTTACGGCTCTGTAATCACGTGGTGTTGCACACATCCACGAAATATGCATATCATTTGATAGATCTCCTCATACCAAACAACTTTTTCTCTAGAACTGTTGCTGTCAATTAATATGTTCATTAAATATTCCTGAGTATGTTCAAAACCTACTTTTGCGAACTAGTCCCTGGTTTTTTGCCCGATTGGAACCAAACTAGTCTAGGATAATTCTCTGGACTCTCTAGATCAATAATTATTGAAAAAAAGTTGAACTTTTGCATTTGAATGGCTATTACAGGGTCATTTAGAAAAGAGGTGTGGCAACATACACTCAAAAGCCTATAAATTCTAAGGGAAAACTCAAAACTTCACGAAAATTGTTTTTGCATATGTAAGATAACATCTTTAACAAGCATGCAAAGTTTTATGGAAATCGGACCATAGGTGACGCTATAACTGTTAAAAGCCTTTTAAAACCACGTATTTCCTATTGTAAATTGCCTGTATTGACTGTAAATGGTATTTTCCATCTATTATTTCAGTGTTTAAAATCTTGCTAAATAAAAATTAATGTCTTTTGATGTTTGTGTGCTTAAAGGCCTTAAAGGCTTGAACCCCGCTAAATGCTGCTTGCAGCTTTAATTATATTTGTTTTTATGAAATGTTTTGAACTGAATGCTACTGTAATTATTAAATTCAACTGTGTTGCTGTAATTATATTTATTTTTATGAAATGTTTTGAACTGAATCCTACGGTAATTATTAAATACAACCGTCTATCTGTAATTATTTAAACACTTATCAAAAGTAAATTGTTTTGAGCACATTCGTTGTTGTGGAGTGTTTAATTTACCTTTGAGTTAATAAGACTTTTACATACTGTCAACTGCATGTGGGCCACATAGATTTTAACAGAACTCAACCATACTAAAATTGCATGCAAGGTTCACACGTGGGCCACATTAAATTGTATTATTTGGCTCCTGCTTGGTGGAGTTATGGCACTCCTTTGGTTCAGTTCTGGCAAAGAAGATGAGGGCCATATATGGGCCGGCAAACACGATCTTATCTGGGCCACAGCTCAGCTGTTTATCTGGGCCAAATCTGTGCCAAAGGAAATTTGCTGACTGGGAAGTAAATGTGCATTTACTATTCAAATTAATTTTAAAGCCTCACAAATGAAATAAAAACAGTAAAAACGGTAGGCTATTAGCCTGGACGAGAGCCCATTCGCTCATTGTTTGCTTTGTGTCCTTATTTATCTGAATGCCTGTAATCAATCAGGCAAAACAACGATTTATCATATTACACAAACTATTCATTGTTTTGAAAATGTGAACTGTTGCAGTTAATGCTATATGTCACAAAAAATATTATGTCCACAGATACAATTAAATACAGGTTTATTTCAGTTGTTACGGGCAGTGACATTCAACAAATGATAACAACTGATAAAAGACACCATCTCAAAGTACAAAGGAAAAGCACCACGAAATTAAATCAATGTAGGACTACGACTAGTTGAAGTTTGCTTATCCTAACATGACTGCATTCAGTCAGGGACGACTGCACAAAACGTGCAAATAATTTATAAAAAACAACAACATTAGGCTAGTTGTAGTTTAAGCATAAACTCGCGCTGAAGCTTACCTTTTTTGAGATAACCTGCTGAGTAACAAAGGTGCGTCAACCAAAAATCTCACTCCTCTCCTCACGGCAGTCTCGGGCTCGGCTGAATTTCAGGCGAGGTAAGGCGAGGCGCATCTTTAACAAGCCTAATTACTAACTGACAACGTTGGCGTTAATTGTATCAACGAATTCGGCTTTTCCGTTGTTGTGACAGCTATGTTGCCAAAACGACGAAAATCTGGTTTTCAGATTACATTGCAGTTACGTAACACTGACAATACAGTGGCATATAGATCTTAGGCTATCTATATAGACAACACTTTAACTTTCCGCAGATAGAGCTTCAAAATCTAGGAAGTGGTGAAAATGAAGCTTCTCTTGAAGTTATTGCTCTGGTGTTTTCTCAACCATGGTAAGACATTAAGGCTCATAGTCGCTTATCCTGCTGTGGTTAGGGTTCAGTTGAATATATTTTTTTATGTATCATTTGCAGTAGCTACGTGTTGTATTCCCCGTGTTTTTGCTCGACCATGGCAAGACATTTTATTGTTCTTAGTCTCACTTTTCAGACGAATGTGACGTTTGCAACTTGAAACCAAAGCACAGATAGTTGGTGAGGCGTGATTGAACAAACCATGGTGAAAACTTTCGAAAGGTCCGTGTAAATGCTCAAATCATGTGATTGTGGGATATGTACAAGAAACATAGCATGAGTAAAGGTACAGTGAGTCTAACTTGACTCGCTTTTATATCAAAACTGCTGGAATATGCGTAAAAATGTAAATGAAAACTTAAGAAAAGCTTATGAAAATGTATGTGGGATTTTCAAACGACAATATTTGGTAGACAAACAGTAATCGTCATATCTTAAAGTACCACAATGTAATATTTGGGGGCAATATTTGCATACGAGTCCCTCAAATGTCCTCAGTGTTAAAATTATGGATCTAAAAATCATAGTCACGTTTGGAAAGTGTTCAGATGAATAGATGATGCTGGAAAACCAAAGAATGTGCAGAATAACATGACATTTTTAAGCGGGACCAAAAAAAATTGGTTAAAATGATTACCATTGTGCATATTCTGCAAGGGTATTTTAAACTGATCAACTTATCAGTCAACGGTTTATGAAACAGGATGTGGTTTGGAAGGTGTTCATCAGATTGCTTGAGATCCTCTGTGTGTGTGTGTGTGTGTGTATGTGTGTGTTTGCGCGAGTGTGAATGTGTAAATAATGATGTTCTTCTGCTGTTTGACATTATGAATCCAGGCATATATCTCTACCCACAATCTTTATGATCTGTAGAAAAACATTTTCACACCACTTTGCTGTTTTGTGTTTTTGTTCGGCTTATGATTGACTGTTCATTTCTTCTTCAGGTTTTCTCAGTGTTGGTGCAGATGAAGTATTAGAGATGGAGGGACATTCAGTCACTCTACACACTGGTGTTGAAACAAACCAACAAGAAAAGATTAAATGGTATTTTAATAACAGTCGCATCGCTGAAATCAATGGAGATCTCAGTAAAAGGTGCACAGATGTTCAGTGTGATAATGGCACTGAGAGATTCAGAGACCGACTGAAGCTGGACAATCACACTGGATCGCTGACCATCACAAACACCAGAAACACAGACTCTGGAGAATATAAACTACAGATCATCAGCAGCAGCCGCGACAGTGAAAAGACCTTCCTTGTTACAGTTCGTGGTGAGTCATTGTGTTTAAAAGATTGTCTTGTACATTTAAAACACAGCATGAATGGTTTTAGTGATATTTATGTTTTAGTGATTATATATATTTATATATATGTATCAGGCATAACATTATGACATTAGGGTGGGAATCTCTAGTCACCTCTCGATTCTATTAAAGGTGAACTATGTAAGATTTTTGCAGTAAAATTGTAGAAGAGGACTGGCTTCTTTGATTCAGAGAGTGTGAGGATCGTTAAGTAGAGCTCACAGCGGGTGATCGGTCAGAATCACGCAAGATTTCTTCATTGGAAGTATTTATTGAATTGACAACTGCATGGCTGAATATGTACAGTGAGGAGTGGTTCTGAACAAATAAAGAAATAAAACAAACATAATTAGTTGGATGCAAATGAATGGTTCTCATGCAACAAACCTCTATTTGTATTAACTGCATCCTATTCTAATAATGTAGCAGAAATAAATACAATTATATTTTAACATGGCCAAAACTAGCATTAAAGAATTAAAAGGGCTGTACTGTAGATCTAAACAGCTACAACTATAACAATGAGTAATTATGAACCATTCGCTATACAATGGCTCCATCTGCTGGTCATATAAATAACTGCATCAGGCCGCTCAGAGAGGTGTCACGTGACGACCAGCGTACATGCGGGAGGTGCGTGTCCTATAACCAATTAACTAGATGGAAGGCGAATATCACCGCAAACTATGCGCAGAGGGTGCTTAACTGGTATTCTACAATGTGTAACCAAAGAATAATGCTCGAGTGGCAATCTATACATTGATAGAAAGAAGTATCACGATACGAGGACTAACCGGCCAGGAAAGCCTGAGCTTACAGTTAGCAACACTAAACAGACAAAACACTACCAATCTATCCTTAGCAATGACAGTAAAAGATCAACAAAATACTGATTCTTACTTGTAAAGACGCACACAGAATAAAGCAGTTGTATCAAGGCGGGTTGCAAGTCCGTGCGGTTAATTTAAACTACTGGCAAAGTCTCGGACAGAATGCTACCAGCGTGCAGCGATCCTGAGTCACTTGTGATTGGCTAATAGTCCAGGTGAAGCGAGGCGTCTTCTAGTAGGAGGGAGAGAGAGTCACAGTAAAGTGTCTGATGCTTAGCGGCCACAAGGGGGCCTTTTTTACAGCCGCCCCCAGATTACTGAAGGGAATCTGCAGAAGAAGAAAAGGCGCCCACTCGTCCGGTAGTGGTCAGTCTGACAACTCTGGAAGCTGGATGAGTCGAGCCACAGGGCGGGTGTATGCCCGGTCTCCCACCTTCACTTCAGCAGATCGCACTTTACCGTCGAGGCCGGGGAAGACGCTGGTAACTGCGCCCACTGGCCACAGTGAGCGAGGGAGCTGAGGGTCAATAATGAGGACCGTCTTGCCGATGTGCAGGTCTGGGTTTTCAGCATTCCACTTCTGTCGGGCCTGGAGGCTGGGCAGATAGAAACGGATAAAATGTTTCCAGAAGTGGTCAGCCAACAGCTGGCTATGGCGCCAACGCCTACTGCTCAGGAGCTCGGAGTCAGGATACACCACCTGCGGGAGAGAGGCATCTGGCCGCCCAATGAGCAGTGAGTTGGGAGTTATTGGATCAGGGTCGGCAACGTCCGCAGATGTGTAACCTAATGGTTTGGAGTTGAGAATCCCTTCAATCTCAACTAGTAGGGTTCTCAACACTTCATCTGTAACAAGCTGGGATCCAAGGGTTACTTGCAGGGCTTGTTTTACTGAGCGTATCTCGCGCTCCCAGCAGCCGCCAAAGTGGGGGGCGTTAGGTGGATTAAACTTCCAGTCGATTTGCTGAGAGGCGAGTTGAGCTTTGATGTCTGGAGCAAGGTCAGCGAATGCTTCCCGGAGTTCTCGATCACCACCTCTGAAGTTAGTCCCCTGGTCTGAAATCAGCTCGAACGGCTTTCCTCTGCGGGCGATGAACCGTCTCAGGGCCATGAGGAATGAGTCGGTATTCAAACTGGAGAGCAGGTCGATATGCACGGCTCTAGTGGTCATGCATTTAAAGATTATTCCCCAGCGCTTTTCACTCCTCCTTCCAATCGCCACCGAGTATGGCCCGAAGCAGTCTACTCCTGCTGAGTAAAATGCTGGCTTGAAAAGTCGGACTCTGGATGGAGGCAGGTCTGCCATTTTAGGGATTTGTGGCTTTCCACGCCATTTCTGACACTCTTGGCACTTGCGCTGAAAGCGGCGGATAGCCTCTCGCCCTCCTGGTAGCCAATACTTGCGGCGCATCTCTGCGAAGACCCTCTCTGGGCCTGAATGGTGCAGCTGATAATCATACTCTTGGATGAGCAGCTGCGTGACTGGGTGTTTGGCATCCAGCACCACCGGGTGAACAGTTTCCGGTTCCAGCTGATTACTATGGCGCAGACGTCCACCAACACGGATGAGCTTGTCACTGTGGTCGAACTCTGGTGCAAGCTTGAGAAGTCTGCTGCTTTTGGCGACTGGTTTCCCTGACTGCAGCTGGGCATAGTCAATAGGAAAACTGTCTTGTTGGACCTGTTGTAGCAGAGCCAGCTGGGCTTGGCTGTAGCTTGTGACGTTGCCTGAAGCCGCCCCATGTAGAGTCTTTGTTGTGGCGGTCAGGAGGTCTCTGAAGGACGAGAACTGCTTAGCGTCCGGGAGATGACTTGGCGCGGTAGTGGTGAGGCCGCAGAAATGAGGTTTCTTGAGCTCTTCACCCTGCTCTGCCTCTTTCTGGATCTGAGGACTTTGTGGCCATTTGTCGGGGGCACAACACAAGAAGGTTGGGCCCTGCCCCCAGCGGCTGTCTGGTGTCAATGTGTCGAGAGGTTTGCCGCGTGTTATGTCGTCGGCAGGGTTCTGCGCAGAATCCACATACCGCCATGTATCGCCCTCAGTGAGATCCTGGATCTCTGCCACGCGTGTACCAACAAACACTTTGAATCGGCATGACTCCGACTGCAGCCACTGGAGCACGGTGGTAGAGTCCGACCAGAGCACCACCCGCTTGATGTGCAGTGTGAGTTCAGATTTGAGGATCTGAGCCATTTGTGCTCCGGTCAGAGCAGCGCATAACTCCAGGCGTGGGATTGACTGCTGCCTTTTTGGAGCAACTCTGGATCTTGCAGTGACGAAAGCTACTTGGACGACTCCATGAGGATTCTCGGTTCGGAGGTATGCCACAGAGCCATAGGCTCGCTCTGAGGCATCACAGAACACGTGGATCTCACGTTCACAGGTGGGAGAGTCTAACTCATGTCCAGTGTAACACCTCGGAAGTGCTATGCTCTGTAGATGAGGTAACTCGTCCTCCCACTCTCTCCATGCAGCTAGCAGGTGATCTGGCAGAGCAGGGTCGTCCCAGTCACGCTTTTTGTCCCACAGGTGTTGGATGACAACTTTGGCTCTGGTGGTGTAAGGTACTAGAAAGCCAAGGGGGTCATATTGGCTTGCCACCACTTTATAGATGGAGCGCATAGTGACGACTTCTTCAGTGGCTAAAGCCTCTCGACACTTGAAGGACAGAGTGTCCTCTCGACAGTCCCACTGCAGGCCCAGGGCTGATTCTTCTTGGCCTGGGTGACCTTGGGCGATCCACTTTTCAGCACTAGCTGATCTTGCCTCAGCAGGGAGGTGACGGATGGTGTCTGGATGTGTACTGGCCCACTGGCGTAGCTCAAAGCCTCCCTCGGCAAGGAGAGTCTGCAGCTTGTCAATGATGGGCTTGGCATCTTCAACTGTAGGCACGCTTTGTAGACAGTTATCCACGTAGAAATGTCTTAACACAGAGTCTCTCACTGCATCAGCTGGTTGAGTATGGTCGGTGACGTGTTTCTGTAGGGCATATGTAGCACAGCAGGGGCTACAGGTAGTGCCGAAGGGAAGCACCTTCCACTGGTAGACTGTAGGTTGTTCATCACGCTTGAGCTCCCTCCAGAGGAAGCGGAGGAGAGGCTCATCCTCTGGAAGGAGCCTGACCTGGTGAAACATCCCCCGTATGTCACTGCTGAAGGCCACACAATGTTCTCTGAATCGCAGGAGAACTGAAAGGAGTGGTGGACCTAGGGTTGGACCAGGGAGCAGGAGTTTGTTCAAGTCAGCGGCGCTGTACTGGAAAGAGCAATTAAAAACCACTCTGTGCTTGCCATTGTGCTCGACAATGTGGTGAGGGATGTACCAGCTGCTTGAGGTGTTCTCTGTGCCAGGGGGTAGTTTTGCCACATAACCAGCCTGTTCAAGTCTCTGGATCTCTGCGTTATAAACTTGGGCCATCTCAGGGTTCTTCGCCAGCCGCCTTTCCGTGTTCCGAAGCTGAGGAAGTACTGCCTCCTTTGGTGCGCAGAGCTGGGGAAAGTTCTTCACGCGGAGGAGAGGAGTAGCATAGCGGTGGACACCATTAACCTGTACTCGCACCGTCTGTTTATCCAAGCATTCAAGGGCCTCCTTGTCCTGCCGTGACCTCGTACTGGCCTTTTCGCTGCGCCATGGAAGGACGTCCAGCTGCCACAGCCTCTCAACATGCTGGTAGATGTCAGCCGGAGGTGCCCCAAAGGTGGTGAAAAGACAGCGTTGTTCGATTAGGTACTGCTTTAGATTATTGGTTGGACCTTGCAGCGTCCATCCGAGACGGGTGCGGACAGCAACCGGTGCACCAGGGGGACCAAAGATGACTGGCTCAACTGGAGTCACCAAATGAGGGTGGTCTGAGCCAATGAGCAGTAGTGGGACAATGTCCTTGAATGAAGGGATAGAAAGTTTCTTCAAATGTCTGTATTTACTCTGCAGTGCTTTGAAGGGATACGTGTGCTGGCCTAGCCCGAGCTTGGGTGCGGTAAAGGCTCCTTGGATGTTGTATACCATGGCTGGAGAACAAGCTGGAGAAATGCTAAATGAAACAGCCGCCCCATGAAGCGTCTGCAGCTCCTGTCTAACTGTACGCAGGGGCAAGTCCTCGGGCTGGCCTTCAAGTCCCAGTTGTTGGACAGCCGGTTGGAGGAGCAGGGTGCGCTCGGAGCCGTCGTCTAGCACAGCGTATGTCTCTAGAGTTTGGTCACCATGGCGGAGGATAACTTTACTGACCTTGAGAAGCACACGATGGCCCTGCGGTGGCTTGCCAATGTATAACACTTGGTCTGCACTTGGTATGGACAACGGTTTGCTTTCACTAGACTTCACCTGGTCAGGCCTTCTCTCGCTGACATCGTGCAGAGCAAGCAGGTGTCTGCTGTTGCATGTTTTACAACACATCTTCAGATCACATTCAGCTGATCTGTGTTCTCGGCCGCATCGCCAACATCGGTTGTTGTCCTGAATCCAGTTACGTTTCTGGGTGGCGCTGAGCAGTTTGAAATTTGCGCAATTATTCAGAGTGTGCTTGTAGTTCTCACAGAATGGGCAGAACTTCTTTGCATCTAGACTGGTTGGAGGGGTGAATTTGGCCGACTCCCTAATCGTTTTGGGTTCAGCCCCCAGCATGAGGACTGAGGCCTTAGGTGACGACTTGACAGTACTCCTGAGATCTTTGGGCTTAGATCCAGTGTCCTTTCTCAAGCGATACTGTGCTATATCCTCCTGGATCTGGAGCTCGTATTCCAACCAATCTGCCAGGTCCAGAAGAGTGGGGATAGGAATACGGAGCGGGTGGATGTAGCGCCTGAAACTGGACCTCAGGTCGTGCGGTAGCTTGCCCAGTAGACGGGTGACATGAGAACCACAGTCCAGCTCAACTTGCCCCTTTAAACCGAGCTGCTCCAACATGCTCACCAGTGATCTGACGTTCAGGGCGAACAACCTAAATGACTTGATGTCTCCACTCTGAATGTTGGGGCCGTCCATCAATTCAGCAATACGCTGAAGGGCGAGTTGGTGTGGTTGCCCGTACTGCTGGTTTAAAGCTGCCATAGTGTCAGTGAAGGGGTAGTCTGAATTGCTATAGGAATCTGCCACCAACAATGCTTCCTCCAGCTTCAGATGATCCACTAATATCTGGAACTTGAAACGTTCAGTGGCATCCCTTGGAAGGAGATTGTCTAGGGCAATACGGAGTCTTGCAAAGTCTCTTGGGTTAGGACGGTTGAAGTTTGGGATTGTAGGAGTGGGCCCTCTGTATGTTCTTTCCTGTCCACCAGGGGGAGTCACTGAGCGTCGGCGTCTGGGCTCGTGCCGAGGTGAAGGGGGTCTACGTCTCTCACGCTGGTCTGGAGAGTAGCTGTAACGGCGTGCAGGAGAGTAGTCACCTCGGCATGATGGTTCTCTGTATTCTCTGGAGGAATAACAAGAGTCTCTGTAGCTGGCGTAGCGCTCAGGTGAGCGGCGGTGGCTGCACTGCTCATAATTATAATGAGAACTGTAGCGCCCTTCTCTGGACTCATCGCTTCGTCGCGAGGCCTGGTGCTTGGTGCGTATTGGATCGGGAGAGCGCTTAGGTGAGGGAGAGTCATACCTGGTTGATTCCCTGTAGTCCTTTGTCTCTCTACTGTGGCCATGACGCCTGTCAGAGGACCGTTGTGGTGGTGTCTCCCTGTCCCGGAAGTAGACTGATTTATACTGGGTTGAAGCACCTCCATAATCCAGCCCTTCTCGGCAAAGTCTATCTCTGGCAGCTACAGTACGTAGCTCTGAACGGGACTTGCTGGGCTCCGCTCTGGCTTTGAGCTGTTCGTTCTGTAATTTTAATTCCTTCATTGATGCCAGAAGATCTTCCCTTTCTCGCTCTAGTAGGCGGCACTCCCTTCTCCACTCATCTGCAGAAGATTCCCCTTTATCAGTGACTGACCATCGCACTGGGCTGTGGTGCAGCTGACCTTCTGGGGTTGCAGAGCGTGAATCAGATCTACTGTGGTCTTCTTCGTCTAGCCGCTCTCTGGACGGTGACTCAGAAGGCTTCTTGGTTTGAGATCTGGTCGGGAGATCAGATAAGTCATAATCTTGCAAGTAGTTAGGGAGGGACCGCTGCCTCCTGCATCGAGCACTAGACTCTTTATCCGAGGTGGTAGACATCTTGATCCGCTGCAGGCTCTGGATCCGGCTCGAAGGACCACTTTTGTAGAAGAGGACTGGCTTCTTTGATTCAGAGAGTGTGAGGATCGTTAAGTAGAGCTCACAGCGGGTGATCGGTCAGAATCACGCAAGATTTCTTCATTGGAAGTATTTATTGAATTGACAACTGCATGGCTGAATATGTACAGTGAGGAGTGGTTCTGAACAAATAAAGAAATAAAACAAACATAATTAGTTGGATGCAAATGAATGGTTCTCATGCAACAAACCTCTATTTGTATTAACTGCATCCTATTCTAATAATGTAGCAGAAATAAATACAATTATATTTTAACATGGCCAAAACTAGCATTAAAGAATGAAAAGGGCTGTACTGTAGATCTAAACAGCTACAACTATAACAATGAGTAATTATGAACCATTCGCTATACAATGGCTCCATCTGCTGGTCATATAAATAACTGCATCAGGCCGCTCAGAGAGGTGTCACGTGACGACCAGCGTACATGCGGGAGGTGCGTGTCCTATAACCAATTAACTAGATGGAAGGCGAATATCACCGCAAACTATGCGCAGAGGGTGCTTAACTGGTATTCTACAATGTGTAACCAAAGAATAATGCTCGAGTGGCAATCTATACATTGATAGAAAGAAGTATCACGATACGAGGACTAACCGGCCAGGAAAGCCTGAGCTTACAGTTAGCAACACTAAACAGACAAAACACTACCAATCTATCCTTAGCAATGACAGTAAAAGATCAACAAAATACTGATTCTTACTTGTAAAGACGCACACAGAATAAAGCAGTTGTATCAAGGCGGGTTGCAAGTCCGTGCGGTTAATTTAAACTACTGGCAAAGTCTCGGACAGAATGCTACCAGCGTGCAGCGATCCTGAGTCACTTGTGATTGGCTAATAGTCCAGGTGAAGCGAGGCGTCTTCTAGTAGGAGGGAGAGAGAGTCACAGTAAAGTGTCTGATGCTTAGCGGCCACAAGGGGGCCTTTTTTACAAAAATCTCAAAAAACCCACTAGGCCTGTGTTATATATTTAGTTCAGTTGAGCACTTACAATATCCCAAATGTTTCCAACTATTTGTAAATCGTGAGAAATTTCTATTTTAACCAAAGGAACCGGATGTGTGAGCTATGTGAGGGAGTCGCCTGTGGATTGCGTCATATCTGCGTTACCCCCGTTTTCCGGTTTTATTTAGCAGAAACGCTGTACTCTCACTGCAGTGTGAACAAATGTCATAGCAGCCGCCGAGCGAACGTCATAACTTCCTTTTCAACACACTCAGATATATCTAATATGATAAACAGAGTTGCGTTACCTCATACTCATCACTGGAAAAGCGGAAGTGGCGCCGGCGACCGTGTCTTAATAAAAGTCCCGCCAGCGACTATGCCATAATAACAGTCCTGGGGTCCGTTCTTCGTACCTTGCTAACTCAGTTAGCTGGATTTGATTGTTGACGATTTGGCATGATCTTGGATTGTTTGGTTCTTCGAAGCTCATCCTGGACTTGCTGTCATAGTAACAGGTCCGTAAGCTTAAACCTGCTCGGGAGCGGCTTATTTCATGTAAACCGGATTAGATTGCATCTTGAGGTGATACTTAAAATCTGTCACAGCCACTGCTACTTTATAACAAGAGTTCATTACTGAACCAGGGGCAATAACAGTAATTTTAAATAATAATATAAAAACGTTATATTGTATATGTATATGAGAATGTATAATATGACACAGCCACTTGATTGAGCGATTTATTTGTGATGGAATAATTACTTTATAATTGTATTTTATTTTTATTGGTTTACACATGTTGTACAGTTAATCTGAGCCGTGCATTAATTTAAGTGATCACGGATATTATGGGAGTGGCTTGATGTAGCAAGAGAAGATAATTTGATCTTGACCCTTAAGAAACTTTACTGTCACGTTACAAATCTGCTTCAAATTGAATTACAAATTAAATGTCAACATTGAAATAAAAATGTAAAGGGTGTACAAATACTGTATAAAATTGTGAAAATAAATAATTGGTAATCATGTTACAAAAAAAAACATTTATCATTTATCTATTATAACTTTTATGTTGGTTTGGTCGTTTGGCTGTTTCCATATAAAGGTCCAGAATTTCGTGGGGGTTTTTTTGTGTAATTTGTCAAGTTTTTACGTTGATGTCTTGACACCAGCCAATCGCTGCATTACTGATCGTGGTTTCGAGTTTCGAGGCATCTGCCCTCTTCAGGGTACACAAGAACGCGCAGTAATCTTAGATCATTTAATCCAGATATTTTAATCCAATGCGCAAATTCGTTTGAAGAACCAAATTAGCCAGAGATCAATTATCAGGATTAGATGATCCGGGATCTGTCAAATCATCTCAGATGTATTAAGCGAGGTACGAAGAACGGACCCCTGCTCTTCAATCGCTCCTGCGGCCTTGCTCAGCTCCACAACACTCGGTCCTGCTCTGCTTCATACTACAGCAATGTTAATAATCACATCCATGAACATGATTTCTGCCCGAGTCCTATCCTGACTCTTTTCCACCGGCTGTGAGGTGAAGACCACATGTCCCAAGATTCTGCGCTCAAATGTGTCGTCATCACACTACGCCTTTGTTTTGAACAGGCGACCTCTAGTGGACGGAAAAGTTACATAGTAGCTTTAAGTATTTGTAATGACCCATAATGAATTTACTTCCAGTATTTATTAATAAAACAAATGGAAGTGATTTTACAGGTCAACAGGCAGGTTGCATTTGCCAGAATTTGTCCCAACATGGCAAAGAACCAACAGGAAGTGTGTCTGTAGCAGCATAATTGTTGTAAATTAATACAGACTTCTGCATATTCTGAATCACTAACATTTAAAATAATAACCAATCACTAACATAAAGTGATGTTATGTGCAATGAGCAATATAATGCTTCAGACAATAAAATAAACATTTTGCTGTACCAAAATCACAGCTTTAAAACAAAAATATAGAATTCTGTACCTGCAGCTCTCATACAAAAGTAGTGCTTGTGTACTTGTGTACAGCATATTCTGAATAACTAACATAAAGCTGCTCTTATACACAGATAAATAATAGAGGCTAAGACTTATGGCTCAAAACTAAATCCTGAGCACAGACACATGTATTCTGTATACCACAATCGAAAACAGCTTTTATGAAATGAACACTAAATGAACATCTGCAGAGAACACGGACGCAAATCCTTGATCATCAAATTTGCGATAGAGTTTGTAGTCCTCTGGTTGGCAGAAACTACAAGTACAACGAGCGTTGGAAATGTGTAACATGGTTTCTCATGTTTCGAAAATATTTTAGTTTAGTTTGACACAACTTGCATATAGTGTGCCCCCCCCTGCCGTGCCGTGCATTATTTTGAGGGATGACGGATATTATGGGATGGTTTGATGCAGCGCAGGAGAAGCAGATAACTTGATCTTGAACTTTAATGCTGTTACGTAACAAATCTGCTTCAAATTAACTTAGAAAAACATTTTCACAGCACTTCTTGTGTGATTTTAGTTTGGCTCATAATGAACTGTTTGTTTCTTTTTCAGGTGTATTCAGTGCTGATTCAGGTGGAGTGTTTGTGATGGAGGGAGATTCAGTCACTCTACGCTCTGGTGTTGAAACAAACCGACAAGACAGAATTATATGGTATTTTAATGTAAATCGAATAGCTCAAATCACTGGAGATCTCAGTTATATCTGTACAGATGTTCAGTGTGAAGGTGGTAATGAGAGATTCAGAGACAGACTGAAGCTGGACAATCACACTGGATCTCTGACCATCACACACATCAACACCACAGACGCTGGAGAATATCACCTGAAGATCACCACCAGCAACAGCGACGGTGAAAAGACCTTCAGTGTCTCTGTTCATGGTGAGTCATTATGTTTAAAAGCAAGTCTTGTACATTTAAATCCCATCATTAATGTGTTTAGTGATATTTTTGGTGACATTCAGAGATGTTTTTTCTCATTATCTGTATATTAATTCACATACAGTATAAAGATAATTTCTTCAAAAATAAATTTACTGTTAAAGCGGAATTTGTCGATTTAAATATACAGTACCTTTAGTTTAGTATGATTTTCCATTGGTTAGTTTTATCAGTTGTCTTCTAGTCAAGATATCATTTCTTTTACACCGTCTCTGACCACCTTTTATTATCATTTGTTTAAATGCATACTCAGTGTTTTTTTTAGTGCACCAGGAATCCAAACTTCAGAAGATTTGATGTAAAATGTGTTAATAAGCACTAAATGTGTATAAATGTTGCTTTACAGACTAAAAGTAAAGAAAGCATTTTTTTATCGCTTTCATATCCACAGTTCTCGTGTTATATTATAATCCCAACATAGAAATCCTCCATCATCTGTTGGTTTGTGTTTCAGGTGCTTCTGCTGCTGAACGAGATGAAGTGAACAGAAAGTCAGTGATGGAGGGAGAATCTGTCACTTTAGATCCTGGTGTAATAAAACACTCAAATTATTTGATGAGGTGGTATTTTATTGACGTTCGCGTTGCTCAAATCACTGGAAATCGGAGTCAGATCTGTACTCAGGATCAGTGTAAAGAGAGATTCAGAGACAGACTGAAGCTGGATCATCAGACTGGATCTCTGACCATCAACAACACTAAAACCACAGATTCTGGAGAATATTACCGAGAGATCACCCACGGCAGAATCAGCATCATAAAGAGCTTCAGTGTTTCTGTCACTGGTGAGTGTCATTTAGTCATTCAATGCAATTTCCCTTCAGTAATTTTAGAAAACAGTTTGAAACTCTTAAATACTCCTATTAAATGTTTTCTTTGTGGCTCATCTGTCACCTTCATATGCACATCAAAGCGACAGACAAATGTTACATTGAGTTTTGTCACACTATGAATTTTACAATTTTGAAGTATATTGTTGTTAAAGGTGGGGGGGGGTTGTCGGGGGTGAAACACTCAGTTTCACTCAATCTTATGTCAATCTTGAGTACCTATAGAGTAGTATTGCATCCTTCATAGCTCCGAAGTCTTTAGTTTTATTATATTTATAAAAGAAAGATAGGCTGTACCGAGAGTCTTTCCGAAAAAAACAGAGCGGCTGGAGGCGTATCGTGTGGGCGGAGCTAAAGAATGACGCGCGCGCGCAGCTATTGCGTCTGAAAACTGTGACATCCTTAAATGTGAAAAAAACGTTATCCTAAATAAACCATGGAGATCAATCATATTTAGCCATACATATATGAGCCAGAATCAGATCTAGAGGCTGAAATTGAGCAGAAGCAGCAACGACGACTACGACTTCAGCAGGACGTCTCAATGGTATGTGTAAATCTGTAAATGTATCTTATATAACAGTTACCTGCTTAGAGGCTTGCGCGAGTTTTGCAACATTTGTGTGTGTTTACTCATGGTTTATGAGGATATAATTTGGTTTATGGACTATTGTATGCGATGTAATGTTAGCAGTAGCAAGCGGAATGGTTTTGCACGTTAGACTAGTGTGTGTTTACATAGAAAAACAATGGAAATGTAGCGCATTTGAATGAACGGGTCAAAAACAACACAAATACATTTGAAGCAGTTTTACTCACCGCCTGCTTCCAACACACGAGTCACGACCGTGAACCTTAATCGCTGGGACCGCTCCATCTTTCAGCATTAGACGAGCTACAAATCCGGAGTCGAACTGGGGCTTGTTCATAAACCATCATCAGCGAAATTCAGGTAACAAACAAAAACACTTGCACAACTCTGTTGATGCTCTGGAAAAACAAACTCCACCACTGTCCCATTAACGCTGGGTTCTTTGGGAAGCTGTGCAGGGTTGTCTTGCCCTGACAACCACAAAACACACTTCTTTGGTGACATTGTTGATTTCGTGAAGTCCTGTGACTGCAGTAAATGTCGGTCAAAAGTATCCACCTTATTTTTACCATTTGTAATTTTAATGCGTCTGGCTTCCAGTATCATTTTTTCCAGTTATTTTTAGCTGTAAAAAACAGCTTGTTATGCTGCTTGATATTGCAAACTGGTATTTCTTACAATATTATTTTAATCTGTTGTCTTAATTATAAACATGCTGGTGTGTATTACAAAGAGTTTTACAGTTTACCAATAATAAATCTGGCGCGACCATTTGTAATTCTAATGTGTCTGGCTTCCGGTGTCATTTGCTTCCAGTTATTTTTATACATCCGTTTTGAAAAATAAGGTGGATTGGTAGAGTTGATTTATCAGTTGATCTCTAGTAATAATGTCTATGTGTCTTCAACTGTTCCAGGATCAGGTCCGTCTTTAGCTGTTCCAGGATCAGGTCTGTCTTCAGATGATGTAGGAGGACTATGTGTTGCTGGTGTTGTTCTGCTGCTTGTGGCTGTTGCTGTTGTTGGTGTGATTTACTATCGCCACAGATCAAAACTAAATGGCAAGTATTACATATAGCTGATTTTTCAAAATGTAAATATGAGATTTATTGTACAAAAATAATATTTAAAAATATTAAAGTGTGTTTTTGAATTCTAATTGACGAAAGTAAGAGTTTGTTGTTTTCGTTCAAACAGACCCCTGGAGCCAAAACAAGAATAATCAGGTGAGTGACTGTGAGCACTGAATCTGTCTGTCTGCAGACACTGTGACTTTATCACAGATAGAGATCTGCACGTGCTGTGTGTCTGTTTGAAGTTCTCTCTCTGAAATCATGTGTGGTCTCATTCAGAATTCATTACATAGAAACGCTAATAATGATTGACTTATTTAAAGGGGTTCGTCACTGCTGGTAAAATGGGCTTTCAATAAAACATAGCTGCCTACACATGAGAGAAAAAAGAAATGGGTGCCACCTGACTAGAGAAAACAGAAAAAATGCTGTTGTCTTTTATTTAGCCAAACAGGTAGGAACACTTTAGAACCCATAATGCACTGGGCATTCCCACCAGTCTGCAATGGATACGGAACAGAGTCACGTTCAACATGAATCAAACCTATACAAAAAGCCCAATATTCGGCCGAATCCGAAACCGAATCCTGGATTCGGTGCATCCCTAGTATGTACTCAACATTTCAAACTGCATGACCACGAACAGTGTTTTAGGCCAAATGGAGGGGGAAAAGAAAGAAACCGTTCTGTCAATTATTCGCCCAAAGCGAAACAATGTCGTGTAGCCTACAAGTAATGGTGCGTTCACACCGAACGCGAATAGAGCATCTGGAGCGAGTGATTTCAATGTTAAGTCAATGGAAAGACGCATTGACGTGCGTCTGGAGGTCCTGCGGCGCAATAGATACATTTCGCACGGCGTGATGGAAGCGATTCCGCGTCATTCACGCAAACTGGACGCGCGAATGAGGTGGAATCGCTTCCATCACGCCGTGCGAAATGCATCTATCTTGACGCAAATTGATAGTCTTGCGCGTAAAGGCCCTTTCACACCGGACGCGTATCGAAAAACGAATATTTCGTGTGCAAATAGTTCGCGTCAAAACCATTGACATCAGCCGCGATGCGAGTTTGCATTGTCTGTGACGTTTCAGAGCTCCACCATTCTAAAACATTTGCGGCGAAAGCTGAGAAAACACGGACACTTCATCATCCAGTGAAGACGAGCTTTTCATTTTATTTAAAAGACCGAAAAGGTTTTGGGTGCCACAGTCTTACTGACGGAAACACATTCACTTTCCATAGTCGCGGACACAATTAGGTTTAGAAAAAAATCAACGAGTTTTAACTCAAAAGTTGTTATCGTTGTCTGTAGCCTACAGTGGGAAAACACAGCTGGAGCTGTACAGCTGCAACGACAACTACAGCTGTAATCTCATGAGAATGCGACGCCTGGCAAAGGTTAATGTTGATTGAATAGCTAATGACATGAACTGGACATTTTGTGACCTTTGTTTCCTTGTATGTGATTGGTTGAAGCCTTTTCTGTTTTTTCGCCGCAGCACATTCGCGTTCGGTGTGGAAGCACTCATTGCACAAACAGCTGATCAAAAAATAAAACCGTCACACGAATTATTTACGCGTCAAAATTGCGTCCAGTGTGAAAGGACCTTTACGCGCAAGTGGTGCTTTTTGTGCATTCACGCGTTTGAAGCGAATTCGTGTCTTGACGCCCGAGTTGAAAAATCTGAACTTTTGCGTCAATTCGCGCAGCGTTAACCAATCAGGAGCCTGCTTGCTGCTGTCACGTGGTAAAGTTGCGTGATGAGAAACCCTGCATAATTTAAAAATACTACTGTTACTGTGTCACAAAAAATAGTTTTAAGAGTTTTTCAGGTGAGAAAGCTCAATTCTGTGGTTTATTTATAAAAAGAGCGCCTATTTAAAAAAAAGAATCTTGCGTTTTTGGAGTTGTGAGATCCAGGCGATCACCGGGCACTCAGCGCTCATTAACCCCGGCGAGAGCAGCCTTTCTCCTACTTCCTAGCAGCAGCAACGCGCTTAACTACATTTTTCAGTAGCACTTTATCCAGCAAGTAGCGTTGTGACCAAAAGCTACATTCCATTTCGGGTTCTGATGAGAACGAGCCTGTAATGAGTGAAGCGGAGGCGCTCCAGTGTTCTGTTCCCTTTCGTTCAGTCACTACGACGTACGTTAGTGACTAACGAATGGGGGTTTCGCTTAGAAGCCAATCATCTTCTAGTATTCAACAGCGCCCAATGGCAGTGCCAATGCCATGGGCATGCGGAATTTGCATGCGTAAGTGCGCCCCACCTGGTGGGTATATAAGGAAGTACGCTGGCAACATCGCATTATGTTTCTGCTTTGGAGCCAAGAGGATCTCTTCACTCCTACAAGCCTGATCTGAGTCTTCGACAGCTTTCGAGACGAGCAGCTTTCCAGAGGCGTTGGTGTTACGGCGCGTTCCAGTGCTCATCATACTGCCTGCCTGCTGATCTGCGCAGTGGTCCGCTAGACAGCTGGTGTGTTTGGTCCCTGGGCGCTTCGGCGTTCTCTGCGAGGCTTTCCTCTCATAAAAGAGCTTACATGTGACGCGTCCTTTTCAGGATGTCTCGTCCGTGTACTTCTGGGTGTGGTCGGTTGCTTTCCTCCTCTGATGGGCACGAACACTGTCTGGTATGTTTGGGCTTTCAGCATGCCCAGACAGCGTTCGTGGATGCGTCATGTTCTCACTGCGGGAACATGACCATCGCAGTGTTGCGGTCAAGACTCCATGACCTTTGTAATGAAGTGAGAGTCCCCTCTACCACACCCCGATCTACTGAGTCCCAGAGGCCCAGTACTTCGGCTGGTGGTCAGGGTGACTTGACGGTTACGGTGTGGAACAAAGCCCCGACGCTCATGCCTCGGGCCACACCCCCGTCTTGCACACTGCAACCCGCGAGTGTTCAGACGCAGATCGCGGGGCCGGCTCCGGCCCCCCCGCGCATCTCGTTTGGCGCTCCGGAGGAGGATGCGATGTCGATCACCGCATCACAAGGTGGGCTCGAGTCCTCTGGAGATGATGACTCGGCTGTGCTGCCGCCCTCGGGCGCGCCAGCATTGCCCGAGTCAGATCCAGAGCTGACAGCCATGTTGTCTCGGGCAGCCGCGAGTTTAGGGATCGAGTGGAACCCTCCACCCTGTCCCGAACGCTCAAGGCTCGACGATTGGTTTTTGGGGGCCCGCGCTGACACCCGTCAGTCCCCGCCCTCAATACCTTTCTTTCCCGAGCTGCATGAGGAACTCACGCGGTCCTGGAAGTCCCCGTTGTCTTCCCGCGACCGTTCGGTGACTTCCTCCGCCTTCTCCGTCCTCGATGGGGCGGCAGCTAAAGGGTACACTGGGGTCCCTCCAGTTGAACGTTCTGTTGCGATGCAACTGTGTCCTCAGAGCGCTTCAACCTGGCGTGGTGATCCTAAGCACCCCTCCAAAGCCTGTCGATTCACATCTACCTTGGTGTCGAAATTGCACAGAGCCGCGGGGCAGGCTGCCGCTTCGCTGCATGCCATGGCGATCCTACAGGTCTACCAGGCCAGGATCCTCAAGGACATGCACGAGGGTGGAGTTGATCCGGGGCTCTTAAATGAGCTGCGTGCCGCCACCGACCTCGCTCTCCGGGCGACGAAGGTGACCGCACGCTCCCTGGGTCAAGTGATGTCCACAAATGTGGTCCAGGAGCGTCACTTATGGCTGAACCTGGCTGATATGCGGGACACCGAGCGGACCCGGTTCCTCGATGCCCCCATATCCCAGGCCGGCCTCTTCGGCGGGGCGGTTGAGGACTTCGCCCAACAGTTCTCAATCGCCCAGAAGCAGACTGAGGCAATAAAACATGTACTGCCCCGGCGGCCAGCTGCTGCCTCCACCCAGCCGCCGGCACAGTCGCCTCAGTCTGCTCCACGCCGAGGACGCCCTCCTAAGGCTCCCGCCCCTCCCACCCGGTCCAAGCAGCAGCCTTCACCGGGCCGGGTCGCGGAGGAAGCCGTAGGAAGGCGTCCAAGTCCCCTCAGGCCGCCCCGCTAAACGCCAGGCCAAGCGGCGCTCCTGAGACGGACGGCTCAGGGATGGGAAATTCTTTCGAGGAGATGGTAGCAGGACCACTCCTTCCCCCGGTGGAGGGCTGGGGGAGAATCCTTTGTTCAGCTGCTGGCCCCCGGGTCAGCAGCACCCTATGTTGGTCAAAGAAAGAATTAACACTCCCATCCCTGAGCCCACAGAGTCCGGTGATGACGGTGCGCGCCACCCACGGGTCCCGCCACTCGCATCCCACTCTGTCGCCAGCCTCCTGGCAGAGCAGACCCCAGTGGAACGTGCGTCCTTCCCTGGTCTCCTCTGTCAGGACGCAGCAGTCAACCGTGCCCCCGCACCGGGACGCCCCTCAGCCTCCCATGTCCGGGCCGGTGACGCTGCATCGCTGCACACCCACACCGGGTACGTCTGTACTCCGTATGACCCCGCTGGTGCAGTCTCTGGATGTCTGGCTTCAGCTTCCAGGGCTGTCCCGCTGGATCCAGCGGACCATCAGGCGCGGCTACGCGATTCAGTTCGCGCAGGTTCCTCCCTGCTTCCGGGGAGTCCGTTCCACTATGATCGGGGCCAACGCCCCCGTCATGCGAGCGGAGATTGCCACCCTACTGGCGAAGGGTGCGATCGAACCGGTCCCTCCAGCCGAGATGAATTACGGGTTTTACAGCCCGTACTTCATTGTACCCAAAAAGACCGGTGGGTTACGACCGATCTTGGACCTGCGCGTCTTGAACCGTTACCTTCACCGGTTTCCGTTCAAGATGTTGACAGCGAAACGCCTTTTCGAATGCGTTCGTCCAGACGATTGGTTTGCAGCGATCGACCTGAAGGACGCCTACTTCCATGTCTCCATTCTACCTCGACACAGACCGTTCCTACGGTTTGCTTTCGAGGGGCGGGCATATCAGTACGCAGTTCTACCATTCGGGCTATCTCTGTCCCCTCGCGTCTTTACGAAGATTGCCGAGGCAGCCCTTGCGCCCCTTCGGCAGCACGGGGTTCGCATCCTGAACTACCTCGACGACTGGCTCATACTGGGTCACTCTCGAGAGCAGGTTTGCGGACACAGAGATTTGGTGCTCCATCACCTAGCCCGTCTGGGCCTTCGGGTCAACTGGGAGAAGAGCAAACTTTGCCCCGCGCAGAGGATCTCTTTTCTCGGTATGGATATCGACTCGGTCGCCATGTGCGCGCAGCTTTCGAGCGAGCGCGCGCAGTCTCTGCTGACTTCCCTTCGTCAAATCGAGGGCAAGAGTGCGGTTCCACTGAAACATTTTCAGAGGCTCCTGGGGCATATGGCATCTGCAGCCGCGGTAACGCCGCTCGGATTGCTTCATATGAGACCGCTTCAGCACTGGCTACGCGATCGAGTCCCGAGATGGGCATGGCGGTCTGGCACGCTCCGGGTACAAGTGACTCGGGCCTGCTTACAGACACTCACCCCGTGGTCGAACCTCAGTTTTCTACGGACCGGAGTGTCCTTAGAACGAGTTTCCAGGCATGTTGTTGTGACAACAGATGCATCATCCACGGGCTGGGGTGCCATGTGCAATGGACAAGCAGCCGCGGGCTCCTGGACAGGACCCCAGCGCCGCCTGCATGTCAATTGCCTCGAGTTACTGGCAGTACGGTTCGCCCTGCACCGCTTCCGAGCGTTGCTGAGGGCTCAACATGTACTAGTCAGGTCAGACAACACGGCCGTAGTAGCGTACATCAACCACCAGGGCGGTCTACGCTCCCACCGTATGTCTCAACTCGCCCGCCATCTCGTTTTGTGGAGTCAGAAGCGCCTGAGGTCCCTTCGTGCTGTCCACATCCCGGGAGACCTGAACCGTGCAGCCGACGAGCTCTCACGGATTCAGCCTCTCCCCGGAGAGTGGAGACTCCACCCCCAGACGGTCCAGCTGATATGGGAACGGTTCGGCGACGCACAGGTAGATCTGTTTGCCTCCCAGGACTCTTCCCATTGCTCCCTGTTTTATTCCCTGACCAAGGGCACCCTTGGCACGGATGCACTGGCGCACAGCTGGCCGTCAGGGCTACGCAAGTATGCGTTTCCCCCAGTGAGCCTTCTTGCACGGGTACTGTGCAAGATCAGGGAGGACAAGGAGCAGGTCATTTTAGTCGCCCCGTATTGGCACGGCCAGACCTGGTTCTCAGAACTGCTACTCCTTGCGACAGCCCCTCCCTGGCCTATTCCTCTGAGACCGGACCTCCTCACTCAGAGACGGGGCACCCTCTGGCACCCGCGTCCAGCGCTCTGGAAGCTCCACGTGTGGCTTCTGGACGGGACGCGGCAGGTTTGAGTAGCCTTCCACCTGCGGTGGTCGCTACCATCACTTCCGCTAGAGCTGAGTCTACACGACGTCTCTATGCGTTGAAGTGGAACCTCTTCGTCACTTGGTGTTCTTCCCGCCAAGAAGACCCCTGGAAATGCCCGATCGGGTCCGTGCTATCGTTTCTTCAGGAGGGGGTGGAGAGAAGGCTGTCTCCTTCCACCCTTAAAGTGTACGTGGCCGCAATATCTGCCTACCACGATCTCCTGGGAGACAAAAAGGTAAGTCAGCACGACCTGATCATCAGGTTCCTGAGGGGGGCGAGGAGACTGAATCCTCCTCGCTCTCCTCTCGTTCCCTCTTGGGACCTCTCAGTAGTCTTAAGTGCTCTGCAGAGGCCTCCCTTTGAGCCTTTGCGGTCGGCTGAGATTAAGTTCTTGTCTATGAAGACGGCTCTGCTGACCGCATTGGCCTCGCTTAAGAGGGTCGGGGACCTGCAAGCATTTTCGGTTGACGAAGCGTGCCTGGAATTCGGGCCGGCTAACTCTCACGTGATCCTGAGACCCCGGCCCGGATATGTGCCCAAGGTTCCCACCACTCCGTTCCGAGATCAGGTGGTGAACCTGCAAGCGCTGCCTTTGGAGGAGGCAGACCCAGCCTTGGCATTGCTCTGTCCAGTACGCGCTCTCCGCGCTTACGTAGACATGACGCAGTGTTTCAGGACCTCAGACCAGCTCTTTGTCTGTTATGGTGGAGAGCGGAAGGGAAGTGCTCTCTCAAAGCAGAGGTTGTCTCACTGGATAGTGGACACCATTGTTTTGGCTTACCAGCAGCAAGGTAGACCATGTCCCCTTGGTGTGAGGGCACACTCCACCCGGAGTGTGGCCTCCTCTTGGGCTCTAGCGCATGGCGCCTCGCTAACAGACATCTGCAGAGCTGCAGGCTGGGCGACACCCAACACATTCGCCAGATTCTACAATCTCCGAGTGGAGCCAGTGTCCGACTTTGTACTCGCCCCTACGGGTGGCCGCTAATGGGCCAGGCTCAGGTGTCTTCGCTTGCTCGCCATTCCACTCCACGGACTGGATACGTGCGATTATTTTCCTCAGGTGAGTTCCCCGAGAGCCCTGAGCTCCTCCAGCACTGCTTACGCCGACATCAGTTCAGTCTGCCCTTTCGAGCCCAGACCCTCATGTCCGGCCAGGTGCTCCGTGTGCATGGTTCCCCTCCGGCGACCCCCACACGAGTATTCCCACCGTAAGCCTCCTCAGCGAGCAGGTGTCTTTCCCTTGGCAAGTCCCTGCCACCCCTAGGGTTAAAAATCCACCTTCGGCTGGTACCCTAGAGTTCTTCCATATGCAACCCTCAGCGGGTCATATGTGTACTCTTAAGCCCTCCCTACGGGTAGGCATCTTGGCATTCCCTCACTGGGATATGCTTCCCAGTGTACCTTGGTATTCCTGTGATAAGTGGGAGTCCTTCGTCCGTACTAGTCTTACGACAGGGTACTCACACTTACGCAGGGCACTGGATGACAGTTGAGTGGCGTTGCTGTATTGGAACCCCCATTCGTTAGTCACTAACGTACGTCGTAGTGACTGAACGAAAGGGAAAGTCTCGGTTACGTATGTAACCCTCGTTCCCTGAGGAGGGAACGGAGACGTACGTTTCCTTTGCCACGTCAGCTGTGCTGCACTGGAACGCGGAGTTCAGTCTTGGCTCCTGCAGCAGTAACATAATGCGATGTTGCCAGCGTACTTCCTTATATACCCACGAGGTGGGGCGGAGTTACGCATGCAAATTCCACATGCCCATGGCATTGGCACTGCCATTGGGCGCTGTTGAATACTAGAAGATGATTGGCTTCTAAGCGAAACCCCCATTCGTTAGTCACTAACGTACGTCTCCGTTCCCTCCTCAGGGAACGAGGGTTACATACGGAACCGAGACGTTTTGTAGAAAGCCTTTTTTTTTTAAGTGAATTTTGTTTTGTATATATTGTATCTTAATTTTAATCGATGTTTAAATTGCCTGGATTTAATAAATAAGAAGCAAATAGACTATAGCAGACAACAATCGTGGCGGAGGCGGGGGAGCAATCGCATTGCACATGAACTGGAGCGCGTCATAAATGAACCAAAACTCAAGAGGTCTTGAGACATGAGAGGCCTCACAGACATGAGAAATATGTGTATAGAATGCGTTAAATGTCCACTTTTCAACGTAAATATCCAAAACGAAAATAAATAGTCAAGCAAAGTGCACTGTTCACGCGAGCAGCTCATGAGCATTTATGATCAGAATGCTGCGCTTCATCACTGCACGTGCTGTGAGTTAAACCTGCATCTTTAGACTAATCCTGACTCCTGGGGATTTCATTTGCGTTGCATACATTTTGTTCTTGCACTGATGTCAAATTTGTAGCCGTTTGCACTTTGACAGCCAGTTTGAGGTATAGGCTATATTTGATTATTCGGATAGTTTACAAAATCAAATGATTCTGACAGCTTCTGCCATTGAAATGACTGGAAAAAAGTGTCCAATAACCCTGAATTCACCCCATACTATTTGTAATCATAATTGCATTGCATTATGTAGCTTGAAACCCCACATATTATAACATTCTTCATTAACAATTATTCAGTTATTTGTAACAATGTCATTGTAAAACAAAAAAGAAGTCTCAATGTAGCTAGCTACTTTTTGATTGTAACTTTTAGCTAACTACTTTTTCAAAAGGGTAGCTTGAATGTAACTTAACTACTTTAACTTACAAGTAGCTTGTAAAGTCACAGTTTCAGAGTAGCTTGCCCAACACTGGTTCCTAGTAAAAACGCGCAAACTTATCTCAGCCAGGTTGCGAACAGTTCAGATGTTGATTGTACGGGGTCTGTCACGGAGCATGATGCTCCGCTGATGTTTGCCGTGGATGCAGAGACGGCAGCTAATCAATACACAAAGAGCGAAGGCTTTGGATGTTCAACGCATCATTGATGCATTTTCCGTCAATCACAACCGTTGTATTGTCCTGATTTGAGACTGTAAATAGTAAGTGATTGTTGTCGCCAATTTGGTAAATACTGATATTTCCCTGTTGCTATGGGTGCTGTTTAATGGCATATTGTCCTTGACTGAAATTTTGTTTAATAAATAGGCCTATGCAACATTTTAAAGAATATTTGATTGAATAATGAATTTTGTGCTTGTTCAATTTAATAAAATTAAAACTTAAATTGTGATAAAATAATTGAGTGTTAAAAATTGAGTGGTATATATATAATTGCGCAGCTCCCCCTGTCAATTATCTAGTGCCCCCTCAGCATCTGCTAGCGCCGCGCCTGCGTTTGCCGCTGGCTCGGCTGTCTCTGTAGTGGTTAAACATGAGAGAGAATCGTCTTGTGTAGCTAAATGGTTTTTACTGAGGGCAAAGAGAGGTTTCATAACTTTATTTTTTATGATATTAAAATATATACTGTATGCAGTGAAGATTGAAAGCGCGTCGATTTCTCTTCAAACGCTTGATTTAGACGCGCGTCCAAATCACTGTGTACGCGCAAATTGTTAAATTTTTTTCAAGAGTCAAACGGTAGATGCGATTTCGATGCTCTTGGTGTGAACGCAGCATGAGAAAGATGTTCACATAAGCCAGGTTTCCATCCAAGGCTCTTTTTTTTTTTTTTTGCTAAAAAATGTTTAGCGCATCAAGATGTTTACCAATATAGGTGATTGAAATGGCAATTATTATAGAAATTCTATGTCGATACTTCAAATGTCACGAAAAACTAGTTTGAAAACACTTTTTGTCAAAAAAGGGCTTTAACGCAAATAAATGTGGTGTCACATAAAATAATTAGCCTATACACTCTCAGAAAAAAAGGTACAGTGGAGGTACAATTTTGTTCCTTGGGGAACAGAACGTATAACTGTACCTTTAAAGGTACACAATTGGTCCTTAGGGTACAATTAAACCATTGGCAGGCAAGTTCAGTGAGTCGCTGTCCTGCAGAGTTTGGCTCCAACCCTGAAAGACATCCATAGAAGCTCTTATTGAGAATTAACAGAGGTTTAGATGTGGGTTTTATTGAAAATATTTGGTCACCATTATGGTGATCGGTGTTTCCTTTAGTTGGGCAGTTGGACTCTTGGCTTTTTATGCGAGTTTGTGGTTTTTGTTACAGTGTTAACACAACACATAATCTATTTATAGCAAAAGAAGCCATAAACAAAATTGTCATGAAGAAAAATGTTTGACTAAATTCATCACTGATTAAAAATATTAATAAATAATATTCACCATCAATACTTTCTTGCCACAGATCAGGCATTCTGAATTTTGATTTTTAAATACATTCTACGGAGAAAAAAGTTTAGACGCACACAGTTATCAAGAATCAGCATATGAATCCCAACAATGGTGACATACTTAATGCTGCATTGCATGCTGGGAGCCATGAGTTTTATACTGTGGTAGCTTAGTAGGGTTGGAGCTAAACTCTGCAGGACATCAGCTCTCTAGGACCGAACTTACCTACCCTTGACTTAGAGGTTCAAAAATGTACCCTTAAGGGTACCACCCCAGTGACGGCCACTTGTACCTTAAAAGGTACAATTTTGTACTCTTTTTTTTTTTTTTGAGAGTGTAGCACAGTGTCCACGTTTGTGGTGTTGCTCCCGTCAAAGCCTTGTTTCTCTGTAGTTTAAAGGCGCAGTAAATCTATATTCATATTATTAAACTGTAAATTCAATTATTTTATTACTTTTGGTAAGAATAAGACGTTCATCCTTAGTTTTGTAATTTTGTCTGTTTTTTTTTTACAATCTAATAAAAGTTTTCTAAAAGTCAGAAAAATAATAGCTGCACCCGTTTCTGAATATTGCTTGATTACTTGACACTTGTTAATAACGAGAATTTATGTATAGAGCCTACAATTTAATAATATACAATCAAGTTTTGTTTCAAAATGTATGAGTAAAATATAGCCCCTTGAAAATCTCGGCAGCTCGTCAAAAATCAAGATGTCTGTCAAATGAAGGAAGACTGTTGGAGTTTACAATACTGGCAAAAAGAAAGATAAAATACACATATTACGTCTGTATCTAAATAAATACAATTAATGCCATAAAATCACGATTTCATGGGCAGGATCTGGCTAATTGGCAAATGAAAAATCACAATTAATAATTAATAAAAATTATAAAAACAAATTTAATGATTATAATTTATTAATATGTAAAATAATTTTATCTCAAACAAATTAGAAAAAATAAAGTGGGTTGAATCCAAAAAGCTGTAAATTAATTTTAGGATTAAGACAGACCATTCAAAACTTGTTTGTGATCGATTTGATGTTATTGAACTCTGAAACCAGAATGAATATCTTCTTTTGGTTTGAATGATCTGAATACATGCGTTCTGGGCCACGTCAAACTGTGACTGGCTTGACTGCATGTTCAAGGCTTGCGTTAAAGAACATTTTACAGTACCAATCTTTTTTTATGGATACAAACATGTTCCATACAGGGGAAAAATGAGCTGCCCTGTGTCCAAACCCATGGGCCTTGTCATAAAGGCAGTTCATGCAGTCCTCTCAGACTTCGCCATGATCTTATGATGAATATTTCCTAATTTAGTAATAGGCCTATTATTTGTGAAAATAGTAAGCAGCAAACTGGGAAATTTCAATTGTCTCATTACTCTCTGCTTTTTACAAACGTTTGGGATGTGAAAGAAATGATATCAGTTGCGATAAATGCAAAATTATGCATGGAAACGACTTAAGTGGAAGATTTTTTTTTGGTGATACAAGACCTATGTGACAGTGCGTTGTTTTTTTTTAGGGATGACGTCATTACGCAAACCTTTTTATCTGTAAAAGGCCAACTGGATGGAAACAGGTAGGAGACAGCAAATTGCGCAGTCTTTTTTTACGCATATTCACTTTGTTGATAACAAAACTGTGGAACAAGTGGATGGAAACTTGGCTAATGTGTTTAATTATACCATAATGCTGTTTAAAGAGTAGAGATTGTACAATACAGTTTTCAGTGATAACACTTACTGATCTGTTAATAACCCTCTGTCAATCCGACTCTCCGTGGGCGGGGATACAAACATGTGGAAGTATAATCTGTAGTTTTCACGAAAGCCTTGGAGCTGCCAAAAGCATTTAGCTAAATCCGGTGGATTTTCTGACAAATAAACATGCATTTCACAGTCCAGGTAAGACAAAGAACGAGGAACGTGTTCATTTACATATGACATTGTAACAATATAAAGCAGATTGAAAATCGCTGTAGTTACACTTTAAGAGAGCGCTGCTCTTGAGCTGTTTTACATCAGAATGAAGAACAGGGCTCTTTATATTCACAAACCTCACAGTATTGGGTTTGTGTTGCTGAATCATCTATCCTGATCATTTGTTTTACCTTCTGTGAATCTGCTTCTTTCTTTCAGGAGCATGATGAAGTTCCCCTTTATCCGACTGAGACTTCACATGAGGGTGATGCTAATGGGACGCCCACTACAGAGATTGATAGGCCACTGATGGCTGCTGATAATTAACATTATTAGTTTAATAGTGTCACTAAAAAGGAACATGAAGAGTTTTTTTTGTATTTCCGTTCACCACTATAGACGTTTACTGAACTATGAGGACTTCCACTTCTGAGAACTGTGGACATATGAAAAGGGTCCATCACATGAATTCAGAACAAAACCTCCTACGCTTCTTGAAAGTACTTGAATTTCAGACACATGGATCAAGGCCTGGAAAGTACTTGAAAACAAATATAGGTCCTTGAATGTGCTTGAATTCAATTTGAAATAAATTTTATTTAGAATGGGGTTATTTCAAAAATTGTCCTACAGTATATGTGCTATCAAAGACAGAACGAAACGTTGCTTATATTCAGGGGGTGGAGGGGTAGCGGGGGGGGGGGGGGGGAGGGGGGGACTAGCCATATCGGCCTAGAAAATCACAACTTTTCATTTTCCGTTGGTCTTAGTACACATTGTAACTATACACATCACAACATGTAAATAGGAAAATGTTGGCGTTATTTTGTCACTTATTGAGCAGTAGGCTAGCTGGAGCCATTTACCTCCACTCTTTGTGCTAAGCTAGCGGTGGGTGTGTCAGACAGAGTTGAGACACAACCAGACACGGAGATGAGAATGGTATGTATGGACTTATCGGTTACACTTTATTTTGATGGTCCCTTTTGAACATTCTGTTGACTATAAGTAGCGTTGCACCTACATGTCTACTAACTCTCAATAGAATATTAATAATGTATTAGTAGACTGGTAGGGTTAGGGTTAGAATAAGTTGACATGTAGTTGCAAAGTTACTTATAGTCAACAGAATGTTCAAAAGGGACCATCAAAATAAAGTGTTACCGACTTATCTAACTCTGGGGGATACGTTGAATAAGCTAAAGTCCCAAAAAGTCGGCGTGTTCCTTTAAGTAGCCTACTTTAAGAGGTCTTTTGTGATGCTACATATGCTGGGTTATGAATCTGATAGGTGCTTGAAATAAAATAAATGGTACTTGAAAAAGTCCTTGAATCTGGTGTTCATGAAAGAGTGGGAACCCTGACATGGGCATTCAGAACCACCTCAATAGTCACTGGAGCTACCGCAAGTATAATTACTGTTTGCCTTGATAACATGCCTAAAACAAAAGCTGACAGACATGTCAGAAGAGAAGAGCATATATTTAGTAAATATTCAGTCTCATCTATGGCCAGTTCATAAGATGCAAGACCTGTAAACATGAACAACATGCATAGTTTTGAATCCAACTGAGAAGACAGTCAAACTTCAAATGTTTACATGTTTATTTATTTTCTCCTATTGATACGATTATTTCAGATGGTTTTCAGTCTGATGGATTGATTGAGGTGTTTACAGGAAGGTAGTCATCGGTCCGATTACTAACAGATCATTTGGGTGATCTTGACATCAAATGTTTTGTTTACATTATAACTGACTGGAAACATGAATACATGTTATGCATCGTTCATGGAGCTTTAAAAAAAAAAAACGAATGACAAATGCAAGTAAGTTACCTGTTCGTGGTCAGTCAATAGCCGCGTGTGGCGTGCAAGTTTGTAAATAAAGACTAAATGACAGCGTCTGATATATTTGTAAAGCGATTTATTTAATTCATCTCCCTCTTGCTGGTGTACTTTTGTATTGTGTGACATGGTCCAGTGAAGGCGTGTTCAGGGTGGGTTTTACAGGAGTGCAGAGAGGCATGATTTCGGCCTCTATGACTACGTTTACATGGACAGCAGTAGGCTAATCTAATTAGTGACCATATTCCGAATAAGACAATATTCTGATTAAGGTGTTTACATGATTGCTGTTAGAATAGGCCGTTCATTTTCCCATTTAACATGTTATAGAACAATTTACAGCCTACGTCACACTGACGTCACGCAGGTTCAACTGTGAAGGAAACACAATGCATTAAGAGCCGGGGGGTGAAAACCTATTGAATTTGAAAATCAAGGTAAATTGTACTTAATTTGTCTTCCGGGAAACATGCAAGTATCTTCTGTTGCTTCTGAAGGGCAGTACTAAATGAAAAAATATATATATATTTAAACAAAATAAGAAAAATTTGGACATCTTCATCCTGTTCAAAAGTTTTCACCCCCGGCTCTTAATGCATTGTGTTTCCTTCTGGAGCATCAGTGAATGTTTAAACCTTTTTTTTAGTAGTTGTTTTTGATTGCTGGAGAGGGTTCAAATATGAAAAAGAGTCTGGAAAACTGAAGAATGTGCAGGACCTGGAGGATTTTTCTGAAGAACGTTGGGCAGTTTAACTGCTCAGGACAAACAAGGGGCTCGTGAACAACCATCACAAAACAAAAAAAAAACAGCCGTGGATCATCCAGGGAACGACACACAACACTGAGAATCAATGGTTCATAAATCAGGGTTATTTTAATAAATTCAGCAATTTTTTTGTCTTGTGGACTATATGTAAACATTATTTATGTAAAATATCTTATTCAGGACAGTACTAAATAAAAAATAACATGCATTTTGTATGATCCCTCTTATTTGGTTAAAATTATTCCCATTTTCACAGATTCTGCAAGCGGTTCACATACTTTTTCATGCCACTGTATATAGCCACACATCACTATACAACATGTCCTTATTAGGAGACCTTATATGTAGTTTTAACGACATGAGATCTCGTTATTACGAGAAAAGGACTATTATAAATACCTTGGTATTATTTTAGATTCTAATTTAACTTTTAAAAAGCATGTTAAACAGGTGGCTAATACCATCAGATATAATCTGGCTAACTTCAGACACATAAGGCCATATTTAACCACAGAGGCAGCAAAACTTTTTATGGATGCCATGATTTTTTCCCACATATATTGTTTTACAAACTGGTCCAGGTAAATGTGACAACTCTTAAACCAATAGAAACCCTTTATAAGCAAACGTTAAAAATATTAGATCAAAAACCTATCAGTTATCACCATTGCAATATTATTACTAAATATAATTTATTCAGTTTTGACAATTTCTTAAATTTTTTAGATGCTTGTCTCATTTTCAAAATTTTACATGGGCTTGCGCCACCACCACTGGGTGAATTTATACAACAGAAGAGCAGTAGTGGAAGGGCCACTAGGCAGCTACCAGGGGAGACTGTGTTGTATAGACGTAGTAAGTTTGGCCAAACTGTCTTCTCAGTACGGGCTTCAAATTATTGGAACTGTCTCCCTGTTGAACTTAGAGAGAGCACCAGCTATTTAGCATTTAAATTTACACTTAAGAAATGGATTAAAAACACTCAAAACTGCAATCATCTATAGTTGGTTTAGCCTATCTTAGGTACTGCCTTCTTTGCATTGTACTTATTATTATCTATCTATTTCTCTTAATGTGATGTGTTTTCATGTATTATTATTAATGTTATGTTTGTTTTTTTGTTTTTTTTGCAAAAACATTACAGAAACACTTTTTAATGGCCAATGTAACATTAAACACTAAAAAGTCTTTAACTTTACTTAAAAGTGTGTAAAATATCAAGTGATTTCAACATCTCTCTCTTAATGCAGTATCAAGCAAAGCATGCTGGGAACTTCACTGTCCAGCAAGTTATGCCAACAAAAAAAAAAAGATTCATGTAGTCACAGCATTTTACAAAAGTAAGTTGGATGAACATAATTAAATGAATTTGTTGGAAAATGTTTTCATTTTAATGTGATGCATTTGAACAAATTGATCAAGCAGCAAAAATCCTTCTTTTCAGTGTTTTATTTAAATCAGTGTAGTTTATCAATGATGCATGATGGGTAATAATCCATCTTGAGAAGTTTAAAGACAGCAGAACTGTTTATTTTCTTTCACTGCTTTTAGTTTTGATGGATTGATTCAGTAGTTTATTACTCTGTAAAGCAGGTTTATCTAGAGAGGAAGTAAGACTATGAGGTTCAGCAGGACAGGAAGAGGCCCTCCACCTACAAAATGAACACAGATGAAACAATTGGCCAGTCATGCAAAAGATCTTTGTCCAAAACCAACCGCAGCAGGTTTCAGTTTGACTCAGATGAGCTGCAAGAGTCACACCTCAACGAGACGGTCACACAGTTTTAACTGTTTTGTTTTTCTTCCATATACACAATAATTGATTATTCAATTAATTTATAAAACCGTTTGAAGTTTTCAACTACATTATTAATGTTAAATGAGAAAAAAAAGATTGTTTTTCCACTATTAAAACAGTTAGGCTTGGTTTCACAGGCTTGGTTTCACAGACATGGCTTAGATTAAGCGCAGGATAGGCCTTATTTCAATTTGGACAATTAATTAGCTTTTATAAATATGCCTTAGAAAAACATTACTGGTGTGTATCTTAAGACAAAACAATACACTATACTGCCAAATGTTTTGGGACGTCTGCCTTTACATGCACATGAACTTTAATGACATACCATTCTTAATCTGTAGGGTTTGATATGGAGTTGGCCCACCCTTTGCAGCTCTAACAGATTTAACTCTTCTGGGAAGGCTTTCCACACGGTTTAGGAGTGTGTTTATGGGAATTCTTGACCATTCTTCTAGAAGCGCATTTGTGAGGTCAGGCACTGATGTTGGATGAGAAGGCCTGGCTCGCAGTCTCCGCTCTAATTCATCCCAAAGCTGTTCTATCGGGTTAAGGACAGGACTCTGTGCAGGCCAGTCAAGTTCCTCCACACCAAACTCACTCATCCGTGTCTTTATGGACCGACGCTTTGTGCACTGGTTGGAACAGGAAGAGGCCGTCCCCAAACTGTTCTCACAGAGTTGGGAGCATGAAATTGTCCAAAATGTCTTTGGTATACTGAAGCATTAAGAGTTCCTTGCAATGGAACCAAGGGGCCAAGCAACCCCACACCATAATCCACCCTCCACCAAACTTTACACTTGGCACAATGCAGTCAGACAAGTACTAAACTTGTGCCCAGCCCCCCTAAAAAAATTGTGATGAACCTTTATAACATATGAAACTGGCGGGAGGCTTCGCCTTCGTCCCGTCTTTTAATCTGCGTTAATCAGCGTGTTCTTCAATCCGCTGTGGCGGCGAATAGAGCGCACGTCAGAAGCAGAGGTGTGTGCGTTGATCTGAGCCTCATTGGTCTGTCACCGCTCGGCAATGTCAAAATATTTGAGAAAAACAATCAAATCTCAGAGTAGGGGGGCTTTATGTATGCACAGAATCTGCTGAGCGCGAATTTTAGCAGCACGGCTCGACGTCAAGTGTGAGATGCAAGTTCATATTTGACAGCTGCTTCAAGTCAGAAATGTTAAACAAATGACAAAAATATTCAGGCAAATTAATAAACTTTTGTCTAATTTCGCCATTTTGAACTGAAATAGGACTTTGTAATGTAATTTTAACAAACAAGAAATATTAACAAAGCCGTTTTCTTCAGATTAGGCATAAGATAATGAATGTGTGCTGTGGCGGTGGGGGCGTGGCTTTGGGAGGTCTGCAGCGGGAGAGAGAGGGCGGGACCGAGCGGTGAGTAAGTAGGTCAAGTGCAGATCACGAACACCTGTGTCTCATTGCAGTAATTGGCGTGGAGAGACCGCATAAAAGCCACTGCGGGACGAGAGAGAGAGGCAGAGAGAGATCTGGACTGGGACTGCGGACACACGCCTGAGAGCAAGCAAGCTAGCAGAGAGATACTGTTCCTGAGAAATGAGTCTGAACTTCAACGCCCACGTGCGTCCTTTGTGTTTATTATTACTGAGTTGGAAAAATAAAAAGTCCCAGTCTCGCCGACCCTGTCTTATTCCTCCACCCCCCCCCCCCCCCCACACACACACACACACACACACACACACACACACTGACACACACGAACCTTCGTTACATGTGCATATTGTAAATTAATATAATTTCATTTGTTGCATTCAGTAAATAAAAAAAAGCTCTGTTTTTTTCAGCCTGTATTGGGCATAAGATTAGTAGCCTAATGAATGTGTGCATATCGTGAATTAATTTAATACATTTAGTTACCTAGTTTCCTGTTAGCCTTCAGTAAATTAACATGTCTACAAAAATGATTCATAAAATATCAGTTAAACATATTTTTCACTGACTAAAATGGAAAAAACTTTATCAGTCATATCTGCCCACTGACATGGTTTAAGCTGTTGTTATCTAATTTTTTGGCGTTCAGAACATCTTAAAATGCACATATGTAGATCATGGAAATCGAAATTTTCTCGGGGGAGCAAGCCCCCAAACCCCCAAAACTACTTCACATTTGTGACTTCAGTGATTATAAACATGCCTACATTGTATGATTAAGGGATGTACAATATGGTCATGCAGAATAAGGCATTAATATTTGCTTTATAAGTAATAATAAACAGACAATATCCTAATATGCATACTAATAAGCTACTAGTTAATAGTGAGAATTGGACCCTAAACTAAAGTGTTACCATTTTTTTTCATACCCTCACTGGCAGAGGTGGGTAGTAACGAATTACATTTACTTCGTTACATTTACTTGAGTACATTTTTTGGGTAACTTGTACTTTTAGAGTAGATTTAAAGATGGGAACTTTTACTCTTACTCAAGTAAATTTCTTGTGAAAAAACTGTACTTTTACTTAGTTACATTCGGTGGCGTTCCTCCGTTACTGTCAAATGGTAATAATTATATTATATATATTAAAATAAGTGAATATGACTTTCGCAAGTCTCGCGAAACGTTGGAGAGGCTGCTTCGCGAGAGGTTGCTACGCATCACCCGCTTATAATTAGCGCGCGTTTAGTCGGAAGATGTGTGTGAGCTACGGGAGGCAGATTGCCCGTGGCCTCAAGTTCAGTCTATGTTTTCACTCCAAGATGTCAAAAAGAATAGTTTCATAATGCGATGCATGTTGTGTGCACCAAAACGAACTGACATCTCTCAGCATACAAGAATTCCACCCTGAAAAGAACATGTGGTAAGTGTCACAATGATGCCTATATTTGAACACTATTAACGGTCATTTGGTAACTATGGGGAATTTTCCCTTATTATAATACTATTTCACACACTGTCCGAGTGTTTTCCTCATATGCGCTCTTGTGCAAGCAATGAATCGTTTGAATCCTCCAAACAACACACGTCCACGAACAAACGTTCTCATCTTCACATTTACATATCCTTTTCTTCACAAAACGAAACAAATTGAATAGCCTAATGTGACGTCTTGCATTTATACACAAATCCGGACAGACACCTGTCTGAAGTGTAGAAAATACATACAAATAAAAACGGTATTGTATTTTATTCCTACCTAAAGAATAGCCTATATACTTATACAAATATAAGAACAAAGTATGTTTTAAAAAGAGCTCTAGTTAGCCCAGCACACCATTAATTTACACTGTTTAACCATTAATCTCACACACACACACACACACACACACACACACACACACACACACACACACACACACACACACACACACACACATATATATATATATTATATATATATAAGGTTCATTAGCTTACATTAGTTAACATGAACTAATAATGAACTGCACTTATAAAGCACTTATTTATCTTTATGTTAATTTAAACATTTACTAATGCATTATTAAAATATTGTTAACATTAGTCAATGCACTGTGAACTAACATGAATAAACCATGAACAGCTGGATTTTTATGAACTAACGTTGAAAAAGATTAACTAATGCTGAACAGAGGTGTTGTTCATGGTTAGTTCATGTTAACTAATACATTAACTAATGTTAACTAATACAACCTTATTGTAAAGTGTTACAGAGAGGTGTGTGAAAGCTCTCCAAGTAGCCTGAAATTCAGGGTTTTCGCTTATCAATCAGATCGAAAGTAACTAGTAACTAACTACTTGAGTAGTTTTCTCATCGAATACTTTTTTACTCTTACTCAAGTAAATATTACGATTGTTACTTTTACTTTTACTTGAGTAAATATTTCAGTAAGTACTTGTACTTTTACTTGAGTACAGATTTTGGCTACTCTACCCACCTCTGCTCACTGGGGGCTGAGCCCCACTAAAATGAACATCCTAAAAACGCCCCTGCTACACACTGTTCTTGAGCTAATCTGAAGGCCACACAAAGTTTGGAGGTCTATATTGACTGCAAATAGTTGGGGACTTCTGTGCACTGTGCGCTTCAGCATCCGCTGACCCCGTTCTGTGATTTTACGTGGCCTACCACTTCGTGGCTGAGTTGTTGTTGTTCCCAATTGCTTCCACTTTGTTATAATACCACTAACAGTTGACCGTGGAATATTTAGTAGTGACAAATTGACTTATTGCACAGGTGGCAACCTATCACGGTACCACGCTTGAGTTCACTGAGCTCCTGAGAGCGACCCATTCTTTCACAAATGTTTGTAGAAGCGTCTGCATGCCTAGTGCTTGATTTTATACACTTGTGGCCATGAAGTGATTGGAACACCTGAATTAAATTTGGAGGGGTGTCTCAATACTTTTGGCAATATAGTGTCTCTTAAGATATGTCAGTGCAAGTTCCTTTCAGATAAAACAGCTCAAATGTGCATTTTAGTCTGGGACTAGCTTAAGTCTTGTCAGTGAAACCTGGGTTTAAAGCTGTAATAAAAACACGTTTTAATGTAACTATAGGCTATATAACATGCGTTCAGGTTGTGTGTGTGCACTAGGAGGGTCAAACTCTGTTGTGGGAGGATTCACACCAGCTTGACGGTTATCAGCAGATAGTTTTATTAGATCAGACACTGAACGGGTAAAGAAAATGTTTCGCATGTTTGTTTTGTTCTGTATGGGCTGGTGGAGTCTGACTGGTAAGTTAAAAACACATTTTTATGGCTTAATATTTACAACACATACTGTTCACTCGCTGTTGTCTCTGTTTGCCAGAGAATTAAAAAATTGTAATTTACAGGCCTGGAAAATGTATTCAATGTTAAAAGTCAGGGGAAATAATGGAAATTTCTACTGAATAAATTAAGTGGGGCACAGAAAGCGCTTTTCAAAAAAATTTTTGTGAAACATTTTTTTTGTCTGGGTTAAATGTATTAATTTCAAGGATTGAACATACAAATACAAATAGCCATCTCTACAAATTATTTAAAAAAATACTAGTACTAGTAATAATGAACAACAACAAGTAATAATACATTAATTAGTCAAAAAGCAATTAACATATAATTTCAAACATCAGGGGCCGTTGCACCAGCTGGCGTAAAATAGTCGTGTGTATAAGCTCTACGCTGAGCTAAAGATAAAGGTTCCAAAATGTTTTTTTTCCCCCACAGCGATGCCATAAGAACCATTTTCGGCTCCCCAAAGAACCTTTCAATGATTACTTCTTAACACAACCATTTTTTTCTTGTTGTGAAGAACCATTTTAAAAATCTAAGAACCATTTTCCACTATAAAGAACTATGGAATGAAAAGGTGGATGTGGAATGGATGTTACAGGTTCTTCATTAAAACATCAACGCTAATAAAGAACCTTTATTTTTTAAAAGTGTACGTCCAGCCTTTCGATAAAAATGTATACCTGTTGCACCAACTAAAACTATGACCAAGCACAGATACACCCAACATAGTAGACGATTCACAATGGTTATAAACTTTGCTATTAATAAAGAACTGAATTACTCATGTCATCATAACAAGTGGAGCCACTGCACCGTCAGATTTCAATGTGTAAACGTTACCAAATTAGGTTTTTAATATCTAAACTCCCTGTACTTAAAGCGCAAACATATTAAGCATGTAAATGGCTATTTATTTAAATTTGGGAATTTTCCCATCTTATTAAAAGTGTGAGCGAGCTACATATAAGCTTTTAGCAAATGACAATGCTCTTTCTGAAAATTATGTATACAACTTAATTCGCTTTGTAGCCTAAGCGTTATGTAATTATGTAATGTGCAAAATAATATAGATTTTTTTTAATAGCCAACAGTTCATTTAAATTATTCACAGCTTAAATATCACTTGCTGTGAATCGATTTAAAGACGCAAAATATTATTTCCAAGCATACTGTCCCTCTTTTTGCATGGTATATAATTCTTGCTAATAATCTCAGATAATTTTGTATTTAATAATTCCCACATGATTGCATAGAGATATTTTGTTAGGCCAGTTACATCTGTCGGCAGTGTACAGTCGGCACACCAGTCTCACTTATCCTGCGCAAATTAGCCATAAACATTACAGACATTAAAGTAATTTTGTCCGAAAAAGTCATGACTTTTGACATATACCTTTCACGTAAAATGTAGTCTCAGACGTGCGATACACCTAGATGGTGCAACAGGTATTAAATAGATAGGACTTGCATTTTACATCCAGCCTAGTCTTACAACCGAGTTTTCGTCCAGCTGGTGCAACCAGCCCCTGGTTTGTAAACCAATAGTAGTCTTAATCTATTCCTGTTCATGTTCTCCAGGTGTGTTTGGCACTAAGACAAATGGAATACATTCAGTGTCAGTGATGGAGGGAGATTCTGTCATGCTAAACTCTGATCTTACTGAAATGATGGATGATGATCTGATTCTGTGGAGGTTTGGGAAAAATAACACTTTAATAGCTGAAATCAATGTAATGGACGACAGCATCACTGTATATGATGATGTTCTTGATGGGAGATTCAGAGACAGACTGAAGCTGGATCATCAGACTGGATCTGTGACCATCACAAACATCACAACTGAACATGCTGGAGATTATCAACTACAGACCAGCAATGTGAGAAAGAGTTTCAATCTCACTGTCTATGGTGAGTAGAGATCATTCTCGTCCTTCACAACTGAAACACTGAGTATTTTGGTAACACTTTATAATAACTACATGCTATGAAGCATTAGTTAAGCATTAGTTAATAGTTCATTCATTGATCATAAAGCATTAATATACATTAATAGGCAGTTTATAAATACAGCTATATATGCTTTATTCTTGATTTATAAACATATCTATAATGTGTTTAATAATTGTCTTTTCATACTTTATAAATTATAAATGTATAATTTCTAAATTAAGTATTACATTATTTACAAACCAGTTATTTAGGAGTTGTCAGTGGTTCATCAGATCCTTTAAAAAGTGTAAGTAAAGGATTAATAAACTATTTAAATGTACATTTATACATCTTATTATTTAGACATGTAGTTATACAGTAGTTGCTCAGTGTGTTAATATATGCTTTATTAACATGTGTTTCCGCTGTAATTCATGATTAATTCAGGTACACTCTAAAAACTATTACTATAATTTACTAAATTGTTTTGGTGAAACATTTTTACACTAAAAAAATTGAGTAAATTTTAAAGCAGTGAAATCAATTACATACACCGTATGAGCTGAGCAAATGCAAGTAAAAAAATTAAGTAGATCTGTGTAACTACATTTGGTACATTTACAAATAAAATTGAGTAAAATTTTTTTGGGGAAAAACATTTAAAAAACAATATTTAAGAGTAAAATTAACTGTTTTTATTTATGAGTAATATTAACTATAACTTTAATTTCCTTTGTAAAATACTCCACACAACCACACTTATACATGACATTGGCTTTTATTGTCGATGAGTAAAGCAATACAGCATATATTACAGTTTTGACATGTATACAATATTTTACAACATATTTACAACATTTAAAATTATGTAACAAACATTGTAGAAGTAAAAATTAAACATTTAAAGTAATTCAAGTGTAATCAACCTGTCTGTTATCCAATTTCCACCGTATCAGCGCTGTTTCTCGAGCCTGAGATGGACTCGCGGTCTGCGGGTGGACTTTGAACTTCAGACCGCACTCGTAGCTCAAAGATGCTGCAACGCGCCTGACTCCATAACCTGCCAATAAACAAACAGTGCACAGTTTTAAGAACATTTTATCATCCAAAATAATTATATTCATTATCTTAAGGAATAAAGTAATGTGTTTTGAGCAAGGCAGTAGCACCAGGGGCTTCAAAGACAGATGCAGCACTCGTTTACTCACATTGCGTCCCTGTATGTTGTTTTGTAAGTAAATAAAAGGATAAATAAAAAGATTTTAAGCTCAGTAATGATTTTTTAGATAAAATAAAACACACAAACCTGAATTTCACAGAGGAAATGTTCCAATTCTGCAACGCTGAGAAGAAGGAACTTCTCTGGAGACTAAAGAGAATTCAAACAGCCGCGCTCAGTCAACCGTTGAGCCGTCGTCACGTCAAGGGAAGAGGTGCAGCGTTATAATCGAGTAAAGTTACAAAATTTCTTCAGTGCTTGTTAAATATTAATAATCTTGATTTGAATTAAGTAATATTTGTGGTTCTTGAAACAGATCGATTTAATTCTCCTTTCTCAAATATTTTGATAGAAATTTCACAAATATATTAAGTATATTTGAAATAAATAATTGGTTATTCGAACACTAAATTCTTTTAGTGAAAAAAACTTAAATATAACTGTAAATTTGAGACAAAATTAACTGTTGGATTTTTAGTCAATTATTTTGGTATGTTCAACTCAAAACATCAAATAAATTATATTTAGACATTTTATTAAGTTAATAAAGTTAATTATTACTGTGATATTTACTAAGCCACTGAACAGTTTTTTAGAGTGTAGTTATAAAACATTTAGTAGTTGTCAGTAACTCTTTTTGTGAGCTCATCTAAAGTGAGGACTATTTATGCCTCGTAAAGCTTTTACAAAGGAGATTTAAAGGCCCAGTTCTCTTCTGAACATAAAAAGGAAACAAACACAACACAGAGGAATATAGCACATAGACATATTTATTTCAAAATGCAAAAATGGAGACTGTACAACTAGTAACTTAATATAAAATTAAAATTAAACCTCTTCAAAGTCATAGAAAATAATATTCCTGTAGACTGCCAGAAAACATACCTGCAGTAAAATTAAACTAAGCCTCTGCACTCTGATATAAAAATACATTTCTGTAAAGTGTAAACATTGCTGAATAAAAATGTACCAGTGGATTCCACTGGATTACAGGAGTGCCAAAATACAACAAATACAATTTAGATAAAACAATAATAATATAATAAAATATTTTGCAGTGTCAAAACAGTACTAACTTTAAAACATTAGAGAACTGGGCCTTTAAATCTCCACTGTAAAAGCTTTACGAGGCATAAATAGTCCTCACTTTAGATGAGCTCACAGAAAGAGTTACTGACAACTACTAAATATTTCATAACTACCTGAATTAATCATGAATTACAGCGGAAATACATGTTAATAAAGCATGTATTAACACACTGAGTAACTATTACTAGGCCTATATGTCTTAATAATAAGATGTATAAATGTACATTTAAATAGTTTATTAATCCTTTACTTACACTTTCTAAATGATCTGATGAACCACTGACAACTCCTAAATAACTGGTTTGTAAATAATAATGTAATACTTAATTTGTGTATAATTTTTAATAAAGTATGAAAACACAATTATTAAACACATTATAGATATGCTTATGAATCAAGAATAAAGCATTTATAGCTGCATTTATAAACGTCTTAGTAATGTATTTTAATGCTTTATAAATGATGAATTAACTATTTACTAATGCTTAACTAAATTTGCTTCATAGCGTGTTGTTATTATAAAGTGTTACCGTATTTTAACGTTTACAAATCGGCCTCATTCAGCGCTTAAATGTAACACAGAGTTTTGCTTTTCTGATAAACGAAAGGAAATACATTTTTGTGGCAATCAACATTATGCCAAAATACATTAGATTGAGCTTAACTTGAAGTGAACTCTGAATATTTGTTACAAATATTTACATACTGAAATGTTTAATCATTTTATAGTCACAGAAACACTTACTGACCGTCAACACACTACACCGAAAATAAGATGTTTAGATTTACCCATGTTTCTGTTTATTCTCTCATGTTTTCCAGCTCGTCTGCCTGTTCCTGTCATCAGCAGAAACTCGTCACAATGTTCTTCATCATCATCATGTTCACTGGTGTGTTCAGTGGTGAATGTGGGTCATGTGACTCTCTCCTGGTACAAAGGAAACAGTTTATTGTCCAGCATCAGTGTGTCTGATCTCAGCATCAGTCTCTCTCTACCTCTGGAGGTGGAATATCAGGATAAAAACACCTACAGCTGTGTGCTCAACAATCCCATCAGCAACCAGACTCAACATCTGGACATCACTCAACTCTGTCACACATGTGCAGGTACGGTATATGCATTTATTCACTGACCTGATCTATCATCAGTGCAAGCTGTAGATCAAATGGACAGATTCACTCACACTAAAGGCTCACTTTGTCCATTACAGGTCAAGGCCTACCTTTACTGTACATAGTGTTGATCTCTTTGGCTGCCGCTGGATCTCTGCTGATTGTTGCTGTAGTCGTGATATGCTGCATCTGCAAGAAATGTAGAAAAACAGGTCAGGAGAGCAAGAAATTCATCTGTACATTCTTTTTTTAAGACAGAAATTTCTATATAACATTGAAAACTGTCATTCTAACATCTCTGTATTGTTGTTATTGCAGTCAAGGCCCAGGAGGAAGACAGAACGGATTCAGCATTGTGTAAACCAACAACACGACTAAAGGTAAGAAGTTGCAAGAAGTTGTTGCAGTCAGTCAGTGTGTTTGAAGTTTGCAGCATCAGATGGTCAGTGAACAGACGTGTGTGGTTTATCGACTCAACCGTCATTATAACCTTCAGTAGGGAGCGGATCAAAAGCTTATGAAGGCTATACGGTTTGCAGCTCAGTGTAAGTTTTTCCATTTACCAAGGCTATTTTTATTCTGCAGACCTAAAAAATCCATTAGTACAATTGGACATTAGTACATGTTTTTAAATTTGATCAAAAGCAGTCATTCATAAATGAATAAATGTAAATGTATAATAATTTATTATACATTACATTTACATTTATGCATTTAGCAGACGCTTTTATCCAAAGCGACTTACAACTGAGGAATACAGGAAGTGATCCATCACGAAGAGGCGAAAAATCACAAAAATTGCCTGAAATACTACGTTTTGGACATTGCTTAGAGTAGCATAAGCTACAATCCATAGTTTTCACGTGTCGTCACACGCTTATAGGAACGCCCACCTGGAGGGCAAGACAAGGCTCTCCTCCATTGCCCACTTGTCATTTTTACCAGTCAGTATTAATGCGGTAAGACAGTGATATTAAAATACCAAATTCAATATACACCTTAATGATGTTGCATACTTTGTACAGGAAAGCAGACGTACACAGAATATTAGTGCAACAAGAGGTTTCTCATTAGGTGTTTTCCCCATCGAAACCCATTATAAAGAAAACACGTTGCGTTCATATTCTTGCCTCATCTACTCGCCTGTATATAGTATGCATCATCAAAAAGGTGTAAACTGAATTTGATCTTTTAATATCACTGCTTTAGTACATTACGGCACTTTAAGGGTGCGGGTTGCACTAAGGATTCTTTAGCCTGTCTTCAGTTCACCTCCGTCTGCTGCTTGATCAGCTCTATAACGTTTTACTGCGTAATTTATCTGTGTTTAAAAAGAAGTGGTGCAACAACTCGATTTAAAATAAAACCCAGATCAACAAATCCTTTAAACTTTGCTTAATTTAATCCTTATTGGTGCAGCTCACCAGAGGTGGAAAGTAACGAATTACATTTACTTGCGTTACTGTAATTGAGTAGTTTTTCTGCGTACTTCTACTTTTTTAAGTAGTTTTAAAAATCTGTAATTTTACTTTTACTTAAGTATGTTTTGTTTGAAGTATTGTACTTCGCTACATTTTAAACCACATCCGTTACTGAGTAAAAATAAATAATACGAAGGGGGGAAAAAAGCGATCCATATCCGCTGATCCGAGACCCCCTAATGAACATTTTCATCATTTTATTTGATTAAAAGCCATTATCAAATACACTCTGAAACAGATCTTCCCTGAAATAGGTCCTCACTAAAACCCGTCAAAATAAACGGTTTAACTAGATGAAATTGTGACAGAAATATATTACTATTGTAGGCCTATAGAATACTTGTCAAAATAATAATAATGACTACAACAATAATAATATTACATTATTTAAACATTATTTAAGAATATATTTTTAAATCCATGGTTTAATTTAGTAAAACAACAGCGCTTTGCCCCAAAAATTAAAGGATAAGTATTTGATTACCACCGTTTTGGTAATGTATTAGTATTAAATCATAAAAAGAAAAATTTCTTAGGACTTTATTATTCTTAAAGTTGTTAATATAATTCATAATAATTTATTTAGTTCATTAGACATGTTTTATTGAAATTTTAATAAAAAAAATGGTTTCAAGTTTGTTATAATAAAGCATTTGTTCAACCAAAAAACAAAACAAAATTTTCATTAATTTAATGCCATTTTAACTAGTGATAATAATAACCATAATTTAATAATACAGTTTATTTATTAAATAATTAATACCGTGATGCTGTGAAACTGATGTTTTCATATCGTGAAAATCTCATTCTATTACAACCCTACACGGGAGAGTCCCCCACCCCGCTGTTAAAAAAAGTAACTCAATAACTTTTACTTTTAAAATGAACTACTTTTTACTTTTACTTGAGTACATTTTTAGACAAGTACTTTTACTTGTACTTAAGTAAAATTCCATTGAACTAATAGTACTTTTACTTGAGTAGAATATTTTGTTACTCTTTCCACCTCTGCAGCTCACCCTATAGTGTTTTTCACGTTAAGCGTTTTAAAAACGTCCCGCTGTTTTCAGTGATTGAAACACTGCAGCAGGTGATGTATATGGATCATAAGTACCCAAAACGTGCATCTTGTTCACATATTTTTGTTTTAAGATGGAAATTTGACAGGCTTGTGCTGCCGTTCTATGGCGGTTTTGCCCTCCAAGGCTCCGCGACAGTCACGTGACTGAAAACTATGGATAGGGAGGGAATAGAGGAAAATGTAGGATTTTTAATTTTTTTTAAAGATGAGGTTAAGTGCTCACAGAAGAGATGAGTTTTCAGCTGTCTTTTGAATGTTGATTCTGCATTCCGGATGGAGGTGGGAAAATCGTTCCACCAGCAAGGAAAAGTGAATGAAAATGTTCTGGAGAGTGATTTCATGTCTCTCTGTGATGGTACCACAAGCCTTCGCTGCCATGAGCTTGATGCGAGCAGCGAGTGCCAGTGCAGAGAGAAGAGAGGTGTGACATGGGCCCTTTTGGGCTCGTTGAAGACAAGACGTGCCGCTGCGTTCTGAATCATTTGAAGCGCTTTGATCGCACACGATGGAAGTCCAGAAGAGAATTCAAGTGTTTGTTCATCATTTATTTCCTTGGCACACTCTGAAAATACACACATTAAAACATACGGCGGTGTTAAAGGGTTAGTAAAGACATCATTAAAGTGATCCATGTGACTCCGGTGGTTTAATCTTAATTTTATGAAGCGACGCAAGTCCGTTTTGTTAGCACAAAAAACATAATTTACCACTTAATTTACAAAATATTAATCTCAAATAAATGGTAAATTATGTGGGGTTTTTTTAGCAAACAAATCACTCGCGTTGCTTCATTAAATTGAGGTTAAAACCACTGGAGTCACATGGATCAGTGTCTTTACTACCTTTCTGCAGCTTGAAAGTGGTAGTTGTGTAGTAGCTGTCAATTGAGGAACACAAATCTCACAGATTTCATCAACAAGATCTTAATTTGTGCTCTGAAGATGAACGAAAGTCTTACGGGTGTGGATCCTAACGGGTTAGGTCAGTCTCGTGTCTACACCGGTGTATCGTTTGACTGAACTAGATCACTCCTCTTATTATCAATGGAGTTGTTGCATCCTGACGTGTCTTTAGTTTATGGACAGACCATTTCTATTTTTGCTTGTGATGTGATCTGTGGCTTAAATGATCTTTTGATAAAAATCATATATAATGTGGTTTGTTATTTTTTAATAGCCTAATCCACGCAAAATCATGTTTTACACCAGTAGATTTTCATTGGACAGAAAGTAGAGTTGTTAGTATGTTTGCTGTGCTGAAGTCTGTCCTGGAGCTGCAGCGTCTCTGCAGTTCATGATTATCTGAGGTGAAACGCAGCTTTAGCAGCCATTGGTTGTTTTGTAGACGTGCTGCAACAAGTGTTTGTGCTTTTGCTTTAGTGTGAAAGTGCAGAAGCTGTCGTGACAAACCTGCAGAACTTAAACTGTTTGATGATTTAACGGCTTAAAAAGTCACGATTGATATCATTTCCTCTTGCTGCTCCATGTTAGCACCTGTTCTGATGTAGTTTTTCAAAGCAAAAGATTAAGCTTTGCCCTCAGTTGATCTGCTATTAATGTTCTATTGGATGATGGATCAGCAATGCTCCTGATTGAGTTTGTGTTTCCTTGCAGAAATCAAAGACGGATACTGTGTATGAAAATGTCACCAAAAAACGATGATCAAATACGCTCCAATATGCACATAAGTTGGTATTGATGTTTAAAATGGTGTATCTTTGTTTTAGTTGAATTTAGTGGTGCTCAAATAGCATCCACAAAATTAAAAAAAATTTAAAGATATTTTTATCTTATCATATGGAAATGTATCTAACTTTAAATATTAAACACTGATCCCACCCTTCACTCTGTTATCAATTACTGTGTTTGTTTGTTTTTTTGTTTGTTTGTTTTTACAATATCACACAGATACGGAGCCCCGAAAGGGACAGTCGTGTACGTTTTTTCCACCTCTATGTCCCTTTAGGCCAGGGTCTCCGTACACAGACACTATAGGCCTGGATATTTTGACAAATGTTGCACAAGCACATCATCACTCTCTAGTGTTCAAAGCATAAAATCACATCTCTCTAATAATAGTCAAGACACCTTGCCTGATATAGATATGACTCCTGGGGCCCGTTCTTCGTACCTCGCTTAATACATCTGAGATGATTTGACAGATCCCAGATCTTTTAATCGTGATAACTGATCTCTGGCTAATTTGGTTCTTCAGACGAATTTGCGGATTGGATTAAAATATCTGGATTAAATGATCACAGATCACAGCGCGTTCTTGTGTTCCCTGAAGAGGGCAGATGCATCGATACTCGAAACCACGATCAGCAATGCAGCGATAGGTTGGCGTCAAGACAGCAACGTAATGACATCATATAATTAAAAAAGCCACCTGGCAAAAAAACTTGACAAATTATACAATAAAAAACCCACGAATTTCTGGACCTTTATAAGGAAACAGCCAAACCACCAAACCAACATAAAAGTTATGATAGATAAATGATAAATGTTTTTTGTTTTTTTAACATGATTACCAATTATTTATATTCACGATTTTATACAGTATTTGTACACCCTTTACATTTTTATTTAAATGTTGTAATTTAATTTTTAATTCAATTTGGAGCAGATTTGTAACGTGACAGTATTAAAGTTTCTTAAGGGTCAAGATCAAATTATCTGCATCTCTTGCGCTGCATCAAGCCATCCCATAATATCTGTCATCACTTAAATTAATGCACGGCTCAGAGTAACTGTACAACATGTGTGTAAACCTCCAATAAAATTATAAAGTAATTATTCCATCACAAATAAATCGCTCAATCAAGTGGCTGTGTCTATATTATTATAAACAACATTATAATATTATATACATTCTCATATATATATAGCCTACAATATAACATTTTTATATTATTATTATTATTATTTAAAATTAGTATTATTGCCCCTGGTTCAGTAATGAACTCTTGTAATAAAGTAGCAGTGGCTGGGACAGATTTTAAGTATCACCTCAAGATGCAATCTAATCCTGTTTACATGAAATAAGCCGCTCATGAGCAGGTTTAAGCTTACGGACCTGTTACTATGACAGCAAGTCCAGGATGAGCTTCGAAGAACCAAACAATCCAAGATCATGTCAAATCGTCAACAATCAAATCCAGCTAACTGAGTTAGCGACGTACGAAGAACGGGCCCCTGTTGCCTGTTTGAACAATAACAATAACATTAAAAATGTCATATTAACATCTTATTATATCAGCTGTGCCTGTACTCGTAATTCTAGCCATTCCAAAATAGACCCGAAATGTTTATTTTCATTAGCATAGGTTTCAATGTTCTAGTTTAATGGTCAAAAAAATCCTAGTGGACATACAGGGTCATAGGGATGTTCAAATTGTGTGATTCAGAGATGGACTGATGGTCATGGCCCCTGAAAAGTTGCTTTGTAATAGTTTTAACAGTTATCTAGTGCAACTCATCTACGGTATATGTCCGGGACTTTTTTTGTGTACAAAAATGTGGTTTGAACTGTTGGGTGAAACAGATTCTGCATGAATATGTGTTATTACTGGAAGTGTGTGGTTGATGTCAGTTGTGTATTTGAGGAGTCAGTAGTGTGTCTCAAAAGATTTAAGATCCTCCAAAAGATCTTCTATAATACTATAAATGAATGATGTAAATGTAGAAAAATACTTTTTGCCCACACAATGATGTAACTACAATATTTAACAGCAGGAGTCAATTTACAAAGTTTGGCAGAAATAACCTTTCATCCAATATAATATATAGATAAGCTTTTAAATTACAGTTTAGTCACTGTGTTTATATTGCTCAGAATAGAGTTGAACAGCAAGTTATCTTGAGAAAAAGGTCAACGTTTTAAACTTTAGTGTTAAATGGAGAAGAGACACACAATGATCACTCTACAAGTGTTTAGCTCAGCTATTTCTGATTACAAACTCTAAAATCATGACAAATTCAGATTATGAGTTAATCAGATCGGTTTTAATGGCATCCATCACAAGAACATAGGCTAAAGATATCTTTCAAGTTTGTTTCTACTATTAAAAAATTGCGTGTATACAGGCTTGTTTAAGCCCACTTTTCACAGTCAGTAACAGTTATGCTATATTTATATAACAATGCATAAACACATATTTGTTTTTCAGTGCAGTTTTTACAGATTCAGAGTTTGATCAAGGACACAGTGCTGATATTTCATGGATCAAACCTTACTGGATTTGAATTTTAAACATTTCTTTAAACAGACATTAAAGCATCAGTGTGTGGAGTGTGATACATTTCAATTTTCAGATATTCCTGGAAAAAAAAAATAGACTGTTACTTTTGAATTTCCCCAGAACATTAAGAAAGAAGCAGCAACATTTAAAAAAAATGTTAGACAAATCCAAATAAATGATTTCAGAAAAAAAAGCTCCATGAATGATGCATAAATAATGTTTTTGAAGAACAAACATTATTTTAACGTTACAGGTAAACCCTGAGATAATTTTGTCAGAATGTTAGCTAAAGTTCTGAGAACGGTCCCTGTAGTCTTACCAAGATGCCAAGGCAAAAATGGTAAAAATGTGACATTCAATGTCGGCAGTACAGACTGAATTGTCTTCCAATGCTCATTTGCACATAGTCAGTGAAGAGCACTCGCATCTTGCAATAGGACATTTTTTGTCCAAAATCCAGTCTTAAAAAAGTATTCATGTTCCAAGCGAGTTATAAATTAATGTAAACAAAACATTCGATAAGTCAAAATCATATGTAGATAATAGACTGTAAAAGACCGTGAAGTCACCCATAGGATTCCGAAGAGCAGTTTTGAAGCGTAAATAGGGTTGAGCTGGCCGTTGCTTGGCAGCGCGTGATTGCACGTCACTCCCCGATAACAGAAAATGGGCAAAGAGGCGGGACGTGGGTGGAGCTGAGGTGACGCAATGACTACAGACAGCAGATAAATGGCTATCCACCTGTCACTCAAAGTGGCCACGCCCTTTATTATGCAGAACTAAAACTGCGTGAGGTTGCCGCTTGGATTAGAAGATGCATCCAAATGATCTGTTGATAATCAGACTGATGGCTCAGTCTAGTTGGATTGTAAAAACTTTCCGTAAACACCTCAATATCCAAATGAAAGTCATGTTATTCAATCGGATTAAGGGGCACTCCTTCACCTTCATTCTCCTGAATGAAAGAAAGAAAGAAGCAGATTCACAGAAGATAAAACAAATGATCAGGATTTATGATTCAGTTACACAAACACAAAAATGTGTTTTCTTTCTATCGTTACAATGACGGTAGTCTATGAAAATTATTTGAATTTTTGAACTCTTTGAATTCTTGCACCCAGGAACAATACAAGACACCATTATGACTAAGTATTTCCTACTAAAGAAAAGCAGTATTTGACTCTCTTAAAGGGATAGATCCCCCAAAAATGAAAATTCTGTCATCATTTACTCACCCTCAAGTTGTTCCAAACCTGTATGAGTTTCTTTGTTCTGCTGAACACAAAAGAAGATATTTAGAAGAATGTTTGTAACCAAGCAGAGAGAGCAACCATTGACTATCATAGTAGGAAAATAAATACTATGGTAGTTAATAGTTGCTCTATAAAAAATACTATGGTAGTTAATAGTTGCTCTATCTGCTTTGTTACAAACATTCTTCACTCTATCTTTTATTGTGTTCAGCAGAACAAAGAAACTCATACAGGTTTGGAACAAATTGAGGGTGAGTAAAGGATGACAGAATTTTCATTTTTGGGTGAACTATCCCTTTGAGCGTATCCATAGAGCTCCGGAGGTTGACGTCACGCAGCCTTCCGCCATTTTGGCAGGCAATCAGGGGAGCACTAGAGCGGCTGTAGCATTGGTATCTATAGTGGTCGAAAAAGAATTAAAAACGGACTGTTTTAACCTTACTATTTCAACATGGTGGACGGCTGCTGTGCGCCAGGATGCCAGAACAGGCGGAGGAAAGCAAAGGGGAAATCATTTTATCGTAGTAAGTTGTTGAAATGCCGCGAATTTCAGTTTATTCTTCATTCGAACTACTTTTGCCTCACGTAACTAATGATAAAAATAAGTTCCCATTAAATACGACACTAAGGGCCCTATTTTAACGATCTGAAACGCAAGTGTCAAAGCGTGAAGCGCAAGTAACTTTGTGGGCGGGTCTCGGCGCTGTTGCTATTTTCCCGGCGGGATAAATGGCTCTTGCGCCCGGCGCAAATCTAAAATGGGTTGGTCTGAAGTAGCTTCATTATTCATAGGTGTGGTTTGGGCGTAACGTGAATAAACCAATCCGAGCGTCATCCAACATTCCCTTTAAAAGCAGGTGCGCAAGTTCCATTATGGATTGCTATTATTATGGCGTATTTACCAGGCGCACGCCAGGAGCGGTTCACAGCCGAGGAGACTGATGTGCTTGTAAGAGCAGTGAAAGAAAGAGAAGTGAAGTTGTAATGTTGTACATTATGGTAAAGGTGATTTCACAGTCTTTTTTTTTTTTTTCAGTCTTTCAGTTTTTTCAGTTTTTCAGTCGATTTTTTTTCCTGGTTCTTGACGGACAAACCAATTTGTCAGATGTCCTTATATACATATATGTCTTGCCACTATTGGGCAAACAGGTCTTATCCTTAATTATTACAATTAGCCTGAATCATTTGTAAGCTAGATTTATGCCTATTTTTTTCACATCTTCGTGGCACACCACAATGATTTCCGTCATCTCATGTGTTAATATTTTTTTAGTGTAACAATTTATGATTTGCAAAAATAACTGTTGCATTACAGCAAAGTGTATGCGCGTTGTGCACGCTATACATTATGGTCAAGCATGCGCCCTTAAAATAGCATAATGAACAACGCGCAACGCGCCACTGACTTTAGACTAGGTTTTTTCTGGTCAGTGGCGCAATTGTTTAATGGAACAGCAAAATAGCACCAGGGATTGTTTGCGCCGGAACACGCCTCCTTTTTTTGCGCTGAACCGCCCAGGTAGCGCAAGTTCATTCACTAGTTTAGCGACGTGCTTCTGTAGAGGGAAAAGCGCGCTTTGCGCGGGTGCAAAATAGGAATGACATGCGTCGGTGTACAAAGTCAATTGCGCTGGGTGCAAGATAGGGCCCTTAATCCTGAATAACATATGTGCTTTTATATATAAATAATATTCAGAAACAGTTTGAAACAAAATTAAGGATCAATAAATAAATACTGAAACAAAAAATAAGAATGTAATAAGAAATTATGACAACACGGACCGATGGGACAGATGCAATCAGCAGCGCGCTGTTTTGGACGGATTCGTGTTAACCGCTTGCATAGTAATCTATTCGCATGTTTTCTCTCTTAAAATGTAAGCACGTGTACATGTCAGCATTATCATTATCATATACATGTAAATAATTGAAGTCTGTCATGTAAAACAAGAGCGTATTGATACAGTTCAGTCTGCCTGCTATTTTATCTGTTAAAGCTACACTATGTAACTTTTCCGTCCACTAGAGGTCGCCTGTTCAAAACAAAGGCGTAGTTTGATGACGGCACGTTTGAGCGCAGAATCTTGGGACATGTGGTCTTCAGCTCACAGCCGGTGGAAAAGAGTCAGGATAGGACTCGGGCAGAAATCATGTTCATGGATGCGATTATTAACATTACTGTAGTGAAGCAGAGCAGGAGCGAGTGTTGTGGAGCTGAGCAAGGCCGCAGGAGCGATTGAAGAGCGGGACTGTTATTATGGCATAGTCGCTGGCGGGACTTTTATTATGATACGGTTGCCGGCGGCACTTCCTCTTTTCCAGTCATGAGTTTGAGGTAACGCAACTCTGTTTATCGTATTAGATATATCTGAGTGTGTTGAAAAGGAAGTTATGACGTTCGCTCGGCGGCTGCTATGACACTTGTTCACAATGCAGTGAGAGTAAAGCGTTTCACTGAATAAAACCGGAGACCGAGGGTGACGCAGATATGACGCAATCGACAGGCGACTCCCTCACACGCATAGCTCACACGTCCCGGCTCCTTGGTTAAAATAGCAATTTTCTCACGATTTACAAATAGTTGAAAACATTTGGGATATTCTAAGTACTCAACTGAACAAAATATATAACACTGGCCTGGTGGTTTCTGGATATTTTACTGCAAAAATCCTACATAGTTCACCTTTAATGTTACTCCTGATCGGAGGCTTCCGTAAATATTTAGTTTATACGTAGTTACGCTTCAACTAAGTTTAATGGTGCAACGCAAAAATATTTAGAAGTGCAAAAGTTGTAACTTAGTGCCCATTTACGTCAAAACTAGGCTAGTTGTAACTTGCGTACAGTTGGAGCAATATGTGGGTGGGCAATAACCAAAACAACAAACCTAACAGCCACATGAACTAAAAGGTTACAAGTTGCCTTAGCATTGTACTGAGGAGTCACCAATGTACCTCCTTATTGTAACAAATGCTATAGTTAAACAATCACAAGAACTTTGTTACTTTTCATAAGGCCAAGTACACACGTTAGAATCAAGAGGACCTTCTTGAATTAAAAAATGTCAAATGTGTTCTGCTAATAATGACATATAGGTAAGCTTTCAGATATTCCAAAAGATGACAATATTAGTACAGTTAGTTTGACCTATCATAGCACTCTAATTTAGAAAATTCTGTCAAACTGGTAAGTTTTTAGGTGCTTAAATAATGCTGCCTTCGCATGCTCTCGGAATTATCGTAAATACGAGTTTCCTAGGTCAAAATTGCACATTTCAAAATTTGAATGCGATGAGCTCGTAATCACAACTTCAGATGTCGGAAATTATCAAATTTCATATAGCAGGGGAAGGCAGCATTAAATACAAATACATTGCATCCTAGGTAAACAAGTAATTGTTAACTAGGGCCTAGGGGCTATTACTTTTTTGAAGTTATGTTATCAACGCATGTGGGGATGATACCACAAACAAGGTTGGGTTGGGTCAAACAATATTAAACACGACACACATATTTCAATGTTTTCAGAGGTGTAGTCAGTACTCTATCTCTCTATCTTACGCTCGTCTTATGCTAACTCTATCTTACGCTCGTAAGGCCTGCGGAACAAGTTTTTGACGCGATCGACTCAGGTTTAAATCTGCCTTTTGCAGAGCTCGCTCTTCTCCCTTTTCCCATCAAATATCACATCGGAAAGGCCTTTGCTTTCAGTAAAAATTAACAAAATGTTCTAAAAGTGGAAATAAAGTGCCTAACGAAATGTTTAATAATAATAAAAGCATTTTTTGAGTAGGGTTAGGGGTAGGGGAGGGCTTTTATTGTCCTATTAAGGCGTCCTATTAATTTGAATAAATATGATAATTTACTCTGTTATTATTGCATACTGTTAATGTACAACAATACTGAGGTGCAAATAGTATGTATCTGTCAAAATAAAGTATAAATAGCATCTAGGGATGTCACAAGTACCGGTACTTCAGTACCAAGGCGGTACTGAAATTAAGATCTGATGATACCAGCATTTCTGTAGTACCGACTCCTGAGAAGTATTCGGTACCCGCAGCTGTGTTCAGTGGCTTCCATGTTAATCTAAGCACAGGGCTCCAGGCTGTAGCCGAATATATACTAGTGTCTGTGAATATTAAACTGCAAAATACGAATTAAATATTACTCCTGCATGTTCTGCGTCTCTGTGTGAAATGACGGTCTGTCGGGCGCGCACACACATGCACACGGACACTCACACACACCACGTGGACGTGTGTGACACTCTCTCGCTGTCTTTGATTATCTTCATAAATAATAAACTTGATACATTTAATTATTTTTTTTAATAGTTAAAAAAAAAAAAAAAAAAAAATTATATATATATATATATATATATATATATATATATATATATATATATATATATATATATATATATATATATATATATATATATATATATATATATATATATATATATATATATATAAAAAAACATTTAGCTGTGGTACCGAAATTGGTACTGAGTACCGTACAATTTTGATGGTATTGGTACCGACTACTGGAATTTTGGTACCGTGACATCCCTAATAGCCTCTAATTACTATTTACACATATTGCAAAGAACTTTTGCATGGTGTAAATAGAATATATCACTATTTTCACTTGTTACAATCATTATTGGTGTTTCTATGTATTGATTTCTGAATGAGACCATGCATGCTTTCAGAGAGAAAACTTAAAACAGACACACAGCACTTGCAGAACTCTATCTGTTATAAAGTCACAGTGTTTTGTAGACAGACCGATTCAGTGCTCATAGTATCTCACCTGATAATCATTGCGCCGTGTCCTGTTTCCTGTTTGAACGACAACAACAAACTCTTACTTCAATTAGAATACAAACCCCCCCCCCCAAAAAAAAACACTTTAATATTTTTAAAGATTATTTTTGTACATCTCATTTACATTTTGAAAGATCAGCTATATGTCGTATCGTTTTGATTTGTGGTGAAAAATCACAGCAGCAGCAGCCGCCACAAGCAGCAGAACAACAGCAGCACACATTCCTCCTACAGCAGCTGAAGACAGACCTGAACCTGGAACAGCTAAAAACACAGACATTATTACAAATTACAATACACCTTATTTTTCAAAAATAACTGCAAGTGAATGACACCGGAAACCAGACACATTAGAATTATAAATGGTCGCACCAGCTATTACCTTAAAAATAAGGTGGATATTTTTAACTGACATTTACACTCTGTATGGAGTCACTTTTTTAAACAGACCACAATGAAAACCTTTACTGTTTCGATTTAAAAATAGTAAACCGTATTTTAAAAATGTTCGAGGGAAAATGCACTGAATGACTAAATGACACTCACCAGTGACAGAAACACTGAAGCTCCTACTGATGCTGAATCTGCTGCTGTTGATCTTTAGTTTATAATCTCCAGAGTCTGTGTTTGTGATGTTTGTGATGGTCAGAGATCCAGTGTGATGATCCAGCTTCAGTCTGTCTCTGAATCTCTCTTTACACTGATCATCTGCACAGATCTGACTCTGATCTCCAGTGATTTCAGCGATGCGAACGTCATTAAAATACCACGTCATAGAATCATTCAGTTTCCTTATTTCGCCAGTGTATAAAGTAACAGATTCTCCCTCCTTCACTGACTTTCTCTTCATTTTATCTCGTTCAGCAGCAGAAACATCTGAAACACAAACCAACAGATGATTGGATGATCTTGTTTTTGATGGGAAAGACACACAACATTGGATATGAAAGCGATAAAACCTCATGTTCTCGAGCAACATTTATCCACATTTTGTGCTTATAAACACAAGAGGTGTGTGGAGTAAGCCCAATCTGTACTCAAGTAAAAGTATAGAAGTAATAACTCCAGTAGTAGTAAATGTAATAATCGTATTAATTACTTGAGAGTTTTAAGAGTAAAACAACATCCAATGAAAAGACTACATGTAGCAAGATACAAAGTACTTCAGATCTGATACAGAACAAGCAAGATGATGATGATAAAGTCAATGAAGCAAGTATTACAATAGGGATTTCTTCCAATTTTGTATGACACATGAGAGATGGCGTGTCATCTTGCTGTACCTTTTTAAAATAAATAAAAATGCCATTATGACATTATTATTTAAATAGATAGAAATGATATATACTATATACACCGATCAGGCATAACATTATGACCAAAAACACTGTTTATCTCTTCATCACGGCTTCTGTTAGTGGGTGGGATATATTAGGCAGCAAGTGAACATTTTGTCCTCAGAGTTGATGTGTTAGAAGAAGCAAAAATGGGCAAGCTTAAGGATTTAAGCGAGTTTGACAAGGGTCAAATTGTGATGGCTAGAAGACTGGGTCAGAGCATCTCTGAAACTGCAGCTCTGTGGGGTGTTCCCGGTCTGCAGTGGTCAGTCTCTATCAAAAGTGCTCCAAGGAAGGAACAGTGGTGAACCGGCCACAGGGTCATGGACGGCCAAGGCTCATTGATGCACGTGTGGAGTGAAGGCTGGCCTGTGTGGTCCGATCAAACAGATGAGCTACTGGAGCTCAAATTGCTCAATAAGTTAATGCTGGTTCTGATAGAAAGGTGTCAGAATACACTGTGCATCTCAGTTTGTTGCGTATGGGGCTGCATAGCCGCAGACCAGTCTGGGTGCCCATGATGACCCCTGTCCACCGCCGAAAGCACCAACAGTGGCACGTGAGCAACAGAACTGGACCACGGAGCAATGGAAGAAGGTGGCCTGGTCTGATAAATCATGTTTTCTTTTACATCACATGGATGGCCGGGTGCGTGTGCGTCACTTACATGGGGAGCACATGGCACCAGGATGCAATATGGGAAGAAGGCAAGCCGGGCGGAGGCAGTGATGCTTTGGGCAATGTTCTGCTGGGAAACCTTGGGTCCTGCCATCCATGTGGATGTTACTTTGACACGTACCACCTACCAAAGCATTGTTGGAAACGGTATTCCCTGGTGGCTGTGGCTCTTTCAGCAGATAATGCGCCACCACAAAGCAAAAATGGTTCAGGAATGGTTTAAGGAGCTCAACAACGAGTTTGATGTGTTGACATGGCCTCCAAATTCTCTAGATCTCAATTCAATCGAGACTTAAAGGATCTGCTGCTAAGATCTTGGTGCCAGATACACTCTAAAAAATTATTCAGTGGCTTAGTAAATATCACAGTAATAATTAACTTTATTAACTTAATACAATTTCTAAATATCATTTACTTGATGTTTTTAGTTGAACATACCAAAATAATTGACTAAAAATCCAACAGTTAATTGTGTCTCAAATTTAGTTATATTTAAATTTTTTTCACTTAAAGAATTTAGTGTTCGAATAAACAATTATTTATTTAAAATATACTTAATATATTTGTGAAATCACTATCAAAATATTTGAGAAAGGAGAATTAAATCGATCTGTTTCAAGAATCACAAATATTACTTAATTCAAATCAAGATTATTAATATTTAACACACACTGAATTTTGTAAGTTTACTCAATTAAAACACTTCGTCGTCCGTCGGACGTAACCGACGAATTGGGGATCACGCAGTCGAGAGCTTCGCCCAACAGTTCTCGGCCGCCCAGAAGCAGACAGAGGCCATCAAGCACATCCTGCCCCGGCGGGGCAGCTGCTGCTCCCACTCCACCGCCGGCTGCAGCGCCTCCGCATGCCCGTCGCCGAGGATGGCCACCCGCCGCCACCCCTCCAGCAGCCTACACCTCGCCGTGGGCGTGCAGCCGGCCGCGGGAAAGCCGTCCAGCCCGCTCAGGCCGCTGCCAAGCCAGGTGGCAAGCGCCGTTGTAAGCGACCCTGAGACGGGCCACCCAGAGATGGAGGAAACTGCTCTTCAGGAGAGCGCGCCTGTCAGTGTTCGACGCTCCCATGCCTTGTCACTCTCAGACGCCTCTCTGTTCGCCAGCAGGGGGTGCCGGCTGTGGGGACGCACCCCAGAGGCCTTCCCACACTCGCAGCTCAGCGGAAGCAGGTAAGTGTTGCACAGCACATTCAGACCCCACTTCGGGCCGCCACCAGGTCGTCCGAGTCGAGTCCCTGCATGCCGCCTCGCTGCGGGTATGTCTGTGGTGCCGTTGGTCCCGCTTGCACGGTCCCTGGGAGCCTGGCTAGCACTTTCCAGGCCGTCTCGCTGGCTCATTCTTACCATCAGACTCGGCTGTGCGATTCAGTTTGCCCGGCGTCCCCCCAAGTTCAGGGGCGTTCACTTCACCTCCGTGTCGAAGAAGAACGCTCCTGTGCTCCAGGCGGAGATCGCGGTCCTACTGGCGAAGGACGCGATAGAGCCGGTCCCTCTAGCCGATATGAAGACCGGCTTCTACAGCCCGTACTTCATTGTACCCAAGAAAGGCGGCGGGTTACGGCCGATCTTGGATCTGCGGTTCTTGAACCGGTCCCTTCACAGGCTGCCGTTCAAGATGCTCACGCAGAAACGCATCTTCAGGTGCATCCGTCCCCAAGATTGGTTTGCAGCGATCGACCTGAAGGATGCGTACTTTCATGTCTCGATTCTCCCTCGACACAGACCATTTCTTCAATTTGCGTTCGACGGACGAGCATATCAGTACAAAGTCTTACCCTTCGGGCTAGCCCTGTCGCCCCGTGTCTTCACGAAGGTTGCGGAGACGGCCATTGCTCCCATGAGAGAGCGTGGCGTTCGCATCCTCATCCTCGGGACCAGGTGGGGAGCCTGCAAGCGCTGCCTTCGGAGGAGGCAGACCCAGCCCTAGCTTTTCTCTGTCCGGTCCGTGCCCTGCGGACCTACGTAGACAGAACGCAAAGCTTCAGGACCTCAGAGCAGCTCTTCGTCTGTTACGGAGGACAACAGAAGGGAAAGGCTGTCTCCAAGCAGAGGATGGCCCACTGGATAGTGGATGCCATCGTCTTGGCGTATGAAACCCAAGACGTGGCCTGCCCGCTCGGGTTGAGAGCCCACGACGAACGTGACCGACTGAAAGGGAACGTCTCGGTTACGTATGGTAACCCCCGTTCCCTGAAGGAGGGAACGGAGACGTACGTCCTGTCGCCACAGTTGCTGTACCATCACTGCAGTCCTGAGCCACTAAGTTTGGCTCCTCAGTGAAAAACAATAGTGCGCTGCTCTCGCTTCCTGTTTATACCCGCGATGCGGGGCAGAGCGTGAGATGCAAATCTCGCACGCCAATGGCCATTGGCCCGTTCTCTATATCTCAAAGCTGATAGGGGCTCCCTGAAGTGATCCCCAATTCGTCAGTTACGTCCTACGTACGTCTCCATTCCCTCCTTCAGGGAACGAGGGTTACCATTCGTAACCGAGACATTTTTAAATGTTTTTCCCCCAATTTTTTCTACTCAATTTTATTTGTAAATGGACCACATGTAGTTACTCAGATCTACTTAATGTTTTTACTTGCATTTGCTCAGCTCATACGGTGTATGTAATTGATTAAACTGCTTTAAAATGTACTCCATTTTTTTTGTGTAAAAATGTTTCACCAAAAAAATTTAGTAAATCATAGTAAACGTTTTTAGAGTGTACCACAGCACACCTTCAGGGGTCTAGTGGAGACCATGCCTCGACGGGTCAGGGCTGTTTTGTTTTTTACATTCAAAAACATCATAATGAATAAGTAATAGGCTATTTTCTGCCATGGTTTTGAAGCTCTCTCAAGACACGGATGGTCATGATTGATGGGCGTGCCACACTGAAGACTTGGAAGTAAATGCCCACGGCTCGGATTGGATAAGCTTTGTATATTTAATGAGCTTTGGCTCCCACATGAGTACGCATGAGGCATTGTTTTGAAAGTGTGCGACAAACGGCAACCGCAACACCGGAACAAACACAATGATTATTCTCTCATCCACCCGCAATTAATATGAATGTTTTTTTATATTACTTGGCCCGCCCCATCGGTGGATATACGCGCGCGCGCGCCAACGTTGCAGACAGCATGACCAAAACTTCAGCAATTGTATTTTTCCTTCAAACATCAAGTCAAGAGAGTGAACGCACAAGGAAGGAATGTTATTTCACTATTTATGATGATATGTATTGGTAGCCCGTCTGGAAAACACATAGTCCCGAGATGTAGGATGCCCCGGTGACAGTGGGAAGTTATGTTTAGTTAGACATGTACACAATGTAACATTGTATTTGATCTGTAACAATGCATCTATCAATGCAACTATCACATTATCACACCATCACAACAAATTACTCACATTAGTGATCAGCTTCATGCATTCATGTAATCTCATACTGTCTGTAAATCCAGTCTCTTATTTGCAAAAAAATCCGGTGAAATGAACATACACGCAATGTCTTCCCCATGTGAGCTGGATATTCATTAAAAATAAAGTTTAACCACTCAATTCGAAGGAAGCTTATGCAGAGACTGTGTTCTTCCACAACCAGACACAGCGCAATGTATTACTCTCTTCGGCATGTTTATAGCTCAGTAGCACGATCCGTTTAGCTCCACGAGTCGGTGGGCGGGGCTACAGAAGCAGGTGTAAATATTTATCTGTAGAGGCGGCGTTTCTGCATTCAATGACGTCAGTGGACGACATATTCTGAGAGCTCTCGTTTTCTGGACCTGGTGTCAATACAAGCTTTTCTTTGACTAACAAGGAAGTTTTCAGCTCTGAAACTTACAGGATATTCTTATATCACGATGAACTTTTATATACCAAAGGCTCAAAGGAAAGTTGATTTCTCAATTCATCACCCCTTTATACATTGACTCACCATATAAAGCAATAATGAAGGTTTTTTCACTGTCGCTGCTGCCGCTGCTGATCTGTAGTTGATAAACTCCAGAGTCTGTGGTGTTGATGTTTGTGATGGTCAGAGATCCAGTGTGGTGATCCAGCTTCAGTCTGCCTCTGAATCTCTCAGTACCTTCATTACACTGAACATCAGTACAGACTTTACTCTGATGTCTATTGATTTGAGCGATGCGAATGTCATTAGAATACCATCTAATTCTGTCTTGTTGGTTTGTTTCAACACCAGTGTGTAGAGTGACTGAATCTCCCTCCATCACTGGCACTCCATCTGTATCAACACCAAAAGCACCTGAAGAAGAAATGAACATTTCATAATGAGCCAAACAAAATAATACAACAGGAAAGTCCTGTTAAAGGAGATATATATATATATATATATATATATATATATATATATATATATATATATATATATATATATATATATATATATATATAGTGTATATATGTGTATATATATATGTGTATATATATATATGTATATATGTATATATGTGTGTATATATATGTATATATGTATATATGTGTGTATATATATATATATATATATATATATATATGTATATATGTGTGTGTATATATGTATATATGTGTGTGTATATATGTATATATGTGTGTGTATATATGTATATATGTGTGTGTGTGTGTGTGTGTGTGTGTGTGTGTGTGTGTGTGTGTGTGTGTGTGTATACACATATATACATATACATATATACATATATATATATATATATATATATACACATATACATATATACATATATATATACATATATACATAATAATATACACATATATATATATATATACATATATATACATATATACACATATATACACATATATACACATATATACACATACACATACATATATACATACATATACATATACATACATACATATATATATATATATATATATATATATATATATATACATATATATATATATATATATATATATATATATATATATATATATATTAGAGCCCGACCGATATATCGGCGGGCCGATATTATCAGCCGATATTAGGCATTTTCCAAACTATCGGTATCGGCATTTATGATGGCCGATAAATGAATATTTAAAAAAAATATTAAAAACGGACGAAACACCGCTCAACCACATTATGAGTGTTGCCGTTTCATAGTTTGTCCACCAGAGGGCCCCCTACAACGTGCCATAGAGCAACACCAGCTGATTCATGTCGAGTCATGCTGCCGCCACGAACATTCACAACAACGGAGCTGTGCATGTAAGTTGGCAACGAGACATACATTGCTTGAATAACATTGAAAAGAACATCCCAATCAGTTCTCTTAACTCAAATAAGCATGACAAAATTGGTGACTGCCAAGTCCAGTTTTGCTGTTACATGTAAGCCAAGAGTGAAACAGAATTAGCTTACGTTAGGTTGTTACAGTATAACTTAGTTGACTGACTGTCAGTTTAACTCGGACAAAGTGACTGAATAAGATGTATTTCTTTAATAGCGTGACAGTTTGACAGCATGAGACGTATCATCTCTCTCCTGCCCGTTATTTTGAAAAAGTATACAATATTTTGTAGTCCATTTCTAAATTATGACTTATTATAGACGCTAACCACAAAGCTAGCTAATGCCATGGCTATCAGTGGGAGACCGCTAACATTAATGCGCCTTGGAAATCTCAACAAACTTATTCTGCCTAAATAAAGTAATGATTACTGTATTTATAACTAGTATATTTGTAGTACCAGTCCCTGCATTGTAAATCGTAAGTTAGGCTCGTGAAGAGTGAACGAAAGCGCGTTGCTGACTTCGTTCAGACGCAGCATTAACAAATAATGGATTTATTGCATCATCAGTAGTAGATTTTTAGAAGGCAGGCAGCAAATGATGATTGAAAATGGTTTGTTTGATGGATAGAATTAAAAGAGTGCATGTAAAGGGATAAGCAAGTTGACATTGTAATTATAAGGTAGCTCATATTTATACTGTATATAGTTTATATTTTGCTGTTGTTGTTATTTATCAGAAATTAACTGAATATTTTTTTCCAGTCTTGCTAAAAGTTATATTTATGAAGCTTACCACGTCTGTTAATACTGGTAACTTTGATTTTTTGTTCTGTTTTTGTTATTGTGTTTTCGTCCAAACAACTTTGTTTCATATCTTAAGTGTGTATTTTTATAAATTTTATTTATCAGAACTTTAATATAATTTTATGTTCATCTGTTCTGTTGTGACAATAAAACAAACAAGTTTATTTTTAAACTGCATTATCATATTTTAGAGAGGCTGAGGGATCATGAATAACTACAAATAACTATGTTATTTTATTTTTTAATACATATCGGCTGATATATCGGAATATCGGATTTTTAAATCACCAAATATTTGTATCGGTCTTAAAAATCCTTTATCGGTCGGGCTCGAATATATATATACATTATATATATATATATATATATATATACACACACACACACACATACACACACACACAGGTCCTTCTCAAAAAATTAGCATATTGTGATAAAGTTCATTATTTTCCATAATGTAATGATAAATATTAAACTTTTTTTCATATATTTTAGAATCATTGCACACCAACTGAAATATTTCAGGTCTTTTATTGTTTTAATACTGATGATTTTGGCATACAGCTCATGAAAACCCCAAATTCCTTTCTCAAAAAATTTGCATATCATGAAAAGGTTCTCTAAACGAGCTATTTTTTCATACCTAATCATCTGAATCAACTAATTACATCTGCAAAAGATTCCTGAAAACTCCCAGCCTGGTTCATTACTCAAAACCGCAATCATGGGTAAGACTGCCGACCTGACTGCTGTCCAGAAGGCCATCATTGACACCCTCAAGCAAGAGGGTAAGACACAGAAAGAAATTTCTGAACGAATAGGCTGTTCCCAGAGTGCTGTATCAAGGCACCTCAGTGGGAAGTCTGTGGGAAGGAAAAAGTGTGGCAAAAAACGCTGCAAAACGAGAAGAGGTGACCGGACCCTGAGGAAGATTGTGGAGAAGGACCGATTCCACACCTTGGGGGACCTGCGGAAGCAGTGGACTGAGTCTGGAGTAGAAACATCCAGAGCCACCGTGCACAGGCGTGTGAAGGAAATGGGCTACAAGTGCCGCATTCCCCAGGTCAAGCCACTTTTGAACCAGAAACAGCGGCAGAAGCGCCTGACCTGGGCTACAGAGAAGCAGCAGTGGACTGTTGCTCAGTGGTCCAAAGTAATTTTTTCGGATGAAAGCAAATTTTGCATGTCATTCGGAAATCAAGGTGTCAGAGTCTGGAGGAAGACTGGGGAGAAGGAAATGCCAAAATGCCTGAAGTCCAGTGTCAAGTACCCACAGTCAGTGATGGTCTGGGGTGCCATGTCAGCTGCTGGTGTTGGTCCACTGTGTTTTATCAAGGGCAGGGTCAATGCAGCTAGCTATCAGGAGATTTTGGAGCACTTCATGCTTCCATCTGCTGAAAAGCTTTATGGAGATGAAGATTTAATTTTTCAGCACGGCCTGGCACCTGCTCACATTGCCAAAACCACTGGTAAATGGTTTACTGACCATGGTATTATGGTATTATTACAGAGAGAAGCATCGAACATCAGGGAAAACAGCTAGTGTGTGAGTTCTGTTTACATTTTCCTCATTTGATCTGTAGTTCAGCTGTTCTTTAGAACGCTGTCTGTTTGCTGTAGTTGGCTGTTTGTTGTAGTCTGGTTTGTTATTGTTTGACCTCGTGCGAACTAACGCGTTTCACTGGGCGTGGCCATAAGCCAGCGTGGTATATAGAGCGTTCATTGTTTACTTTGAGTCAGAGAGAAGCATCGAACATCAGGGAAAACAGCTAGTGTGTGAGTTCTGTTTACATTTTCCTCATTTGATCTGTAGTTCAGCTGTTCTTTAGAACGCTGTCTGTTTGCTGTAGTTGGCTGTTTGTTGTAGTCTGGTTTGTTATTGTTTGACCTCGTGCGAACTAACGCGTTTCACTGGGAGTAGCCAGCTGTATTCAATAACGACATTTAATGCGAGTATAAATTGAGTAGTACTCCGCGGCAGCGGAAGCGGCAGCCCTCGTGTGAAGCCCTCCTCGTGTGAAGACCGAAGAGTGTAAAGACCATTCGACTCTACTCTGCGCGACTCCACTCGAGCAAGGACACCGACAAGGCACTTGAGTATAGCTATATATATATATATATATATATATATATATATATATATATATATATACACTTTGTCCACTTTTGTGTTTTTGCTTGTTTTCATCTGCTAATTTCTCTGACCCGTATTCACAATGTGCTTCCAAATCTCTACTATTATCACACACACCCGTAAATCACGCTCTGTACATTCTAGACGCCGTAATCCTACTAATCTGCGTAGTGTACCCATTTCCTCTGCAACATTAATGTCCATTCCAATTGGTCTCTGGAATTGCCAGTCTGCTGTAAACAAAGCAGACTTTATTTCATCTATTTCCACTCATTCACATCTCAGTCTCATGGCTCTAACTGAAACCTGGATCAAACCAGAAGACACTGCCACTCCTGCGGCCCTCTCAAATAATTTCTCTTTTTCACACACCTCTCGCCAGATTGGGAGGGGCGGAGGTACTGGTCTGCTCATCTCAAAGGATTGGAAATTTGAGCCCATCCCTTCTCTATCTGGCAACTGCTCATTTGAATCGCACTCAATCACTGTCACTCACCCTGCTAAAATCCATGTTGTAGTTATTTATCGTCCTCCAGGTCAACTGGGTAACTTCCTGGAGGAATTGGATATGTTACTCTCTCACTTCCCTGAGGATGGCACTCCTCTGGTACTGCTCGGTGACTTCAACATTCACCTTGATAAACCCCAGGCTGCAGACTTCACCACTCTTCTGACCTCATTTGATCTTAAGCGAGTATCTACTACAGCTACTCATAAATCAGGTAACCATCTTGATCTTATCTACACACGCTACTGCTCCACAGACGTCACTTTAGTTACTCCTTTACATACCTCAGATCACTTTCTCATCACTCTTAACCTCCTACTAACTCCTAACACAACACACACTCCTCCGCTGATTACCTTTCGGCGTAATCTACGCTCACTCTCTCCCTCCCGTCTATCCACTATGGTTTCCTCCTCACTCCCTCCACCTGCTCAGTTCTCAGCACTGGACACTAACAGTGCTACTGACACTCTTTGCTCCACTCTAACATCTTGCTTAGACAACTTCTGTCCCCTTTCATCCAGGCCAGCCCGCACCACTCCCTCTGCCCCCTGGCTGTCTGATGTTCTCCGCGAACATCGCTCTGGACTCCGGGCGGCAGAGAGGAAGTGGCGCAAAACTAAAAACACTACTGACCTGACCCTGCATCAGTCTCTTCTCGCTTCTCTCTCTAGTAACATCTCCACTGCTAAAACTACATACTTTCACAACAAAATACACAACTGCTCTGACTCTCGTGCACTCTTCAGAACGTTCTCTTCGCTCCTCTGTCCTCCCCCCCCCTCCTTCATCAACTCTTACTGCTGATGACTTTGCATCATTTTTCACACAAAAAACCTCCTCCATCAGCAGCCAATTCTCCGCACCACAAACCGACACGCACATCTCAACAACCATAACACATACACTCCCCTCTTTTTCTCTGCTCTCTGAAGCTGAAGTCTCCAAACTCATCCTTTCCAACCACCCCACTACCTGTCCGCTTGATCCTATCCCCACCCACCTCCTTCAGGCCATTTCTTCTTCTGTTACTCCTGCACTCACTCACATTGTCAACACCTCTCTTCACACCGGGACCTTCCCCACAGCATTTAAGCAGGCTCGGGTAACCCCACTGCTGAAGAAACCCTCTCTTAACCCAGCACTTTTAGAAAACTACAGACCGGTATCCCTTCTGCCTTTCATTGCAAAGACACTCGAGCGAGTTGTTTTTAACCAGCTCTCTACATTTCTTGAACAGAACAACCTCCTGGATATCAACCAATCAGGCTTCAAAAGCAGCCACTCAACTGAGACTGCCCTGCTCTCGGTTACGGAGAAACTGAGGCAGGCAAGAGCGGCTTCCAGATCCACAGTACTTATCTTACTGGATTTGTCTGCTGCTTTTGACACAGTTAACCACCAGATCCTCCAGTCAACTCTCATGAAGATGGGCATCTCAGGAACTGCTCTCCAGTGGTTCAAGTCTTACCTCTCAGGTAGGTCCTTCAGGGTGTCATGGAGAGGTGAAGTGTCTAAGTCACATCATCTAGCCACTGGAGTTCCACAGGGCTCAGTGCTTGGACCACTTCTCTTCTCCATCTACATGTCATCACTGGGATCGGTCATTCAGAAACATGGCTTTTCCTATCACTGCTATGCAGACGACACTCAACTCTACTTCTCATTTCAACCAGATGATCCCACGGTTGGTGTTCGTACTGCTGCCTGCCTAACAGACATTTCTGCCTGGATGAAGGAGCATCACCTGCAACTCAACCTTGCAAAGACTGAACTGCTTGTGGTCTCAGCCAACCCAGCACTTCATCACAATCTCTCCATTCAGCTAGGATCATCAACCATAACTCCGTCCAGGACAGCCAGGAATCTTGGAGTTGTGATCGATGATCAGCTAAAATTCACTGACCACATCACTGCAACAACCCGGTCCTGCAGATTTGCATTATACAACATTAGGAAGATTAGACCCTTCCTATCTGAGCAGACCACACAACTCTTGGTCCAAGCTCTTGTTCTCTCCAGACTGGACTACTGTAATGCTCTTCTAGCAGGCCTTCCGGCATGCACTATCAAACCCTTGCAACTGATCCAGAATGCAGCGGCGAGGGTGATCTTTAACGAGCCGAAGAGAGCGCACGTCACGCCTCTCTTCATTAGACTCCACTGGCTACCAATAGCCGCTCGCATCAAATTCAAGGCACTGGTACTCGCCTTCAAAGCAACCACTGGCTCTGCACCAATTTACCTTAACTCGCTTGTTCAGACATACACACCCTCCAGGAGTTTGCGTTCTACCAGTGAACGACGCCTTGTGGTGCCATACCAGAGAGGCATGAAATCACTGTCACGGACCTTTTCCTGGACTGCCCCCACCTGGTGGAATGACCTGCCTATCTCAATTAGAGCAGCCGAGTCTGTAGCCATTTTCAAAAAACATCTAAAGACGCATCTCTTCCAGCAGCACCTGACCAATCAAGAATAGCACTTAACATTCTATTCATTTTTCTGTCTGTCTAATTAAAAAAAAAAAAAAAAAAAAAATCCTGTGTGTTCTGTGTTGGATTAACTGAGACTTGTTACAGCACTTGCATACTGTAGCCTCTGACTGTTGTAGTTGCTTCTATTGCTCTCATTTGTAAGTCGCTTTGGATAAAAGCGTCTGCTAAATGACTAAATGTAAATGTAATGTAAATGGTATTACTGTGCTCAATTGGCCTGCCAACTCTCCTGACCTGAACCCCATAGAGAATTTGTGGGATATTGTAAAGAGAAAGTTGAGAGACGCAAGACCCAACACTCTGGATGAGCTTAAGGCCGCTATTGAAGCATCCTGGGCCTCCATAACACCTCAGCAGTGCCACAGGCTGATTGCCTCCATGCCACGCCGCATTGAAGAAGTCATTTCTGCAAAAGGATTCCCGACCAAGTATTGAGTGCAAAACTGAACATAATTATTTGAAGGTTGACTTTTTTTGTATTAAAAACACTTTTCTTTTATTGGTCAGATGAAATATGCTAATTTTTTGAGATAGGAATTTTAGGTTTTCATGAGCTGTATGCCAAAATCATCAGTATTAAAACAATAAAAGACCTGAAATATTTCAGTTGGTGTGCAATGAATCTAAAATATATGAAAGTTTAATTTTTATCATTACATTATGGAAAATAATGAACTTTATCACAATATGCTAATTTTTTGAGAAGGACCTGTATAGTTTGATATAGTTTGCGGGTAGAGAAATCTGTCTGGATTCATAATGCAACACAAACAAACAGCAGAAGAATATCATTGATTTACAATGTAATGAAAAATGTAATGAACATCATACAACACATCCTGATTTATATATTGCCCTCCTATCAGTGCATTCACACAGCCATACTTTCATAATAAATATTACCCATTATGAATATTTAATAGATTCATATTATCCATAAAATGTTTTTACATTTTACTTTATAAAAATGTTTTTATTTTCCAACACATTAAAATTCAATGGCATATTTTTCTTTAAAATATTGTATTTATTTTTCCAGGTAAAGAGAAAAGACAAATCTGAATATCACTGCCAAAATATCAGTAAAAAACGAAAATGTGATTTAAAGGAAGGGTAGGCAATTTCGTAGAGGCTAGCAATACCAAGCTAGCTTTGAATGCATTAGATCTAGGGCTGCATGATTTGGGGAAAATAGCTTATTGCGATTATTCTGGTTAAAATTGCGATTGCGATTTAAAATGCGATTATTATTTATTAGTTTTTACAAATGAAAAGTATGTATATAACATTTTGTGTTTATATATTAATGTGACTAATGTGACTTAATTATTAAACTAAATTAACCATATAAACTAAATTACTGATCTAAAGCCCGCACTGTCACTGTATGATAATTGAAATGAACTGATGACATCACCGTTTTCTCCAGAATGGCTATAAGGCTGAATAAAATTATGTTGTATTATTTTCCTGTTTAACACTGTAAAGCTGTTTTGAAACAATGTGCATTGTTAAAAGTGTTCCAAAAACGTTGACTAAGATTAAATTAACATGCATTATTGTTGATGAAAAAAGGCTTTGGGTGCTCGAGCCCCTGCCCTTTTTCAAAATGAATCAAAAGTGCCCCTCTCAGACAAATATCAATAATAATATCGTGGTCAATTAAACAAAATAAATGTGATTATAATAACATGACAATGTATACAATAGTAACGAACGGCTCAAAAGTCGGATAATTTCTGTTAAGGCGTTGCCATAACGCGTTGCTATGGGTTGCGTGCGTTTTGATTGACTGCTGATTTTCCACGGCTCTAGAGCCAAATATGGTTCTTTCAGAGAGTGTGTGGCCTTACGGGAAAAAAGTAAACCAACCATTTTTTTTTTATCCATAATCAAAGCTAATGTATTGATTTAATGACAAATCTACATATATTATATATTTTAAAATATTACACAATTCATCAATGCCCGTTTGTCATGTATATACACTAACTAATATATATATATAACATTTTGTGTTTATATATTAATGTGACTAATGTGACTTAATTATTAAACTAAATTAACCATATAAACTAAATTACTGATCTAAAGCCCGCACTGTCACTGTATGATAATTGAAATGAACTGATGACATCACCGTTTTCTCCAGAATGGCTATAAGGCTGAATAAAATTGTTGTATTATTTTCCTGTTTAACACTGTAAAGCTGTTTTGAAACAATGTGCATTGTTAAAAGTGCTATATAAATAAGGTTGACTTGACTTAAAAAAAAACAATTATTATTATTATACAAATCTGTGCTTTTTATCTGTGATATCAATTCCTTAAAGTCTATGTCTTTAATATGAAATATGAGCCTCTTATGCATCCACTGTGGGTATTAAAACTCCTGTACATTGAAGAAGAACATATGGATTGTCATTTATTTAGAGAGAAGTTATATTTTTCTTATTTTCTACCCAAAAGTTTCATTCATACTGGAGGCCAGAGGGCGCCCTCGAGCAGCAACGGCACATTTGCGCCAGTGAAGTAATCGTTTGTTTTCAGGAAATCCCTATAGGAAATCCCCAAGGGGGTAATCCTACACCGGGAAAGCACCTTCCATAGGGGCAGCCATTGCTAACAAAGCCATCACCTGCTGTTAGCATCCCATTGACTCCCATTCATTTTGGCGTCACTTTGACAGTGAATAACTTTACATCTGAGGCGTTTAAAGACTCCATTGGTCCATTGTTTATTTCTAAAGAAACACGACAATGTATAAAAGGCTCCATTACCTTGTATCTTACACTATCGCCCCGTAGAAGCCGTTTTTGTAAAAGTAGGCTAACGATTGCATCATAACCACGCGACAACCGGCGCATAGAGAAATTACCGTATAGACAGGAGGAGAAGCTCGCAGGCAATCTTTTACTGTCTATGTGGCAATCGGGGGGACGTAGAGGCATAATGTCCGATAAAGTTAAGGGAGAGGCATGGGGAGAAGCCCATAGAGAGCCAAAAGCAATGGGACAAAATATTTCAACAACGTGATTCAGATTTCACTTTGCACCTAATGTGAAGCTTGCGCTGTATGCTGAATAAAACGAAGATAGAAACGCTTTGACTGATTAAACATGAAGATAATACTTCTGCGACAAGATATGGTGTATTTGAGTTCTTCAAGCCTTCTCGGGTATTTTCATAATAATAAAAGTATGCAGTGCTGATTGACATTCTGTGATAAGAAGCCACATCAGCTGAACTGACGATATGAAGTGAGTTAAAACATGTTATTAAACGTTGTATTTGGTTGGACAACAGGCATTACTAGTTTGTGAAGATGTTTGACACATGTTGCTCAAACTCGCAGTGCTTTCAAACGGAGCAGCGTTTACTCCTTTACTTCACTGACACGCTGGGCATTTATTTATTTAATAAAAATGGCAGCCTTTGTGCTTTCATAATCGCACATAAGCCAAATCACGATTGCAGTTCGATTTTGATTATTCGTGCAGCCCTAATTAGATCCCATTCCCACCCTCTCTTCAGAGCATCTCCAAAGCCACGCCTCCTTGAAAACACATTAACACACAGCAGAGTCAGAAAAGCGTCTCGAGAGACAGCGTTAAATGACCTCATGTCTCAAAGCACATGACATTACAACAATAATAAACAACTTACAGAGCTCTAATTGTACCACATGACCTGACCACTCCTGTTAATTTCGTCAGACGAGACGAGACTAAATATGTCCGTCAACAGCCTTTTTTTCCATGACTAAGATGAGATAATGACGAGACTGCACCAATGTCCAAAAACGTTGACTAAGATTAAATTAACATGCATTATTGTTGATGAAAAAAGGCTTTGGGTGCTCGAGCCCCTGCCCTTTTTCAAAATGAATCAAAAGTGCCCCTCTCAGACAAATATCAATAATAATATCGTGGTCAATTAAACAAAATAAATGTGATTATAATAACATGACAATGTATACAATAGTAACGAACGGCTCAAAAGTCGGATAATTTCTGTTAAGGCGTTGCCATAACGCGTTGCTATGGGTTGCGTGCGTTTTGATTGACTGCTGATTTTCCACGGCTCTAGAGCCAAATATGGTTCTTTCAGAGAGCGTGTGGCCTTACAGGAAAAAAGTAAACCAACCATTTTTTTTTCATCCATAATCAAAGCTAATGTATTGATTTAATGACAAATCTACATATATTATATATTTTAAAATATTACACAATTCATCAATGCCCGTTTGTCATGTATATACACTAACTAATATATATATATATATATATATATATATATATATATATATATATATATATATATATATATATATATAGCCCCATTTTTACATTTGAGCCCCTGCCCCTGAAGAACTCTCTGCACGGCCCTAACCTATATCCTGTTGTTGTTGTTGTTATTGTAAGTTAATAATACAGTTTAGTAAAAATGTAACAAACAGATTAAGCAACAAAAAAAACAATAATAATAATTCAGAATTGCCGTTAATACTAAAGCGAAAGTATAATGTGCACGGCCGAGCAAGCAGAGAGAGCGTTTTTAGTTAATTCCTCACTGTCTAAAATTGTCTCACTGTCACATCCCTAGTGACTGACTGTCTTTCTACAATGCTGTTGATGAACATATTATTGATTGCTATCAGGATGTGAATAGAGTTTCAACCAGAAAAACAAAGTTAAAAAAGTGCCTTTCCTACCTTTAAACATAATGACTCACCATGAACAGTAATAATGAAGATCTTTTCACTGTCGCTGCTGCGCCATAGTTTATAAACTCCAGAGTCTGTGGTTTTGGTGTTTGTGATGGTCAGAGATCCAGTGTGGCAGTTCAGATCCAGTCTGGCTGTGAATCTCCCATCAGCATCTTCACACTGAACATCTGTACAGTTCTTACTCTGATCTCCACTGATTTGAGCAATGCGAATGTCATTAAAATACCATTTAATATCTTCTTGTTTTATTTCAACACCAGTGTGTAGAGTGACTGAATCTCCCTCCATCACTGACACTGACACTCCATCTGAAACAACACAGAGGAAATCTGAAAAAGAAATGAACAGTTCATTATACACCATGGGCGGATCTACAGGGGGGCAAGGGGGGGCAGGTGCCCCCCCCACTCTAGAGCCTTGCCCCCCCAGCTGCCCCCCTAACTTTGATGATCCAAAAACTGTACTTGTAAAAACAACCCGCCAGTATGTCCAATACATTTACCAAAAGTAAACCATTTAATTTTTTATTTTAAATGTATTAAAATTAAAATACATAAAATACCCCTCCCCCCGCCCCTCAAATACTTAGCTACGTCCCTGTTTCAAACGTGCAGAGCGGCGTTCGCTCAGTCTGGCTCACACACAGCGAGTCTGCTGCGGTGCGGTGGCCCTACACATCAACTGGAGAGACTGAGCTGCCCCAGAGCCCCTGAAGGTGAAGTGAGTTTCCCCAGGTGTAGTTTAAACACACTTTTAACTTAAAATTACATTGTAATGAATGTATTGTATGCTAAAGACGATTCAGCAGCAGCAAAACAGCGAGACTATTACGTTAGCCAAAATCAGCGGTTGTGATTCGTAAGAGCACTCTTCCCTTTGATTAGCCTAATTTTGATTTTAGTAAAGACAAGAACAGCTTAATAAAAAATATAAAAATATTGTATCCATAACTGCCAAATCTCACGCATTCACCGTGAGACACGCGCAATTGACACTTTTCACGCTCTCACGCACAGAAAAATCGCGAAGCAAAGAGGACACAGAGACCGACAGACAAGACAGAGCAGGTTACTTATGATATAAAAAAAAATCTCGGCTCTCAGATTCTGTCACTTTTATTACGAAATTCAAACAATAAATGCCGTTTTGGCGCTTGTAAATGTTACGTGACAGATCCCTAGCTGCACGTGGACCGATCATCTACTAGCTAATAGTAAATAAACACGAATGAACAATGTTGAAAGAAACAGTAGCCTAAAACTTACCTAAATGTATATTCATCATACATAATATCGACCAATCAATCTAACAAAGGGGTCAATAAAACAACTGGAGAACAATTATGGCACATAACATTTACCTCAGGAAAGCCATTTAATGATTATGATTGAATGATTTAGCCATTTAGGCTATAGCACATTAGTTGGCTAGAAATGTGCTATAGTCAAGAGTATTTTGCTAAATATGTGTAGTGTACCATATTACATATTACATATTTATTATATTTTTATTTATATAATTAAATAAAGTTGTTATTATAATAAAAAAAAAGCATCATATGTAATTTGAGTTATTTTTAACCTTAAATAACACTGCCAGCTGATAGGGCTCTCTGTATGTTTACAGCAGGTGAGTTGTTTTTTCTTGAGATTAGGTACATCTTGTGTGCCTAATATTTATCCAAATGAGTCAATATTAAATCAAATCACAATAATTTAATTGAATTGAAATAACAAAAAAGTGTAGCTTACCAGAAATTGTACCATGTAAACTGTAACATGTTGAGAAACACATAACGCTGTTTTTGAAACATTTTGCTGCAAAGCACAACAACAGTCGCCTTAAGCTTTCCTAAAAAAGATGGGTGATCATGGGTCATTTCATTTGTGGACTGTAATTATAAGTTTTTAATTATAATAAGAACTTGAGTATTGTCCACTGTTGTATATTTGCAGTCCACTGCAGCTTGGACACAATTATGGTACTTTTTTATATTTTCATTTTGCTTTTTATACTGTTTTGTTTTGTTTGAACACTGGGCTTATTCCTGTTGTGAATTAAAAACCTTTGTAGTGTGTAAGGGCATGATTAAACAATAAGTACTGTAGTTTAAAAGTGGTTTTGTGTTTGTTTTGTTAAAGCAATTCACATATAGTGATTTCCATGTACCGTCTACCCCTGCCACCCTGCCAAGACCTCTTGCCACCCCTTTGCCCCCCCATGTAAAATTTTCTAGATCCGCCACTGTTATACACCAAACAAAAACATTTACATTTAGTCCACAGCAAGATTAAATAACTTAATTAACAGAAGGGCCTTCTTTAACCCCTGGAGCCGTGTGGATTACTTTTATAATGGAATAATGAGCTTCAAATTTTGGGCTGCCTTTCACTGCCATTATAAAGCTTGGATTAGCCAGGACATTTTTTCAGATTGTGTTTGTCTGAAAGAGAACACATTTTTGTCCCTTTTATCCCTTTAATGCTGCCTTCATGTGCTATTGGAATAATCGTAAAAACATTTTTTTTAGGTAAAACATTGGACATGAGCACCCTCTCAAGAGCTCGTAATCACGACATCAGAAGTGGGAAGTATCATAGCACGTGGAGGCAGCATTTGTACATTTGGCTTCAAACATTTACTTACTCTGTCATAGGTTACTTGTAGATATACCAAATCATATGACTTTAACATTTACACGGACCTAAATATTTTTCGCCGAGATTTTTTTTTCACTACATAGGAAAACACAGACCGAAATACAGCGAAATACGAACTGTAACCGCATTTCTGTAGAATATAAAGCGATTAGAGTTTATAGGCTAAAACAGTCTTTTTCGGTTTCATCGTCGGCCTGAAGAGAGATAATAAGCCTACATGTCTTACCGTGGTCGAGTAAACACCAGAGCAATAAGAGCAAAGTAAAGAGAATCTTCATTTTCAAAAACAATAGGTTACTTGCGTAACCCCGGTTCTCTGATAGCATTAAGTGAGGTGTCTCACTATGGGATACGCCCCTTCCTCGTATTCCTAAGCCCTATTACATTACGCCAGCCCCAATTGGCTGGCAGACGTGACCCCAGCAAACACAGCAACGTTGTAAAAACGTTTTTTTCACGTTGTGAAAAGGTCGTGATAACGTTTTTATCCTACGTATTTAATACGACAGATGTCGGGTTTTTTTCACGTTATAAAAACGTTTTTTTCACAACGTTGCAGAAACGTATTTATAACGTATTCATCACGTTACCACGTCTCCTTTCAACGTTGCAGAAACGTATTTATCACGTCCAAACTGTTCTTCACTTCACACATGTAATCAAAATGTTTTTACTGTTATCTTTGAAAAATGACTTTAATATAAAACAATATTATAACTACAGTAAGAGAAATAGATTAAGTGGTTTTTATAGATCTCTTTATAATTCGTCATAGGCTAGTCACAGGTTACGATATTTCTGTACATCTGAATATTCAGCTCATTACTAACACTTTTTACATTTCACCCTGTAGGGCGGACCTCTGGTTGTTGCCCATTTTATAAAACTACATTAACATATGTGGTACTAATAATTTATACTATACACAAATGTAGTCACTCATTGTATTTATTCACACAATATAAGAAATATGATTAGGTCGTTCACAAAAAAAAAAATCTGTCATTTACTCAACCCTGCGTAAATCCAATGTAAACCTGTATGACTTTCTTTCCACTGTTGAACAAATGGAGGTGTTAATGTTAACCTTAGTCAGGAGATAAGCATAATGTTCCTTATTCACCATTCACTTTTTTTGAACCAAAGAAAGTGAATGGTGAATAAGGTCAGAAACATTAACTTTAAGGTCTAACAAAGTCACACAAGTTTGGAACAACAACAAAAGTGTTAAATGATAACACCTTTGTCATTGTTTGTAGAGATAATGTATAATTAAATTCCAGTACTTTCAAGGACCTTGAGATTTTTTTCAAAGACTACAATTAGCGCCCTCATTAATAGTAACAGAAAATTCTTAACAGATAAATAAAACTACGCCAATAAAACAAAATGGTACAAATAAAGTACAGCAATTTTAAATAAGAACATTAACAAATAGAAAAATCCAAGAAATGTCAGTGCACAGATGTTATAACAGAAAAAAACTCATCTGTAAAATGTACATTTTATCTAACTAGTTACAAATTATTTTATTGCAATTGTTATAATAATTAAAATACAATTTATAACTTATTAATTAATATACATTACATATGTAAAGTTTATAATGGCTATTATTGTTCAATAAATAATATTTTATAATATTGGCATACTTGATTTTGAGAAACAGTCTGTGTTTTAGTTGTATTTCAGCGCTTTCGTAGCAGGTTACATTGTTATGCCAGTAGGTGGCAGCAAGGGGCTGTCTTAATGAGTGAGTTAGTAAGTAAACCATTCATTCAATGCAGATTCATTCTGTTATAGTGCTGAATTCTGTGACCCTAGTTATAAGGTTAGGATTAGGGATGGGTTTAGTTGTATCAGTCAACTAGGGTCACATCATTTGGTAGGTCAGATTTCGGCACAACACCAGAAATCGGACGCTTCATTTCATAGAGATCATTGCATTTACAATCGTTGACGCCCGTCATGTAAAATTCCCTTAACCACTGAAAGAATACTATGACAAAGATATAGATATACAGCAAATGTGGGGGGAAGTATGTTTCACACCGGTGCACTAAATAGATGTATTATAGCAAACAAAGTTTAGTCATGTTCTTGAGTAATATCTGCATGCACCTAATTCTGCAGAGAACATATAATATGACAGCAGACAGCAATCCATATGAGAGAGAAGTCTGGTGTGGAAGGTGGATCTGGAACCGACTTCTGTCCAGGTTGTCACAACATCTCTTGTTTATCTGTCTTCACAAACTGCCCTGAAATACAATTAAAATATCAACAATGATTGTTATAAATATAATGTGAGGTTCTTACATTCAAAATGCTCATTTGGCCTCTGTGTTAAAGTGTGCAGAGAATTCTGCCGGACTGAAATTTAGTCTTTTAGTCATTCATACCCTTCTTATGGTAGCTAATTTATAACACAACAATAAATAACTCTCAAAAATAAATCTCTTTAATACTGCAAATACCACGTAGAGTCATATGATTTCCGTGATGCAAAAACATGCATGAAACCACAGAATCCAGTCACAATTTACTGTATAAAGCGGAACGCCACAGAATTTGGCAATTTTTGAATTAATAAATTAAAAGTAGGGCGGTACAATGAATCAGATACCGATACAGACTAGTGTCTGTGAATATTAAAGCTAAAAAAACTGCTAATGAAATCTGAAGTCTTTATGTTCTGCCATGTCTGTGTGAATGAGCGCTGCAGTTTCGACTACTACGCAAACTAAAACGTGTGTGACGCTTGCAATGATTTCAGTGTCTGCTGTCTCTCTATACATTAACTTTATCTGCAGAGCTCTCAGAGTCACTTCATGAACATTTTACCATTTAATTTACAAGAACTATCAACATTTGTTGTATCATATACACACAGGAATGTTCTCTGCACATCCATCAGAATCTAGAAACATAAACAATTTGTCACAGAGCCAACAATATGTGGTATACAATGTCAGGTTTATTAGAAATAAATAAACTAGAGCACGTGGTTAAAATGCTGAAAAAAGTAAGAATATACAGGATATACAATATATAATATCTTTAGATATCAGATTTTATGTTTTGGGGTTTTACAGATGCATGGAGATATATAACGTTACGTAATAATAATAATTGATGGAAAACCATGTAAGAAAAAGGTGTTTGAAATAGTTTCAGCTCATTGTCACGCTCCATGTGAGTGACGTCACCGATTAACTTTACAGTGCAAACTTTTAGGTTAAATAATTAGATTAACGTTACTTCCATTCATCCATTGACAAATTGCCAGCAAAACGTTAACAAAACTATCAAAACCCTCTTATCTTCACATAATATGTGATTAAAACCCCAAACTTTCATAAACAAGAGCTCAAGGCTAGTTACGTTAGCCTAAGCTAACGTTAAGTTACCTCTCATTAAGTTAGCCTAACGGCTAACGGATTTTTTCCGAAGACACTAACGTTAAACCATTTCTATAAATTAAATATTCAACATAACAACGGAACAGTTGTATGTATTATATGTGTAATTTAACATTAAATGTGTAATTTTAGGGACTAAACTTACCTGAAATCAGTGAAAACAACAGTGACAGGACGCAGGCGGAGTCTTGCTGTTTCACTGTGTCGCCCCGTTTCCATGGTAACTCCCACCGCTCCAGTTTAAAAGCGACTCGAATGTTCAACACGCACGCCCATTAAACACGTCATATGTCAATTACACAGCGTTTCAAGAATTAAAACATCACATAGGCTTACTGATGGAGTAGAAAGTGTCCCGAAAGTTGATAACGTTGTTTAATTGGATAGTGCAGCCTGGCCTACATCATCACAGGTTCGTGCGTATATAGTAATAGTTATATTTATACGCATTTTCGTGTGATCGGGCTCATTTTTACACTCTATGAGCTGTTTGATCCACGCGCCAGGCTCGTGATGAGCTATGAAACAACAATAATCGATTGGATTATTCTAATATAGCTTGCTATCAGTTAAATGAGCAGAGACCACTGAAAGTAAGCATTCACATATTAGGCTACCTTTAAGTCCTTTTGATATCGAATGCTCAGCTGCATAAATCAGTCTCACTCAGTCACTGAATCGCCTCAATGGTAAAATGTTACTGATATTTTGACACAAACAGAACGTAGCCTATCATTGGAGGTTTGGCATCTGGTTGTATTTTGGTACTGTCATGACGTTTTTTAAACGTCCTATTCCAACGTGCAGATTACGTTATTTTAACACCAGAATAAAACGTCTAACAAAAGTTGTAGTTTGGTAGTAGACAAACGTAATATTTACGTTTTTTGACTACTTAAAGAAAACGTACCAGGTTGGTATTTTTACAACGTTTTTGAAACGTTTTATTTTGGTTACATTATTTTTCTATTTAAAAAACGTTTTTAAACCGTCTTTAAAACGTTGTACTGCAACATTACCTAATTGCAACCAAAATACAACGTTGTGAAACGTTGTAAAAACGTTTTGTGTTTGCTGGGACGTTGTGTCTGGGAGTGGCCTCCCCCTCCATCAGTATAAAAGAGGCAGCACAACGACATTCAACGAATCACTCTCTGAGACCACTCAGTAGTCCCGAGTCATATTAAAGATTCGTTCAAAATGAACGAATCGTTCATGAACGACACATCACTAATTCAAAACAAGCACACCTCTTCCTCGCTTCACATAGCAAGGAGGGTGATCTGGTGAGACACCTCACTTAATGCTATCAGAGAACCGGGGTTACGCAAGTAACCTATTGTTCTCTTTCAAGCATACGTTTCGGTGTCTCACTATGGGATATCCTAACTCCCGTATTGCCAGATAGCCTGCCTCGAAGTCTCCTGCCAACCACCATAACTATATTCAGGGCTGAACAAGTCATGACTCACGACTCACATTCCTACGCTCAATACTGCATGTGCTAACGTTTGAGCTGTAACATCCAATTTGTAGAATCTTGCAAATGTATGCGGCGAGGACCAACTCGCCGCTTCGCAAATGTCATGTATCGTGACTCCTTTAAATAGAGCCCACGACGTTGACATTCCCCTCGTTGAGTGTGCACGTAAACCAGACGGGGGCACAAGACCCTTGCTAGAATATGCCAACGAAATATCCTCCACTATCCAGTGCGATAAACGCTGTTTAGTAATCGGTTTCCCCGTGCGTGGTTTCGCCCAAGACACGAACAGCTGGTCATTCTCCCTGAACCCTCTGATTCTTTCTGCGTAAATGCGTAAAGCGCGCACTGGGCACAGCGCATTTGACTTTTGCTGTTCTGATGACGCAAAAGGCGGTGGGGAGAAGGCTCTCAACTCAAGAGGGATGATAGAATTAATTATTTTAGGCATGAATGCAAGATTAGGTTTCAGAATTACCCCTGCATCCGCATGCATGAACTGCATACACGCTGAATGCACCGAAAGTGCATGGATCTCGCTTACGCGCTTCGCTGAAGCCAAAGCTAACAGCAGCGCTGTCTTAAATGACAATATTTTTAAATCAATCTTGTCCAACGGTTCAAATGGGGACATTGAAATAGCATCAAGCACCAATGCCAAATCCCATGAAGGAGAAAGCGGTTTTGAAACTGGCAACGCGCAGCGTGCGCCCTTCTTGAATCTGCATACTAAAGGATGCTGCCCAACAGTTTTGTTATCAAAACCTATGTGACAGGCAGATATAGCGGCCAGAAACACTTTTATGGTTGAAAACGCTTTCCCTTGGTCTATCAAATCCTGCAGAAATGATAGAACGACCGCCACCGAACACTGAAAGGGAATTTCGTGTTTAGCCGTGCACCAACGTTCAAACACGCCCCATTTGCACTCGTAAAGAGAACTAGTAGACGAGGCTCTAGCATTTTGTATGGTCCTGATAACACTGTCAGACAGACCAGTTGTGTTCAAATTGAACCACTCACTGGCCAGGCCCATAGTGCCAGGCGTTCTGGATGAGGTTGAAATAGCATGATCTCCGCCAGCCAGTGTTTCCCTGGCCACCTCGGAGCTATTAGTATCAGCCTCAATCCTTCCGCCCTCACTCTGTAGAGTGTTGGGGATATTAACGCTATCGGTGGGAACGCGTAAAGGAGAGTGCGAGGCCATTCGTGCGCCAACGCATCTATCCCCAGGGGCGCGCTCTGGTCCTTCAGTGAGAAGAACAGAGGACACTGAGCATTGTCGTGAGACGCGAACAGATCCACTGTCGCTCTGCCGTATATGCTCCAAATCTGTTCGACCACTTCCTTGTTCAATCTCCACTCCCCGTATAGAGGATTGCCCCTGGACAGCAAATCCGCACCCTGATTCATTACACCCTGTATACGTGCGTCGCTCTCAGGGAAAGAAGATTGACATTGCCCCATAAGATCAGTTTGCGTGCTAACATGTGCAAGGGAAGTGATCTGAGACCCCCCTGTCGATTTATGTAAGCCACAACCGTAGTGTTTCTGTTCTCACAAGGACATGATGTCCCTTCAGAAAGGGAAGGAAATGCTTCAACGTCAGAAAAACGGCAAGCATTTCCAGATAGTTTATATGAAGATCGGCCAGATGATGACCCCATCTCCCATTCACTATCCTGCCCTCGTGGATGCCCCCCCAACCTGACAAGGACGCGTCCGTTGTTATGACTTTCCTGGCTTGAAACACGCCCATGGGTACCCCTTGAACCAGAAAGGTCGGGAGTCTCCATTGACGCAGTGCCAATACCGCCTCTGACGTCACTCTCACTCTCGGGAGTGCCGTAGTGGATCCAGCCTCAGAGACGCTACCCAGCGTTGAAACTCTCTCATGAACAGTCTGCCTAAGGAAATGACTATAAGGGCTGAGGCCATCAGTCCCAATAGCCTGAGGCATGTGCAGAAAGAGACACTTTTTCCCTTCTGAAATTCGGCCAGGCACCGAGTGAATTTTACCACCCTGTCCTCCGACAGTCGTGCTCTGAATGTCACCGAGTCCAGTGACAGCCCCAGATATGTTATGGACTGCGTGGGAATTAAAACACTCTTTTCTGTGTTTAGTTGTAAACCCAGCTTCTGTATGTGTTCCAGAAGCATAGCTGTAAGTTCTCCCCCCAATATTTCAACATGAAAATCACAATAAATCAAATGAAAAATATGTAGAATGAATTTATTTTGTAACAATAATTTTGTTCGTAATCAAATATGAGTTTGTCATAAATCAGACAAAAAATTCTCCCCCTCCATTGAACCGATTGGTAACACCCAACCAATGAGTCACACTTTCACCAAAACAACGCGAGTGGTGTTTGAATGGGAGAGCACACGGGTAACGTTAAGGCCTGTACACACCGGGACGAATATCGCGCGCGCTTATCGCCAGCGTTTTTCGTGCCGTTTTTCGGCGCGTCTTGAGTGTTCACACCCAAGCGATTTTCACTGGCGCTGCGCCGAGTGAACGTGCACGTTCAGTCGATGCGCTCCCGGTACACAAGATGGTGCTGCGGCACTTTAAGCCTCTGACACTCGTCACACATAAGGAGAAGAGAGACAGTATTTACGTGATTGCCAAAACCATAGACATATTATGTATATGGACAAAACCATTCACACACTTTTTGCTAACTGGCAAGCAGCATTAGCAGTTCATCTTCTTCTTTGTCTACTTACTACTTCTTCGTCGTATCAATGTGTGCTCGGCAAGACCGTTTTGCGCTTGAGCGCCACCAAGTCGTGTTTTACTGTCACTTCAGCAGCTCCAGGCACGTGAACAAAAGCGCCGATCTCATTGGTCGGACAGTTTTTTACGCGCCGCGTCAAAATAAAAAAACGAACCCGAGGCGTTTTTTTAAAAATGACGCTTTTACGCCTGGCGTTTTGCGCGTCGGTGTGAACACTCATATTGGCGCCCATTGTTTAGTCCCGAGGCGTTAAACATCGGCGATAAACGCGTGCGAAAATCGTCCCGGTGTGAACAGGCCTTTAGCGCCAAAAATGAAGAGAAGCGCTCAATAGCGCTGCACAGCGGACTATATTTAACTGCTGGTCAGAGAGGGATGGAAAAAAAAAGCATTTACTGAGAATGAGGTATGAGAATATTGTGTAATAGCTAAGTACACGCCACATATATTTTAGCTAGCTAATCCATTGCACTGTATTTAGCTATAACTATCAGTATAACAAGTTACCAAAGCAGCCGTCTGTTTTGCTAGTTAATTTTTCAATGGTGTCTGTAATTATCAATGATTTACAGTTGTTCAAGAGCCGATTTGTTTCCCTTAAAAAATTTTTTTAAATGCATTATAGTGGAATGTAAAAATCTTAAAATAAATGTCTAAACGTTGTCTCTTTCATATTTGTATTTGTTGAATTTGTAATCTAAAGCATGTAGGCCTAGATAGATAGATAGATAGATAGATAGATAGATAGATAGATAGATAGATAGATAGATAGATAGATAGATAGATAGATAGATAGATAGATAGATAGATAGTGAAAGTACGCGTCTTTCAGGTCGATCGACGTGAACCAATCGCCCTGGCGCACTATTTTTAGGAGTGTAGAATGAGTGAGCATTCTGAACTTGTACTTTCTTAAGTATTTGTTCAGTGCACGCAGATCTAATATGGGACGAAGACCCCGAGTTCCCTTCTTTGGAACGAGAAAGTACCTCGAGTAAAACCCACTGTGGCTTTGCTCGGGTGGGACCACTCTTATCGCCTTCTTGTTCAACAGAGAGGAAATTTCTTCCTGAAGAACATGCTTTAATTCTCCCCGCACCTGAGAATGAACTATCCCTTTGAATTGCGGGGGAGAAGTGACAAATTGCATTCTGTACCCGTACTGTATCGTTCTCAATACCCAGCGGGACTGTGTGCATTCTCGCCACTTGTTTATTTGCAATGTTCTGGTGCCATCGTGTGGCTGAGTCGTGAACGAGTTTGTGATCTGTACTGCGCATGCGTGGGCACTTTGCGTTTGGACAGAGTTTAAGTGTGTCATCACCTCTAAGGGGGCGATAACCCCCTGAGGAGATGTAATATTGTGTTCTGTTAGTATGTTTTGTAACATTTTTTGTGGCGTTATGTTTTCCAACATGTTTTGGGGGTACAGTGAAAACTTTATTGAGTTTTGAACATGGAAAGTGCTTGTGACTAGTGGGTGGGTGTGCACCACTGCACCGTCTCTCGTTGTTTTCACCGCTCTGCTTCCCCTGGCCCAGCCGGGCTGTTTTCCACACAGAACATCTGGAAGTGGGAACTTCGGAACTCGTTCCTTGTCGAACACTGAACTTTTGAGGGTCGGGAGCCAGCGAACAGGGGGGCTGTGGGCTCCCGTCCCTGAGGAAGGTCCCATCAAACTGCCTTCTTCTTCCTCCTTGCTCCCTGATAATGGGCATGAGGTTGAGGAGCTGGCTGAACCGTCTGAGCTGTTGCAGGCGGATAGTTCTTTCTAGCCCAGGCAGTTCTCTGTTCCGGTGCTCCGCCCTGACCCGCTGCATTCACGTTCGGTCTCTGCCGTTTAGGAATACGAAAGCTGGGGGGTGGGCGGGCCGCGGCCTGTGCGAAGGTCTGCCGAGGTGGCGGAGGGGGTACAGTCTGTGACTTTCTAGGCACGCAGAGTTGCAGAGCCTCATCATCCCTCTTCTTCTCCTCGCATCTTTTTTGCATCAGTGACAGTGCTGAGCCAAAAATGCCCTCTGTGACCACCGGTGCGTCCAGGATGGCGGATCCTCCCTGCACGGGCATCTTGCTTGTGAATCCTTCCATGTCACCGCAACCTCCTCCAGCAGCTCTGGAAATACTGGAAGGAGCTGTCGTGCTGCCCGTTTCGCTCTCGGCAGCCTCTTGCCCTCATAGCGAGACTTTGCAGTCTCTGCTACCACGGTCGGCCACGGAATATTTAGTTTATCTGCAGCGCGTTTGCACACATCTTGCAGATCTACACTGAGAAGCGGAGAGGATGGTGCCCCGCCCGCCTCTTCCGTGGATCCCGCCGCTGCGAGGAGTTGTGCCGAGTGCGCAGGGGGAAGGAAGGGGGAGTCCTTGAAATCTTCCTCTTCCTCAGAGAGAAGATAATCGGATTGTCCCTCTTCCTCGAAATCGAGCGCGTCCTCATCCTCGTCCGTGCTGAGCACACCAGGCAGAGGGACGCACGCGTCAAGCTCTTCACTCCAGGACAGAACTGCCGTGGTGGGCAGCTCTACTGCAGGAATGGTTACCTGCGGAGTGGCAGCTGGAACAGGGCTAGGTGACATGAGGGGATCTTGGCCTGACAGGCTAGCTTGGCGTGCTAGCCTGCGGCGAAGGCTCTTCATGGTGAAGCGTGCGTAGTGTTCACAGGAGCCGGGGTTCTCGATCGCCAATTGGGCATGTTTCAGCCCGAGACATGCAGAGCAGACCTGGTGTGTGTCCTTGCATGAAATTTTGTTCCCGCATGAACACAGTCGCACAGAATCTCCCTCACTAGCCGGGATGGTTTGCATTGCTGCGGCCATCGTTGTATCGAACAATCCTTGCAATCGGCTGGAATGCAAATTGAAGGAGCCAGACGAAAAAACGGCGTGGTGGCCAGCGGTTCGTCCAGAAGTTTGTTCTTTGAAAAGGTAGGCTTCAAGGCTTCTGGTGTGAAGCGAGAAGAGGTTTTTTAATGTCGTTGTGACGTTGTGCTGCCCCTTTTATACTGAGGGAGGGGGAGGCCACTCCCAGACACAACGTCACGTCTGCCAGCCAATTGGGGCTGGCGTAATGTAATAGGGCTTCTGAGGAATACGCGGAAGGGGCGTATCCCATAGTGAGACACCGAAACGTATGCTTGAAAGAGAACGTGTCCTAAAAAAAAAGTGAAACTAGTTATGGTGAGCAGTTTATGCACTAGATGGTGACCTCGGCTGGACAGAACAGTGGAAATGCAACAAAAACTCAGGCCAATCATGGATATAAGGCACTTTTTACAAACCCATTGCAAATGTTTTATTGAAAGTAAAAATCTATCAACTGCAATTAAATAATCATCTAATAAGATTAAATATAAAGTTTCTGTATAATAGCCTATGTTCTTTTAATCATTTTCAGAGCTTATTTAGTTTGTTCCATGGATGGCTTTGCTAAAACAGGCCAATAAGAGAATATTACTATTATTCCTTTTAAAGGGGTGGTAAACCACGATTTCACTTTTCTAACTTTAGCTAGTGTGTAATGTTGCTGTTTGAGCATAAACAACATCTGCAAAGTTACAACGTTCAAAGTTTAAAGCAAAGGGAGATATTTGCTTTTAAAGAAATCAATTTCTAAGGACTACAGCAAACGGCCAGTAGGGACTACTACACATTCCTCCAGGGTCTCTGATATCACCAGCCCCAATATTTACATAAACCCCTCCTCCGAGAATATGAAATAAGGGGGGGTGAGGCCATTTTGTATCGCGGGGAAGCGTTGTTTTGGTATAGTTATTAGGCTGGAGTGTTGTTGCCGCAATGCCGACGAAACGCTGTTATTTTCATCCGGATTGCAGGTCCACTTTGTTCAGCCGGGGTGCGTTTAACATACAACATGTTATATGCTTGTGTGTATAAGAGAGAAGGTAACAGGTCGCATTTACAGCAGATATATGGTGCCCATCATAAATCAAAGCACGAGACAGACAGGGGTCGGAGGAGAAGACCAGAAAATGTGGCATAATGGACAATATTCGTCTGTATTTGCAATACACGAGCAGCGGTTCAGCTGCGCGAGACAAACCCTGCCAGTGTGAATGCACGACGGGCGCGCGCGGCTCCCGCTGCACATTTCAAGGAGGAAAGCTTCCACAATCTTCACGAGTTCAATGCAGGATTCGCACAACGGCTTGTCCTGAAAGATGGATTTAAAAACAAGCTGTTTATGGGCCACAACCTGTAAGTATGATTTATTTTTCGTTGATGTGTTTTCCTGTAATAGTTTGTATTGTTAATTGTACGTTGTAGCAAGGAAGTACACAGATGACAACGCTGTTTGGCTCTGCAAACCAGTTTGTTAAATGCTCATTCATACTTAACGTTATCCGACAAATACCCAACGTTACAAACTTTTTTAAAATCTCAACAGCGAACTTGGCATTAGTGTAAATTATTCTTTGATTAGAGCTTTTATGTATTGTTTATCTACAGGCATGCTATACATGGTTCTGTGTTTGATTTGGATACTATAGTAAAGCCAATGTTTAGTGTTCGTTCTTGCGACAGATATTTGGCAAATCGTTCTAAAAATACAAAAGTAACAGTGCCATTCAGTAGCGATCACTATAGATCCGCAGTCTTTACTCTTGAGGACTGAACAGGTTCTGCTTGATCATCTTCACTAAAATTGTCTGGGTCTGATTCGGGCTCAAATTGGTATGGTTTTATTGACGCCATTGTACTACCCAAAGCACAGTCTACCGGTAAAGGTAAGGGGCGTGACGTTTCCGACAAACGTGCACTAGGCGGTTAGCGAATCACAACACACTGGGCCAGCTAACTAATCTGAGCCCATACAACCCGGAAACCATCAGACCATTTTTACGCGCCGATTGCCAACAAAACACACATTTGATGCAGTTTCACTCACCGTCTGCAGTTTCCACTCATGACCGGGAACAAACAAACACACTTGCAGAACTCGTTGCTGCTCCAAAAAATCAAACTGCATCCACTGTTTCCTTAACGCTGGGTTATTTAGGAGGCTGAACAAGGTTATCTTTCCTTCACAACCAGAAAAGCACTTCTTTGATGACATTGTCGATTTCGTGGTCTAAAAACAAAATGACAGCGCTGCCAGCGGCTCCCGTAACCCGAACAAAGCTCACTGATGGATGCGCTCTTGCTCTCGCTCGGGTTGATGTGCACACACACTCATCGTGGAGAAGTGCCCATACAAGCAGTTCCATGCTTTATGACCTCATATAGGGCCATACTTGAGAGAGAGAGAAAAAAAAACCTTTCCAAAACTTGTTCAAATGTGTGAGTGTGTGAGGCACAGAAATACTTCATCATACGATCAACTAATTAAATGTTTTTTTTTTTTTTTTTTCATGTTTAGCATGAGAATTCAGCTCTTTAAAGATCCCATGGCATGGATTGAGGTGTACTTTTATTGTTAGTATGATTTTTACATTAAAAAATGTCATAATTTCTATACTGATATTAGCCCTCTGGCTTGAAAACTCTGTTTCAAGGGGCGTGTCTGCTGTGAGACTTAAGTGAAAACACCCACTGTTGTGATTGGCTGACATCTTTGCATTTGAAATGAGTGTTAGATTATGTGGCGGAGGGGGCGTGGTTTAGCGAGGTTCGCAAGCACTGCCAGAGAGAGAGACGGACAGCATAGAGAGAACTTAGAGCTGGAGAAAGATTGCTGAGTAAGTTTTATCGAGTTGTTGAGAGCGCTGTGAGCACGAGTTTATTTTGTTTGTATCTGAGAGTTCTGAATAAACACGAGTCCCAGTCACGCCGACCCTGTCTTCTTCCTCCTTATTCTACGAATTTTGTAACATGTGGAACCCCTCTCGAATAATTTTACTAAGTTTTTTTTACCATTACAGCCGTCGAGATGAACGAATCGTGAAAGTGTTGATTATCTCTTTATTTTTAGATCTTTTCCCATCACATGAAAAGCTGCAGTGAAGAGCATTGAGTACACAGACAGTCTGTTGATCGCGTGAATGCAGTGATCTCGTCATTACAGCGTTTTCTCTCACAAAGTGCTTTGACCACAACTAACAGCAAACATCACATGGACATGAATACAAAAAGAGCTTTGTTGTGCAGCATAACAGCGTCATTCATTATAACGTCAGTTTGGGCAAGTGTGCAGATGAACTCGCGACGTGTGATTGACAGCTCAGAACATTATAAAGAGAGTGTTCTTTGATCGCTAATGTAGCGTCTAATCACAATTGAAAGAACAGATTTGTTTCATGCTATAAAAAAAAGACGTGAAGTTGACGTTTTAGTCACTGGCTTGACTCACTGATGCATTACGCTTAGGGCATCAAGACGGCCAGCGGCGGGACTGACAGTATTAAACGATCTAGAAAGAAAGTCTGTGTGAACTTGAATGATTAGCTACACATCAGAAATCACTGATCACAGATCAGGCATTAATGAACACTGTTTGTACTCACTGTTTGTGGCGGTGCTGTCGAATCCACATGGTTAAAGTCTGTTTGTAAAGCCTGTGCTGACATCGTGACTGATAAACTGAATCCATTCTCTCCAAATTCTCTGGGCGGGCAAAGCAGAGTAAGGGGAGGTAACCATTACCCGTATGACGACATACAGGGAAGATTCCAGATCGGCTCGTCTGAGATCTTATTTTCTCAAAGGCAGAGCAGGACAACCAGAACTCGGTTTACACCTATCAAAATTTCTAGCCCCTTGGGGACCATATACAGGCTAGGAGAACTCATATTAATGTTAAAAATCTCACAAAATGAAAATTTCATGCCATGGGACCTTTAACAGTGTAAATAAGTCAGAATGCATGAATTAGCATTAACCCCCTTTAAGATATATCAGTGCAAGATGCTTTCAGTTCAAGCATTTTAGTCTGGGACTAGCTTAAGCCTCGTCTGTGAACAGAGCTAGAAAAAAAATTAACTAGGCTATATAACGTGTTCAGGTTGTGTGAACTATAGGAGGTTCAAACTCTGTCGTGGGAGGATTCACTGCAGCTTAACGGTTATCAGCAGATTTTTTTTCATTAGATCAGACACTGAACGGGTAAAGAAAATGCTTGTTTTGTTCTGTATGAGCTGGTCAAGATATAATTTTTTTTTTTTATGGCTTAATATTTCAGAACAGCAAATACTGTTTACTCAATGCAAACACGTGAATAGACCAACATATTAACCAATCAGGAGCTTGCTCTAGTAGTGACAACAATGAGGAGAAAATCTGGTTTATATTAATCATATATTAATATCTGGTTCAGACAAGTGTGCATATGATTATCACTGTGATAACATTAAACATGAAACACAACCCAGTCTCTTTTTGTTAAATGCAAGTTTATGTATGATCAATAATACAAAAGTATAAGTAAAAGGTATAATAAGCTATACATGAAATAAAGCAAACAATTCAGTCAAACATTCAAAGTCAGTGCTAGTAGGCTACAACGGTAACGTAAAGTTAAATGAATGTGAAGTAATGAAACTTCTTTGCCCTCAGCCTAAACGATTTGCCAGGTAATAAATTATAGATCCATGAGACCAAAGGTTGCCGGACGCAAGTAAACTCAACATGCAAATAGCGTGATTTATTCGCGTCCGGTGTGAACACACCATAAGAGTGTACGTATATATTTTTTTCTGGACAACAATTTAATCTTTAATGACAGAATATGTGCAATTCACCTTTATTCCACAAGGTGGGGGTGAGGGCACTCTCCACCAGGTGTGGCTTCCTTTTGTACTCTAGCACAGTCATTCCCAAACTGTGGTCCGCGGACCACTAGTGGTCCGTGAGGGTACTGCAGGTGGTCCGTGGAAAGGCAAAATAAAATAAAATTAAATACAATTTTTTTTACCTTCATTTTACCAGGAAATTCCCATAAAAAAATAAAAAACAAAAAGAATATGTAGGCCTATATTGATATAACATTTGTATTTAATTGTCAAGTTATTGTGCGATTACTAAAATAGGCTAGTGGCGCTCGCCCGTGACGTTCAAGTTCAGTGCTCTTATGGATCGGTGGATAGCAAAAGGTTCTTTGAAGAGAAAAGAGAAAGTGGCAGAAGTTACAAAAAATTAAGAGATTGACAGTGAGTCGGATGCATCTATGAGCCAGAATAAATAAATTAAATATGTAGCAGCCGTTGTGTGCAGTAAACTTTCTTTTAACAAGCCTGTTGTATATACTGATGTGATGACTAGTTATAGTTTTAGTGCTAGTAAGCCTATTTAGAGGTGCGTAATAATTCAGGTAGGACTGTGTGTAGACATATTTTATTATGTGTGTTATGAGGTGGTCAAAATTTTTTGATTACAAATAGTGGTCCACACACACAAAAAGTTTGAAAACCCCTGCTCTAGCACATGGCGTCTCGCTAACAGACATTTGTAGAGCTGCAGGCTGGGCTACACCTAACACAATCGCAAGATTGTACTCGCTCCCAGTGTCCATTAACCCTTTAGGCACCAGAGGTTTTTTCCTTATACTTTCGATTTTGACATCTTAATTTCAAAAGGCTTTATCTTAAAAGTGATAAAAGATAGAGTTTCTGTAAATTAGAGAAATATTAAGGATGACCCAAAGTTTAAGTAGGGATTACACGTTACAATCTAATTAGCATATTATGACGTCATATGGTGGTCGTCACCTTGGATTATAGAATTTTCATTTAAAGTCACATGTTTAAATGATAAAATGCAGCACTTCTTTCCCCCAAAATGTCCCTCACCTTCTGTATGCATATTGCACAATACTGAATGCTCAGGTAAATAGTAAATAGTAAACAAACTGTGTAAATCGTTACTAATAAATGGTAGAAACAAACCAAATGCATGTAACGGTTGGCCTTTTGCTGTAGAGACTTTCCATTTACTACATAAAGTAGGCACTCTGATTCCATGTATGGGGCACATATATATATATTATTCATATGACACACAAACACAAGTCAAGACAAGACCTGTTTAGTTTAAAAGATCACTCGCCACGGCTAGGCAGAGATCATGAGTGAGATGAGACAAGACGAGAGACAGAAGCATGCGCGCCCGCCGAGTGTGCACAGTTCGGACTACCTTCATTGTCATTGCGACTCCCCATCCTGCCTCCACATTGCCCCCTAACTGTATTTGCAATACACAAGCCGCGGTTCAGCTGCGCGAGACAACCGCTGCCAGTATGTATGCACAATGCGCAGCTCCCGCTCTCCATACGCACCACTCCTGCCCTGCCAACGCACTGTTTGCACGTGCGGTGTGAAGCCGGCGTAACACGCCTGCTAACTTCGCAATGAACACTCCGACCCCGGGAAACACCACTGTGTTCCCACCACTGACATTGGGCAAAGGACCATCTACATTGGGCAAAGGATTCACTGTTTGTGCTTGGTGTAGGGCTATACTTTCACTTTCAGAATCATGTCATATTCTGAAGGCAGATATTCCCCTTCAGAATCAGGGTCCGCGAATAGAAGACCCAACACTTCATTGCAGGTAAGCTTTATTGATGCCATTAGAAAATAATAATAATCTAATGCAAATACTCGCTGACGTTGACAATATTGCTCTGATAAAATGGCTCACTTGCACACTAGCTCCGCTTTTGTTCACACTGATTCAATGTGCTCTTGCTCGAAGTTTTTATATAAAAGCATGATGTTTTTTTAAGTCGGGATGAAGTATGACATGTCTGACATCTAGTGGAGGGGAGGGTGAACGAAATTTGACACCCTATTTGACAAAATCGGCCGTTTTATTCAGTGCTGCGAGTAAACTCGACCGTGGCGCCTAGAGGGTTAAGTAGTACTGACTCGGTGTCATCGCTTTCTGCGCCATTCCACTTTACTGACCGGATGCGTTCACTATTTTACTCGGGTGAGTTTCTCCAGGAAGCCCTGAGTTCCTTCAGCACTGTTGATGCCTACACCAGAGTGCATGCCCGCTCGTGTCAGCCCTCGTGTCAGGCTAGGTGCCTCCATGTGCATGGTTCCGGGTAACCCCCACATGTGTATTTCCGAAGTAAGTCTCTTCAGCAAGTGTCTTTTCCTTGGCAAGACCACCAAGATCACCTTGCCACCCCTGGGGTTAGGGTTAGCCCTGTGGGCTGGATACCTCAGTTTTCCATATGCATCCCATACTCGGGTCATATGTGTATTCTGTAAGTCCTCACTGCGGGCAGGCATATTTCCATGTGGGAAATGCTTAAATGCTGGAAGACAGCCGTTGTGGCGAGATTAGATATGGACCCCATTCCGTCAGTCACTGACGTAACTTAGAGTGACTGACTGAAAGAGAACGTCTCGGTTACGTATGTAACCCTCGTTCCCTGAAGAAGGGAACGGAGACGTTACGTCCCCGTGCCACAACCGCTGTACCACTGGTAGGGCCGGGGTGCTCAACCTCGGCTCCTCAGCAGGTAACATAAATGCGAGATTGCATACACGGCTCCTTATATACCCACGCTGGTGGGCAGAGTTCGAAATGCAAATTCTGCAGACCCATGGCATTGTTTTGCCAATGGCTCGTTTTGTAGAACTCAAAGGTGATAGGCTTCTAAGAGAAACCCCTATTCCGTCAGTCACTGACCTAACGTCTCCGTTCCCTCCCTCAGGAAATCATGTTACGGCAGGCCGAAAACAAAAGAATTGGAAGCATCATCAGCAAAACTTGAAATGGCTCAGCGATTTACTGCAGTCAAATATTAGTGTCACTGTCACTTGATGGTGGATCTGGTGAAGAAACTATCAGTGATCAAAGTATTGATTGGCCACACTTTATATTAGGTGGCCTTAAGTACTATGTACTTACATCAAAAAATAAGTACAATGTACTTACTGTGTTCAAATTGTATTGCAAAACACCTTTGCTGATATTGAGGTGGGATATGGGTAGGGTTAGGGACAGGTGTGGGTAAGTTTAAGGGTAGGGTTAGGGACAGGTGTGGGTAAGTTTAAGGGTAGGGTTAGGTGTAAGGGAAGTGTCAACTGTGTAATTACAAATGTAACTACAGAAATGAATTACAGATGTAATTACATGCAGGCATTTTTACATAAGTACAATTTAAAAACATGTATGTACACAATAAGTGCATTGTATCAAATGATTAATTGAAATGTTAGTACATAGTAGTTAAGGCCACCTAATATAAAGTGGGTCTTATTGATTTTGAACGTGTTGAAAATGATAGTTTTGAGAATATGTTTGAGATGGAGAATATGAGCCAGATGCTGAATATACTGGGAAATGAGCTCTGACGAGGACAATGATGGTATAAAACATGTGCTCAAACTGAACCCTTCCAAGCTCCAGAAGGTAACAAAATATATTTTATTTTATTCTTATGTAACTATTACTCTAATTTCAGGAGTTTTATATTATCGCGACAGGTAGAGATCCATCTGTGTTAGATATAGATCCGGGTTGCTAAAGACTTGAATATGTAAGAATGATTGACCAAAGTGTCATGCATTCAAATGTTAAAAGTCAGGGATAATAATGGAAATTTCTAAACTGAATAAAAGGTTTCCTGAAAATAACTGGATGCAAGATCTACGCTGGGCCAGCCTTTCGATAAAAATGTATACCAGTCGCACCAACTAAAACCACGACCAGGCACAGATAGACCCAGCGTATATTTAATACTTTAAACTTAATACATAAAACTTTAATACTATTGATAGTGCCCATCACTAATTCCTGCTATGACCTGAAGACAGACCTGTAATGTTTATTTGTTCTAGTTTAATGGTGTCATTCAGAGATGGACTGATGGAATGGCCCCTGAAAAGTTGCCTTGTAATAGTTTTAACAATTATCTGTATATATATCTAGTGCAAAACATAGATATAAAATGCTCATCTATATGCCCGGATGGCTTTTTTTTTTTTTTTACTTCTGTACAAAAAATGTGGTTTGATCAGTTGGATGTTCTATATGAACATGTGTTATTACTGGAAGTGTGGGGTTGATTTCAGAGAGTGTGTATATTTGAGGAGTCAGTAGTGTGTCTATAAACATAATACTATAAATGAATGAATGGTGTAAATTTAGAAAAATACTTTATCCACAAAATGCTATAACTACAACATTTAACAGCAGGAGCCAACTGACCATGTTACTGTAACAGAGGTCAGCTAGTAGTTGCTGTGCGCATAAACCTTACTCTTCTGATCTCAAGAGACGCTCTAGCGACTGAAGCTAGGGGTTGCAGCCTTTAGCCTCATTGTTAGAGCGTCCGACTCTCATTCTGGCAGACCCTGGTTCGAATCCCGCTAGGAGCGGGTGGTTTGAACAGGAGGGGTTACATTGGTGTTGTGACCCTGATGGGAGTGAGGTTTAGGGGGGTGAGTGTGACGGAGGCCAGCTGGTAGTCGCTGTAAGAGTAAACCTCACTCCTCTGATCTCAAGAGATGCTCTAGCGATTGACCCTAGGGGTTGCAACATTTAGCCTCCTTGTTAGAGCATCCAACGGTCATGCCGGCGGACCCGAGTTCGAGTCCCGCTTGAAGCGGGTGGTGCGAACATAAGGGGTAACATTAGGCATAAATAATCTTTCATCCAATATAAAATATAGATACGTTTTTAAATTACGGTTTAGACACTGTGTTTATATTGCTCAGAATAGAGTTGAACAGAAAGTTATCTTGAGTAAAGGTCAAAGGTTTAGAGTGTTAAATGTAGAAGATCACTTTACAAAGGATTCAGTGTTTAGCTCAGTTATTTCTGATTACAAATTCACAGATTGAGTTAATCAGATCTGTTTTAATGGCATCCATCACATGAACATAGAGAGATCTTTCAAGTTCATTTCCATTGTTATAAAATAGTGTGTTTGCAGGATTAGGTTTGAGGCACTTATTCCTTGGCTGATGCTCATGGCACACAATTATTGTCTCTTACTGATGTCATGTTTTGGTAGTACTTCAGCTCTAAACAGATCTGATAAACCACATCAAACAGGATAAACCTGTGAAAGAGAGAAATTTGCACAATTAGACATCTTTTCCATTGTTCAGACAAACAGATGACATTTAAAATAAGTCAAACACTCTTTACCTGTTCTAGTAAACTCTGCAGATCTTCAGGAAATGTGTCGGGAGAGACCGTGCATTTTCATCACAGCGATTATATTCTACAATACAAACACATCAATACAACACAATAATTACATGATATAAAATCACAATGAAAAAAAAGTTAAGAACTGAAACAGACAAAATGGAGTAAAAAAGACAGATAATGTCAAAGTAGTCTTTACCTTGAATGCCCCACCACAGCTCTCCATCTTCCTCCGCACATCAAATGCATAAACTCCAATCAGAAATGCGCACAAAAGGCACAATGACACACTTTACAATGTTTTGTTGTACAAAGTCACAATTTCAAAACTTATTGCATTCAGTAGAAATATAAAACATCTGAAATCTATAACAAACAACAAATTTTACAGTGAACATTTAGATGCTTAACATCATTAAAGGCTTGAGCAGCAGTCAGTAACAGTTATGGAATATATCTGACAATATAACACACATTTGGTATTGTGTAGCTGCTTCTGTCCAGTGCAGTTATAACAGGTTCAGTTCCTCAGTTTCAGCGTTTGATAAAGGACACGGATCATGGATTTGAGCTGCCTTTCTTTAACCACAACATTCAAGCATCAGTGTGGAGTGCAAAATGCTTAAATTCTCAAGTATTCCAGGTAAAAAGTTGACAAAGCTTGTTGAACACATGAGATTTGCTGGTTAAATGAAGTGTTCAGCATTCAAAACTCAACATACTGCGGTTTTCAAGCTCCATGAACGAAGCATAAATAATGTTTTTAGTGCTAACATTTGGAGAACAAACATTATTTTTAATGTTACTGGAAAACCCTGAAAGAATGTTGTAGCTGAAGTTCTGAGAACGGTCCCTGATAGCTGGCATAAGTGTTGCCAAGAGACCAATGCTAAAATTGTAAAAATGTAACACAATCAGGCATTCAACAGTGTTGGTAGTACAGACTGAACTGCCTTCTCATCTGGGACCAGATTTACTACACAGGGAAAATTAGCGTGAGAGCGCTAAAGTAAATTGACTAGTGTGAACCTTAGTAAATCACCTTGCGTGAATCATTTAAATACTCTCCTCCTATGAATTTTGTGTCTGAAAGAGAAACTCCTACAAATGCATATGCAACAAGGTCAGCCGCAAAAATAACCCTGTCCATGCCTTTTCATCGCTAATTTATCACGGTCTTAAATACTGACAGTAGTTTTTAACGGCAAAAGAGGGTTTGCTGTGAGTGAATCTGGCCCATAGTCTGTGCAGAGAACTTGCATCTTGCAATATGCAATTTTTGGCCAAAATGTCAGTTTTGAAAATGTATTCATGTTTCCAGTCAGTTATAATGTAAATAAAACATTTGATGTCAAGATCATGTTTACATGCACCCACATGATTCTAGTAATCGAACCAATGGCTCAGTTGGATTGACACGACTTCCTGTAAACACCTCAATCAATCCATCAGACTGAAAATCATCTGAAATAATCGTATCAATAGGAGAAAATAAATAAACATGTAAACATTTGAAGTTTGACTGTCTTCTCAGTTGGATTCAAAACTATGCATGTTGTTCATGTTTACGCGTCTTGCATCTTATGAACTGGTCATAGAAGAGACTGAATATTTACTAAATGTATGCTCTTCTCTTCTGACATGTCTGTCAGCTTTTGTTTTAGGCATGTTATCAAGGCAAACGGCAATTATACTTGTGGTAGCTCCAGTGACTATTGAGGTGGTTCTGAATGCCCATGTGCTGAGGTTTTGTTCTGAATGCATGTGATGGACCCTTTTCACATTCCCACAGTTCTCAGAAGCGGAAGTCCTCATAGTTCAGTAAATGTCTATAGTGGTGAACGAAATATGTGCATTCACATTTGCGCCAATGGCAAAAGAAAAGATCCACGATGGCGTTTCCATGACTTTCCGATAGAGGAAAATAATGATCTTATTCCATTTCTTTTTCTTAATTGTCTCATTTCTCTTCATGTTCCTTTTTAGTGACACTATTAAACTAATAATGTTAATTATCAGCAGCCATCAATGGCCTATCAGTCTCTGTAGTGGACGTCTCATTAGCAACACCCTCATGTGAAGTCTCAGTCGGATTAAGGGGCACTTCACCAGTCTCCTGAAAGAAAGAAGCAGATTCACAGAAGGTAAAACAAATGATCAGGATTTATGATTTAGCTACACAATGATTCAGTTTTGTGATTGTAAAGAGCCCCGTTGTTCATTCTGAAGTAAAACAGCTCAAGAGCAGCGCTCTCTTAAAGTGTAACTACAGCGATTTTCAACCTGCTTTGTATTGTTACAATGTCATAAGTAAATTAACACGTTCCTTGTTCTCGGTGTTACCTGGACTGAGAAATTCCCGTTTATTTGTCAGCAAAGGTTCACCTGATGAAGTGAAATGCTTTTGGCAGCTCCAGGGCTTTCGTGAAAACTACAGATTATACTTCCGCATGTTTGTATCCCCGCCCACGGAGAGTCGGATTGACAGAGGGTTATTAACAGATCAGTAAGTGTAAGTGTTATCACTGAAAACTGTATTGTACAATCTCTACTCTTTAAACAGCATTATGATATAACTGAACACAGTAGCCAAGTTTACATCCACTTGTTCCACAGTTTTGTTATCAATGAAGTGAATACGTGTAAAAAAAAAAAAGACTGCGCAATTTGCTGTCTCCAACCTGTTTCCATCCAGTTGACCTTTTACAGATAAAATGGTGTGCATAATGATGTCATCCGCAAAAAAAACAACAACAAAAAACGCATAGGTTTTGTTGTAGCCCAAAAACCTTTTTTCCCCTTAAGTCATTTCCATGCATTACTTTGTATACATCACAAATTATATAGCATCTTTCACATCCCAAACGTTTGTAAAAAGCAGAGAGTAATGAGACAATTGAAATTCGCCAGTTTGCTGCTTAATATTTTCACGAATAATAGGCCTATTACTAAATTAGGAAATATTAATTAGAAGATCACAGCGAAGTCTGAGAGGACTGCATGAACTGCCTTTATGACAAGGCCCATGGGTTTGGACACAGGGCAGCTCATTTTTCCCCTGTATGGAACATTTTTGTATCCATAAAAAAAAGATTGGTACAGTCAGGGGCGTAAATTTCATCTAAAAGTTGGGGGGGGGACAATAAACATGAAATTTCTCAAGAGCAATTTTTGAAGGGGACACAAATAATACAGCCAAAATCATACTTGTAAGGATATGTGTACCAAAAAAAAAAAAAAAAAAAAAAAACATTTCGTACTTATTTGGCGTTTTGGTGTACTGAAAAATTATCTAATGTCCGTTTTTCTTTTCTCTGTCATTTTATCTGACCAACAACACAAAGCGATAGTAGTTTAAATACGATTAAGGTTCACCACGCAGTCATATTATAATTATTAAATTATCTTGCGTCCTCCACATTTTATTATATTAGTATAATAAAAGTATTTTATATATGATATTCAGATATTTGGATATTTAACTGCAACAAGCCTCTGATCTGCCCCTTATCATATTGAGCAAAACCCAACACAGATCTGACTGAACTTTCGGTTTAGAATTAGCCAATTTTTAGAATTTGGGGGCGGTTGCTTGAATTTTGGGTTCATTAGCCTATTATTCGTAATGAAAAACACAACAACAAAACAGTGCAATGACACACTCCCTTAAATAGGCGCTTTTACGCTTTGAAACCAAATCTTGGATAATCTTGTCTGTCAGCTGTTTGCTTGTTCGGCTCGTACTGTATTGAGCAGACACGTTCAGTTTTTAATTGTTTTGTCAGTTCTCTAACTGAACTGAATTATTTTATTACTATACAGCGGAGCGGGGCGGTGATGTTAACAGTGTTTGGCCTAATCTGTATTAAAGAGAAAAGAATCACTTCATCTGACGTTAAAGTGAATAAAATAGCCTTGACAGCTACTTACTGGTGTTTCACAACTGCTGTCTGAAGAGCCTTGTTCTCTCCCCAAACTTGTGGTAGTTTTTCTACGGTCTATGGTTAACGTTAGTTGAGGTGCACGGTGGATCAAACCACTGTGAGGCAAGGGGGGAGGGGGGACTCAAAATGTTTCTAAACTTAAAACGCATTTTTTTGTCCCGTTTGCGTTTGTATTGTTTTACTACTTACACATTTATTTTAAGTATATATTGTTATATTATTTACAATACTCAGCATGGTTTTTAGGGGGGGACAGCCCTCAGATTGGGGGGGTCCTGTCCCCCCCGTCCCCCCCGCGATTTGCAGACAAAAAGAGCCAAAAAGAGCCACATAAGCCAGGATGGAAACCTGGCTTATGTGAACATCTTTCTTACTTGTACACGACATTGTTTCGCTTCGGGCGAATAATTGACAGAACGGCAGTTTCTTTCTTTTTCCCCTCCATTTGGCCTAAAACACTGTTCGTGGTCATCCAGTTTGAAATGTTGACTACATACTAGGGATGCATCGAATCCAGGATTCGGCCGAATATTGGGTTTTTTGGTGGGGTTCGGTTTCTGGAAGCTGAAAGTAACACCTGCTAAATGTTTACTCATTGAATTCTTTCACTTTTTGGACCTTTTTTTTTTTTTGAATATTAATATATTTTCCAATTAATTACTTCTAATTTAGTAAATATGTAAAATAAATATATTGTTATTCAGTGTCACATTATCCTTTAGAAACCATTCTAATATGCTGCATCACTGCCTGGTTTGGGAATTGCACCGTCTCGGATCGCAAGACCCTATAAGTGAGGACAGCTGAGAAGAACATCTGAGTCTCTCTCCCCTCTATCATGGACATTTACACCACACGCTGCATCCGCAAAGCACACAGCATTGTGGATGACCACACACACCCATCACACATACTCTTCACCCTCCTACCATCAGGGAAATGGTTCCGAAGCATTCGGGCCGTCACATCAAGACTGTGCAACAGTTTTTTCCCGCAAGCCATCAGGCTCCTCAACAAAGAACTGAACTGAACTCTCTCTCTCTCTCTCACACACACACACACACACACACACACACACACACACACACACACACACACACACACACACACACACACACACACACACACACACACACACACACACACACACACACACACACACACACACACACACACACACACACACACACACACACACACACACACACACACACACACACACACACACACACACACACACACACGTTTGGTTTTCATCTTTTATGGGGACTTTCCATAGGCGTAATGGTTTTTATACCAAACATACCGTATATTCTATCCCCCTACACTGCCCCTGCCCCTAAACCTAACCCTCACAGGAGACATTCTGCAATTTTACATTTTAAAAAAACATCACTTAGTCTGATTTATAAGATGTTTTCCTCATGGGGACCTAAAAATGTCCCCACAAGGATGAGGATTTCGGATATTGCTATCTTTGTGGGGACATTTTGTCCCCATAACGTGATGATTACCAGTCCACACACACACACACACACACACACACACACACACACACACACACACACACACACACAACTGTGTGACTGATCTGTACAAACCGGACTCAACACACATCATACACTTCGCACACCCAGGTTTCAATACCAATCACACTTAAAAATGTTTACATGCCGTTGTTGCTGATCTTCCGGAACTTGTTCTTTTGCACAATATTCTGTCCGAATCCTTTGGTCACTGTTCACTTTTTTGACTGCTGCTACTGCTGAATTGCACAAATTCTGTTTACATTTTTCTGTTTACATTGCACTTTATTCTGTCACGACAGGTTTTACTGGCGGAGCTATTTCTATTTGTATGTTTTGTGTATTGTCTTGTGTTGTCCTTTGCACTGTTAGCACCAGCTGCACACATGCACTTTATGTGGCGAGGATTTTAGTTCTCGCCCTGTGTTTTTCTGTTCTGTGACTGTTTGCTTTTTGTTGTCTTATGTAGCACCTGGAGGAACGCTGTTTCATTTCACTGTGTACTGCATCAGCTATATATGGTTGAAATGACAATAAAAGCTTCTTGACTTCTTCTTGATTTGATGCTCAATTATCAATATTGGAAAGAGTTTTATGCTTAAATTTAAAAAGAACAGCATTTATTCAAAATGGAAATCTTTTCTAACAATATAAATCTATACTATCACTTCGTCATATCATATTAGAATGATTTCTGAAGGATCATGATTCATGCGACAATGAAGACTGGAGTAATGATGCTGAAAATTCATCATTATCATCATTCCCATATATTCCCGCTAATTCCCATGGAAAGTTTACAGCCTTGAAAATTCCCGGAATTTTGCAACCCTAATGCTAACAAAATGAAACCTTTTTGTAAAACGTTACCAATTTATTTTATAAAGAAAGTTGGCCATTCATTAAAATGAATTTAAAAGTTAAGGAATCTTGCTCTGGTTCAAACTAGGCTGTATTTTATAGGTTTGATTCCTGTTGAAGTGTTTGGGACATGGCTTTTAATAGTGAGCCTATTATATATCAACATTTATTTGGTTTATTGCTATCTGCCAAAATTTTCATATCGGTGCATCCCAAATTTCCTAGGAAAGCAAGGCAGTATTTGACTATTGTTCCATATCCATTGCAGACTGGTGGGAATGCCCAGTGCATTATGGGTGCTGAAGGGTTCCTAACTGTTTGGCTAAATGAAAACTGTTCACTGTTTTCTCTAGTCAGGTGGCACCTATTTCCTTTTTTTCGCCTTTCTACATTATAGGCAGGTAGATTTCATTGAAAGCCCATTTTACCAGCAGTGACATGCCCCTTTAAATAAGTCAATCATTATTGGTGTTTCTATGTAATGAATTCTGAATGAGACCACACTTTCAGACACAAAACCTCAAACAGACACACAGCACATGCAGATCTCTATCTGTGAGAGTCAGTGTCTGCAGACAGACAGAGTCAGTTCACTGTCTCTCACCTGATGATGATGATGACGACGATGATGATGATGATGATGATGATGATTATTGTGCTGCTTCCTGTTATGATTATTGTTGTTTTGGATCCAGGGCTCTGTTTGAATGACAACAACAAACTCTTACTTTGGTCAGTTAGAATTCAAAAACACACTATAATATTTTTAAATATTCTTTTTGTACAATACATCTCATATTTACATTTTGAAAAATCTCCTATTTGTAATACTTGCCATTTCGTTTTGATCTGTGGCGATAGTAAAATACAGCAACAACAGCTACAGTCAGCAGCAGAACAACACCAGCACACATTGCTCCTACAGCATCTGAAGACCGACGTAAACCTGGAACAGCTGAAGACGGACCTGATCCTGGAACAGCTGAAGACGGACCTGATCCTGGAACAGCTGAAGACGGACCTGATCCTGGAACAGCTGAAGACACACAGACATTATTACTAGAGATCAACTGATAATCAACTCAACCAATCCACCTTATTTTTCAAAACGGATGTATAAAAATAACTGGAAATGAATGACACCGGAAGCCAGACACATTAGAATTACTAATGGTCAACTAAAGGGTTAGTTGAAGCCTATATTGCTTTACATGAAGAAAATATCCATATTTATAACTTTATAAACTATAATTACTGGCTTCCAGTAACGACTGTACGCAAGTCTAGTTCTGGCGGAAGAGTGACCTCTGACCCGACGCATGACAAAGGAATTTTAAACTAAGGGAAATACATTGTGTTTTACATTTTGAGGTAAATTTGATGACATTCTAAGGAGATCAAGTCAGGCAGCTAAGGTGTTTCAGACATTAGCCTTTTGTCTTTATGCACTTCCTGACCAATTGGCATGACCATCTCAAGGTACAGTTGGCCTTTGTCCGTACTGTCAGAGTGTTTGGATTAGCATCTATGCATTTGAAAGACACGGTTATACTGAATGGATTAGAACTAGTGACTGGTCAATGCTTTATTTAGATTGTCTCCGCCTCTACTGTGAGTCCCTCCCCCTAAAATGTAGATAAATTACAGTGTGTATACTATTTGAATCAGACTCACTGGATGACTACAGCGAAGAACAGCGCCAGTCTCAAAGAGTAACGCCTGCTTGAAAGATATCCCAACGTCTTCAGATCTCTTCTTTGACGAGGAAAAAGTTTCCAACATAGCATAGCGTAAGCTTAGGTGAGGAGTAGATGCCTTTCATGCTTCAAACAACAAACTCAAACTCCTCCCAAGTTTCTCTTTAAAGGGGTCCCCTGGTGTTAAGACTTGTATGGCTTAATATAACATAAATTATGTCCCTTACTAAATATGTAGTAGAAAACCTGTGAAAGATCAAATCGGAACCAGGTGACAAATTAGAGAAGTCAACCCTCATGTAACATTACAGCTGACTGAGCGTGGATGTGTGTGTTTGCCGATCTGTTGGTGTGCGTGTTAGTGTGCACATGTTTGAGTATGTTTTAAATGCAATTACAAAGCAATTAATTGGTTTTGTTTAACTCTGAAACAATTTTCGAGTTGTGTTGTGGTAAAAATAGCAGCGGGTAGTGCCAGTTGATTGCCAAGTGCAACCATTCTACGCCATCGACCTAGAATGCAAACAAAATGGCGCCGCCCATTGTCCAAATATATAATGGATTTTTTAAATAACGTCCATCTTTCATGGGTTTTCTACTACATATTTCAGAGACGTCATTTATGTTATATTAAGCCATACAAGTCTTAACACCAGGGGATCCCTTTAACAATTCTTGTTTTAGAATTAGGGTCTCACGGTTCGGTTACGATTATCAGGCCATATATATATATATTAGGGGTGGCACGGTTCACAAAACCGGTTTTCGGTTCTGTTCGGTTTTCCGGTTTTCGGTTCTGTACGGTTCTTGTTGTTGTTTTTTTTAATCGTTAACACTCCATAAATTTACTTCAGCATATGGTATATATGGCTTAATCATCCACAATTTAGGATACAGCATTAAAAATTGTTATATCAAGTTGTTTCCTAACTGGCTGTCTACAGATTCCGACACATTGGCGTAACATTTTTCATGTTAATCATGTCAATTTTGATCAGAACAATGCACTGTGGTAGTGCTGGGCGGTATACCGGTTCATACCGAATACCGGTATTTATTTTTGTTATGATATGAATTTTGATGATACCGCAATACCGGTATATGTCGCTAAACAGCGTTCGGAACGCGGCGCAGCGCGTCATTGTTTGAGAGGGGACCGATTTCACTGTTGCACTGTACTGGTGAGAGCAGTCAGAACACAGCTGAGATCGCATCTAAAGCCTATGGCTGAATCCGAATCTGAAACCCCTATACCCTCGTTCACTATTCCCTACGTTATCACATTATTTGAAGGAGTGAATGAAAACGAGTGCGTGAAGTCGGACAACCGTTGTGTGTACATCGGCTGTACACTCGTTATTGCGGTGTGATGTGGGATAGACTGAGTGCACTCAATAACGTCCAATGGTTTCGGACACCACTACAAAGCGCTGTCCCCTCCAAATAATGCCCTATTTGAAGTTATAGGGGGCTATTTCTGATTCAGCCCTTGATTATAGCGGAGAAACTACATGCGGCGCGCGCGAGAGAGCAGTTTCTGCGCGGAGCGCCGTGATGAGATTAACAGCGTTCTCCTCATGGATCATATTGCACATATATAGACCGGTGCGAGCGCGTTTAAGTTTTTAATGGACATATTTCATATACTCTAGTGCTCTGAACAAGTACCAGAAGCGTGTATGCGCACATATTTCATCACATCTTCTTCAAATTAAATGTGCACTGATTTGGCTACACTGAACCATATGATCACGACCACTATGACACGATCGATTATTCTGCTATACAAAAGACAATGAATGATGCAAGTTAATAAATAAACTGACAATTCAAATTAGAATGGGCAAAAAACTGCTTTATTCTTTCTGTTAAACTGATGTGTGTCATTTGTTCAGAGAGTGCTCTTAAATGTATTGTAAATATCCGCGTTTCTCCCTCGTTTTGTCAGTTTGTTGTTATATAGGGTTAGATTTTTAAAATGCTTAAGGTGCCCTCAACTCTTTTTCTATCCGTGGTCATATTTTAATATTCATGTGCCTGTAATGAGTGTGTTGCAGGTCTATGTTTTATTGTCTCTCCATAGTATAATTTTGTGGGGCTTTGCAAACCTGTATTAACTCTAGTGTGGAGTTTTTCTACAATATTCACCCGTCATGACAGTAAAATAGGGCATTCCAGTAAATCTACTGCAGTATTTACTCTCTCAATCAGTAGAAAATGTGGTTAACACCCGGTCATGCATAGGGGAAAAAAATACCGTCATATACCGTGAAACCGATATAATTTAGAAAAATACCGTGATATACATTTTCGGTCATACCGCCCAGCACTACCGCCCAGCACTACACTGTGGCTTTAATTCAGCCGACCTGATTAACAAATTTCACCATGAAGTGTCCCGTGTGTTTCACAATCACCATATGACATCCAGCGCTGTGAAAAAATAACATAAAATACACGAAAACACAACACTGCCAGAAGTTTTTGCCCAAACTTCAAAGGCATGTTTAAATTATTAGAACTATAAGCATATCTTAACTTTTAAATGTTACATTTATCATGTGAACTACTTATATACAACATATGCATGTGTGTATGAGACAGAGGGGAACATGGTCGCATTTGCAGCAGATACGGTATATGCTGCCCATCATAAATCAAAGCACGAGACAGACAGGGGTCGGAGGAGAACACCGGAAAATGTGACAGAATGGACTATATTTGCCTGTATTTGCAATCCACGAGCCGCGGTTCAGCTACGCGACTCGCGAGACAAACACTGCCAGTGTGTGTATGCACAACGGGCACGCGTGGCGCAGCTCCCGCTCTCCGCACTGCATCTGTCCTGCTATACGATACTACGATACTAGCGCACATTTTTAATAAAATGTAAAATGTGTACCTTGAATGCAATGTAAGTCGCTTTGGATAAAAGCGTCTGCCAAATGCATAAATGTAAATGTAAATGTAGCGCATCCTCCAACTCCGGGCAGCCTTCCTTATCTCTCCCACTTTCATTTCTACATGTGACGTGACCTGCAGCACTCCACTTTTACTTTACTGTATGTCCACACACACCTCTTATTTCGCGCGAAAAGGACACCCACTGTCTAAGGTAACATACGGGCACGAGGATACATTGCGCATGCGCGAACCGTGAGGCGCACACGCTCCGAACCGAGACAAGCGAACCGAACGGTTCGTTTTTTTTCCATGTACCATGCCACCCCTAATATATATCACTAAAAACGTGAATGCTGTGATTTATACAAGATTATCTTTTAAAGACAATGACTCACCATGAACTGTAACACTGACGATCTTTTCACTGTCACTGCTGCTGAAGATCTTCAGTATATATTCTCCAGAGTCTGTGTTTGTGGTGTTTGTGATGGTCAGAGATCCAGTTTGATGGTCCAGCTTCAGTCTGTCTCTGAATCTCTCTTTACACTGATCCTCTGTACAGATCTGACTCTCATTTCTATTGATTTGAGCGATGAGAATGTCTTTAAAATACCATTTGAGCGGGTCTTGTTTGTTTCTTTCAACACCAGTGTGTAGAGTCACTGAATCTCCCTCCATCACAGACACTTTATCTGTAACACCAGAAAGACCTGAAGAAGAAATTAACAGTTCATTATAAACCAAACAAGAACACACGAGAGCAAAGTGCAGTGACATTTTTTTTCTAGAGATCATAGAGATTGTAGGTAGAGAAATATGGATTCCTAATGTAAAACAGCAGAAGAACATCATTATTTACACATTCACTCATCAGACAAACACACACGAGTCTCATGGAGGATCTCATGCAACCTGATGAACACCATCCAAACCACATCCTGATACAGTTCTTATAAGTTTACATAACCCTTGCAGAATATGCACAATAATTCATAATTATAACCAAATATGGGTCATAAAAATGTCATGTTATTCTGCACATTCTTTGGTTTCCTAGCATCATCTCTTCATCTGAACACTTTCCAAAAGTGACTATGATTTTGAGATCCATCTTTTCACACTGAGGACATTTGAGGGACCCATACACAAACATTACCAAGTAATTTCATATTTCATAACTTCATAATGAATATTACTCATTATGAATATGAAATGGGGATACAATATAATTATTACTTTGCATTTTACCTTGTATGTATAACAATTGTGGTACTTTCCAGCCCTTTAACATATGATAATTACTTTTTTTTTTTCATGCCGTCTGAAAATCCCCCGTTTTCATATACATTTTATGCATTTGCCAGCTTTTTTTTAATCCAAAAGCGATTCACGTTACACTCAATGTACATTTGATCAGTTTATTTAACATTTACTCTCTCTATGTTCCTTGTAGATATACCACATCAAGCATTTGCACGGACCTTTCGCTATTTTCACCATGGTTTGTTCAATCACGCATCACTAAACTATCTGGGCTTTGGTTAAGTTGCAAACGTCACATTCGTCCGATAGTTTTTAGGTCATTTCTGGTATGCGGTAAAATTTTGGCTTCATAAATGTTGGAAAAAAAAGTACATGATTTTCATGTTTTTAGCATTCTACCAAAATAGTGACACGGTTAACTATCAGGAATACACATTGGTCAAGCTCAGGGACTTAAAAAAATAATAATTATGGGTAGATTCATTGTTCAGACACCGGCAGTGAAGGTGTTCCACCCTGTTAGGGACATACAGATAGTTATCACAAAATGTTAATAATGTAAATGTTAAACAATAATGAGCTTTTCTTGGATAGTATATGTCCCTTATGCCATCATTGTTTTTTATTCTTGAAACAATAACACAACTATTATTGATGAATAGAATGTCTTGATTATTAAGAACAGGTACATTTTGTACCCTTTTTTGCCAATAGGATGGTAAATAATAAAACATTTTGTTCAAAAACATATACTATATATGCTGTTAATGCTCTTCACCTCTCAAAATAAGACATAAGTATGCAAAACATTTAACGTTGCTGTCAAATTATTATTTAAAAATGACCCGCCTAACAGGGTGGAACGCCAGGTATTCATATTGAACCGTTTCGGTACAGGGCTTTCGGTATGGTGCACGCGTGTACCGAACGGTTATGAATGTAATCTTTAACGGTTAACAGTCGGCTCGTTGTAAGCGCGGAACACACTTCAATCCGAGTTCCCACACAAACATATTAAGTATTCAGTCCATTTTATCACGAAATTCAAACGATAAATGCCGTTTTAACGCTTTTTAATGTGACGTGAATGTAGGGTGACCACCCGTCCCGCGTAGCGCGTGCGCGCACAGCGTTTGAAGCCCAATTCATGCGTCCCGCGAATTGAGACCGTGTCACGCATAATCAATGCTTGCTCAAAAAAAAAAGTTGGTCGCTCAGGCAGCCAAACGAACATTACTTCAATCCTAGTTCCCACACGAACATATTAAGTATTCAGTCCATTTTATCACGAAATTCAAACGATAAATGCAGTTTTAACGCTCTATAATATGACGTGACTGATAGGCGGGTATCAGTTCAACTTCAAGCGGCAGCGCGAGTGAACGCGATCAGGAACAGATGATTGCGTTCACTGGCGAGCCGCGCGCTGCCTCTTGAGAAAGAATAAATATTATTAATATCTTAAGGTATGTTGAGGATACATTACAACTTACTGAAACGTATCATATGTTGTGTAATCGCTCCATCGGTGTTACAACCGCGGAAAGACAATAAAACAGCTTGTAAAATGTCATGTAGAATCACGTTTACCTCAGAAGTCATTCAGTGTCCACAGCTGTGAGCTCACTAGAGAGATGAACACTTTCACTGAATACATGCACTATATTAGCCTATAGTTTCATTATATTAGCCTATATATATTCATTATATACTACTTAGCCTGTTAGTGATGTCTTGTTTAATTAATGTATGTTTAAATAAACCTGTCATGAAAATTACAGCCACTAAATTATTATATTTCAACAACAAATTTGAGAAAAAATAATAATAATTAGATTTAGAAGTTAATGCAAAAACTGCCTTATGTGAAGCTTATGTGTTGATTATTATATCTAAAAATAAATAGCAACTGAATTTAGGCTAATAGTTTGGGCTCTGTTGTTAATCTTTAATAGCAATATGTAAGTAAGGGCTCCCGATATAGTTTACAGCATTATCTTTAAGAAACTTTTAGTTCTAACTGAATTAATTTAAGGACAGACAACATTTTTTTTCTCATTTAACCACTGTTGAATAAAAATTAATAAAATGCAATTTTGTAAAACTGAACCGAACCGAACCGTGACTTCAAAACCGAGGTACGTACCGAACCGTCAGTTTTGTGTACCGTTACACCCCTAGTATTGGTCAATCTCAGGTAACTTTATTTAGCTCTTTACAAGGTTTCTAAGCAGAAGATGGATGTATGTTTTCTCAGTCCTGTTACCAAAACTCATGTGCCATTGAAAAAGCATGTTTAAAATCATGTCAATTAATTCCTTTGTTTTCCCTTCAAGATAGTAAATATTTTAAAGAAATTGTTGGTTATATGTTCAAATAATTAATATTTGTGATTTAAAAAAAACACTCTATATGAAGGTGTATTTTAATAAAAAACACAAATATTTTGTTTCATTTTAAAGAAGACTGAAGCCACAAGTTTATAATTTTTTTTAAATAATTAGTTGTATTAAACAATTGTATAAATGATGGACCAAAACAAAACTGATGAAAACAGTTGTTTAACAATTTTGTTTTAGAAAAAAAGTAAATTTTTGTAACAGGAATGACCACTTGGTAGCAGGAATGAAGACTGTGTAACAGGAATGAGTGTCCATACGTGTGTGTGTGTGTGTGTGTGAGAGAGAGAGAGAGAGAGAGAGAGAGAGAGAGAGAGAGAGAGTACATAGCCATGTGTGTGCTAAATGTCAAATTTTTTCCTAATTTCAACTGTAAAACTCATAAATCAGGTGAATATTATATATAAACTAATATTCACAATTTTAAATCAACAAAACAGAGGACTCTACTCACTCCTGTTACTTTTACTCAGTCCTGTTATTTTTCATAAGAGTAACAGGACTGAAAGTCACAGGATTGAGTTTTTAAGCAAAAAATAAGCAAACACATGCCAAATTGCCACTTGGCTAAGTAGCTAATAGCATGAGGACACTGAGAAAATTGTAGTGACTTACCTAAAGTTAATATTTTTTTAAATAAACAAATAACCTCTAAGAAATAATTTAGGTAACAGGACAGTGCGTTGAGATATGACCTTCTTAGTCAAAGTTACAATTTCATCAAATATACAGAAATAAAAATGAGAGGACTTACTTTTGGTCTTCCCATGGCCTACATAAGATCCAGATGATGCAACATCCTTTTGAAAAGCTCGTCTAGTGGCATGATGCAAGTTTTTAGAGGGGATAACAGGACTGAGTGAAAACCTGGGGACACGACTACAATGTGTATTTTATATAACATATTATGGATTTTTTATAAAAAATATATGTTTTAAGCATAGATGGTATATGGAGTCACACAACAATGCAAAAAAATGTGGTTCTTCAGAGGTGCTATATAGCACCTTAGTCAAAGAACCGGTGAAGAACCTCTGAAGAACCACCGAAGAACCAAAATTTGTGTTATATAGCACTAAAAAAGGTTCCCCTATGATTACGAGCCAAGAACCATTTTTGGTGCCATATAGAACCTTTTTTTTTTTTTAGAGTGAACTGCAATTCCTGTTAATCCTATAATTTTATATTATAATTTATTTAAAGTGAATAAATTGTAATGAAAAATAAATAAAATTATAGCTAAAGTAAATCGTAAGTGGAAGTGCATCTGTCAATTAATTGAATGTTCAAAATATTATGAATCTTTATTTAGAAAAAAAATACACAGTGGTAGGCCTATTCATGAGCATACATCAGCAATTACACATGTTTAGGGGAATAGGGCAATACCATGTAAGGTGCTATGTGCTAGAAATGTGTAAACCACTATCAGTGAGTCTGCCCGTGGGGTGCGGGCACCGCTGCGCCAGGCAGTGTCCCACATTGTCCCTCAGAAACGTACCCCTTGTCCCCCCTTGGGCTTATTAGCAGGTGGTCACCCTACGTGAATGATAGACGCGTATCAGTTCAACGTAAAGCGGCAGCGCGCGAGTCAATGCGATCATCTCTTCCTAAAGAATAAACATAAATTAATACATCTTAAGGTATGTTGAGGATACATTACAACTTACCGAAATGTATCATATGTCGTGTAATCGCTCCATCTGCGTTTCAACCGCGGAAAGACAATAAAACAGCTTGTAAACAATGTCATGCAGAATCACGTTTACTCAAAAGTCATTCAGTGTCCACAGCTGTTAGCTCACTAGAGAAATCAACTCTTTAACTGAATACATGCACTATATTAGCCGTTATATTCATTATATTAGCCTATATATATTCATTATATACTACTTAGCCTGTTAGTGATGTCTTGTTTATTTAATGTATGTTTAAATAAACCTGTCATGAAAATTACAGCCACTAAATGATTATATTTCAACAACGAATAAAAATAATTCGATTTAGAAGTTAATGCAAAAACTGCCTCGTGTGAAGCTTATGAGTGTTCATTATTATATCTAAATAGCAACTGAATTTAGGCTAATAGTTTGGGCACATAGTAATTAATAATAGTAGGTAAGGGCTCCCTATATAGTTTACAGCATTATCTTTAAGAAACCTTTAGTTATAATTTCATTAATTTAAGGACAGACACTAGTGCTGGGCGGTGTGACCAAAAATGTATATCACAGTATTTTTCTAAATTATATCGGTTTCACGGTAAATGACGGTATTTTTTTTCCCTATGCAAGACTGGGTGTTAATCACATTTTCTACTGATTAAGAGATGAAATACTGCAGGAGATTCAACTAGAATGCCCTGTTTTACTGTCATGATGAGTGAATAATGTAGAAAAATTCCACACTAGAGTTAATAAGCCTGGTTTACCAAGCCTCACAAAATGATGCTGTGAGACAACAACCAATAAAACACAGACCTGCAACACACTCAGAGTCATACTTACAGACACCTGAATATTAAAAGTTGAGTTGAGGGCACCTTAAGCATTTTAAAAATCTAACCCTATATAACAACAAACTGCTAAAACGAGGAGAAACGCGGATATTTGCAATACATTTAAGAGCACTCTATGAACGAATGACACACATCAGTTTAACACAGAAAGAATGAAGCAATTACTTTTTTGCCCATTCTTCTTTGAATTGTCAGTTTATTTATTAATTTACATCATTGTCTTTTGTGTAGCAGAATAACCCATCGTGTCAGCGCGTTCGTGATCAGACATACTGTTGTATCAGTGTAATCAGTGCATACATTTCATTTTAATAAGACGTGATGAAATATGCGCGCGCACACGCTTCTGGTTCATGTCTAGAGCACTAGAGTATGAAATATGTCCATAAAAAATGTAAACGCGCTCGCTCCGGTCTATATGTGCTATATGATCCATGTGGTGAGCGTTGTTAATCCCATAGCGGCGCTCCGCGCAGAAACCGCTCTCTCTCTCGCGCGCGCTGCGTGTAGTTCGAATTCCCCACTATAATCAAGGGCTGAATCCGAAATCGCCCCCATAACCTCAAATATAGCATTATTTGGAGGGGACAGCGCTTTTTAGTGGTGTCCGAAACCCTAGTGGACGTTATTTAGTGCACTCATTCTATCCCGTTGCACCGCAATAACGAGTGTACAGCCGATGTACACACATTGCCTGTCCGACTTCACGCACGTTTTCATTCACTCCTTCAAATAAAGTGATAACATGAGGAATAATGAAGGAGAGTATAGGATTCAGCCATAGGCGGTGCTGTTAATGCGATCTCAACTGTGCCCTCTGACTGCTCCTTACTACAGTGCATCAATGAAATGGGTCCCCTCTCAAACAATGACGCGCTGCGCCACGTTCCGAACGTTGTTTAAGCGACATACCGGTATAGCGGTATCATCAAAATTCATATCATAAAATAAATAAATACCGGTATTCGGTATGAACCGGTATACCGCCCAGCACTAACAAACACAATTTTTTTTTTCATTAAACCACTGTTGAATAAAAATTAATAAAAAGCAAATTTGTAAAACTGCTGTATCGAATCCATACCGAACCGGGACTACAAAACCGAGGTACGTACCATCAGTTTTGTGTACCGTTACACCCCTAGCACCTATATAATATTGTTTTATATATATAGTATTTATTATATAATTTGCAATATCACTAAATACAATTTATTCTATTAGAATTTCCACCCTGTTAGGTTTATAGACTAACAGGGTGGAATCTAACAGGGAGGAAAATTTTAAGCTAAGTTAGCCATAGCTCTTGGACTGATCAACGTTTAGCTAGCTAACCTTCTACAGATAAACAAAACTTTTATAACCAATTCAGATATGTTTTAAAAAAATGTTTACCGGACAAACATTTGTCATAACAGAGCCTAACAGGGAGGAACTTTAAGAGTGGGACAAGCAGGATAACATACAAAAAACAAACAAACATCCAAACCACATCCTGATACAGTTCTTATAAGTTTACATAACCCTTGCAGAATATGCACAATAATTCATAATTATAACCAAATATGGGTCATAAAAATGTCATGTTATTCTGCACATTCTTTGGTTTCCTAGCATCATCTCTTCATCTGAACACTTTCCAAAAGTGACTATGATTTTGAGATCCATCTTTTCACACTGAGGACATTTGAGGGACCCATACACAAACATTACCAAGTAATTTCATATTTCATAACTTCATAATGAATATTACCCATTATGAATATGAAATGGGGATACAATATAATTATTACTTTGCATTTTACCTTGTATGTATAACAATTGTGGTACTTTCCAGCCCTTTAACATATGATAATTACTTTTTTTTTTCATGCCGTCTGAAAATCCCCCGTTTTCATATACATTTTATGCATTTGCCAGCTTTTTTTTAATCCAAAAGCGATTCACGTTACACTCAATGTACATTTGATCAGTTTATTTAACATTTACTCTCTCTATGTTCCTTGTAGATATACCACATCAAGCATTTGCACGGACCTTTCGCTATTTTCACCATGGTTTGTTCAATCACGCATCACTAAACTATCTGGGCTTTGGTTAAGTTGCAAACATCACATTCGTCCGATAGTTTTTAGGTCATTCCTGGTATGCGGTAAAATTTTGGCTTCATAAATGTTGGAAAAAAAAGTACATGATTTTCATGTTTTTAGCATTCTACCAAAATAGTGACACGGTTAACTATCAGGAATACACATTGGTCAAGCTCATGGACTTAAAAAAATAATAATTATGGGTAGATTCATTGTTCAGACACCGGCAGTGAAGGTGTTCCACCCTGTTAGGGACATACAGATAGTTATCACAAAATGTTAATAATGTAAATGTTAAACAATAATGAGCTTTTCTTGGATATTATATGTCCCTTATGCCATCATTGTTTTTTATTCTTGAAACAATAACACAACTATTAACTATTGCAATATGCACTAAATACAATTTATTCTATTAGAATTTCCACCCTGTTAGGTTTATAGACTAACAGGGTAGAATGTAACAGGGAGGAAAATTTTCAGCTAAGCTGTTTTAAAAAAATGTTTACCGGACAAACATTTGTCATAACAGAGCCTAACAGAGTGGAACTTTAAGAGTGGGACAAGCAGGATAACATACAAAAAAAAAAAAAAAAAGGTAGAGGTGAGAGTTGAAGCTTACTTAATTTATGGTTGAATTCCAGCAGGAAAAATAAATGATGTAATTTCATGAAAATGGTCTAAATGGAATTGTGGTCTTTTTTGGAAGTCGAGAAATACATCCTAACAGGGTGGAAGACGACTTCAGAGACACGGTTAATTAAGAAAATTGTACAAAAAATAACTAAAGTTTAAATGTATGTTTATGATTAGAGGCAGTTTAGCCTATTCTATAACATACTCTAAAAATATTTTGAGATTTTTATCATTTCATGGTTTATAGTTCTTGTGGAAGTTGATTACTTTGCACTGAGGACATGATAAAATTGAATGCATATATCAATAAAAAGGTGTGTAAAATACAAAATAGTATTTTGAATGTCTATCATATCTGTTTAAGTGATAAAGAAGACCTACATTTATAATTGAAGCCATTCCTTATAAATATGTGACTCATTTTATAAAATATATGAGTAAGTAAATCATAGGGACAGAAAAGTCACTGTATAACAGGAATGTCCCTTTTATCACTGACAAGTGAGATTTAAGAAAAATAAAATGTCTTGCCATGGTCGAGCAAAACCACAGGGAATACAACAAAAATACAAAACGCTAAATGCAGTTCTGTCGAATATAAAGCGATTCGAGCTGATGCAAAACATTAACAGGCGGCAGGCCTACGACACTTCGTTGCCCGAAGGAGAGACTGTAACATACAAGCTTAGCCATGTCATAAAATGGCCCCTCGAAAATAAAACGATTAGATACTACACAGTAACTTTCGGTTTCGGTTTCAACCAAAACCGTAACCCCGGCATAAGACACTAAATAAGCCTAAATGTCTTACCATGAAAACACCAGAGCAATAAGGACGAAGTAAGGAAAAGCTTCATTTTGACCACTTTTTCTAGATTTGCGTCGACGAAAGGAAAATCAAAGTGTTTGCATCATGTTTGCATGAAGGCGTTCTTCTTCTTTGGTGTTTTAATGGCGGTTGGCAAATCAGCTTAGAGGCGCATTACCGCCACGGACTGGACTGGAGTGTGGATCAAGATATATGCATATTATGTATAAAAAATTATTATAATATATTCTATATTCTCTTACTTAATTCACATTCTTTTATATACTTAATAATATCATCATATATCCTGTTAGCTGTTTTCCCCAATAAACCTAATAAAGAAAAGTCATGCTGGTTTACTTTCTTCATTGACTGAATGAGGCGATACCTCTCATTGTTGTATTTTATACAGTGGAGTAGTACACGTTCGAGTGTTTCTTGTTGATTACAGTGCATACATTCCCCAGTTGGGTGCTTACCAATTCTATACAATGTACTATTTAATCCAATATGTCCAATTCTAAGTCGTGTAATGATATTTCCTTCCCTTCTCCTAGTATCAACTGTTTTAAGTATATTATACAAGTGTCTACCTGTTTCATGGTCATCCCAATATCTGCCAAACTGATTGGGTATATGTTCTAATGTATACTTTAGCTTATGCTTTACTTAATGGAATATGTAGATTCACTTGCTTTATTCTTAGTTTGTCTAGCCATGTCTACCTTTTCATTTCCCTCCACACCAGTATGAGCAGGAACTCAAATGAAGTACACATACCCTTAACATTCACATCATACATCTTACAGAATATTTCATTTACAATATCCATCCTAACTAATGACCTGCCAGAAGTGCTGAAAAACAGTCAGATGCAATGACAGTGTTACTTATTTCCTTCTCTTCTATCCACTGCAAGGCCAATAATATTAACGTGACAAGCCTGCAAAACTTAATCTGTTTGATGATTTAACAGTTTAAAAAGTCACAATTGACATAATTTCCTCTTGCTGCTCCATGTTAGCACCTGTTCTGTTGTAGTTTTTCAAAGCAAAAGATGAAGCTTTGCCCAGATAAACCTCAGTTGATCTGCTATTAATGTTCTATTGGATGATGGATCAGCAATGCTCCTGATCGATTGTGTTTTTTCTTGCAGAAATCAAAGACGGATGCTGTGTATGAAAATTTCCCCAAAAAACGATGATCAAATACACTCTCATAAGTTGTTATTGTATTGTTTGAAATGTTGTTGCTCTGTATTAGTTTAATTTACTGGTGCTTAAATAGCAACTAAAATGTTTATCTTATCATATGGAAATGTACCAATAACTTTCATTATTAAACATTTATTCACATTTTTTGGTCTACCAATTAACGTTAGGCTACTGTCCTTGTTTTTTCTTACAATATCACGCAGAGACTATAGTTCTTCCTAACATTGTTCGGGAAGCAGACACACTGTCAGTTTAAATCTAGACTAAAAACACATCTCTTTACTGTGGCATACACATAAAACACTTTTTCAATGAAATGATTGTTAGGCTGCATTAACTAGGTCAGCCGGAACCGGGAACACTTCCCATAACACCTGATGTACTCATTACATCATCAGAAGAATGGCATCTATGCTAATGATAGTCTCTCTGTTTTATCCTGAGGTTTACTGCAGTCAGCCGGATCCGGGCCGTATCCAGATCAGATGGTGGACCTGCGCCCAGAGAAGACCAACACAGGACCCCGAAGTGTTCGCAGAGACCGTGTCAATTAGACTCCCCCTGCAACTGCCTCATCGACACGGCAATAAACCCGTCTCCAGCGTGATGACTCCGATTGTTCGAATATTACAATTAAATAATATTCCGATCTATTATGACCTCTGACCTGTAAAGCTGCCAGAATAATAATAATAATAATAATAATAATAATAATAATAATAATAATAATAATAATAATAATAATAATAATAATACGCTGTTTGTTAATTGGCCAGAGGAGAACTGGCACCCCGACTGAGCCTGGTTTCTCCCAAGGTTTATTTTTCTCCATTAGGTCACCTAATGGGGTTTTGGTTTCCTTGCCACTGTTGCCTCTGGCTTGGCGTGCTCAGTTGGGGACACTATATTTTTCAACTAAACATCGAAATAAATCTAATTAATAAACTAAATTAACCATATGAACTAAATTACTGATCTAATTATTGATCTAAAGCCCACACTGTCACTGTATGGAAATTGAAATGAACTGATGACATCAAATGGCTATACGGCTGAATAAAATTATGCTGCATTATTTTCCTGTTTAACACTGTAAAGCTGCTTTGAAACAATCTACATTGTTAAAAGCGCTATATAAATAAAGTTGATTTGACTTGACTAGGCTATGCTGGATAGGTGGACAAATATAGCACATCATCACTTTCTAGAGTCCAAAGCCGAAAATGACTTATTATAATAGCACTAAAAGTTAAGACACATTACCTGATCAATGCACTGCCTCCTGTTGCCAGTATGAACAATAACAAACTCAACTCAACTCAACATAGATTACATTAAAATGTCATAATACCATCTTCTTATATCAGCTGTGCCTGTTCACGTTCTGTCATAGTAAACCACACTAGCAGAACAACACAAGCTCATAGTTCTACTAGTGATGGAAGAAACTAAGCTTTTCAAAGCTTCGAAACAATTGAACCAAATGCTTCGCAAAATGATTCAGTTTCGAAGCGTATGAAACACCACACGCTGGTGACCCCTGCTGGACAGAATGGTGTCAATACAACAAAAACTCAAGCCAAACATGCATAAATAATACAGCTTTTACAGACACATAGCAAATGTTTTATTGAAAGTATAATATATAAGATACAACTAACTAATCATCCAATACCATTAAATATTAAGTGTCTGTATACATATGGGAATCAATTTTCAAGGCTTGTTCTATGGGTGGGTCAGCTAAACAGACTAACTACTATTATTACTTTTAATTCCTGGTACAAAAAGTGGTTTTGGTCTATACGGCTAATTTTGCTCTTCATGACAACTGTGAGGGGGGGAATTTTTTTTATAACTCATCCGTTTAAATTATATTAAGCCTTGAAATTCTGCATAATTAAGGGTGTGGTTACTTGAGTGACAGGTGGATTGCAGAGAAAGAAGTGGTTAGAGATGGGAGAAATTTTACAAAAATATTTCTTTAGTCTTAGAAAAAAGAAGGGTGGGGGTAAATGCGATTTATAGGAACATGAAAATTGATGGTGCTGTCTGTGAGGATACGACTCTTATCGTTGTTTTATTTGGAACAATCACCATATTAATAAATCTTTGTTTTTTGAGAGATGGTATTTAAATAACCTCTATATTGTTAATCAGATGATGGATGACAATGCTCAGTTTGATTCCTTCCAGAATTCTCCAGAAAATTAGATTTTGTAACTTCTATAAATTAATGTTGTATTCAATGCAATTCCTAGTGGTGTAAAAACTCTCTTGAAAGGAGAGCAAACCCTATTTCTTCAATTGAAGGGATTTTGATTACTGATGACAAATTCAATAACCATTTTGTTCGTAATCTTATGAACAGAAAATCTATTCCAGCATCATCTTTCAAGTGGATGGCGTTATACAATACTAAGTCTGGTCTGGTCTCTTCCACACAAATATTTATTAACAAACAAGATAAAGAAGTTACATTTAAAACATTACATATATGTTACCCCTATAATAGTGTACTCAATAAGTATATCCAGCATAGAAGATAAATGCACTTTCTGTGATGTGGAAGAGACAATTGTACATCTTTTTTTGTCAATGTGTTTGTGTTAAAGTTTTTTTGGAATGAGTTATTATCATTCCCTATTCTCCCTATTCTATATCCCTATTCTCAGAAGAAGAAAAACAAGCGTGCCAAACATGTATTAACACCTTTAGTGTTATTTTTCTTTATCACAATCCAAATTCTCATATTCAGTACATTGTTAATCTGTTTATGATTATTGGCAATTTTTTTATTCACAAATGCACATTTTTGGGTAAGATCCCGCTACTTTCTATTTTTCTAGTAGACCATCATTCCTATGTTTTGACTTTGATGGGCATAAAAAACTAAAAACCTTTGAAAAGTCAAAGATTGCTTTCAGTGTTTAACCTGGTACAATTTTAATTTTACATTTTTTATTTTCCCCCTGGAACTCTATTTTATTTTGTATAATTGTCTTGTTTTTTTATTGTTCCTGTTGTTATTGTGACGGAACACAAGGGACACATCAAAGACGACAGGCAGAGGTGAGGATCCATTTGCAGGAAAATTTAATAAAATAATCAAAAAACAGGAACAAAATAACACTGATCAAAAACAAAGAAAACACAGGGAACTGCAGACACCAGCATACCAAACAACCATGACATTAAACAACCACCGACAGAGAACCAGAGTAGACATGGGCTATATATACACACAGGGAAATTAGCAAGGGGTGTGGTGAATGGGAACACCTGGGGAGACAATCAACAATCAAAAATCAAATCAAACTACAAATAACTACAAAACTCCACAGGAACAGGACACAGGAAAGAACACAGAACCTAGGCACAAATAAACTTCAACATAAAAGTCCCGCAAGTGCAAGACACAGAACAGATGTGACAGTTGTTTACTTGTGTTGTGAACTTTTATCTTCTAAAGTGTAGGAAACTCAGAAGTGAAGACCAGGAGACTTCGGGATCGCGTTCAAACAGAAGTTATTCTTTTAATGAGAACTCTCTGTTCTGCAGGTCGTCCGAAAACAGTCTGACTCAAACAGCATACCTGATAGGTTATATACATTCCAAAGGGGGAGGGGTTTACATTGAGATTGAACAAAGCATGTAAATTAAATATACAGGTTTTGGGAAACCCGCCCAGACAGAATATCACCAATCCTTCTCCTAATCAGCATAACTATTAGAGGTAACGATGGTGAGAGTCTGAAAACAGGTCCGGCAGGAATCTCCTGCTGGAAACTACCTTAAATGCTAAATACAATGTACTTTCTTAAATTTGTAATCTTACACTTGTTACATAAAGGAATGCTCTTCAGAAACCTACAGGTGATGTCACGGACAATTCGTCCATTTTTTTTTTTACATTCTATGCTTGAAACATGCTCTGATCCACTGATTCTAAACAAAAGAATTGTAAAGGTTTCGAAAGCGCCCATCACTAATTCCTGCTATGACCTGAAGACAGACCTGTAATGTTTATTTAGGTTTCAATGTTCTAGTTTAATGGTGATATTCAGAGGTGGACTGATGGAATGGCCCCTGAAAAGTTGCTTTATAATAGTTTTAACAATTATCTGTATATATTTTGTACAAAAAATGGGGTTTGATCTGTTGGTAAACAAACAGATTCTGCATGAACATGTGTTATTACTGGAAGTGTGTGGTTGATGTCAGTAAGTGTGTATATTTGAGGAGTCAGTAGTGTGTCTCAAATTATTTAAGATCCTCCAAATATAGAGAAATACTTGCCCACACAATGATATAACTACAGCAGGAGCCAACTGACCAAGTTAGGCAGAAATAATCTTTCATCCAATATAATATATAGATAAGCTTTTAAATTAGAGTTTAGTCACTGTGTTTATATTGCTCAGAATAGAGTTGAACAGCAAGTTATCTTGAGAAAAGGTTTTGGGTGTTAAATGTAGACGAGACCCACAATGATCACTTTACAAATGATTAAGTGTCAGTTTAGTTCAGTTATTTATGAGGGGTTTTTTTTACATTAATTCCCCTAGCCTGTATATGGTCCCCAAGTGGCTAGAAATTTTGATAGGTGTAAACCGAGCTCTGGGTGTCCTGCTCTGCCTTTGAGAAAATTAGATCTCAGACGAGCCGATCTGGAATCTTCCCTGTATGTCGTCATATGGGGAACGGTTACCTCCCCTTCCTCTGCTTTGCCCACCCAGAGAATTTGGAGAAAATTTCCGTTTATCAGTCGCGATGTCAGCACAGGCTTTACAAACAGACTTTTACAAAATGGATTTGACAGCACCGCGACAAACAGTGAGTAACAGCGTTCATTAATGCCTGATCTGTGATCAGTGATTTCTGATGTGTGGCATCAGTGAATCAAGCCAGTGACTAAACGATCAACTTAGCATCGTTTCTGTTAGTAGCATGAAACAAATCCGTTATTTAAAGTGTGTTAAACTACAGAGAGCAATCAAAGAACTCTCTTTATAATGCTCGAAGCTGTCAATCACACATGTATCTGCACACTTGTCCATATTGCCGTTATAATGAATGACGCTAGCTCTTACTGTATTCATGTCGATGTCGTGTTTGCTGTTAGTTGTGGTCAAAGCATTTTATGAGAGAAAATGCATTGTAATGACGAGATCACTGCATTCACGCGATCAACAGACTGTCTGTGTACTCAATGCTCATCACTGCAGCTTTTCATGTGATGGGGAAAGATCTAAAAACAATGTTATAATCAACACGACAACGTGACGGCTGTAAAGGTAAAAACATAGTAAAAGTATTCAAGAGGGGTTCCACATGTTACACATAAGACAGGGTCGGCATGACTTGGAATCGTGTTTATTCCAAACTTTTTTCTCAACAAGTCGGTACAATATAACTTTCTCAGCTATCATTCTCCAGCTTTCCGTCTCTCTGGTCCACATTCAGTCCGTCTCTCTCTGGCAGTGCTTGCAGAACTCGCTAAACCTTCTCTAATACTCATTTAAAATGCAAAGATGTCAGCCAATCACAACAGTGGGCGTTTTTACTGAAGTCTCACAGCATTCAAGCCAGAGGGCTTATATCAAGATAGAAAACAATGCCTTTTATTTCTAAATTATGACATTTTGTGATGTAAAAATTATACTAACAATACAAGTACACCTCAGGAAATGTTATAAAATAATACAAAAAAATCCACACCATGGGACCTTTAAGGCACCTTTTCCTTGGCTGATGCTCATGGCACACAATTATTGTCTCTGATTAATTGATTTTGAGGAGGAGTTTGGCTAGCCTGGCTCCGACCTCCTACGTACTTCTGCCCAATTGTCATTTTCCTTCAGTACTCTGTCTGGGTTTGAGGTATATTCGCAAATTTTAACCGGTCCAATCAGCGAACAGAGGGAGTGGCTGAGAACGATGACGTTGATGTTGTGGCTAGTTTGAGTTGTAGTTCAGTAATGGCGGCGGAGAAAGATGCGAGTGAAGCCATTCATTCTATTGTGGCACCGCTGCTGAATATCCAGAAGTTAAAGCCGAAGCAAGAACAATCTTTGCTGAGTTTTGTTGGTGGCCATGATGTTGTGGCCCTCCTCTCCACGGGGTTCGGGAAACGTTTGATTTTACAGCTCGCTCCGTTAGTGGTGAAGGAGTTGGCAAAGGCGAACGCTGGCGATCACGACCAAACGTTAGTGTTTGGTTATGGCAGATCCAGAGTGACTCTTGGCAGATTCAATCGTTTTAAACTTCAACAGAGTACCCGCCTTCAAGGAAGTAAATGCTTGTCAATGGAGAGTGGCCAGACTTTGTAAAAATGAAATGTATGAGAGTCTGGTAGGACCAAGCTAGAGTTTGGCAGTACTTCAGTTCTAAACAGATCTGACAGACCTCATCAAACCTGTGAATTAGAGAAAGATTTGCACAATTTGAAATCTTTCCATTGTTCAGACAAACAGATATTTAAAATAAGTCAAACATACTTTACCTGCTCTAGTAAACTCTCCACAACTCTTCAGACCGATCTGACCATGCAGAAAATTCAAGTGCAGGTGACCATTTCCATCACACAATGATTATATTCTACAATACAAACACATCAAGAAAACACAATAATTACATAATATAAAATCACACTGAAAAAAGTGAAACAGACAGATAATGTCAAAGTAGTCTTTACCTGGAATGCCCCACAGGTCTCAATCTTCCTCTGCACATCAAATGCATCAACTTGACTGTAAACAAAAAACTAACCAGCAATTCTCACATTCACCACATTAGCGCCATTAAAAAGGCTTGCACAGCAGTCAGTAACAGTTATGAAATGTGCATCTAACAATACATAAACATACATTTGTCATTTTGTAGCTGCTACAATCCCCAGTGTCTTTCAGTTCAGTTTTTACAGGTTCAGAGTTTGATCAAGGACACTGTGCTGATATTTCATGGATCAAACCTAGCTGGATTTGAACCTTAAACATTTCTTTAACCACACAGCTTTAACCAGACATTCAACATTCTGAAAGAAGAAGCGATATTTAAAAAAATATTAGACAAACATGCAACTAAATCATTTCAGAAAAAAAGCTCCATGAACGAAGCATACATAATGTTCTTGTGCTAACATTTGAGGAACAAACATTCTTTTAATGTTACTGGAAAACCCTGAGAGAACATTGTAATGTTAAATGCTAAAGTTCTGTGAACGGTGGACCCTTTTCACATTTCCACAGTTCTCAGAAGCGGAAGTCCTCATAGTTTAGTAAACGTCTACTTCTACAGTCTGACAAGTCTCATTAGGAACAGCCTGCTGTGTAACCGGCGTCTAACAAGTCTCATTAGGAACAGCCTGCTGTGTAGTATCAGTCTGACAAGTCCCATTAGGAACAGCATGCTGCGTAGTATCAGTCTGACAAGTCCCATTAGGAACAGCATGCTGCGTAGTATCAGTCTGACAAGTCCCATTAGGAACAGCATGCTGCGTAGTATCAGTCTGACAAGTCCCATTAGGAACAGCATGCTGCGTAGTATCAGTCTGACAAGTCCCATTAGGAACAGCCTGCTGTGTAGTATCAGCAAGGATCACTACTTCATCTGGGCTACAATACTCCTAAAAAAAGAAAGAAGCAGATTCATAGAAGGTAAAACAAACGTTCAGGATTGATGATTCAGCTAGACATTGATTCCGTTTTGTGAATGTAAAGAACCCTGTTCTTTATTCTGAAGTCAAACAGCTCAAGAGCAGTGCTCTCGTAAAGTATAACATTGGCGATTTTCAACCTGCTTTGTATAGTTACAATGTCATATGTAAATGAATAAAGTTTACTCGTTCTCCCTGTTACCTGGACTGAGAAATGCAAGTTTATTTGTCAGCAAAGGTTCACCTGATAAAGCTAAATGCTTTTGGCAGCTCCAGGGCTTTCGTGAAAACTACAGATTATACTTCCACATGTTTCTATACCTGCCCACAGACAGTCTGATTGACAGAGGGTTATTAACAGAACAGAACAGTGTAAGAGTAGGTTTTTCACTGAATACTGTATCGTACTATCAGCCTTATGGTATAATTGAACACTATGTGAACATCTTTGTTATCTGTACGTAACAGCATTTTGCGTCGGGCGGAACTGACAGAAAGGAAGTTTTTCTTTTTCCCCTCCATTTGGCCTAAACACTGTTTGTGGTCATCTAGTTTGAAATGTTGACTACATTTACATTTATGCATTTAGCAGACGCTTTTATCAAAAGCTACTTACAACTGAAGAGTACAAGAAGCGATCCGTCATGAAGAGGCAACTAAACATAAAAGTGCCTGAAGAACTACAAACACGGAGGTTTTTCAGATTTTACGTCACAGCCTTCTCTTCATATTTACAATTCTCTACATCCTTTAGCCACTGCCTACACGCTCTGGATCCTTTACTGAACCTGAAAGTAACTCGCTCCCTTAAACGTTTACTCTTTGAATTCTTGCAAAAGGAACAACACAAGTCGACACCATTCTCTGGGTTGTGGTAAAAGCGAACCCACAGCGGGAGTTACACATTCTGACTACGTAACGTCTCGGTTACGGATGTAACCCTCGTTCCCTGAGGAGGGAACGGAGACGTAACGTTAGTGACTAACGAATGGGGGTTTCGCTTAGAAGCCAATCATCTTCGAGAAATCAAAAACGCACAATGGCAGTGCCAATGCCATGGGCATGTGGAATTTGCATACGTAACTCTGCCCCACCATTTGGGTATATAAGAAAGTACGTGGGCAACAGAGAGTGTACCTTAGGCCGTGGCCCCATCAAGAGCAGAGAAGGCGGAGGAGGCCACCAAACGGTCGCGGTAAGCACGGGGACTTCCGGGACCGCGTGATCTCATGCACCTCGGGAGCGAAAGGCATTGGGGGCGGGGCCCAACAGCTGTCGGGTGCCTCCCCCAAAAAACTATCGTGCAACCACGAACACTCGCGACAGGGCGGAGTTCCACACCAGCACGAGGCTCGCGGCTGCCCGAGATAACATGGCTGTCAACTCTAGGTCGGATCAGGCAGCACTGGCACACCCGAAGGCGGAGCACAACCTAATCGTCATCCCCAAAGGACTCTAGCCCACCTTGGGATGCGGCGATCGACATCTCAATGCTATCTGGAGTGTGAACGAAATGAACGAGGTGTCAGAGACGGGCCGCTGTTTCAGTCCAGCACTCGTGGGAAGCGATGAGCGAGAGGGGGCGTGGCCCGAGGAACGTATTGTCGGGGTTCTTAATACCACAGCACCGCCCTCAGGTCACCCTGGCCACCAGCCAAAGTACCACCTCTCTCAGAGATGGTAGATTGGGGAGTGGCAGAGGGGACTCTCTCTCCTCACAGAGATCACTGAGTCTCGACCGCGACATCGCGATGGTCACATTCCCGCAGTGGGAACATGACACATCCACAAACACTGCCCGAACGTGCTGAAGCCCAAACAAGTCGAGCAGTGAATGTGCCCATAGACAGCAACGGAGATCGAATGCACCCGGAAATGCGCGGGCCACGCGCAAGCTCTTTTTGTGAGAGGAAAGCTCTGCAGAGTGCCGAAGCGTCCAGGGAAAACACACACAGCTGTTGCAGATCACTGCAGAGATCAGCAGGCAATGTGAGATCGCTGGAACGCGCCGTCACACCAACACCCTGGAGAACCGCTTGTCTCGAAGACTGAAGAGAGGACTTCAGAATTCAGGCTTGCAGGAGTGAAGAGATGCTCTTGGCTCCAATGCAGAAACAATGCCATATTGCCCACGTACTTCCTTATATACCCACACGGTGGGGCGGAGTTACGTAAGCAAATTCCACATGCCCATGGCATTGGCACTGCCATTGGGCGTTTTTGAATTCTCGAAGATGTTTGGCTTCTAAGCAAAACCCCCATTCGTTAGTCACTAATGTTACGTTGTAGTGACTGAACGAAAGGGAACTTTAGTTCTGTGTGATTTTGTGCAAATATGAGTCGTTTATTTTGTATAAATATCTGATTTCTCTTTTATAGGATGCGTTCTGCGGAGTTAATTAACCTTCTAGTAAATCGCTTCAGTTTATGGGTGTTAATTCTCTTCGGCTTCAGCATGCGCAGCTCAAACAGCAAACAGTGTTTGAAACGGTCATATGAAAGATGTTTAATATTTTCTCAAAAACATTGATAAGTCATTAATAACTAGCAGTTCTTTATTTCTTTCATCAGCAATATGGTTTTTTTTATTCCTTATTGTCCGTGCAAAGGCTATTTCATTTTATTTATCCATGGCACATGTATTTTGATTCTTGATATGCATATGTTTGCAATATTTAGGAATTTTATTGTATTTTTTTTTTTTGTTAAGCAACATATTTTTTGGTATCACTTTACAATAAGGTCTCATTTGTTAATGCATTAACTTCGGATCTTATTGTCTTAGAAAATGTAAAATAAATATATTTTTATTGCAGCAATTGTTATGCATGTGTTATTTATTTCAGTGTCACATGATCCTTTAGAAACCATTCTAATATGCTGATTTGATGCTCAATTATCAATGTTGGAAACAGTCTTACACTTTTTTTTTGGAATATATTTTTTTCATATTTTTTGGAACCTGTGATACTTTTTGTACTTTCTGTGAGTCATTGATGAATAGACACTTGGGTAAAAATGCTGTAAAGTCAAGTCTACTTATGACATTCAAAAATAATGTCATAAGTAGACTGTTATTTTTTTTAATCAATTAACTTCTATTAACTAAATCAAATCAGTTTGTGTGACCACCCTTTGCGTTGAAAACAGCTTTTGTTTTGGGACACTTGCTCATAGTTTTTTAGGGAGCTTTGCAGGAAGGTTTCTTCAAGCGTCTTGGAGATTAACTAACATGAACAGAGAGCAATAACCTTTGTTAATGTTAGTTAACACAATATTTGTGCTCATGTTAGTTCACTGTGCATTAACTAATGCTAACAGATACAACTTCGGATCTTATTGTCTTAGAAAATGTAAAATAAATATATTTTTATTGCAGCAATTGTTATGCATGTGTTATTTATTTCAGTGTCACATGATCCTTTAGAAACCATTCTAATATGCTGATTTGATGCTCAATTATCAATGTTGGAAACAGTCTTACACTTTTTTTTTGGAATATATTTTTTTCATATTTTTTGGAACCTGTGATACTTTTTGTACTTTCTGTGAGTCATTGATGAATATAAAGTTAAAAATAACAGCATTTATTCAAAATAGAAATCTTTTCTAACAATAGAAGCCTTTCCTATCACTTTTTATCAATTTAACACATCCTTTCTGAATAAAAGTATATATATATATATATACAGTACTGTGCAAAAGTCTTAGGCACGTTAGTATTTACACCCCCAAAAATGGTTAAGCCAGTTATTTATACATTTTGTAATAGTGTGTCAGTAGGTAATATCAGTTTACATTTTCAAACATTCATTTAGCCATTATTTGTAATAATCCATTCCATTGAGATTTTTGTATGCAGAATGAGTCTGACAACAGAGCTATGATCCACACAGAGATCTGATCTCACCATCATCGAGTCCGTCTGGGATTACATGAAGAAACAGAAAAAACTGAGACTAAATCCAGAAGAACTGTGGCAGCGTCTCCAAGACGCTTGAAGAAACCTTCCTGCAAAGCTACAGTACTTAGACACTTGGGTAAAAATGCTGTAAAGTCAAGTCTACTTATGACATTCAAAAATAATGTCATAAGTAGACTGTTATTTTTTTTAATCAATTAACTTCTATTAACTAAATCAAATCAGTTTGTGTGACCACCCTTTGCGTTGAAAACAGCTTTTGTTTTGGGACACTTGCTCATAGTTTTTTAGGGAGCTTTGCAGGAAGGTTTCTTCAAGCGTCTTGGAGACGCTGCCACAGTTCTTCTGGATTTAGTCTCAGTTTTTTCTGTTTCTTCATGTAATCCCAGACGGACTCGATGATGGTGAGATCAGATCTCTGTGTGGATCATAGCTCTGTTGTCAGACTCATTCTGCATTCAAAAATCTCAATGGAATGGATTATTACAATTAATGGCAAAATTAATGTTTGAAAATGTAAACTGATATTACCTACTGACACACTATTACAAAAGTTATAAATAACTGGCTTAAAACCATTTTTGGGGGTGAAAATACTAACGTGCCTAAGACTTTTGCACAGTACTGTATATATATATATATATATAATTTATTTTTTAAAAGAAGGAAATCACAGGTTTTAATCACAGGTTATAAAAAAGAAATATTAAGCAGCACAACCGTTTCCAACATTGATAATAAATCAGCATATTAGAATGATTTCTGGATCATGATTCATGACAATATGTGACAAAGACTGGAGTTTCCAGCCTTGAAAATTCCCAGAATTTTGCAACCCTAATGCTAACAAAAATTTTTGTAAAGCGTTTTTGTAAAGTGTTACAAATTTGTAAAAGTTACACATTTATTTTATAAAGTAAGTTTGCAAAAGGAGTGTAAAATTTAATGGATTTAAAAGTTAAGGAATCTTGCACTGGTTCAAACTAGTGTGTATTTATAGGTTTGATTCATGTTTAAGTGATTCATGTTTATTTTTCTCTGTTTTCTCTAGTCAGGTGGCACCTATTAAATTTTTTTTTTCCCGCCTTTCTATTGTATTGGCAGATAGGTTTTATTGAAAGCCCATTTTAACCAGCAGTGACAAACCCCTTTAAATAAGTCAATCATTATTGTTGTTTCTGTGTAATGATTGAATGAGACCACACATGCTTTCGGAGAGAAAACTTTAAACAGACACACAACACGTGCAGATCTCTATCTGTGATAAAGTCACAGTGTCTGCAGACAGACAGATTCAGTGCTCATAGGATCTCACCTGAGGATTATTGTGCCGCTTCCTGTTTCCTGTTTGAACAATAACAACAAACACTTACTTAAAAAAAACAGACTTTAATATTTTTAAAGATTATTTTTGTACAATACGTCTCATATTTACATTTTGAAAGATCAGCTATATATAATACTTGCCTTTTTGTTTTGATCTGTGGCGATAGTAAATCCCACCAACAACAGCCACAAACGGAACAATAACAGCAACATATATTCCTACTTTAGCATGTGAAGATGGACCTGAATCTGGAACAGCTGAAGACAGACAGACATTATTAATGGAGATCAACTGATAATGAACTCTACCAATCCATCTTATTTTTCAACGTGAAGGTGTTGTCTGTAAATGTGCAAGACCTCAGATTTATTATTGGTAAACTTTAAAACTCTTCGTACTACACATCAGTGCGTTTATAATTAAGACAACACATTAAAATAATATGGTAAGAAATACCAGTTTGCAATAACACACCGTTTTGTACAGCTAAAAATAACTGGAAGAAAATGATACCAGAAGCCAGACGCATTCAAATTACAAATGGTTGTGCCTGCACTTATCTGAAAAATAAGGTGGATACTTTTGACTGACATTTACACCTTTCTACACTTTAAAAATGTCAAATCTGCTGGTTTTTAACAATATACTAAAATTAACAATATTTTCTTATTAACAACAATAGACTTCAAACATTTTTAAAATTCATAGTGTGACAAAACTTAATAACACTTGTCTGTCGCTTTGATGTGCATGTGAAGGTGACAGATATAATCCACAATGAAAACATTTAACAGGAGGATTTAAGTATTTTTGAACTGTTTTCTAAAATTGCTGAAGGGAAATTGCATTGAATGACTAAATGACACTCACCAGTGACAGAAACACTGAAGCTCTTTATGATGCTGATTCTGCCGTGGGTGATCTCTCGGTAATAATCTCCAGAATCTGTGGTTTTAGTGTGTGTGATGGTCAGAGATCCAGTCTGACGATCCAGCTTCAGTCTGTCTCTGAATCTCTCTTTACACTGATCCTGAGTACAGATATGACTCCGATTTCCAGTAATTTGAGCCATGATAATGTCATTAAAATACCACGTCATAGAATCATTCAGTTTTCTTATTACACCAGGATCTAAAGGGACAGATTCTCCCTCCTTCACTGACTTTCTGTTCACTTCATCTCGTTCAGCAGCAGAAACACCTGAAACACAAACCAACAGATGATGGAGGATTTCTATTTTGGGATTATAATATAACACGAGAACTGTGGATATGAAAGCGATAAAACATGCTTTCTTTACTTTTAGTCTGTAAAGTAACATTTATACACATTAAGTGCTTATTAACACATTTTACATCAAATCTTCTGAAGTTTGGATTCCTGGTGCACTAAAAAAAAAAACACGAAATGAAGAAAAAAAGAAATTATATCTTGACTAGAAGACAACTGATAAAACTAACCAATGGAAAATCATACTGAACTAAATGTATATTTAAATCTACAAATTCCACTTTAAAAGTAAATGTGATTTTGAAGAAATTATCTTTATACTGCATGTGAATTAATATACAGGTAAAGAGAAATGTACTTTTGAATGTCACTGCAAAAAATATCACTAAACACAATGTCATTTAAATATAAGACTTGCTTTTAAACGTCATGACTAACCATGAACTGTAACACTGAAGATCTTTTCACTGTCACTGCTGTAGATCAGTAGTTTATAGAGTCCAGAGTCTGTGTCTGTCATGTTTGTGATGGTCAGAGATCCAGTGTGATGATCCAGCTTCAGTCTGTCTCTGAATCTCTCATCTCCATCTTCACACTGAACATCTGTACAGATCTTACTGAGATCTCTATTGATTTGGGCTATACGAGTGACACTATAATACCATCTAATTCTGTCTTGTTCGTTTGTTTGAACACCAGTGTGTAGAGTGACTGAATCTCCTTCCATCACTGACACTGACTCTCCATCTGGACCAACACTGAAAGCACCTGAAAAAGAAACAAAGAGTTAATTATGAGCCAAACTAAACTACACGAAAAGAAAGTGCTGTGAAAATGTTTTTCTTCAGATCATAAAGATTTAACAAACAGCAGAATAACATACCTGATTTACACATTCACTCATCAGACAAACTTCATGATTCATATTTTACCCAGAACCCTCCATCTGTGCGATCACACAACTAAGTATTACATTCTACTAATACTGTGGTGTTGTGCGGCTGCTGTACGTTGCACGTCCCTTCCCGATCACATGATTGTTAAATGCACTAGAATAGTATTCAAAGATCTCTGCTTACCATGTGCAAAAAACCCCACAAATGGCGGAGAATGGACGCTGAAGTCTGTGAATGTTCTAATATTAGTATAAATTAATCCAATAAATGATGCCAATGGTCACAGGTGTGTGTTTAAAGAGTATTTTACACAGGCTTTAAATGCAGCTCAGTCAATCATAATCAAGGACCGGAACTATCCATTTTATAATTGTAGTTAAAGGGTTAGTTGAAGCCATCCTAGGTGTCTATGACTTTATATGAAGAAAATATCCTTATTTATAACTATATAAACTATAATCCAGTAACGTCCATATGCGAGTCTAGTTCTGGCGGAAGAGTGACCTCTGACCCGGCGCATGACAAACGATGTAGCGTAGTGTAAGCTTAGGTGAGAGTAGACACCTCTCATGCTTCAAACAACAAACTCCTCCCAAGTTTCTACAATTTTAACAATTCTAAATTCTAAAAAAAGTTTAACAATTCTTGCTTTAGAATTATAATTAATGACCAGTGTTTTGTTTTGCTCTGCGCTTCTGTGTTTGTTAATACGCATGCGTCAAATCATCTGTATGTGAATTAATATGCAGGTAAAAAAAACATACATATACATATACATATATATTACAGTGAGGAAAATAAGTATTTGAACACCCTGCTATTTTGCAAGTTCTCCCACTTAGAAATCATGGAGGGGTCTGAAATTGTCATCGTAGGTGCATGTCCACTGTGAGAGACATAATTAAAAAAAAAAAAAATCCAGAAATCACAATGTATGATTTTTTAACTATTTATTTGTATGATACAGCTGCAAATAAGTTTTTGAACACCTGAGAAAATCAATGTTAATATTTGGTACAGTAGCAATTACAGAGGTCAAACGTTTCCTGTAGTTTTTCAGCAGGTTTGCACACACTGCAGGAGGGATTTTGGCCCACTCCTCCACACAGATCTTCTCTAGATCAGTCAGGTTTCTGGCCTGTCGCTGAGAAACACAGAGTTTGAGCTCCCTCCAAAGATTCTCTATTGGGTTTAGGTCTGGAGACTGGCTAGGCCACACCAGAACCTTGATATGCTTCTTACAGAGCCACTCCTTGGTTATCCTGGCTGTGTGCTTCAGGTCATTGTCATGTTGGAAAACCCAGCCTCGACCCATCTTCAATGCTCTAACTGAGGGAAGGAGGTTGTTCCCCAAAATCTCGCACTACATAGCCCCGGTCATCCTCTCCTTAATACAGTGCAGTCGCCCTGTCCCATGTGCAGAAAAACACCCCCAAAGCATGATGCTACCCCCCCCATGCTTCACAGTAGGGATGGTGTTCTTGGGATGGTACTCATCATTCTTCTTCCTCCAAACACGTTTAGTGGAATTATGACCAAAAAGTTCTATTTTGGTCTCATCTGACCACATGACTTTCTCCCATGACTCCTCTGGATCATCCAAATGGTCATTGGCAAACTTAAGACGGGCCTTGACATGTGCTGGTTTAAGCAGGGGAACCTTCCGTGCCATGCATGATTTCAAACCATGACGTCTTAGTGTACTACCAACAGTAACCTTGGAAACGGTGGTCTCAGCTCTTTTCAGGTCATTGACCAGCTCCTCCCATGTAGTTCTGGGCTGATTTCTCACCTTTCTTAGGATCATTGAGACCCCACGAGGTGAGATCTTGCATGGAGCCCCAGTCCGAGGGAGATTGACAGTCATGTTTAGCTTCTTCCATTTTCTAATGATTGCTCCAACAGTGGACCTTTTTTCACCAAGCTGCTTGGCAATTTCCCTGTAGCCCTTTCCAGCCTTGTGGAGGTGTACAATTTTGTCTCTAGTGTCTTTGGACAGCTCTTTGGTCTTGGTCATGTTAGTAGTTGGATTCTTACTGATTGTATGGGGTGGACAGGTGCCTTTATGCAGCTAACGACCTCAAACAGGTGCATCTAATTTAGGATAATAAATGGAGTGGAGGTGGACATTTTAAAGGCAGACTAACTCTTTGAGGGTCAGAATTCTAGCTGATAGACAGGTGTTCAAATACTTATTTGCTGCTGTATCATACAAATAAATAGTTAAAAAAATCATATATTGTGATTTCTGGATTTTTTTTTAGATTATGTCTCTCACAGTGGACATGCACCTACGATGACAATTTCAGACCCCTCCATGATTTCTAAGTGGGAGAACTTGCAAAATAGCAGGGTGTTCAAATACTTATTTTCCTCACTGTATATATATATAATACATTATATATATATACATTATATATATACATTACAGTATATACATTATACAAAAACAGGCTTATATGTATATACATTATACAAATACATTAATGTTGGGATTTATATGTACAATATTATCTTTTAAACACAATAACTCACCATGAATTGTAACACTGAAGGTCTTTTCACTATCGCTGCTGTTGATCAGTAGTTTATAATCTCCAGAGTCTGTGGTTCTGGTGTTCATGATAGTCAGAGATCCAGTCTGATGATCCAGCTTCAGTCTGTCTCTGAATCTCTCAGTACCTTCATTACACTGAACATCTGTGCAGACTTTACTCTGATCTCCACTGATTTGAGCGATGCGAATGTCATTATAATACCATTGGATCTTTTCTTGTTGGCTTGTTTCAACACCAGTGTGTAGAGTGACTGAATTTCCCTCCATCGTTGATACTTCATTTGTACCAACACCGAGAAAACCTGAAGAATAAATGAACAGCCAATCATAAGCCACTCAAAAACACACAACAGGAAAGTGCTTTGAAAGTGTTTTTCTACAGATCATATAAAGATTGAAATACAGTATGTCTGGACTCATAATCTAAAACAGCAGAAGAACATCATTATTTACACATTCACTCATCAGACAAACACACACGAGTCTCATGGAGGATCTCATGCAACCTGATGAACACCATCCAAACCACATCCTGATACAGTTCTTATAAGTTTACATAACCCTTGCACAATAATTAATAATTTCAACCAAATATGGGGGACCATAAAAATGTCATGTTATTCTGCACATTCTTTGGTTTTCTAGCATCATCTCTTCATCTGAACACTTTCCAAAAGTGACTATGATTTTGAGATCCATCTTTTCACACTGAGGACATTTGAGGGACCTGTACACAAACATTACCAAGTAATTTCATATTTCATAATGAATATTACCCATTATGAATATGAAATGGGATACAATATAATTACTTTGTACTTTACTTTTACTCTGTACTTTATTACAATTAATTTATTAGTGGTGCTTGCCTGTAAAGGCGAAGCACACTCGTCCCGCACCGTTTGTCACAGACCCATGAATGAGGTGTCAAATCGACCGGCTTATTCGGGAATGGTGTGCTATGACTTTTATAAGCGATCGGGGGTACGGTGTTCGCCCCAGGGGCGAAAAAGTAGCCCAAAAAATCCCATGCGCTTTGCATTGCGACCAACTTCGACCCCTCGTAGCTCCGAGCGAGGATTTTGTAGAAATCCGTGACTTGCCACATTTGAAGAGGCTGACAGGCCCTGTCAGATGACACATCGCAATGGGGTGTGAGTTGTACCCCTGGGGCGCAGGAGCTCCCCAAATTTTCCCCATTGACTTATAATGGGGAAGGACGTCCCGTTAAACTCATGCGTTTATCCTACTATGGGAAATTGCATAGGGATTTTGTATTGACCACAGCTCTGGCTCACAGTGTCTCAGAGACAAGGGGGTGGGCTCAATTTACTCAGCCAACCAATCACTATCTCAGGATCACTATGACCCTATCAAGCCACGCCCTAGCAACCATTTAGAGCTCCCTAGCAACTGATCCCATAGACTTCCATTGAAAAACATCAAAGGGATATCTTTTGATAGAAGTGTCATAGAAACATGAGGGTGGGTTTGTTTGACTCGGGGCATCAACAGCCAATCACAAATCACCTTCAACACTTCCTAGCCACGCCTTAGCAACCATTATCAAGCACCCTAGCAACCCAAATCCACAGAGGGATATCTTCACATCTGAATGTCATAAAGACATGGGGGTTGGTTTATATCATTCTTACTGACAAGCAGCTTTTAGAGGATCATCATTGGCAGCTGCCATGCCACGCCATAGCAACCAAACAGAGTACCCTAGCAACCGTTTACCAAGACCTATATCTCTGCCTCAGAACATCATAGAGGCATGGGGGTTGGTTTATATCATTCATACAGACAAGCAGTATCATCATTGGATGCTGCCAAGCCCCTCCATAGCAACCAAACAGAGTACCCTAGCAACCGTTTACAAGGACCTATATCTCTGCATCAGAACATCATAGAGACATGGGGGTTGGGTTTTTTGACTCAGACTGGCAAATAGTCTTTAAATGTCCCCCCATAAACTGTATAGCCACACCATAGCAATTATTTAGAGTACTCTAGCAACCGTAAAAACACATAAATTGGACATATCTCTGCTCCAGAACATCGTACAGACATGGGGGTGGCCTCTTTTGGTTCGGGTGAGAATCCAGTACACCCAACCTAGCATCCGAGAGGATTTTTTTGCCACGGCAAGCACCACTCACATTTTCTTCAGGAAATGTACATTCTAGTTACTTTATTATAATTGTGGTAAGCTACTTTCCAGACCTCTTATATATATATATATATATATATATATATAAGACAATTCCTGTTTGTCTACCACATATTGTTTTTTAGTCATGCCGTTTAAAACTCCCACATAAATACGATGTTTTGATTTATATTTTAATGCCAGCAATTTTTATCTAAAAACCGCGACTCACGTTACACTCAAGGTACATTTGATCAGTTTATAATAATTTAATTTGTTACATTTATATAGCATTTTTCTAGGCACTCAAAGCGCTTTACATATAGAAGGGGGAATCTCCTCAACCACCACCAATGTGCAGCACCACCTGGATGATGCGACGGCAGCCATATTGCGCCAGAACGCCCACCACACACCAGCTGATAGGTGGAGAGGAGAAAGAATGATGAAGCCAACCTGTATATGGGGATGATTAGGAGGCCATGATGGAGGGGGCCAATGGGCAAATTGGCCAGGATGCCGGGGTTACACCCCTACTCTTTATCGAAGACATCCTGGGATTTTTAATGACCACAGAGAGTCAGGACCTCGGTTTTAACGTCTCAACCGAAGGACGGATGTTTATGCAACATTTACTCACGCTATGGTGCTGTGTTTCTTGTAGATATACCACATCACATGATTTGAGCATTTAGTAGAGGTGGGCGATACTGCAAAATTTGGTATCGATCCGATACCAAATACATATAGGGTCAGTATTACCGATACCGATACCAATACGATACTTTTTACTTAAAAAAAATACTTTTGTGTAGGGGAGAGCAGTATGTCATTATTTCTGAAGTGAATGAATGATCAATTCTTTAGGCAATATTTTTGTATTAATGTATTGAATTCCACAAAATTATTAGTTATTAGGCACTGTAGAATGAATTCTTTACAGCCTTTAAAAAAAAAAAAAAGAATAACAAACATCGCTCCCTTTTTTGCCTCATTTCTTCGTTTTTGTAGCTCAGTATTTTCCTTGTCATGTGTTTTTAAGTGTTTGTATATGTTTGTAGTGTTGCCACAGTATCGAATGCTCTTTTTACACATTTCACAAGTTGCAGTATTATCATTTAGTGCCGTAAAATAGCTCTACACAACGCTTATCTTCCTCTCGGCCATCCTGATCTCTCATTCAATGTGCTATCAGCTTCGCTCACTCAGTTCGCTGCTCATCGGCGTTGTGTCAGTGAGTCACGTGACGAATCACAGCAGAGCAGCAGGAGGGGGAGGAGTAGCAAAGAGTAAGCAAAGTTAAAAAATCACGAGTCGGGGTTGCGGTTTTTTGGCCTTATTTTAAAGGTCTCGTTCTTCGTGATCCCACTGTTCAAACTTTAGTTAGTATGTAATGTTGCTGTTAGAGCATAAATAATACCTGTAAAATTATAAAGCTCAAAGTTCAATGCCAAGCGAGATATTTTATTTAACAGAAGTTCCCTTTCAAAGCCTACAGCGAACTACCGGCTTGGACTACATCCTGGTACAGCCTGCTTTAATGACGACAGTAGAACAGTTTGTTGACTAACCTCCACCCACAAGAATACGCTAAAAAGGGGGCGTGGTCTTGTTGCTCTCCCACGTGGAGAAGAGGAAGTGTTGCGTTTGAGTGTGTTTGTCACCATGTCTTCGAGACGCTGTTATTTTCATCCCGGAGTCAAATCACCTTTGTTTGGCTTTCCCAGGGACGCTGTACTTAGAGATCATTGAGCGCATACATCTCCCCGTTAAGAGGCGTGACCTTTCCGTGCAACGTGCGCTAAGCTGCTGTCGAATCACAACACAGGATCCGCTGGCACAATCAGAACTCGTTACGTATTTCTGAAGGAGGGACTTCATAGAACAAGGAACTCATCAGCCCGTTTTTAGGACAGTGAAAACAGCGGAATACAGATAAGTAAATTGTGTGGAAAAAAAAGTGTTTTTTTACACGCGAAACATGAACACGTTATATTGCACACTGTAAACACAATCAAAGCTTCAAAAAAACACGAAGAGTGGGACCTTTAAAAAATGTGGTTGCTTGTTAGGAAAATATAATAAGCAACTTCGTTTCTTTACATTTATGGTCGCTGTTTTGTCCAATACATTGACTGACACGGTCTTCTCACAGCTTATAGCCATTCAGTGCAATAATACAAGTGCTGTAGTAATCCGTCCTTTTATATCCTGCCTCCTTCTCCCCTTCATTGAAGAAAAATCGCGTTCAACGTGCAGGTATGTGACGTTATAAATGCACGTAATGATAGTTAGTAGACTTAAATAGACCTTTACATTTTTACAAACCATGCCACCAGCAGAGATGTACAGAGATGGAGAGGAAACCTAATTTAATTTTAATTTAAAAATTGTAATGTATTTAAAATTGCAGGCTATTATTAAAAAAAACAAGTATACTAATAATAACAGTAGGTATGGTTCGGATTTATTTTATTATAAATATGTGGCTATATTGCAGCACTCCCTTAGTGCTTGCCTGTGTCCCAGTGTGCATACTATCAATCGTATCGTAATAAATAGTATGTGACATTAGTCATTTTCAATACTATTTAGGGCAGATAGTAAGCACATTGAGATGTAGGGCTTATCTTTTACAAGGTTTGCGGTGTGTGTTCACTACTCACTGCCCCTAATATGTGTGCACTAACTCAGACTATGGGTTACCATAATTGGCCTTCTAGTCACTTTTTCCATCTCCAAACCTCTTCTGTTCACAGCTGATCAGAGGATATAGAGTGTCCTTTATTGCAATTTGATGATTTTTGTAAAATCACATCTGTTTTTGCTTTTCAAACTCCGAAAGGTTTCAGTGTAATATGTTGCAGGCCCACTTATTGATAAAAAAAAATATTTCTTATAAATAATATTGATGATAATAAATAATATAATAATAGACCTTTCTCACAAAAACCGGAAATACGTAATCGTTGCGGATCCGGAGTTCCTGTCAAGCGCCAACACATCAGAAAAGCATACCCGGCCAAGAGAAAATGGATCAGCGAGTCTACACAACTTCGCTAATGGATTTGCCAAATAATTACATTTGATGGAAATGAACAATTAGGCCTATTTACATAAGTCTCATATTACGTCGCTATAAAGAACCAGCGTTACATGACGTCTTCCTTGACCAAGATCATATCTTGTTTGTGCAGACATTGGCTACAGTTCACAATAGTTTAAACATCATGCAGTGTGCACAATTCTATTTTTTAACATACAACATAATACTTTTAATAAAATTATATATGTTTTTATTTTAAAAGACTATAATACTGTATGATTACAATATAATACAAAATGTTGATTAGCATCACGTTGTTTTAAAACAAAATAAAGTCACAATATGTATGGAGGCATTTTGCAAAAGTGAATTGTATATATATTAAATAAAATGTACATTTTTAAAATAAAAAATATATACACGACTCACGAGGCAACATCCATTTAAGCATGCGTGTTTATTTTAGTAGTCAGTGAACAGCCTGAGAAACATTTAAATAGATTTCAGTTAATAATGGTTATATACATTTAATGGTTATATTTTATATATATATATATATATATATATATATATATATATATATATATATTAGTTTAAAAAAAAAATCGTTTTATATTTCCCCACAGAGGTGCGTCATATGCCGCTTTGCATTGAAAGGCTTCTAAGTTAGGACATGAGCAGGGAAGTTTGGTCATTCATCCCGCAGGATAGCCTGAATCCATTTCTGTCAAACTTCACCATCAACAGGGAAGGAATGAAACGACAGATATAGATGCTTTTGGGAATAACAAGAACAGCCCGGTAAGCTACAAACACACTTGCTCGTTGCTTGCGCCATTTGTTTACCTGTATCCCTGCCCGCGGAGGATTACCATGCGTATTTCCGGTCGCAAATACGGAAGTTGTGAGAAAGGTCTATACAGGGCTTGTTTTGGGCTTGTTTTTGAAGCCGCAGTTGCTTATTTGTCTCTCGAGAGTTGGCAACACTAGCCAGGATGTGAAAGCAGCGTTTGCTCATGATTGCAGAGGTAGAAAACACGAGCAAAGTATAATGAACGTAGAGGAGAGATATTTAAATTAAAATATCGATTAAATTATGTATCGATCTGATACCAATACCAGTGTTGGCATCGATACTATCGACCTTTCTATATTTTTCGCCATGATTTGTTCAATCACGCCTCACCGAACTATCTGGGCTTTGGTTTCAAGTTGCAAAAGTCACATTCGTCCTTCGTTTTTATCATGAACTGACACAGTAAATCAATGTCTTGCCATGATCGAGCAAAAACACAGACCGCTAAATATGCCGTGCTGTCAAGGATGCAAAACAGGCCTACTACGACTTTGGTTTATCGTTGAACGAAGGAGAGATTGCAATGCAATCCATGTCTTAAAATGGCCAAATAGACACATTCAGCAAATGATACATACAAATTATATTAACCTCAGCTGCTCCCGACGAGCTGGATGGCGCCTTGATTTGGCTTGGCACCGCCGTCGGTGTGTGAATGTGAGGCAATGTGTAAAGTGCTTTGGAAGGCCATTGGCCTGTTAAAAGCGCTATATAAATGCAGTCCATTTACCATAAACAAAACAGACCACTTTCGGTTTCAACCGAGCCCTGGCTATCCCCGATAGGATGACACACTAGATAAGCCTAAATGACTTACCGTGGTCGAGAAAACACCAGAGCAATAAAGCCGAAATAAAGAGCTTCATTTCACCCCTTTTCCTAGGTTTTGACTCTAGCTGCGCCGACGTCCGAAAAGAAAGAAAGTGAAAGTGTTTCAGCCTAAATATTGATGGTGTTATGTAACTGCAACGTAATGATGGCCATGGCTGCGTCCGGAATCGCGTACTTCCATACTATATAGTATGCGAAAAACAGTACGCGAGCAGAGTAGTATGTCCGAATTCATTCAGAACAGCGCCACCTGGTGCTTCTTTAAAATAAAGCAGCCAGAAGCCTGTGGAAGAAGCTGTCAGATGAAGCAACCACAACACACTCCCATAGTTTCAATGTTATGTGTACAAACAAAAGCCTTACACGTTTGTGTTTAATTCGTCCATTAAATAAATTAATTTACTCATTAAAGTGTGAGAATAAAATATAATATGAGTTTATATGATTCAATAAGATCTAATATAGGCCTCTCTCTCTCTCTCTCTCTCTCTCTCTCTCTCTCTCTCTCTCTCTCTCTCTCTCTCTCTCTCTCTCTCTCTCTCTCTCCACACATAGTGAATAAGGACATTGTGTGATAGGATCATTAAATGTGCTAATGACACTTGGCAGTGATAGTGCTTGTGTAACAGTAGGAATAACAGAAAAGTTTTTAATTATTTTTATTAAGGAAAAAAAACTGTTTCACAGTGTTGGGGCTGAGTCTATTTCTTCTCTTAGACAGTAGAAAAGCATATATACACTGGATGCTATAAACTCAAAATAATTCCCAAAAAGGGGAAGTCTTTCTTTTTTTTTTTGCCTGTTGCCGTTGCTCTAAATACAAACCCTTCACCAAACACCAACACCCTATCCCCTTATCCCACCCTAACCCCAAATTACCTAGAAAACAACAAAAGTGCAAAGATTTTACCAAAATAAAAAGACACAACAACAAAAACAATACATTTTTGTTATCTAAATGCAATGTATTGATTAACTTCAAAGTACAGCACTCTCCTCACAAACGCATCAACCAGACTGACTGAGCCAACAAGGACATCGAAGTTTCAGTGTCATACTTAACATCACTAATTCGTGGTTAAATTGTATTTGTTTAACATCATATAAGTAAACGATTGATTGTTAAAAGTTTAAAAAATTTAAATTGAAGGTGTCCTTTTCCAGCCAATTCAGAAAAATTATAGTTTTATCATTATTAGACCGAGCTAATGTAAATCAGCTAGCTAACACTGTTTTCATTAAACAACGACGTTCGTTGTTTAGCTGTTTAATAAAATAGTTACACAACTTCAGTAAATTTAAACGATTTTATTTCTCCTTTACCAGTGTTGATATTATCAAATATTTGTTGGCTACATAGCAAGCTACTGTTAACAAGTGTACCTCAGCTTGTCCATGTAACATTAATAGACTGACCATGGTTCATCACATGTTAAAATCTGTGTTGATTTTGCAGGGGGTGATGAACACACCCGTGTTTCAATTGAGTGGAGAGTGGCTAATGAAGTCTTCACTGGGAAAAGGAACGCAGCAAAAAAAGGTTTTGAGTAAGTATACAAGACAAATGTAATTTTATTCAAGTGCTGTAGATTCAATGGTAAGTTAGTTGTAACGTTAGATGTAAACATTTCTACTCTAGCTCTTACTGCATTCATTTTATGCTTGATTTCTGTGCATTTATTGCAGAGTTTTTATCACAGAGCAGAGGCTAGAGGGCAAAATGTCTGCTGTTCAGATTAAAAAAAAAAAGGGAAAACCTTAAACAAAAATACAAAGTAAGATTTATTTGAATTATTGTAGTTCACCCCAAAATGAGAATTCTGTCATGATTTAATCATGCCTATGTTTGGCCCTGTAATGCAATAATTTAATAAATCATATGTTTTACAATATAATTGACTGTCTTGATATTCTTTTTTCAAATATTTGTAGGATCTGAAATGTCCACAGACTGGGGTGAGCACTGAGGATGGGGATGTTACAGCAGCATCCTGGAAATGGTATTCTGCCATGGATGAGGCAATAGGGGGCAGACCCTCCATCACACCACCCACCCTTATTGCCTCATCTGGCCTGGATGTTGCTGTTACCTCTCCATCCTCAGTGAGGTCAGAGCGTGAAAGAGTAGGGAGGAAAAGAAAAGATTTTGAGGAGCTGATCCGAGAGATGGAGGAGAGGGAAGCTGAAAGAGAAAGAGATGCCATTGAAAGGGAGGAGAGGCGATGGATGGAGGAAAGAAAAGAAAGAGCGACGAGAGCACGAGAAGAGACTAGAACAGGAGGCCAGAGAAAGAGATGAAAGAAGAGACCGAGAAGTGAGAGAGAGAGAAAGGGAGACAAAAGAGAGAGAGGAAAGATTCCTTCAGCTACTAGAAATAATTGCTAAAAAATAATGTTAATAAAGAAATCAAATGATACACACTCTCTTTTCATTTATTTGTTTGTAAGTTCACTGTCATGCTGTTTTAGCAAGTTATATTACAAAACACTTAATTCCCAGGGATTTTGTAAAGTGCTTAATATGTGGCATTGAGTAATTAATATTTTTAAAGTGTTTTGTGTATGTCCTTATTTTGTAGCAGATTCCAGATGGTTTTTGAAACCTGTAAACTGCAGGTATATCTGAAAAATATGCTGTCTGACTCTGAATATGAGTGCTGCACTGTAGAGAAAAATCCAGACACCATTCAAATCTATTTGCTTTATTTTTGTGTATTTAACTTTCAAATGGATACAGGATACAAAGCTTAAAACAAAACCACATAACTTTGGCATAAAGTAGTATAATAGAGCTTACAACACCACCAAAAGAAAAAGTATTAAAACTTTTTATTATAGTGTCATCATGAGGTAAGAAAATGAACTTCAGCAGTTTCAGTAAGGTAACTTTCACAGGTTTCAAAAAGATCTAAACAGACTTTGATACTAGCAAAACCTGCTCCCACTGCATCCAGGTCATCTGCGCTGGGGAAAGCGATGAGCTGCCTCAAAATGCCGATGACTGCCTTGCTCATTCTATGCACAATGTCGTGCACAGAAGACTTTGGGATGTCAAAGGCGAGTGACACTACCCGGTATGATGCTGCATGGGCCAGCCAGTAAAGGAACACCAGCACCTCGATGTCCTTTTCCCAACCGTGGTCGCAATCAGGTTTCACCGCAGCAATCAGGGACTGGATGGACTGCCTTGAAAGTCGGAGGTTGGGGCGGAGGTCAGCTCCATCTTCAAAATACAGCCGAAGAATTGGCACAGCAGCATTCAGGTGGCAGTAGGTTGTAGGGCTCACAATCTGTAAACGTGTATATAGTTTTATTTTAGAATAGAGTTTTAATACACTTTGTCTTCAAGTATTCTTGTTTCCTGTGTTGACTTATTTATAAATATAATTTATATGTATATGATAATTTCTTATGTATATATGTGTATTTATACATTTGTGTATTATATTATATATATATATATATATATATATATATATATATATATATATATATATATATATATATATATATATATATATATATATATATAAAATGAAGACTTTAGATGTCTTCTGAAGTGCCATCTGAAATTTTCTTCTAGAACTATCATTTTTATCGAGCTTGTATATATCCGTTCAGTTATTTCACTGTAATGACAAATATATATTTCTAACTTCATCCTCTAAATAAAAAGAAAAGTTATATAATAAAAGAGTTATGAGGACTCATTTTACCTGAAGATATCATGTCCATATCATGTAATGACAATGAAAAGAACTTATTGCCATTCAAATTAAATTACTGAACCTAAACATACGTGCTTGATAATTTTCATTTTAGAAGAAAATTTCAGACGGCATTTAGAGGCTTTTACATCTGAAGTCTTCATATGTACACATGTATGTGTATTGTATCTGACAGGGTGAATGAATCAATAGAGACATGCACACATATATTTATCTAAACATGATTAATTCATGTTTATTAATCGATGATAATATCACAAGCAAATAAAGTACGTTTTCCTTGCCAAAAATCAACATCTGTCATTGTTCACATGTTTGTGTTTTTTTTGGTTGTTTTTTTTCTGAGGTAAAATTTAATAGCTAAATAAATTATAATACTTACGTTATTTGAGAAATTCCTCAAAAGCTCTCGAAGTAGGCGTGATCTGCGAGTAGCTGACCGACGCCTCCTCTGGATTGTGAGCTCGAACGACATAAAAACGCTGATGAAAGCAGAACTAAAAACATTGCTCGAAGTTGGTGCAGTCAGTGGAATGGGCTCTTTAAATTTTCGTGCTGTTATGACAGCGTCTGTCACGTGACATGCGCTGTTATGACACGTCACAATTCCATCATGGCGCATGTAGTACGTCCGGACTCCATTCATACTACCCGTATACTATATAGAACGTACTTTTTTAACGGTCGTGAAGTACGTTCTAATTCAAATGTAGTACATACTCACATAGTACGCGATTTCGGACGCAGCCAGAAGACACTTTCTGCTTCCCGCAGTGACGCTCGCGCTGTGTTTGCATACTTTATCACAGCTGAAGTGAAATAAATGCAATATTTGTCAATACACAGATGTTTCAGAGACAATATTGTCATGTAATACTTTACTCAGTGTGTGTATGTACAAGAATAAAGTTCAACATATAAGCCTACACTATCAATGAAGTAGGGTCTACGTTTTTTATCAGTTTTATTTTGATAAACGTGACAATATAACATTGCACCTACATGAAAGGAGGTTTTACTGTTATAAAAAACTGATTTGTGCGCATTAGTTGAACTGAAGGTCCTAGAATAAACCATAGACAGTAAAAGAAATGGACAGAGCGACCCCATAGACTTCAACAGAGATAATTTAAGTCAGTTAGAAGCACTCCCTGATGGCTGATGTACTGCAGCCTCAGACTGAGCTTGATAACGTAGATGTGACGTGAGCAACCTGTCTGACAGTGGCAAGTCTTCTAGTGCAAAGTCAAATCTGAATCACCGAATCGTGCAGAGGCAGAGAGGAGCAGGAGCAACTTTTGATGAATTAAGCAGGATCTGCAACATCTCTATCTGCGTTTATGCCTTCACGTGCCCCCGATTGCCTCATAGACAGTAAAAGATTGCCTGCGAGCTTCTCCTCGGGTCTATATGGTAATTTGCTCAACAGCTCGACACAGTCGCGTGGTTATGACGCAATCATTAGCTTATATTTTACAAAAACAGCTTCAACGGGGTGATAGTGTAAGATACAAGGTAATGGAGCCTTTTATACATTGTTGTGTTTGTTTAGAAATAAACAATGGACGAATGTCTTTAAACGCCTCAGATGTAAAGATATTCACTGTCAAAGTAACGCCAAAATGAATGGGAGTCAATGGGATGCTAACAGCAGGTGATGGCATGGTTAGCAATGGCTGCGTACCTATGGAAGGTACGCTTTCCGGGGGCTGGATTACCCCCTTGGGAATAAACACGAAACACACGTGATCGCTGTCATGCGGTGAATCTGGCCAATCGCGGAACAGCTGTGTCGTCATCAGAGTCCGTGCAGCCTCTAGTGGTGGGCAATACTGCAAAATTTGGTATCGATCAGATACCAAATACATATAGGGTCAGTATTGCCGATACCGATACCAATACGATACTTTTTACTTAAAAAAAACTTTTGTGTAGGGGAGAGCAGTATGTCATTATTTCTGAGGTGAATGAATGATCAATTCTTTAGGCAATATTTTTTTTTATTAATGTATTGAAGTCCACAAAATTATTAGTTATTAGGGACTGTAGAATGAATTCTTTACGGCCTTTAAAAAAAAATTATAATAATAAAGAATAACAAAAAATTTCTCCCTTTTTTCTGGTTTTAAAAGAAAATGAAAAATAAAAAGAAGATTTACCCATTTAAACCATTTTAATTATTCAGCTTGGGTTAAAGTAGGCTATAGTATATAGTATAGTATATATACACACTCACCTAAAGGATTATTAGGAACACCTGTTCAATTTCTCATTAATGCAATTATCTAATCAACCAATCACATGGCAGTTGCTTCAATGCATTTAGGGATGTGGTCCTGGTCAAGACAAGTCCATGGTTGTTGGTGCCAGACGGGCCGGTCTGAGTATTTCACAATCTGCTCAGTTACTGGGATTTTCACGCACAACCATTTCTAGGGTTTTGTAAATTTGTGAATGGTGTGAAAAGGGAAAAACATCCAGTATGCGGCAATCCTGTGGGCGAAAATGCCTTGTTGATGCTAGAGGTCAGAGGAGAATGGGCCGACTGATTCAAGATGATAGAAGAGCAACTTTGACTGAAATAACCACTCGTTACAACCGAGGTATGCAGCAAAGCATTTGTGAAGCCACAACACGCACAACCTTGAGGTGGATGGGCTACAACAGCAGAAGACCCCACCGGGTACCACTCATCTCCACTACAAATAGGAAAAAGAGGCTACATTTTGCACAAGCTCACCAAAATTGGACAGTTGAAGACTGGACAAATGTTGCCTGGTCTGATGAGTCTCGATTTCTGTTGAGACAGTCAGAATTTGGCATAAACAGAATGAGAACATGGATCCATCATGCCTTGTTACCACTGTGCAGGCTGGTGGTGGTGGTGTAATGGTGTGGGGGATGTTTTCTTGGCACACTTTAGGGAGCTTCGTGCCCTGGATGTGCATCCCACAAATCTCCATCAACTGCAAGATGCTATCATTTCGAAAGAATGCTTTCAGCACCTTGTTGAATCAATGCCACGTAGAATTAAGGCAGTTCTGAAGGCGAAAGGGGGTCAAACAGTATTAGTATGGTGTTCCTAATAATCCTTTAGGTGAGTGTATATAAAAATCCAGTATCTAAATTCAGTATCTCAGAAAATTAGAATATTACTTAAGACCAATACTAAGAAAGGATTTTTAGAAATCTTGGCCAATCGAAAAGTATGAACATGTACAGTATTCAATACTTAGTTGGGGCTCCTTTTGGCTGAATTACTGCAGCAATGCGGCATGGCGTGGAGTCGATCAGTCTGTGGCACTGCTCAGGTGTTATGAGAGCCCAGGTTGCTCTGATAGTGGCCTTCAGCTCTTCTGCATTGTTGGGTCTGGCATATCGCATCTTCCTCTTCACAATACCCCATAGATTTTCTATGGAGTTAAGGTCAGGCGAGTTTGCTGGCCAATTAAGAACAGGGATACCATGGTCCTTAAACCAGGTACTGGTTGCTTTGGCACTGTGTGCAGGTGCCAAGTCATGTTAGAAAATGAAATCTACATCTCCAAAAAGTTGGTCAGCAGCAGGAAGCATGAAGTGCTCTAAAACTGCCTGGTATACGGCTGTGTTGACCTTGGACCTCAGAAAACACAGTGGACCAACACCAGCAGATGACATGGCACCCCAAACCATCACTGACTGTGGAAACTTTACACTGGACCTCAAGCAACGTGGATTGTGTGCATCTCCTCTCTTCCTCCAAACTCTGGGACCAAACATATGTTATATGTTTTATGTTTCTGTCCTGTGGTGTATTGTATCAAACTGTTTGTTTTGCACTTTTGTTCTGCACTTGTTTCTTTTTTGACTGTTTTTCTCTGTTGAAGAAAATTTGCAAATAAAGTAAACTTAAGTTTATAATTTCTCTAGTCATTTTTTTTTGCATGTGTGATTACATAACTTCAAGAGTTCTAAATGTGTATTTTTGATTGAATCCAACTTGATTTCCATTCTCCCAGCACACCTGGAGTAGGCCTACTGCTTTGTGGGATGGGAGTCCTTATGCCCCTGCAAAGTAGCCCAATAGTTTGCCATCAGTTGTATCCTTCTTAAATCCAGCAGCATTTCTTCTCCCATTTCAACCTGTATGGCTGGTCGGCAGAAGGTCTGGACTCCATCGCAGCTTTCATTGGTCAAGGACCGCCCAAGAGGATGTTTGACTGACATGTAATGAAACCTTTGTTTTGTCCTGCATCATGTTTAGGGGCGTGAAAATGTAAAGTCGATATCCCTGCAATAACAGGCTGGTATGCTTCTATAAATTATTCATTCATGAACGTTTACTGCAACAATGGAGCCGCGAACTTCACATACTTTTGAAAATCCAGTGTTTAGTAGTGGTGAGCAGACCGAGGCTTTATGAAACACTGAAACATTTGAAGCAAATGTGCCGTATTGTGTAGAAGCCATTGTCTAATAAGGCAGCGAGGCAAAGAGTCAGCTGGCTAGGTTTTCGGACGCAGTCAACGTCTAGAAACTACCCTCAGCTAGCTTGTCTTTTCTAAGGCCCTGTCCCAAATGGCACAATCTGTGTAGCTAATAAATGTTGCATGTTAGAATCCAGTCTGACCTGTGAAGTGTCTTTGATTGTTTTGAGTTTTGATGGATTGATTCAGTACTTTATTTTACTGTAAAGCAGGTTTTATCTAGAGAGGAAGTCAAACTGTGAGGTTCATAACAGGAAGAGGCCCTTCACCTACAAAAACACAAATCAAACCAATGGCCACATTCAAGATGTTTGTCCATCCAACAGATCAAACCCTGTTTCTTTAGAAATCAGACCGCAGCAAGTTTCAGTTTGACTCAGATAAGCTGCAAGAGTCACACCTCAGTGATGTTGGCAATGTGAACTTTTCTGTTTTATTTTTTCCATAAACACAATAATTGATATGTGGATAACTTAATTAGATTATAGAATCCATATATATTTTTTTTTACCCATATAATTCAAGGAGATTCATACAATGTTCTTTTATGTATTTAATGCGTAACATCATACAACATTACCAATGTTAAATTAATATTTTTTTTAAATCATTATTAAAATGTTAGTAAAGTCTTAATAAGAGCCAGAAGATGATTTTGATGTAACTACAGACTTATGACGTATGTTCAGATTGTGTGAACTATAGGAGGGTTAAACTCATCGTGGGAGGATTCACACCAGCTTGATGATTATCAGCGGATAGTCTATTATAGGTCAGACCTTTCACTGAACTACTGAAGAAAATGTTTCACATGTTTGTATTGTTCTGTTTGTGCTGGTGCTGTCTTACTGGTAAGTTATAAAAGCATTTTTAATGGCTTAATATTTCAGAACGGCATAACAAACTACTGTTAGTTTTCACTAAGATAATTCTGCTGTAATCATAAACAACACCAAAGCAAGATGAGAAGTAATTAACAAATAATTTCACACTATAGTTGGCTTCCGGCTTTGTAAACTAACAGTAGTCTTAATCGGTTCCTGTTCACTCTCCAGGTGTGTTTGTTGCTGAAACAAATGAAATGAAGTCAGTGTCAGTGCTGGAGGGAGATTCTGTCACGCTAAACTCTGGTGTTACTAAAATACGTGTAGACGACGACATACTGTGGAAATATGGAGCTGAAAAGTCTCGCATAGCTAAAATCAGCATTGAGAACCGAATCTTCTCCACACATGATGATGTTCCTGATGGGAGATTCAGAGACAGACTGAAGCTGGACGATCAAACTGGATCTCTGACCATCACAAACATTACAACTGAACATATTGGAGATTATCAACTCGACATAAATGGAGCGAAACTGACAACAAAAACATTCAGTGTTTCTGTCTATGGTGAGTAGAGATCATTTGTCTCGTCCTTCACGTATTTTACAAGTTAAGCTCAGTCTACAGCATTTGTGGCATTGTGTCGATCAACACAAAAAATAATTTAGACTCATTTGGAGGTTACGGTGAGGCACTTATAATGGACATGAATGATGGCAATATTTGGAGAATTAAAAAAAAATCTTCAGAAGCACTTCAGCATTTTTACAGTAATTTTAAGGTTTATTAAAAGTTGTAAAATTGGGTATATCTTTACACAAAGGGTTAATACGTGATTTTTCAGACTAAAATCATGATATCACGCATATTGTTCACATCTTGTGGCCGTACTATTGAAACACTGAGTATTTTAACATTCACAGATCGGCCACATTCTATGGAAATTTGTTTTCGCCACTAAAAATAAAAAAGGTAATTGACACATTTTTATTTCACAATACAGACTTTTTTTCTCAGAATTGGGAGATGTAAACTTTTTTTCCTCAGAATTGGACTTTTAACTCAAATTTTTTTTAACTAACTTAACAATTGCGATAAAAAAAGTCTGAATTGTGGGATGTAAATGCACAATTGTGAGGGGGAAAAAAGTCAGAATTGCGGGATGTAAATGCACAATTGTGAGGGGAAAAAAGAGTCAAGATTGTGAGATAAAAAAACACAATTATCTATACGCAATTCACTTTTTTTTTTTATTCCGTGGTGGAAACAAGCTTCCATACCATTGAGCGCTTCACTGTAACACAAATTTTTGCTTTTCTGGTGGACAAATGGAAATTAATTTTTGAAAAAATGCATTGGATTGGGCTTAATTTGAAATTAATCCAGAATGTTCCTTTAAATATTTATATACTGAAATGTTTCATTATTTTATAGTTTGATAAACACTCACTGACCTTCAACACTACAGCCAAAATAAGATGTTTAGATGTATCCATATTTCTGTTTATTCTCTCATGTTTCCCAGCTCCTCTTCCCATTCTTAACATTACCAGAGATAGTTCATCATCATCATCATCATCATCATGTTCACTGGTGTGCTTAGCGGGGAATGTGAGTCATGTGACTCTCTCCTGGTACAAAGGAAACAGTTTAATGTCCAACATCAGTGTGTCTGATCTCAGCATCAGTCTCTCTCTACCTCTGGAGGTGGAATATCAGGATAAAAACACCTACAGCTGTGTGCTGAACAATCCCATCAGCAACCAGACCAGACATCCCAACATCACTCAACTCTGTCACACACGTGAAGGTATGTTGGTGTTGATAATAACATTGATTAATAAGCTGATCTATCAAGTTACAGTGCTGATGTTTTGAGCCACGTGTGCAATTTTGTCCTTTGGCCAAACTAACAAAAATGCATGAACTTCGTAGGATAGGAATGATAAAACAAGCCCTTTTAAGATTAGACACACAGAAAGCAAGTGATCCTGATGATACATATTACATTTGGCACCAGTTATAACACATTTGATACTTATCAACAGTCTATAAAGAGGCTAACACCATGTCTACACCAAACGCGAGCGTCGCAATGCGACAAAAGCAAAAATAACCCATTATATTAAGTGATGCTGTCGTCGACACTGGATGCGGCGCCAATTTCCCAACAGTAACCTGACGCCGCTTTCTATTTCTGATGTAATCCTAGCACTTGCGCTACTTCTTAACCTGAAGAGCAAAGGGATTTCCAACAGCCTCAAGCTAATGCGGCACAGCATGGCACGACAACTGTCGTATCTGGTGTAGACACGGTGTAATGACCAGATCCAAAGGTTAGCCATCCCAATGAAAAATCTGACTAGAGACCAATTACCTTAACTTAGTAAAATATTCCATATGTCAACCCGTGAAGTAACTTTCTGTGATACACTGAACGCGGCTTACGCAGAATATCACAAGCTATTAAGTTAAAAGCCATAGAAAGAGACAAAACATTTGGAAATGGAGGCACATGATTTGGAGACTTGGGCACAAAACAATGACATGCTTTTAAATGGAAACTAGTCTGTCGAAATAAGGATATGCTTTGTAAAATTTTCAACACATTCAGCACCACTGAAATGGTATTACGGTCACAATATGTATCACCTTGTCATCCAACTAAATGGAAATGATCACAGACAAGTGTGTAAAAAAAGGCATCTCAGCGTTGTCTTTTCTTTAGTGTTTGTGAAACATGGAGTTTCTGTTGATGATTTAGTCAGTATGTACTGTATGCTCCATATTGTACGTCAGGAAGACATTGGATTCTAACTAAATCATTGTCGGCTAGACGTCAAATTTGGGTTAAATGAACATCAGGCTGACGTCTAAATCCAACATCCAACAGTCCAACTTGACAAACAGCATTACCAGCTTCACTTATTACTAACCAGATTGACTTTATTTCTGTCATATGTCTACAGATGTTCTTATTGAGAATTAACAGAGGTTTGGATGTTGATGTTTTATTGATAATGTTCAGTGTACCATGTACCATTATGGTGATCAGTGTTTGTTTTAGAGTTTGACTGTAAACTTTTTACCATTAGTTTTTTTTTGACTGCTGTAATTGTGTTTGTTATGTCAAGAACAGCAAGAGAAAATGTGTTGGCTACTTCGTGATGATAAAGATATAATCATCATATAGTGATCTGATTCACTGATGTCATCCAGAATCTAATCTATTGATATGTTATCATTTTGTATTATTAATTATAGCAATCCTTCTACAATATGAAATCCAGCAGTGTCTAAGAGATTAAAAAACAACAACAACAACAAAAGCCCAGCCCAGCTAAAGAAAACACTGATCACCATAATGATAACTTCACTGAACATTATCAATAAAACATCAACATCTAAAACTGTTCATTCTCATTAAGATCTTCTGTAAAACGTATGACAGAAATAAAGTCAGTCTGGTTAGTAATGTGTGAAGCTGGGAATGCTGATTGTGAAGTGGTTTAATCCTTCGCTGAGATCTTGAGAGATTTCATGCCTTTTTATCTTCAGTTGATTTAATCTAAGGCTGCGGCTGAAGTCAGTTGTAATGGTCTTCAACTGTTTTTTCCATTAATGGTAAACGTTTGGCCCCCTGTACTGCCATGCATTTCACCTTTTTTTTGTGGTGTTTATTCCAACCAAAATTCGACGTCTGCCCAACGTTGGAGCTTGACGTCAAATAAAAGCTGAGTTAAGATGTCAACCCGGTTATGATTTTTAACCAATATTTGACATCCGATCAATGTCTTCCTGACTCTACATTGATGTCCAGTGACCGCTGGATTGAAGCTTGACGTCAAACAAATGATGTGTTTAGACGTCAACCCGATTTTCATTTTCAACCAAAATCAAACGTCTGACGATGTTGGAGTCTACATCTTGTGCCTACTGGGTGTCTATAGTATGCAAATGTGCTGTTAGTTGTTCTCACAAAAAAGCAAGCAGTTCTTTTGGAAACGATACAGAAGGAAACACAACATATTAGTGAGAGAACTACAAACACATCAGTGATGTGTACCTGGTCTGCAAACTCGGAGAGAGCAAGCCGCCATTAAATTAAAACAAGAAATGTCTCAGAAAGATCATCCCTTTCACAAACTTTTTTCACCAACTAGGGCTGAAAAACTGGTCAGCTTCTTATGCCCTATTTACACCTGGCATTAAGATACGTTTTGGTCGATCGGATCACAAGTAGACGAGGCATACACATTCCTGTTTACACCTGGTGTTTTAATTTCTCTCTTGTTCACTTTCGACTACCTCTGTTCTGATTTCTTCGAGCGAAGGGGTATAAAGGCTTTTCAGGTTTTTCAATCTAATGGATGAAATAAGCTTGTGCAAGGCGGTCTTTTGTGGCTGTTTGAACGCATTTGACACCATGAAAGCACATACGAAAGCAATCCAGTTGAATGCGTTGTCGACTACCTCCGGAAGTGGTCAAAAGGACAAGCTCAAAACGTTTTAGCCCCTGTTTACACCTGTATTTAACGGCGTCCACTTGTGATCCAATCGACCAAAACGCATCTTAATGCCAGGTGTAAACCGGGCCTTAGGAAGCAAAATAATCTGACATCATAGGGACAAAACGTAATGCTAGTACCGTTCCTATTGGTACTGGATTGATTCAGGAAAATAAGGTAGATATTTAGGGTTTCATTTTTGTTCTTACATTAAACTCCTGGTCATGTTTTATACAAAATTTTTTATTTACATTTATATTTTATATATGTGTATATGTAAAGTATGTATCATTAGGGGCCAAGCACCGAAGTTGCGGAGCCCCTCTTGAAACCGTTAGATTTCTTATTATTATTCCGCCATGGAAGTCTATGGCAGCCCATAGAACCGTTTGCGGAAAAATTATGAAATTTGGTACACTGATAGAGGTCATTACCAATAGAAACCACACCAATTTTGGAGTCTCTAAATCAATCTCTCTAGCGCCACCACCTGTCCAAAGTTTGACTCATGTTTTTGCTAATAACTTTTGAAACATAAGAGCTAAAAACAAAATCCTTTTTTCTTTCGATTCCTTGGCTCAAGCTGATTCGATTGCACCATATGACGTCATTTCCCTCATAAAAATGTCCCCGCCATTTTTAATTAACCGAAACCCAACTTTTTCGAACTCAATTGGATTTGTTGGATCTGGATCAATCTGGATTAATTTTGGAATTCAAGTTGATTCGTCATATCGCTTTTGATTAACATGCAAACAAATTTTATGTAATGCTTGCTAAAACACACTTAAGGCAATATCTCCACAACGCTTTATGGTATTCAAACCAAACTTGGTACAAGTCATCACAAGCATGACCTGAGGCAACATGCAGCGTTTCGGCGCAGCGCCACCTACTGGTCCGGAGATATGAAAAATGGCTGTTTTTGCGTATAACTTCTGAACCGTTTGTCCAAAAATCTGATATTCAATTTTACCGTATCGGCCATTTTGACTGTCGGCCATTTTGAATTATGTGCTAAAATGCTGTATTTTATGAACGCATTGTTACGAAACTCGGTATGGTTCATCAGCACGATGCCTTGAAGTAGCCTGAGAAGTTTCGAGAAGGTGGGGTTCACTTATTTTCGTGGGACTAACTTTTTTAGTCTCCTGAATCCTTGCCAAGTCCAACGATACCAGACTTGCCAAGTTTCGGCATATGGTTTGTGCAGCGCGGTAATTTATCGCTTAAAAAACATTAGCTGATATCTTCGAAACCGCTAGTAAGATCGAGACGAAACCAGCGCCAGAAAATCGGAAACATAGGTCGATGGTCAAAAGTTACTGCCCAAATGTCAAAATATTGATAGTAAGGGGTAGTAAAATCCAATCAAAGTCAGGTGTCAGTAATTTTTTACATGTTTTTTCATATAAATGTCTATAACTCCAAAACAAAATGAGATATTTTTACCAAAATTGACACACACATTTATGGGCTCACTCCGATGACACATAAAAAAATTGTAGGACTGTGCCTCTTGGTGGCGCTATAATAGAACAAAACATGACATTGGCACTATACAACTCAATGTTTTAATATGGTGTTTCAACGTTTTTGCTTCAAATGTCTTTACTCATTTTTTCAGTTGGTCTGCTGCTATCTTCCTTGTTTGCTTCTGTTGCACTTGAACCCGTTAATGGCTGCTTGCAGCTATATTTATTATTTCGTATTGTACTCCTGAACATGTTTTGTATATTTCTATTCATCTGTTTTCATACTTCTATTAGTATTTGCATCTGTATTTTTTTTGTTTTTATTTGTAATCTTACTTTCTAATGTACTTTCTGCTTTAATTCAATCCTAGTACTGCTAGGCAAAAAAGTAAATACACTTCAAACATAGAGTTAGCTGTAGGTCAGACAGACAGATTCACTCACACTAAAGGCTTTGTCTATTACAGGTCAAGGCCTACCTTTACTGTACATAGTGTTGATCTCTGCGGCTGCCGCTGGATCTCTGCTGATTGTTGCTGTAGTCGTGATATGCTGCATCTGCAAGAAATGTAGAAAAACAGGTCAGGAGTGACAAATTCATCCATATATATATATATATATATATATATATATATATATATATATATATATATATATATATATATATATATATATATATATATATATATATATATATATATATATATATATATATATATATATATATATATATATATATATATATATATATATATAGAATTGAAACTTTTAACACATCTGTGGTTATTGTTAATGCAGTCAAGGCCCAGGAGGAAGACAGAACGGATTCAGCATTGTGTAAACCAACAACACGACTAAAGGTAAGAAGTTGCAAGAAGTTGTTGCAGCCAGTCAGTGTGTTTGAAGTTTGCAGCATCAGGCGGTCAGTGAACAGACGTGTGTGGTTTATCATCTCAACCGTCATTATTACCTTCAGTAGTGAGCAGAAAAAAAGCTGTTTTTTTATGGTATTTCCATTAAGCCTCTAGGGGCCACTGTTTGCACCTCTGTGTAAGTTTTTCCATTTTGCAGATGTAGCGGGGCTGTGATGGGCAGACACAAATTTACCAGAAGTATAACTACACCAGAGTATGGCGAAGGAAGCAAAAATCGTTTACACTAATGCACGACTGCGCCACCCCGATTCTATAAACGGGGAAATTCAAACCCAATATAGGGCACATAGGTTCGTCTCCACTAACGACAAGAGACGTAGATATAAATACAAAAATGACTTTATTTCACATTAAGTTAAAAATGTAGAACACTATTGACCAACCAAAGAAAACAGAAAATAATAATAATAATAATAATAATAATAATAATAATAATAATAATAATAGAAAAACAAAAGGACCTTCAGGCTGAGGCTTACCAGTGGGCAGCTAGCTGGACAGTGAGCATCTTACGACACACCACTCACCCAATTATGCTCCACACAACCACTCACACTGCACACACACTCTAAGTGAGGAAGACGCAGGGGTCAAAATGGCAATCACTCTGTGAGAAACACCACCACCACAGGGCAAAAGCAGCTAGCTTCCCTCACTGGGGGCCTTCAGCTCCTGAATAAACAAAATATAAGAACACACTTAAACAAAGACAAATTGTATGAGAATAAATTCTTGCAACAAAAGGCCCACTGGCCACAGGAGTCAGGCAGAACTCAAATCAAAACATTAAACAAAACATTTCCACGCCATTCCTTGAAGGAGTGAGGATTTAAGGAAAATTATCACAAATAACAGGACACACACGCTGCCGGTGGCAATATAACAATCAGTGGGGCTAAACATGCACTGTTAAGAGTACATCTCATTTTACGTGACGGCTCGGGCTAGCCATCCTTCCCTAGGCCACCAGCATGAGCGTGAAACACAAAAACAAATAAAATAACAGAATGGTCAGTCACAGAACTACAGCAGAACAAAACAATGCAGTCTCGGTGTCGTCTAAGGAGCGTTTGCGCTGCCGTCCACAGAACCGAAGTGTTCACGAGCAGTTGCCCCACCAGAAGTAGATTGCTAAGCACACGGGTTCAATCACTCACAACGTTATCTGTAGGTGTATAACGAAGGCGAAACTGCAAACGCTGCATAAGAGCACACACCTGGGGTTAAAGAGAGCATGTACCCATCGGCAAAGTCACACCAGCCGTAACCTGGCTCCCACAGAGCTGCGCACACACACCCACACACACACACACACACACACACACACACACACACACACACACACACACACACACACACACACACACACACACACACACACACACACACACACACACACACACACACACACACACACACACACACACACACACACACACACACACACACACACACACACACACACACACACACACACACAACAAAGATGGTATGATGCGCACACACACGACAAAGATGGTATGATGCGCACCCAGGTGACAAAACTCCGCCTTAAATATGCCAGGAACGGCAGTGATAGGCTGTCACACCCACCATTCAGGTGACAACTATGTTCAATAGGGCGGGACCTAAACCGCCCTGCTACACAGACCTAAAAACATTTTATCATTATTTATAATTATTTATTAATGTGTATTAAAAAAAAAATTTTTTATTGTTAATATATTGTCTGTGTTAGTTCATCGTTGGATACCGTGGTAGCTGGTAGATTAGGAACACCTACTATGAACACATTAAAACACATTTAAAACATATGGAAGCGATCGTTAAACAATAATGCATATGTGGGAAGCAGGGTGGGGCAGAGAGTCATGGGAACGGAGCGAGTGTCACGGAGGAGCTCCACTTAAAGGGTTATTTCACCGATTAGCATGAAGCTTTGTATCAGTAGAAACCCAGTAATATATTCGAATGACCCTCCCTCATGTCCCCCTGAGATGAGAGATTTCTGTATTTTGTGTCTGAAAAAAAAAATCGTCCTGTTGCATCATCTAAGGCTTTTTTGGCTCAGATGCTTGAGACTACAGCCAGTAGTAGGAGCTAGTTCCACGTTTTCAACCCGCCCATAGGGGGTGGGATCTCACTCACAGAATGTACAAATAGTGTCAGCCATCGTTTTTTTAAGCTAAGCTAACAGAGTCTTGCGCTGTGGAGAATAGGGATGTGACGGCGAGGACATTTTCTCACCGGTTAATCGACTTGTGACAACACCGATGGGGGCTTTTCAAATCGCTAATTTTAAACCGAAAGTGAAATGAGCATGGCCGCTCGGGCATTCATAACGGAGCGGTGCAGAGCAAAGCGAGTGTTTTCAAGGAATTCCTATGAAATTTAAGCTTCCATAGGCATGAACTGAAAACGCACCAGACTGGACACACAACGTGAATGACTGTGCAGCCGCGAATGAATGCCCGTGCAGCCGTTCTCATTTTAGTTTCGGTTTAGAATTAGCGCCAATTCGGGGGCGGGTTGCTTGAATTGTGGGTTCATTAGCCTATTATCCTTAATTAGAAACACAACAAGAGAACAGAACAATGACAAACTCACTTAAATAGGCGCTTTTACATTTTACTTTAAAACCAAATCTTCTGTGATCATCTTTTCTGCTCAGCTTTTTGCTCTCGTGATGAATGAAATCTGACTCCTGCTGCGTTTGTGCTGTGACTCTCGTTCGACTCACACTGTATTGAGCAGACACGTTAAGCTTTTAATTGTAGTGTCTGTTCTCTAACTGTACTAAATTATTTTATTACCATAAAAATGAAAACGACAGTGTTGGGGGTGCCACGGTGGGCAAGTGATGTAACCGGTAGGCTTGGCTTGGGAGTGGCCTTGTAGGGCAGCAAAGCAAGTGCATTCTTGGAGTTCCTCTTAATGGGCTAAAAATCACATGTATGTGGTTTGTTATTTTTAAATAGCCTAACCCATACAAAATCATGTTTTATACCATTAGATTTTCATTGGACAGAAAGAAGGACACAGAGTTGTTACTCATGTTTGCTGTGCTGAAGTCTGTACTGGAGCTGCAGTGTCTCTGCGGTTCATTTTGATGATTATCTGAGGTGAAACGCAGCAGCCATTGGTTTTTTTGTAGACGTGCTGCAACAAGTATCTGTGCTGTTGCTTTAGTGTGAAAGACAATCATTCTCAGAGCAGAAGCTGTCATGACAAACCTGCAGAACTTATTCTGTTTGATGATTTAACGGTTTAAAAAGTAATGTATGATTTCCTCTTGCTGCTCCTTGTTAGCATCTGTTTGTTTTACAAAACAAAACTAAACGAGAATTGTCAGTATTAAGCTTTGCACAGAGAAACCTAAGTCGGTCTGCTATTAATTTCCCGTCACATCAGCAGGTTCCTGATATACTTAATTCTTTTCTTGCAGAAGTCAAAGACGGATGCTGTATATGAAAATGTCCCCAAAAAACGATGATCAAATACTGTACTGGAAAGGATGTTAGAGCTCATACAGGACAATACCTCACATTTTTGGTTTTATTCACATTAATTCTATAGCAGGATGTATATATTTGTTTTTGCTCGTATGCATATAAGTTGTTATTGTATTGTTTTAGCTTAATTTAGTGGTGCTCTAATAGCATCCAGAAACTAAAATGTTCTATTTGTATCTTATCATGTGGAAATTTGTCTAAATTTAATTATTAAACAGTATTCCACCCTTCACCATGCTCCTTTGTCTATTACTGTTCTTTTTTGTCTTTGGTTTACAATATCACACACACACACACACACACACACACACACACACACACACACACACACACACACACACACACACACACACACACACACACACACACACACACACACACACACACACACACACACACACACACACACACACACACACACACACACACACACACACACACACACACACACACACACACACACACACACACACACACACACACACACACACACACACACACACACACACACACACACACACACACACACACACACACACACACACACACACACACACACACACACACACACACACACACACACACACACACACACACACACACACACACACACACACACACACACACACACACACACACACACACACACACACTGCTAGATATTCAGCAAATGAGCACATCGCTCTGGTGCCTTTCTAAGAATAGTGCTCTTTTTACCCGATAGGGTTTACTCTAAGATGTCATGCTCTCATGCTAATAATAAGACACCATACCTGATCATTGCACTGTGACTGCCCTCCATTGACTGTTTGAACAATAGTACAGTTAAACATAGGTTATAATAGCAGTACACGTAATTGCCACCACCAGAACAACAACCACACATATTCCTGATAGAACCTGAAGACAGACCTGAGTAGTGATAATATCATCATTACAAATGAACGGCTAAATGGGTTAACTGATATTTAATGATATTTACACCGTACTTTGTTCATCACTTTTATGAAATTGATATACCTGATAAAAGGCACCCTCTAGTGGTTGATAGCTCTCAGGGGCATTTCCAGGATGCTCTACATCAGGGGTCTTCAAACTCGGTCCTGGAGGGCCACTGGCCTGCAGAGTTTAGCTCCAACCCCAAATAAACACCTGAACCAGCTAATCAGTGTCTTGCTAGGCCCTAATAAAACACTGATTAGCTGGTTCAATTGTGTTTAATTGGGGTTGGAGCTAAACTCTGCAGGACAGTGGCCCTCCAGGACCGAGTTTGGAGACCCCTGCTATACATTGTGAATTGGTCGGTTGCTACTAATATAATAAAATAAAATATAATATAATGCTAGTACATATAGGCTTTGTATAATCACTCTGGTTCAGTGCATCGGTCTAACGCTCGTCAATGTCAAAATGTTTAGCCAGTCAAATCGAGATTTAGCCTACTGTTCACAGAAACTGAGCTTGCGTTGGGGCCGCATTTGCATCGCGTGTCCATTTTTATTCTAATAATTCAATGGCCCATCGTCAGTTATTGCATAACATTGCCTTACGTATAGGACGTGCCTTTGAGCACAGCATAGTTTGAGATTAGCAACTAAATGCCACTGAACATGTAAAATAGAGTCATGCTAATCTATGTCTGGAAAGTTCTGGTCCAGACGTAGCTATATGGGATGCGTGAGGCCTGCTGCACAAGCAGTGGTTAACCTGAAGCTTCCGACTGCACGGGTTGAGCCTGGCTGCTGCTGGAACTAGTGAGGCCAGCAGAGGGTGCTGTTCATCCTGCGGTCTGAAGGGGTCCTAACACCCCAGTATGTGATAATAAACCATATACTGTAAAAAGGCACCTGTGTGGTTAATATAAAGTAGTCCTAATATCACATCCCCCCCTTCACTTACTACCAGTTTGACTTTATTTCTGTCAGACATCTACAAAAACACCATTATGGGGATCAGTGTTTTCTTTAGTTTGGCAGTTGACCCTTGACTTTTTAACGTTTTTCTCTGCTGCTGTAACTAACCAGGGGCACGTTCAAGCTCAAACCAGTGCACAACGTTTTGCTATGGTTTCCGGGTTGAATGACATGTTTCCTGGAAACGGTGTGCAACGGGGTTTGAGATACGGTTTCTCTTGTTTGGTGGGTGTGTCAAATGTCAGCCCAATCAGCAGCATCATAAACCAGGCGGTATTAAAGAGACACTGATTAATATAACTTAAAAATATTATACATATTTATATATTTTGCTATTGTATTGTGTACACTTTCATAAACTTTATACTCCTCTGATTATATAATGGTATCATAGCACAACAACAGTGATCAGCAATAATGATAAGCCTAATACTCACAATAAAAATAATAAGATCATATAGATCATATCTTGGAGGTAAGAAGTGGATTATACTTCACCTGAAATGTTTGTCTTTTCATCCTGAAATGCGAGGCAAATGTTGGATCACGATAATTAGGAACCACAGTTTCCACAAATCCCTTCACTCGATTGGGATGTTCTCTTTTATTCTGGATGGCAAGAGCAGTGACTGTAACATTGAGCCTATTTTGCAGCGTTAAACACAGCAATTTCATCAGGCTCCGAAAATTCTTAAAAAAGAACACAAAGAATGGCCTTCTCAGCTGCCATAGTTGCAACTAGAACAGTGTGTTCAACGCACCACCGTTTCTGTTTAAAAAAGGTTTTGTAAAGTTTTGTCAGGGCTAGGTGTTGTTATGTTTTGACATATTGTGTATCTCTGATTTCATTCACAGCCTAATCTTTATGGGTTGTGAATTTTTACATCATTGTTTGTTGCAGCTCTGTGATTCTACATCATAAGATTCAGCATTGCTCATATAATTTAAATAATTAATTTTAAAAAGTTGTTTTGCACAAAAAGGTTGGAACTACTTTATCCGCTAGACACACACAGACATTAAGAATCAGGATATGAATTTCAACAAAAGTGACAATCAACAAGATACAGATTGATTTTCAAAAGCTATCACAAACCAAGCTACTAAAAAGCCACAACAAAACAACAGCAAAAATAATAGCAAATGAAAAAAAAAAAAAACCAGTAAGACAGTTTAGCTGCATAATTTATTCATGTTGCACGCTGGGAGACGCATGAGCTTTGTACTATGCTGGTACTGAGCATGCACTGCATCGGAGCTTTTCATTAGATTGTCACCGTTCTTGAGATACATATGCTGATTGCTTATGTCTGTGTGTGTCTTTAGGCTATGATTTTTGTGACCACTAGATGGCTACACAGTGTTGAAAAGCTTCGAGTCATGAATCATTTTGTGATTTCAGTTGAAAGGAAACTCAGGGTGCTTTACACGGCTTTAACCATCACTATCTCTATGATGGCAACTTATTCAACACTCCAGTTAGTCCAACAGTACATTTACATGAACACTTAAACTTTTACAATCCATCCTCAACTTAAAGAAACACTCCATTTTTTTTAACTCTCATTCCTGCGTAATAATCAAGGAACTTTGTGCCGTCCCATGAGTGCAGCGGCGCAATGATATTACACAGCGCCTGAAAATAGTTCCCAGCACACTCTCAGGTTGTCACGTTGGTTATGTTGACAGAAGTTAGCCTATTTTCAGGCGCTGTGTAATATCACTGTGCAGCTGCACCCATGGTACGGCACAAAGTTCCTTGATTATTACGCAGGAATGAGAGTATAGTTACTAGCCATATCGGTGTAGAAAATCACAACTTTTCATTTTCCGTCTGTCTTAGTACATGATGTAACTAAAGAAGAGTCAAGTTTAAAATAGGAAAAATATCTAAACTCTTTGGTCATTTTTTTGAGCGAGATGCTAACGGTCTAATCAGATTCAATTATCTATGCTAAGCTAAAAGTCCTACTGCCAGACCCGGAGTTCGGCTGAATGAATTCGAACAAGGTAAAACTCAACTGTTTAACTCTAGGGGAGTTGGAAAATGAACCTATTTTCCAAAAAAAGTGGAGTGTTCCTTTAAACACAGTTTCTAGCTACTGTTCACCAGTAACCCCCGCCAAACCAATATAACAGATGATTAAATACTAACACATCTCTCCCTATATAAATCTTGGACGAAAACAACAACAACAACAACAACAAAAAAAACAACATAAATACTTAAACGGGATAGTTCACCCAAAAACGAAAATTTGATGTTTTTCTGCTTACCCCTATGCATCCAAGATGTAGGTGTCTTTGTTTCTTCCAACTCCAACCGTTGAATTCTCTCAGTCATATAATGCATGTGAATGAGGTCTAATTCTATTGGAGTAAAAAAACATGCACAGACAACTTCAAATTAAACCCTGCGGCTCGTGGCGACACATTGATGTCTTAAGACATCAATATTATTTCACCTCATATCATACGAATGTCATCAGCTCTCCAGAACGCCATAACTTCCTGCAAGTAAGGTCAAAATACCAGCACGATCATAGAAATATATACGCAGATTCCTCATTCGACCGTTCCGCGCAGGCACTAATGAGGCATCTCTGTATATATCTATGATCACGCAGGTATTTTAATCTTATTCGCAAGAAGTTATGGCGGTCTGGGGAGCTGATGACATTCGTCTGATATGAGGTGAAATAATAGCATAAATACTGCATAGACACGTTTCGTGTCTTAAGACATCAATGTGTCGCCACGAGCCGCAGGGTTTAATTTGAAGTTGTCTGTGTATGTTTTTTTACTCCAATAGAATTGGACACCATTCACATGCATTATACGACTGACAGACGACAACGGTTGGAGTTAAAAATCTTCATTTGTGTTCTACTGAAGAAACAAAGACACCTACATCTGGGATGCCTTGGGTAAGCAGAAAAACATCAAGTTTTCGTTTTTGGGTGAACTATCCCTTTAATTTCAACGTATTCTCCTCATGCAGTTTGATGCAAAGCATGAACTAGAACTCTACTGCAAATATCAGTAGTAGTTAAGCTTAATCTAATCAGTTATTGACTTCACTTAACTTTTTTAAAGTAAAAGGAGCTTTTAGTAATATTTGAGTGAAATAAACATTTCATTGTGGACTCCAAGAGAAACCCCCCACTCACCGTCCTGTGCATGTGGCAGCAGTAGAGTCATTCAGGTTCCTGGGCACCACCATCTCTCAGGGCCTGAAGCGGGACAATCACATTGACTCCATGGTGAAAAAGGCCAAGCAGAGGTTATACTTCCTTCGTCAACTGAAGAGGTTCAATCTGCCACAGGTGCAGATGACACAGTTTTACTCCGCTGTTATCGAGTCGGTTTTGTGCAGAGCTGTCTGGATTGGATTGGATGGGTGTATACAGTTTGAAACAGTTTGCACACACGTGGCGAATAACGTTTATTCTGATTTGGTTATTGTCACCGTTCAGGTTTCATAATGTGTCACATGCAAATAAGCAAGTTCACTCATCAGACAAACTTACAAGAGTCTCATGGGTGTATTAAACACCACAACCCACATCCTTCACAACCTCCTCCCCAAGCACACATGCAGGTGCATTCATGCAACAAAGTAGTGATCACAGACACTTAGACCCTGCTGAATATAATGCTTTCAAAAGGCAGGGACATTTTTTTAGACCACATTTCGCCTTAACACAATTTCACATTTTTATGTTAATATTTACAGTTTGATTCTGCCACAGTAATGTGAGATATATCAGTGTCTTTGTTTTTGGATGCATTCATCTGATCCACTCATGCCAATTTTACAGGTTTGGCCACATCTGACATGTAGAGTTATTCACCCCAGGAGGGACATATTAAAACCTTTGGAAGATCCCATTTATGTTACAACTTTAAGTCTGCAGAATAAGTGTTAAAGGCCACCAAGGTTTTTTTTTTGTTTGTTTGTTTTTTAACAGGAAGTATACATTTCACACAGTCTCTTACTTACAACTGAGAGTTTTCTTAAAGCTACACTATGTAACTTTTCCGTCCACTAGAGGTCGCCTGTTCAAAACAAAGGCGTAGTTTGATGACGCCACGTTTGAGCGCAGAATCTCGGGACATGTGGTCTTCACCTCACAGCCGGTGGGAAACAGTCAGGATAGGACTCGGGCAGAAATCATGTTCATGGATGCGATTATTAACATTACTGTAGTCTGAAGCAGAGCAGGACGAGTGTTGTGGAGCTGAGCAAGGCCGCAGGAGCGATTGAAGAGCGGGACTGTTATTATGGCATAGTCGCTGACGGGACTTTTATTATGACACGGTTGCCGGCGGCACTTCCTCTTCTCCAGTGCTGAGTGTGAGGTAACGCAACTCTGTTTATCGTATTAGATATATCTGAGTGTGTTGAAAGGAAGTTATGACGTTCGCTCGGCGGCTGCTATGACACTTGTTCACACTGCAGTGAGAGTAAAGTGTTTCACTGAATAAAACCGGAGACCGAGGGTGACGCAGATATGACGCAATCGACAGGCGACTCCCTCACACGCATAGCTCACACGTCCCGGCTCCTTGGTTAAAATAGCAATTTTCTCACGATTTACAAATAGTTGAAAACATTTGGGATATTCTAAGTACTCAACTGAACAAAATATATAACACTGGCCTAGTGGTTTCTGGATGTTTTACTGCAAAAATCCTACATAGTTCACCTTTAAAGCTCTCATTATACAGTATAAAATTATTTCACAATAAAGTGTAAATATATATGGGGTTTTCACACTTGAAATAGTTAACCATGGCTCATTATAAACTCTGGGTAAATCTTGCTTCATGTTTCACACTGCTCATAATTTACCCGGAGTTGACAATTAATCCTGGGTATTCAATATCCGCCGTTTCACACTGTATGTATACATTCCTAAACCCCTGGTTAACAATCTTATTTGCATATTTGCGGTGTCAATGTCACTGATTGGATGAATGCACCATGCGACCTGCACTTTGTGCATCACTTAATTAAAAAATTTTCCGACAGTAGACTACTATCAATTTTTTTCCGGACTATGTTGGTAAGAATGAAGCGGTCTCTTCTTCACTCCAATTGACGCATTTTCCGTCGCCATTTGACATTTTATCTCCTCAAATGCTGAAACTACTGTTACTGTCTAGAGAAACAAGCACAGCCACCTTAAAGGCCATTATACACTCATACCACACACCTACCTATCAGGTAGAATCTGCAATATTTGTTTGCTGGCTTCCATGGCTACAATTCATAGTTTTCAGGTCGTGGAGACCTGGAGGGCAAAACAGCCATCGAACTAGCCTGACAAGCCAGACCCACATCAAGATGTTGGGTCTGGGAACTCACCATTGGCAGGGCTCAATCCGAGGGGTGGGATAAACGGTTGTCTTTCAAATTCCCTCTGCACGCAATTGGATAGCGCCATGACCGCCACAACCAACCAGAGCAAAGAAGAAGGTTAAGCCGAGCTAATGGAGCTAACGTTAGTTGATAGACTTTCGCCGTATACGGCAAAACTTCGAACATATCTTCTTTTCTTAAGAATGACTTCAGTGCCGTTCTTTGTTCTTTTCTCAAAGAAAAGCTTAACTCCAAGTCTTCCAGAGTCGCGGCCAAAGCCAATTCAAAAGACCGCTGTTCGCCAGCTTCTTGGTTTAGGAGTAGCACGCAGAACCTCTACAACTCTGCCGTGACGTGCCGTCATTATGTTAAGCCCTCCCACCGACTCTACACACGCTGTGATTGGCCTGACCAGAGTTTGGTTTTTCCAGCTCTCAGGTCTACCGAGAGTTGCTAGACTACACTCGCGGCAAAATGAATGTTCTGCCGCTAGGGTGCGTCTAGATTTCTTGGCTACCATAGAACTGCCTATCATTTTTCCCATTTTAAAGACCAAACTATGTGAACAAGATGTAAGTTTTAGGCACTTGTGATCCATATACAGCACCTGCTGCAGTATTTCAATCACATTTTTTAAAGGTCCTGTTCTTCGTGATCCCATTTTTCAAACTTTAGTTAGTGTGTAATGTTGCTGTTAGAGCATAAATAATACCTGTAAAATTATAAAGCTCAAAGTTCAATGCCAAGCGAGATATTTTATTTAACAGAAGTTCCCTTTCAAAGCCTACAGCGAACGGCCGGTTTAGACTACATCCCTGTACATCCTGCTTTAATGACGTCAGTAGAACAATTTGTTGACTAACCTCCGCCCACAAGAATACGCAAAAAAGGGGGTGTGGTCTTGTTGCTCTCCCACGTGGAGAAGAGGAAGTGTTGCATTCGGTTGTGTTTGTAGTGTGTTTGTCACCATGTGGTCCAGATGCTGTTATTTTCATCCTGGAGTCAAATCACCTTTGTGTGACCTTTCCGGGCAACGTGCGCTAAGCTGCTGTCGAATCACAACACATGAACCGCTGGCACAATCAGAACTCGTTACGTATTTCTGAAGGAGGGACTTCATAGAACAGGGAAATTCTCAAGCCGTTTTTAGGACAGTGAAAACAGCGGTATACAGATAAGTAAATTGTGTGCAAAAATACAGTTTTTTTTACACCCGAAACATGAACACATGTTATATTGCACACTGTAAACACAATCAAAGCTTTAAAAAAAAACAGGAAAAACGGGACCTTTAAACGCTTAATGTGATAAACACTTAGAGAAACCAATAAGCACCAATAAGGATTAAATTAAAGGGGCACTTCAGCGCTGGGAAGATGAATGTGTATTTAAACGGTGTCATTTATGTAGTAGAAATGTGAAATTATTTTTGAATTTGGTGCCTTTTAGACTGAGAAAAGACAGAAAATGTATTTTTGTCTCATGTGGATGAAAGACAACAACTCCCAGAATGCACTTGCTTTGCTGACCAACGAGGCCACTTCCAAAGCCACGGCTATTGGTTATCACTTGCCCACCATGGCACCGCCCCAACGTCGTTATGATATTCATACTAATAAAATAATTTTGTTCAGTTAGAGAATAGACACCACAATAATAACTGAACATGCATGTCTTTTCAATAAAGTGTGAGTGAGCCGAACAAAAGTCACGTCACAGACGCAGCAGTGTCAGATTTGGCTGTCATTCTCGTTATCAGATCATGCCTATGGAAGCTAAACTTTCATAGGAATTCATTGAAAAGTTGAAACACTCACTTTGCTCCGTACCGCTCCGTTATTAATGCCCGAGCCGAGCGGCAGCGGCCGTGCGCATTTACTTTCTGTGAGTGAGATCCCTCCCCTGTGGGCGTGTTGAAAACATGCGGAACTAACTCCTGTAGTCTCTAGCCTCTGGCCAAAAATCCTCCGATGACGCAAAATTACGATATTTGCATCATCTGAGGATTTTTTGCAGAAATAAAATGCATAATTCTCTCGTCTCAGGGGGATATGAGGGGGGAAAAGTACCATAATTCGAAAATACTACCAGGTTTCTACTGATACAAAGCTTAATGCTAAATCACTGAAATAACCCTTTAAAAAAAGCTTAACGCTAAATAAATGATTTGTTGATCTGGGCTTTATTTTAAATCGTGTTGTGTTGCACCACTTAATTTTAAACACAGATTAACTACGTAGAAAGACAGTAAGATTTAAATGGCTGATCAGGCAGGTGGCGGGTGAACCTTAAATGGCCCTAATATACTAAAACAGTGATATTAAAACAGGGGTCTCCAAACTCGGTCCTGGAGGGCCACTGTCCTGCAGAGTTTAGCTCCAACCTCAAATAAACACACCTGAACCAGCTAATAGTCTTATTAGGCCCTAACATGACATTGATTAGCTGGTTCAGGTGTGTTTAATTGGGGTTGGAGCTAAACTCTGAGGACAGTGGCCCTCCAGGACCGGGTTTGGAGACCCCTGTATTAAAAGATCAAATTCTACACCTTTTTGATGTTGCATACTATATACAAATAAATAGATGAGCCAAGTAAAGAAACATGCGTTTTCTTTAATGGTTTTCTTTAATGGTTTTCTTATTTTTTGTGCTTTATTACAGTCAAAGTGTTAAAAGCGGAGTGCACTTTATAGGCTAGAATCTTTGATGGGTTCCCATTGGATCATTTTATGGATTTAGTTTTAATTAATTTTGTCTTTTCCAAAATAAAATAAATTGCATTCTACACATGTAAATGTCAGAGAATATGTCAGCGTATTTCTATAGCTTTTCTACCTCTGTGTCAAACACAGTTTCTCACCATAGATGAAAGCAGGACAGGAAGAAGCCCCTCATGTACAAACTAAGCATACACACTCTGAATGCCCAATGTCATGCATGAGATGCGTGAAGACCCAAAAGATCAAACCCTGTTTCTAAAGAAAACCAACCGCAGCACGTTTCAGTTTGACTCAGAAGCTGATCTGTGAGTGTCAGTGTATATTTCAATAAAACTTGAGACCTTCTACACTTAAAAAAAAATTGGTAAAGAGCGATTGTTAAATTAAATAGCTAGTTATGTCTATATATTTAATCCATAAAAATAGTTTTGTTGGTATAAATTAATGTATATATGTTTGTTCAGCGATCTTAAAATATGACTTGAATAAAACCAGTTCATTTAGATGTTGCCATTTTTAAGGTATACCCTTATTTCAGTACGCTTGTGGTACACACAACCATTGAAATGTAGTTAGTCCAAAATTCACACAATATTCTTTTACTTTTAGCCAGTTAACACAGTCAGACAACTATACTTAACAAAAACTATTAATATGAAATTATAACAATGAAGGTTTTCCACAAATAAAAACATTACGAACATGTATATATATCTCTAACGTGTTCAGTGTGTGTTGTGTGTGTTTGTGAACTAGGAGGGTCAAACTGTGTCGTGGGAGGATTCAAACACTGCGTTTTGTTTTTGGCAGATAGTTTTACTAGATCAGACACTGAACAACTGAAGAAAATGTTTCACATGTTTGTTGTATTTTGTTTGTGCTGGTGGCGTCTGATTGGTAAGTTTTACATGCATTTTTACGTCTTCATTTCTTTCCATTACAGAGTAATAAAACCGATGCTACTGTTTAAATATGTAGAAATATCATTACATTTTTTTTTTTATTATTTAGTATTTTCATCTGCTGCGTTCAAATCTCACTTTTTTTTCGTTGTTCTTAATTTCAAGGATTACAAAAGCAAATTCTCTCTTTCAAACAAATCATTACTTCCACGGTAATCTTGAACAACTACAAAAGTCATGGAAATTTAGTCAAAAAAGTATGGAAACCCTGAGTGAGATTCATTTTTTGTCTAATGATTTATCATGTAACTTAACATTTAGTTTACTCCACAGCAGATAAAACACCATAAAATATAAATTATTGGTTCACACATCCGTCTGCTCACATATCTCACCTCTCATTGTGTTTTGTGTCTCTGCTGCCAGTCTTCGTTTCATATTTAAACATTACATACTGAGTTCAGGCTTCATAAAACATTACCAGACTTAATCTGTGTAAAATCTGTGTGATCATCAGGTGTGTTTGGTGAGTCAGTGTCAGTGATGGAGGGAGATTCTGTTACTCTATACAATGACCTTTCTGTGGTAAAAGACGACATACTGTGGAATTTTGGAGCTGAAAAGTATCTTATAGCTGAAATCAGTGCTGCTGGAATTTCATCCACATATGATGATGTTCCTGATGGGAGATTCAGAGACAGACTGAAGCTGGATGATAAAAATGGATCTCTGACCATCACAAACATCACAACTGAACATGCTGGAGATTATCAACTACTGATAAGTGGAGCTGAACTCTCATCAAAAACATTTAGTGTTTCTGTCTATGGTGAGTCTATGGTGATCATTTGTCCAAACATTCACATATTCTTGTTTTATTAAAGGAATATTTTAGGGTCAATACAAGTTAAGCTCATTTTTGGCGTAATGTATTACCACAAGAATGACTTTTAACTATATCCCCATTAAGCAAAAATCAAGGTTAATGTGAGGCACTTACTGTAAAATGGAAGTCAATGGGGTCAATATTTGGAGGATTTAAAAGTAGAAATGCGAAGCTTATAATTGAATAAAAACACTTCAATTTGATTATTCTCTAAAAACATGTATTATTTGATCTGCAAAGCTGTCTAAATTATACTTTTTACAGTTAGAGTTCAAAGCTTTCTCAAAGCTACAAAGTTGTAAAACTGGAAACAACTTGACACAGAAAAGGTTATTAAGTGATATTTCACACTAAAACCATGTAAACACACATATTGTTTCGTCTTGTGGCTAAACTGTTGAATTTTAACTTTTGCAGATTGACCCCTAATCACTGCATTGTATTATTGTAGCCCAGATTTAATTTTTAAAGGAAATGAGGAACAGGTGGAAAATAAATTTTATTGTATTTTAGAGTATTCCACAAATGCTGTTGATTGAGTGCAACTTAACCCGGATTATTCCTTTAACTATTTATACATATTTAAATGTGTAATCATTTCAAAATTTGAGATGAAGGAAACATTTACTGACCGTCAACACACTATGACGAAAAAAAGATTACATTTATCCATCATTCATTCATGTTTTCTAGCTCATCTGCCTGTTCCTAACATTACCAGAGATTGTTCATCATCATCCTCATCATCATCATCATGTTCACTGGTGTGTTCAGTGGTGAATGTGAGTCATGTGACTCTCTCCTGGTACAAAGGAAACAGTTTATTGTCCAGCATCAGTGTGTCTGATCTCAGCATCAGTCTCTCTCTACCTCTGGAGGTGGAATATCAGGATAAAAACACCTACAGCTGTGTGCTCAACAATCCCATCAGCAACCAGACCAGACATCCCAACATCACTCAACTCTGCCACACATGTGCAGGTACGGCAGCAACCCTGATATACACTGAACAAAATTATAAACACAACACTTTTGTTTTTGCCCCCATTTTTCTTGAGCTGAATTCAAAGATCTAAGACTTCTATGAACACAAAAGGCCTATTTCTCTCGAATATTGTTCACAAATCTGTCTAGATCTGTGTTAGTGAGAACTTCTCCTTTGCCGAGATAATCCATCCACCTCACAGGTGTGCCTTAGGCTGGCCACAATAAAATGCCACTCTAATGTGCAGTTTTACTGTATTGGGGGAATAATGCACGGCATGATAATGTTGCAATGGCCCCATGTTGCAAGGATCTGTAAACAATTCCTGGAAGCTGAAAACATCCCAGTTCTTGCATGGCCAGCACACTCACCGGACATGTCATCCATTGAGTATGTTTGGGATGCTCTGGATCGGCGTATACGCCAGCGTGTTCCAGTTCCTGACAATATCCAGCAACTTCACACAGCCATTGAGTGGACCAACATTCCACTGGCCACAATCAACCTCCTGATCAACTCTATGTGAAGGAGATGTATTGCACTGCGTGAGGAAAATGGTGGTTGCACCAAATAATGGTTGCACCAGATACTGACTGTTTTTTGGACACCCCCAATACAGTAAAAATGCACATTTTAGAGTGGCCTTTTATTGTGTCTATTTTTTTATTTTATTGCTGTCTAATCAGCATCTTGATATGCCACACCTGTGAGGTGGATGGATTATCTCGGCAAAGGAGAAGTGCTCACTAACACAGATCTAGACAGATTTGTGAACAATATTTGAGAGAAATAGGCCATTTGTGTACATAGAAAAAGTCTTAGATCTTTTGAGTTCAGCTCATGAAAAATGGGGGCAAAAACTAAAGTTTTTTATAATTTTGTTCAGCGTATGTGTTGATTAACCAAGCTGATCTTTTATGTTATACCGATGTTTGATAGTGTTTGTTGTTGATCAGAAGGGCAGATTCATGGCTCATTTTATCCATTACAGATCAGGGTCTACCTTTATTGTACATAGTGTTGATCTCTGCTGGATCTCTGTTGATTGTAGCAGGATTTGGGATCTTCTGGATCTACAAGAAATGTAGAAAAACTGATCAAGAAGGCAAGTGTTACAAACAAGTATTTTGATCGATAGCCCAAATTATAATTTAATCACAATTATTCTCACAATTCTCGTAGTTAACCCCTGTTCCTGTTTATAAAATGTTTCTAGTTATTTGGTTTGGCCGTTCCTGGATTACACTCATGTCAGAATACATGTCCATATCTGTATAATGCCAATGGGCATCAACTTGTCTCATTCGCACAAAAACACAGATTCTGCATTACGCAAAACACATCAAAACACACTGGAATCACAGAAATGCAAATTATATAGTAAAACAACGTTCCCCACACTTTTCGAACATAATATTACAGGTGCATGAAAGCAGAGCTCCACTGACGTTCCAGATGTTCCACTTAAATTACATTTCACCATACAAAGAATGCAAATGAATTTACCTTTATTAAACATCTGGGTTTGATTTACTTAGTGTGTGATAAAGGTAAAATGTCAAATTCAATTTGTAAATGACATTTTGAAAAACTGCATCATTAAACATTTAACACATTTTTTGCATTAATAATTTAGCTTTGACAGCCCTAATAACATATTTTGAGGAAACAGATCTAGTTAAGACTGCGTTTTGTTGTTTTAATCCAGTTATTATTGATGTTGAAACAGTTCAGACACTTGATGACGAGATAACTTACACTGAGGTCTTCTACAAAAGAAATGCACATAAATCGGTAAGACAATTTATTCCTGTTTTGTGTGTCTCTGTATCATTTCAGATTGGTGGGTGTGCTTGTTTTTGTCTGTATAGTGATCCATCTCACACACACCAGCACCATATCAAATAATTATAAAAGCCTCATTTTTATCTTAATCAATAGGCCATATTTTATTTTGTTTAATCCATGAAATATCTTAGTACAATTCAATATATTTGTCAGTGTTGCCCATTATGGCTTACATATCTTGTGTACACAAAGTCCAAACTTCTCAAAACTCTGGACATGTGTGAGATCAGGCTATTCTGAGGAAAAATGCTAAGTTTCATGAACTTCCTCTGAACGAACCATCCATTTCAAATGACAGATGAAGGCTGTATTACCAATGCTGTCCACTAGGTTTAGAAATACGTTTAAGTCTTCTGTTATGGATGCATGTATTGGGCAATAATCGGTATTGGCTGATAAAAGCATTTATTTCCACTATTGGCAATCAGCCGATTATTTAAAAACACCCGATGATCAGGGCCAATTATATCCTGTCAATCAAAAGGGGGCGGAAAAAAGTGTCAGACTGTAATCTCTATTGTGTTGAATTAAGGGCTGTCAGAGTTAACGTGACAATGCATTAACAGTTAAAAAATAGCGACATTAAAGCAGGCTCTATTTGACCTGTAGTTGAAGTCAGGGTTGCCAAGTCCACGGTTTCCCCCAAACCCACACATTATCTGTAGCGCACATCTCATCCAATAATCGCTTTGTTATTTGTTACTTCTGATAAAAAACAAAGGCTCAGCTTTCAAATGCTGTCCATTTTATCACAAAATTCAAACAATAAGGATTTAATGGATTTTTGATGCTCTTAAATGTGACGTGACAGTGGCCACAGTGCAAATCTTTTCCACCACTTTAATACAAGATATAACATGAAAAAACATGCATGAACATCAAAAGGTATGTTGAAAGATACAGTACAACTTACCGAAATGTATGTCTTATGTGATCTATCAATCTGTGATCAAAGCTTGTGTGCTGTAGCTGTAGCTATTGACTCACATTGAAAGTTGGCGACTTCTGCGCACTGTACGCCTCAGCATGTGCTGACCCCGCTCTGTGAGTTTACTTGGCCTATCACTTCTGTTGTTCCAATTGCTTCACTTTGTTATAATACCACTAACAGTTGACCGTGCAATATTTAGTAGTGAGGAAATTTCACGAATGGACACAGGTGGCAACCTATCAAGGTACCACGCTTGAGTTCACTGATCTCCTGAGAGCGACCCGTTCTTTCACAAATGTTTGTAGAAGCTTCTGCATGCCTAGTGCTTGATTTTATACACCTGTGGCCATGGAAGTGATTGGAACACCTGAATTCAGTGATTTAGAGGGGTGTCCTGCTTTTGGCAATAGCCTACCACGGCACTCCAATTCACCTTCCAGAGCCCCCAGTGATATTGGGGTCTTTAAGTAGGGTCTAAGCTCTTCTGCGACTGCCTTAGTGAATCGGGCTTGGTGAATGACAGGTCAAACTGCAATAGATCCTTCTCTTGTTTGCCTCCCTTCCTGAATAAGGATAGGAATAATGATACACCCCTTGGTTGGGTGGCAACACTAATGTAGCTTGGGCATTATGGAGTTGGACTACATTTTACAATAAAAAGTAGAAATGAGAAACTTTCTAGTAATTATTCCTTCGGAGCATGTACACAGCAGCGGACCACAAGGGAGTGACACGCTAGCGACATCTGCTGGTCAAAGTCGGCTAAATGCTACAAAACAGTTGTTTTTATTAAAGTCACTGTAATCTAATACAACCTTAAATAACATTAATAATACATTATAAGTATTTTTTATTATTAACTATATCCATATTGAATAAAAGTTTTAATTTCCATAAAAATGTTTTTATTTATTTATAATAAGAAGAAATGTTTCTTGAGCAGCAAATCATCATATTAGAATAATTTCTGAAGGATCATGTGACACTGAAGACTGGAGTAATGATGCTGAAAATTCAGTTTTAATAACAGGAATACATTTTATATACACTCACCTAAAGGATTATTAGGAACACCTGTTCAATTTCTCATTAATGCAATTATCTAATCAACCAATCACATGGCAGTTGCTTCAATGCATTTAGGGGTGTGGTCCTGGGGCCTGTACCATGATGGTAGTTTAACAAACTCAGGGTTACAGGATTAGTTCCGAGTTGACAAAACCAAACCAATCTATTCAGGCTCTGTTGGTCCCATGATGCTGATCATCAGCTTTCTCTGTCAACTCAGGCTTTGATCCTGAGTTTAGGAGTTTAGCTGTGACATCAGTAGCGAACAGCCAATCACACGCTGTGGATCAGTGAAACTGAGATTCACTTCTCGCGAGAGAAGCAGTGAGATTGATTTCTCTCTTCTGCAGAATATTACATGATTGAAAAATATTAAGAATTTAAACAAATTTACACAGCAAGAAGAAAAGAGCTGTCTATACAAGAGTACAAAATATTCAATACGTCAATGCAAAAGTTATGAAGTTAGTTTAGTTGATATATAGAGTGAATTGAACATTTAAGCTCACATGTAGTAATTTTTATAACTTTATTTATTGATTTTATAGCTTATTTGTATGACCTTTATATAGGCTATTTGTATTAATTTTAACTATGTGCCTATTAATGATTGATTAACTAAAACGATACATGTGTAATTGATTAAGGGTATAATAATTACATAAATGATATCTAAGTCATTCAAAATTATTATTATAATAAATAAGACACTTTAGTCTTTAATAGCCATTTGCTATGTAGTGACCTTTAGTTTGGAGTAGAAACAGGGAGAGTGACTTTATTGCATCCGAGGTGTGTCACTTTGCTGACAGCTGATTGGTCCAATTTCAGTTTGATCTCTTATCCAGAACATAACATGCCCTGGAGCAGGTTAGCCGTGGAGCGTAAGTTACTATGGAGATGAACACTGCAAAAAGCCAAACCCCTTTAGTGGTACCTAAAAACCAGGATTAGCACAAACTAAGCTTAAACATATCTGGCTAGCCAGCTAAACCGGCTTCATGGTATAGGCCCCAGGTCAAGACAATCTCCTGAACTCCAAACTGAATGTCAGAATGGGAAAGAAAGGTGATTTAAGCAATTTTGAGCCTGGCATGGTTGTTGGTACCAGACGGGCCGTTCTGTGTATTTCACAATCTGCTCAGTTACTGGGATTTTCACGCACAACCATTTCTAGGGTTTACAAAGAAGGGTGTGAAAAGGGAAAAACATCCAGTATGCGGCAGTCCTGTGGGCGAAAATGCCTTGTTGATGCTAGAGGTCAGAGGAGAATGGGCCGACTGATTCAAGTTGATAGAAGAGCAACTTTGACTGAAACACCACTCGATACAACCGAGGTATGCATTTGTGAAGCCACAACACGCACAACCTTGAGGTGGATGGGCTACAACAGCAGAAGACCCCACCGGGTACCACTCATCTCCACTACAAATAGGAAAAAGAGGCTACAATTTGCACAAGCTCACCAAAATTGGACAGTTGAAGACTGGAAAAATGTTGCCTGGTCTGATGAGTCTCAATTTCTGTTGAGACATTCAGATGGGAGAATCAGAATGTGGCGTAAACAGAATGAGAACATGGATCCATCATGTCTTGTTACCACTGTGCAGGCTGGTGGTGGTGGTGTAATGGTGTGGGGGATGTTTTCTTGGCACACTTTAGGCCCCTTAGTGCCAATTGGGCATCGTTTAAATGCCACAGCCTACCTGAGCATTGTTTCTGAGCATATCCATCCCTTTATGACCACCATGTACCCATCCTCTGATGGCTACTTCCAGCAGGATAATGCACCATGTCACAAAGCTTGAATCATTTCAAATTTGTTTCTTGAACATGACAATGAGTTCACTGTACTAAAACTGACCCACAGTCACCAGATCTCAACCCAATAGAGCATCTTTGGGATGTGGTGGAACGGGAGCTTCGTGCCCTGGATGTGCTTCCCACAAATCTCCATCAACTGCAAGATGCTATCCTATCAATATGGGCCAACATTTCTAAAGAATGCTTTCAGCACCTTGTTGAATCAATGCTACGTAGAATTAAAGGGTTAGTTCACCCAAAAATGAAAATTCTGTCATTAATTACTCACCCTCACGTCGTTCGAGACCCGTAAGACCTCCGTTCATATTCGGAACACAAATGAAGATATTTTTGTTGAAAGCTGATGGCTGAGAAAGGCTTCATATAGGCCTCCATTGGCATTCAGTACACTTATACTCCCAAGACGGATAAAAGGCACTCAAAAGATCGTTACAAAGTCCATCTCACCACAGTGACTCTACAATAATCTTACAATGCGACGACAATAGTTTTTGTGCGCAAAAAAAATCAAAATAACACCTTTTTCCAACTTGTTACTGCCTTCCGTGTGTGCCTCCACGACGCATGCGCGAGAATATGACGCAGATCCGGCGTTCGGACAGATGACCCAGAAGTGATTTGTTTACAATCAGAGGAAGACGCGCGTATCTCAGCTGTTGGATTCTACATTGATCGTGCTTTAGGTCTCGGCGTAGTGCTCAAAATGGGGTTAGAGTGTGCATTTCATGGATTCTCGAACCCCGGCGCTACGTCATATTCTCGCGCATGCGTCGTGGAGGCACACACGGAAGGCAATAACAAGCTGGATAAAGGTGTTATTTTGATTTTGTTTTGCGCACAAAAACTATTGTCGTCGCATCGTAAGATTATTGTAGAGTCACTGTGAGATGGACTTTGTAATGACATTTTAAGTGCCTTTTATCGGTCTTGGGAGTATAAGTGTACTGAATGCCAATGGAGGCCTATATGAAGCCTTTCTCAGCCATCAGCTTTCAACAAAAATATCTTCATTTGTGTTCCGAATATGAACGGAGGTCTTACGGGTCTCGAACGACATAAGGGTGAGTAATTAATGACAGAATTTTCATTTTTGGGTGAACTAACCCTTTAAGGTAGTTCTGAAGGCGAAAGGGGGTCTGTCACAGGGTAAGCCTGTGACTATGCATGGACTACACACACAAATACACATGCACGTTACGCGCACACACCGGCGTCATGAATATGTATGTTATGTATACTTGCAGATATGATGTCTTGCATGTATGTTTATTTGTATTTTTTGTTTTTGTTATTTTCATTATGTATTCCTGTGATGTATGTGAAACGTGTTACCTTTCACATGGTATGTTCCAGGGTAGGAGGAGTAAGGCCTATAAAATGGCTTCAGAAAGTTAGTTGGCGAGGAGAGATCTAGGCAGACCATGGACAGTCTGAGTCTGAGTCTGAGTCTGAGTCTGAGTCTCTGGGAAAGTGCTGCTTATGTAGTGCAGTTTGCACATACAGGTCAGGTTATGTTTTATTGATATAGATTGTTTTGACCTTATGTTTTGTTCCGTTCATATTCTGTTGCATCTGAGTTTTTGATTTTTTTTTTGTTTTGTTTTCTTCCCACCAATTCGGAATGACTGTCACTGTGCACCATAATAAAAGCACTGTTAACCATGACAACTGTTTCCTCTTTCAATTGGAGCCTCCAACTGCTCAAGGTGTTCGTAACAGGGTCAAACACAGTATTAGTATGGTGTTCCTAATAATCTTTTAGGTGATATATATATATATATATATATATATATATATATATATTAAAATAGAACAGTTTATTGTAATATTGTAAACAATGTTTCACAGTATAAGTTTTTACTCTTTGGTCATGAAATAGTGAAAAGAAAACGTAATTATTAACTTAACTTCTGGCACGCACACACACACACACACACACACACCCTACAAGTTAATTTGAATTTGTCATTTTTTATTGAAAATATTTTATTAATACATTGTGTATGTTTTTTTTTTTTTACAGAATGGTAATGAGGAAGAGCATGTTGAGTATGCGCCTGTCAACATTAGAAGTGAGGAACCTTGTACGAAACCCTGCGAGTCTGTGGATGAGTTTCGGGATTGGTCAGAATCACCACATGTTACACGAATTCTGACATCGGCAAAAAATACTTAGAAAAAAAATCCTAACATTTTTAATATAATAAATAATAATAAGTATCAAATCATCATATTAGAATGATTTCTGGAGTAATGATGCTTTAATCACAGGAAAAAAATTTTTTTTTACAATGTATTCACACTATTTCACAATAGTATTGTTTTCTGCTATATTTGTGATCAAATTAATGCAGCCTTTAAGAGCATGAGACTTTAAAAAAAAAAACATTTTAAAAATCTTAAAGTTAAATAAAACAATGTCTCAATGTCCTGTTGATTATACACTGAATTACAAGATAATATGCAATAAAAACTTACTAAAATAAAAAACTGGTAACATTGGTAAAACTAAAACATCCACGTCCAGTTTATTATTTGTTATAAGATCATAAAACTGTTTTGTGGGGAGTTATGTATATATATGTGTGTATATCAGTATTTTAGCAATAAAACTTAAATACATTTTCTTAACATTTACATAAAAAACAGACTTCATCAAATACCTCATTCTGAGGTTATTTACAATGAGTACAGTGTTATTTTAATATCATTTTGATACAATTATATATATTTTTTAAAAATATTTTCCTTTTTGGCTATAGTTTTTATTAATTTTTATTAGGGTTTTAGTTATTTTAGTACATAAAAATTGAAAAGGATAAATGTTGCTGTGGCAACTATAAGTGACTTTTTTTTTTGTTATATATACATTTTTTTTTTCAGTGAACATTCATTTTATTTCAAGCCAAAAGCCTGGACTGGTTGAGTATTCATGTGAAAGCTAAGCATCTCCAACACACAGTGATGATAATTATTTACAGTGTACTTGTTACACCCTGACCCTAAAGCAGATAATCACACCACTGTTCATTTAAAATAATTTTGCACAGTACATCTCACAACATATCTTTTTTTTTTTCTCTCACGCTCTTCCAGCAAATTACAGTTGCAGCCACCAGCACAACAACACCAACCCAAGCATATATTCCTGCTATAAGACCTTTAGGCAGAATTGAATCTGTAACGATAAAGACAGACAGTCATTATTACAAGAGGTCGACTGATCAACATAACATACCACTATCTTTTTCTGCCATTTACATGTTTCTACTTTGGTTTTATGATATTGATTGAACTGATTAATGTCGCCATCTGGTGAGTTTTTGAAGAACAGCAGCTACACATGAGTGCTCAACTTGAAACAGCACTACAGAGGACAACTGACTTTTACACAAAAGTGGAATGAAATTACACTCACCAATGACAGTAATGCTGAATCTCTTTATGCTGACGATGCTGATGCTGTGGCGGAGAAGGATGCTGTGGACAGTCTTTAGTTGATAATCTCCAGAGTCTGTGTTTGTGGTGTTTGTGATGATCAGAGATCCAGTCTGATGATCCAGCTTCAGCCTGTCTCTGAATCTCTCTTTACACTGATCATCTGTACAGATCTGACTCTGATCTCCAGTGATTTCAGCAATGAGAAAGTCATTAAAATACCACGTCGTCACATCATTTGGTTTTCTTATTACACCAGGATCTAAAGTGACAGATTCTCCCTCCTTCACTGACTTTCTCTTCACTTCATCTCGTTTATCTGTTTTGAGAAATATTTTTTAATGTCACTGCTATAGTAAACAAATGAATAATGATGTGATTTAGGCATATTTAACCTGCCTTTAAATGTTAAATTACTCACCATGAACACCAACATTGAAGATCTTTTGAATGATTCTTCTCCTGATGAACTGTAGTTTATATTCTCCAGAGTCTGTGTTTGTGATGTTTGTGATGGTCAGAGATCCAGTGTGATGATCCAGCTTCAGTCTGTCTCTGAATCTCTCAGTACCTTCATTACACTGAACATCTGTACAGATCTTACTCTGATCTCCAGTGATTTGAGCGATGCGGATATAATTAAAATACCATTTCATTCTGTCTTGCTGGTTCATTTCAACATTAGTGTGTAGAGTGACTGAATCTCCCTCCATCACAGACACTGACACTCCATCTGTCTCAACACCAGATGAATCTGAAATCAAGTTTATTGTAAGTCATAAAAAAACACAATGACAGGAAAGGTTAGTATCAAGATGCATGTTTACTAAATTCAAGCATTCAATTCAATTCAAATTTATTTGTATAGCGCTTTTCATATCATTACAAAATTTATGATTTATACATATCATTTCAAAGCAGCTTCACAGAAAATGCATCTACATTACAATTTAAATTGATTTGTACATGCTATGCATTTCAGAAATGCACATATACAGAGCACACAGATTAGCTAACTATCTATTATTAATCAATATAATAACTATGGCACAGAAATAAGAATTCATGTTGTTAATGAATAGGGTATATAGAGATGAGCATGGAAGAGAAAACAGTGTCTTCCCTTTTTACACATTCATTTCCCACATATAATAGAATGAGGAAATGAAAAACAAAAGAAAACAGCCACAACAGACTAGCATGTTGACTAGAACATACATTTTGCTCTCCTTTCTTTCTGGCCAGCAAATTTCTCAATGACTCTCTGATTAAAGTCAGTCATCTCAGTAGTGTCATGACGTTTGCATTGTTCAGTCAGATATTTGAGGTCTCTTACCCCTGTTGTTGTCCACAAAACTTCAGTACCAACACTTTGAAATAAAAGACAGGGAAAGCAATAAAGGGCATTGCTAACAACACATCCAGTCAGATTACGTTTCTCATAACAAGCGCGTGAAGCTCCGAGTGCAGCTGCGTCCTCTGTCACTGGCCTGCTGCTGCTGGATTTGTAAATCGCGTTGGTCCGGTTCGGGATCTTCCAACGAACGCCTTGTGAAAGAATTTGGTTTAACTGCTGCCATCTCTACGAAACTGATCATCCTAAAGGTTTTGCCGGAGTCGGAGTGACTGTGTCGCCCGCGCACTTTCGCTTTAGTGGCCAAGAATGGAAAGTTGAATGACAGGTGATGAGAACCAATCAGATTGGATAAAATAACACGCATCCAATTCTGATTCGCCAGGGACGACCTGCGTCTGGAGGAGGATCTTTAAGAACCAATTAGAGACCAGATTCAGGTCACATGCTGCCCTTATATTTTTAGACTCAGATACACATCCATTTGTCCGGCGTCCCTCACGCATAAAACCGCATGAAACATATTGAAGAACATATAAAATAGTTAACCCATCAAAGCCAGTTTTTATTAAATACTGAGGCTCTTACTAACAGCCAGCACATCGAATGAGTAAACTATTTTATTTTTATTTCACTTTTATATCATTTTTGTATACATGTATATTTCTGGAATTTTGATGGGGGCGGCGACCCAGCGCCCTCTTTTGACCAGCCACCACTGTTGTGCTTATGTCTCGAGTCTTTTGCAGCGACCCTGAAATGAGTGCCTTTTACTCTTTCTGCTTTTTGGCAGTCCACTTTTAAACTCGTGAACTCCTCTAAGCACTTCCCCTTGGGGGAATCCCCAACGCCATATTAAAGTCCGTTCAACTTCGTCAAATGGCCAAGGAAAAATGTATTTGGACAGATTTGAACCCTTGATTTTGACCAAGGGAGTGAGTCTACTCAGCATGTACACTTCAGGCAGCTCCATAGACCACAATGCACCATGATTGTGACGATCGTGATTAATTTACCCCCACTTCACACAACTCTAGTGTCAGGGGTAAGTGTGTAGAAAAGGGAGCGAGGACTCATTTGCAGGAAGGGTAGATTTATTGTAAAAATAAACACAAACATGAACAAAACACCCGCAAGGGGGAAAATCAAACTGAAATAAACTTAAATACCAGGGGGCGTATTACAGAAATGTTCTATCTTAGGTCTTAACTTGATAAGATAAGATATGATAAGTTACTTTACGAATTTGCGAATATCGAACGTCCAGTGTCGAAGCAACTTTATGCCAGTGAATGACCAGTAATGCTCTGTGACGGCTCGTTGGCCTCTGTAATGTTGGTCGCAATTCGTCAACTAACTGCAAAATCATGTGTCGTGGGAGTCTGTAATTATTTACAAGCATTTTATCATCAAAGCACAGCACATCCTCTGGATCGTCCAGAAGTCTCTCCACCATCAAACGTCGCTGCTTTTCATCTTATATAATTAATAAATGTAACGCTCTCTCGAAAAAGGCTTTTATACTGTGATGTTTACCGTTGGATTTCAAAAAGTTTTGAAGTTAGGACACCAGTGGGGTTGTCCTAAAGTTAAGACAGCTTTTAGGATTTTTTTGTCGAGTTAGGATGCTTCTGTAATACCCGTTTCCTATCCATAGTTAAGATAAGATTATGCACTTAAGAAATGTCATTCTGCAATAGCCTTTGTCCTAAATGCGTTCCTAACTGAAATTGCCATGGTTACCAAAGAGATAAGATAAGATTCTAAAGTTAAGATGTTTCTGTAATACGCCCCCAGGGGAGGAAAACAGGAAACACGACAGGGAGCAGACGACATTCAACATAAAACAACGATCCAACACAGGACTGCAGACACGGGGAGACTATAAAGGGTAACAAATCAGGAGGGGATCAGGTGGGGCCAATTAAACAATAACCAGGAAACAAGATGGACGGGGTAAACAAGAGACCAGAGACCTTTTTTTTGCTTTGAGCGGCTGGTCCTGGAACACCTAAAAGACTCTCTACCATCCACATTGGACTCACACCAGTTTGCCTACCGCAGCAATAGGAGCACAGAGGATGCCGTTTCCATGGCACTGCACTCTGTGCTCACCCATCTGGACCATAAGAACACTTACGCACGCATGCTGTTTGTTGACTTCAGCTCAGCATTCAATACTGTCATCCCAACCAAGTTAATAGCCAAACTTGGAGACCTGGGCATCAACACCTCAATGTGTAACTGGATTTTGGACTTCCTAACTGACAGACCCCAGAATGTTTGTTCAGGATTCACCTGCTCCACATCCATCACTCTTAACACTGGTGTACCACAGGGCTGTGTGCAAAAGCCCGTTTCTCTACTCCCTCTTCACCTCCGACTGCAAGCCTGTGTATGGATCTAATTCTATCGTCAAGTTTGCGGACGACACTACGGTGATTGGTCTCATCAGCAACAACGATGAGACTGCCTATAGGGAGGAGATCCAGCACCTGGCCACATGGTGCACTGAAAATAACCTGCTCCTCAACACCACCAAAACAAAGGAGCTCATCGTGGACTTCAGGAAGGAGTCAAGATGCACACACGACACCATCCACATCAATGGAATGGCTGTTGAACGTGTCTCCAGTTTCAAGTTCCTGGGGATCCACATCTCGGCGGACATGTCGTGGACGACCAACACCTCCAGCCTGGTCAAGAAGGCTCACCAGCGCCTCTTCTTCCTGAGGACACTGAGGAAGAATCAGCTCTCCTCGGCTATCCTGGTGAACTTCTATCGCTGCGCAATAGAAAGCATCCTGACCAACTGTGTGGCAGTGTGGTATGGGAGCTGCTCTGTTGCGGAGCGCAAGGCACTGCAGCGGGTGGTGAAAACTGCCCAGCGCATCACAGGGACTCCACTACCTGCCATCGAGCACATCCAGAGGAAACGCTGCCTGCATCGAGCTCGCAGCATCCTCAAGGACTCCTCTCACCCAGCCCACAGACTGTTTTCTCTCCTGCCCTCCGGCAGGCGTTTCAGGATCCACCGGACCAGGACCAGCAGACTAAAGAACAGTTTTTTCCCCAGAGCTGTCTCTTTACTGAACTCAAACCCCCGCTGATCCACTCCCCTCATATACTGATAACTCTCCTACCTCACATCCGCCTTCACTTTGTTATTTGCACTACCGACTGTTTATTACAGTCACAACTGTTTACTTATTCATTTTGCACTACCATACCTTAACTGTATTATGCTCATTTGCACTGCCGACTGTTATTTACAGTACCTACTGTTTACATTTGCATTTTGCACCGTACTTCTAACTGTAATATGCAATCACTTTCCACTGCACTTTTACACTTTTTTTTTTCGGATAGCTTCTGTCCATAATTTATTGCACTACCTTAATCCACTGCCATATTCCTCATTTTAGCCTAACATATCATTGTATACCTCTATCTGTAAAATTCTGTTTATAGTAATAGCCATCTGTATATTATATTACATATCCACCTGTAAATTCTGTTTATAGTAATAACCATCTGTATATTATTCACTGTACATATTCACCTGTAAATTCTGTTTATAGTAATAACCATCTCTCTATTTATAGATATATTTATATATACTCAGTACATCCATGTCCTGCACTTATGCAAACGTTGTATATCCTGCACTTGCTGCTATTGCACTTCTGGTTAGACCTAAACTGCATTTTGTTGCCTTGTACTTGTACTTGTGTAATGACAATAAAGTTGAATCTAATCTAATCTAATCTAATCTAATGACATCAATCAAAACATGATAAACACACCACATGTGTTCTACAGGACAAGACATACATTTGACATAGTGGTTGTGTAGAAAAGGCCCCAAAGTTATGTTAGTGTTGCTATTATTTAGTACAGTTGACCATAATGTGCTTTATGTTTCACTTTCACTCCCGTTTATTCAGTGCGTGTAATAGGGTAGCGAGAGCGCGCGCTGGTTTGTATACTATATCTGACGTCACGCAGTTAGTATGCAGTATGATAGAGATCATCGGTCGGTTGGATTATTGTGAGTGACATTTTCCTCAGAGTGTGCGTGAATGAAAGAAGTAAGTAAATCTGCTGCATTACTCGAGATATTGTATTTCTTTGTCAGCTGTTATTTTGATATTCGATATGGATGAGAGTTAGGAGTGTAAGGGTCGCTACACGACCGTTGTGTTAATTATATCCACGTTCGCACGTTACTTTCTAGCTTCGGTCCATCAGACTGCGTCGGGTTAAATGGGTTTAGACATGTTTACTTCATTCAATACTTGATGTGATGAATGTTAAGTATTCTGTAGTTGAATAAAATATTAAGTGATGTTAGATATCATTATCTGGACCGCTATTGATGCTTTAAAGTATATCATAGACGACAGTAAGTTCTATCTACATTATTTGTAACTTAATGCATGGTAGAAAATCTGATAAGTATTTGAATCCTTTCTCTCTGCTGACATTTAGAGTTTGAGAGATATAGTTATATTCTGACTCCTGTTTATTTTATGTTTGTAATGTGTATTAGTGCTTAAAGGGTTAGTTCACCCAAAAATGAAAATTCTGTCATTAATTACTCACCCTCATGTCGTTCGAGACCCGTAAGACCTCCGTTCATATTCGGAACACAAATGAAGATATTTTTGTTGAAAGCTGGTGGCTGAGCAAGGCTTCAGATAGGCCTCCATTGGCATTCAGTACACTTACACTCCCAAGATCGATAAAAGGCACTTAAAATGTCATTACAAAGTCCATCTCACCACAGTGACTCTACAATAATCTTACGATGCGACGACAATAGTTTTTGTGCGCAAAAAAAAATCAAAATAACACCTTTATCCAGCTTGTTATTGCCTTCCGTGTGTGCCTCCACGACGCATGCGCGAGAATATGACGTAGCGCCGGGGTTTGGGAATCCATGAAATGCACACTCTAACCTCATTTTGAGCACTACGCCGAGACCTAAAGCACGATCAATGTAGAATCCAACAGCTTAGACACGCGCGTCTTCCTCTGATTGTAAACAAATCACTTCTGGGTCATCTGTCCGAACGCCGGATCTGCGTCATATTCTCGCGCATGCGTCGTGGAGGCACACACGGAAGGCAGTAACAAGTTGGAAAAAGGTGTTATTTAGATTTTTTTTGCGCACAAAAACTATTGTCGTCGCATCGTAAGATTATTGTAGAGTCACTGTGGTGAGATGGACTTTGTAACGATCTTTTGAGTGCCTTTTATCCGTCTTGGGAGTGTAAGTGTACTGAATGCCAATGGAGGCCTGTCTGAAGCCTTTATCAGCCATCAGCTTTCAACAAAAATATCTTCATTTGTGTTCCGAATATGAACGGAGGTCTTACGGGTCTCGAACGACGTGAGGGTGAGTAATTAATGACAGAATTTTCATTTTTGGGTGAACTAACCCTTTAAGGAAGAATGAGTGTATGCATATGTTTCCTTTATTCATTTGTATTCGTTCTATCTTTATAGAAACCACACTCGAAATTATACTCACCTTTAAACTCACTTATACAAGAAAGAGGAAGGAATAAACAGAATAAAAAGAACTATCTCTCCTCTCTTCATTTCATACTCTGGAGATTTGGCCTTAAGTGGTGTTCTGGCCGACACACCTGAGTGAACCTGGTAATAAACCCAGAATTAGCACCTAGACTGAACGTCTACCCATTATCTTCACTTCATTGATGGTGATATTGGAGTTATTTTCACATTATTTAACTGCATTTAATACTTGTAGCTACCTTAAGCTGACCTTTTTTTTTTTTTTACACAGTTATAGTTTATTGTATAGCTATTACACTGAACAAAATTATAAATGCAACACTTGTTTTTGCCCCCATTTTTCATGAACTGAACTCAAAGATATAAGACTTTTTTCTATGCACACAAAAGGCCTATTCCTCTCAAATATTGTTCACAAATGTGTCTAAACCTGTGTTAGTGAGCACTTCTCCTTTGCCGAGATAATCCATCCACCTCACCGGTGTAGCATATCAAGATGCTGATTAGACAGCATGATTATTGCACAGGTGTGCCTTAGGCTGGCCACAATAAAAGGCCACTCTAAAATGTGCAGTTTTATCACACAGCTCAATGCCACAGATGTTGCAAGTTTTGAGGGAGTGTGCATTTGGCATGTTGACTGCAGGAATGTCCACCAGAGCTGTTGCCCATGAATTGAATGTTCATTTCTCTACCATAAGCCATCTTCAAAGGTGTTTCAGAGAATTTGGCAGTACATCCAACCGGCCTCACAACCGCAGACCACATGTAACCACATGGTCCCAGGACCTCCACATCCAGCATCTTCATCTCCAAGATCGCCTGAAACCAGCCACCCGGACAGCTGCTGCAACAGTCGGTTTGCATAAGCAAAGAATTTCTGTCAGAAACCGTCTCAGGAAAGCTCATATGCATGCTCGTCGTCCTCATCGGGGTCTCGACCTGACTGCATTTCGTCGTCATAACCGACTTGAGTGGACAAATACTCATATTCGAGGGCGTCTGGCACTTTGGAGAGGTGTTCTCTTCACGGATGAATCCCGGTTTTCACTGTACAGGGCAGATGGCAGACAGCGTGTATGGCGTTGTGTGGGTGAGCAGTTTGCTGATTTCAACATTGTGGATCGAGTGGCCTATGGTGCCGGTGGGGTTATGGTATGGGCAGGCGTATGTTATGGACAACGAACACAGGTGCATTTTATTGATGGCATTTTGAATTGTTACAACCGGCTCACAATTGTAACATGAACGGGAGGCGACATGGACCAGCAAGTAGCGAAAAAGAGTAGTTTATTAAATTAAACAGCATAATAAACAAATATATAAACAATCAGTAATCAGTATTAGTGTCGTCAGTAGGGAGAGCATGCATGGGATTGTAATGTGCTTGGGATCTGAATGGATGCAACCAAATTAATATAACAACCAAAAACAACAACCGAAATTGAAGTGCAGTCACATCGTGGGCCCCCCTCGCAATCATAGCGCTCCCGTTCTTATAGGTAAGAGAATGAGCTTCAGGTGGAAAACCACACCCCCACTAAACAGCACACCTGCAAACAAAACCACACAGAAAACACACAGAAGGATAACCCAGGCCCAGCAATAACTGGGCCGATAACAGAATGCACAGAGATACCGTGATGAGATCCTGAGGCCCATTGTTGTGCCATTCATCCACGACCATCACCATGTTGCAGCATGATAACGCACAGCCCCATGTTGCAAGGATCTGTACCCAATTCCTTGCATGACCAGCACACTCACCGGACATGTCACCCATTGGTTTTCTGACCCCCATGGACCCCCCCAATACAGTAAAACTGCACATTTTAGAGTGGCCTTTTATTGTGGCCAGCCTAAGGCACACCTGTGCAATAATCATGCTATCTAATCAGCATCTTAATATGCCACACCTGTGAGGTGGATGGATTATCTCGGCAAAGGAGAAGTGCTCACTAACACAGATTTAGACAGATTTGTGAACAATATTTGAGAGAAATAGGCCATTTGTCTACATAGAAAAAGTAGTTTGTGTATTGTATTGTTTTATATTTAATATAAATATATTAATATTTAGTATTGGTTCATATTTAATTTCTTAACAGCCCAAGCATACATACAGGCCGATAGAATAAACTAATTCATAAGGGTAAAATTATAATACAATTATATAATATAAAAGCTCACTTTTTCAAACATCCCACAATAAATAAAAAAACTATAAATACACAATATTGAACTGCATTTTCTAATTGCAAAGGAAAGTGCATTGATTGACTAAATTACACTCACCAGTGACAGTAATGCTGAATCTCCTAATGCTGATGATGCTGTGGTGACGGTCGATGTTACTGTTGATCTCCAGTTTATATTCTCCAGCATCTGTGGTGTTGATGTTTGTGATGGTCAGAGATCCAGTCTGATGATCCAGCTTCAGTCTGTCTCTGAATCTCCCTTTACACGGATCATCTGTACAGATCTGACTCTGATCTCCAGTGATTTCAGCGATGCTAATGTCATTAAAATACCACGTCATTGAATAATTTCGTTTTGTTGTTCTAGCAGGATCTAAAGTGACAGATTCTCCCTCCTTTGCTGACTTCGTCTTCAATGTATCTTTCTCTGCACCAGTAACACAAACAAACAGATGATTGGAGGATATTTTTGGAAACAAAACAACTACAGTACAAAAACAGACATATGCCCGAGTAGTAGTGCACACTTGGGACCATCTCTGTGCTTTACAGTCTCTGAAGACCATACACTTTTAGCGTATAACAATAATAAAGAAGAAAAAGAAAAGAAAATCATGATTGATGTGATTTAGGCATATTTAACATGTTATATGACTCACCACGAACAGCAACATTGAAGATCTTTTGAATGATCCTTCTGTTGATGGTTTGTATTTGATATTCTCCAGTGTCTGTGTTTCTGGTGTTTGTGATGGTCAGAGATCCAGTGTGATTGTCCAGCTTCAGTCTGTCTCTGAATCTCTCTTTACACTGATCATCTGTACAGATCTTACTCTGATCTCCAGATATCTGAGCGATGCGGGTGTCATTAAAATACCATGTCATTCTGTCTTGTTGGATTGTTTTAACACCAGTGTGTAGAATGAATGAATCTCCCTTCATCACAGACACTGAGACTTTATCTGAACCAACATCGTATGCACCTGAAAATTAAAAAAAAAAAAAAATTACAAATCATTTCTGGAATAGTGAGATAAAATTATACAAAATGATACAACTTTTTTTTTCTGAAGATAATGGTATATAGCTAGAGAAATATGTCTGGATTCATAACCATGCAGTCGTGGCCTAATGGTTAGAAAGAGAGTCAGGCACCACAGCAAAATTGGCTGCCCACTGCTCTGTGTGTGTGTGTGTTTCCATGGATTGCTGTGTGTGTTCACTACTCTCTACTCCCAATGTGTGTGCTCTAATTGTCAGGGTTCCATCACTTCGGTTTAGTTTTGCTCCTGGGTTTGTGACAGAACCCTGACACCGCTATATTGTCATGTTTTGTGTGAGCACATGGCTTGTCATGTGTTTCTTTGTGCCATGTGTTCTCATGTCTATTGTCTTGACCCCGCCCCTCTTATTACCTGATAATTGGTTCATTTGCCCCACCTGTCCTCCCTCATTTATTGCCTTGTTTGCTCCCCTGTTTAGTCTCCTTGTGTTTGCATTCCTTTGTTGGTTCATTGTCATTGCGTCATGTTTCATGGTTCCTTGTGTGTGGTATGTTCTGGTTTTTCCCCTTGTGAGTAGTTTTTGTTTGTTTTGTTTATATTTTTGTTATCAATAAAGCCCAAATTCTTCTGCATTCATCCTTGCTCCTTTCACCCATACCCGTCACGTGACAGAACAAACTTGTTCGGGCTTGGAAGGGCTTGTTTCAGCCAACAGCCCCCACTGTCCCCTGCTTAGATGGGTAAAATGAAATGCAGAGGGCAAATTCTGAGTATGGGTTACTAGGGCTGTGACGGTGGCAGTTTTTTACCACCATGGTGGTAATGGACCAACTACCGGCGGTGGAGCGGTGGTTGGGGGGAAGATTGTGTACTTTGTACAGCTACAGTAGCTCGTCTGTTTGATCAGACCACACGGGCCAGCCTTCGCTCCCCACATGCATCAATGAGCCTTGGTCGCTCACCATGACCCAGTCACCAGTTCACTACTGTTCCTTCTTTGGACCACTTTTGATAGATACTGACCACTGCAGACCGGGAACACCCCACAAGAGCTGCAGTTTTGGAGATGCTCTGCCCTGTCGTCTAGCCATCACAATTTGGCCCTCGCTCAAAGCCTTACGCTTGCCATTTTTCCTGCTTAACACATCAACTTTGAGGACAAATGTTCACTTGCTGCCTAATATATCCCACCCACTAACAGGTGCCGTGATGAAGAGATCATCAGTGTTATTTTCTTCACTTCTCAGTGGTCATAATGCTATGCCTGATCGGTGTGTATATAATGGGTGTTTCTGCAACTATGGGCAACTATGGGAATATGACTATCCAAATTTTAATCTCAATCTCAATTAATTTACATTTTAACCATCACAGTCTGTAATACATATAAAAAGTTACACAAAATTGAATGTAGTCATTAAGATTTTAATCTGGAACATGTTTATTTTCAATGTTTTTTGGGTCATCTTCTTAAAAAGTGTCCTTACCGCAACATTACAATAACGTTAATTTTATATTTTTTTCTTTATTAATTTCTATAAAAATTTATATATTGAAATAGCTTTTTCAAATTTGATGCAGTTTTTTTTAAGTACTGATATAAAAAATATATATATAAAAATAGTGAATTTCATGTTTTTTTCTATGCCATGTAAAGATTTTACAGTAACCTTAGATGTCTATTGTTTCCATACACACAAAATATAACATATTTGACTTTTTATGACAGATTGACAGATGACAGATCTTGTGTCGGTAAGGACACAATGTTAAAGTGCCACGAAATCAAAAACAGGCTACTGTAGAGAACAACATAGTATACTAAAACTGGCCCAGTCTGTCAGCAATGTGCTCAAGTTATAATTTCTGTTTCCATAGAAACTAGACTTGTTTGTGTTTGATAAAATTTCATAATTTTTCCATTGTTGCGGTAAGGACTCAAAAGTGTGAGACAGGCACATTTAGTTTAAAAAAAAATCATGAAAATGATCAGTAAATAATACAAATAATTTTAAAATGCTGTAAATGAATCTGTATGTTAAACAATTCCGTTTGAAATTATGTCAAATTGTAATTAAATTTGCTTATTTTATGCATCTCAACATTGAGACCACAGGTGTGGGACATTAACAAAAATGGTGTTTTGAGCTATAAATGCTTCATAATATTATATTAAATCACATTAATCAGTAATTATATTTTTGTGAAGGTGTGTAATGGCACTGTGAATTGAAAAAGCATCATATAACAAATTTGAATATAAATCTAAAATTTCACTGCTGGGACTTAAAAGTGCCCGTAGTTACACACACACACACACACACACACGCACGCACGCACGCACGCAGCACGCACAGTCGCAGTATAGGAAATACGCAATCTCACAGAATTCCGTGAAATGAACACGGCCCCTTAACTCAAAATCCGTGGCAGTTTCACGGAATCGCCGAAAATTCTGTGATGGTCCACGGAAGTGATGCCTATGTAAGTCAATGACAGTATACAGACACTTTGGGCATGGTTATCATCATGAAACTATGATTTTTTCCATTATGACATGGAGTGTGATTCTCCATTTTATCAGCCAGCATAATTTTATTTACAATTGTTAATTTTTTTTTAATTTACAGTATTTAGACACGTTTTTAACACATAACACATTCCCTTCCCTTAACCTACCCATTTGTGTATTATAAAAAACAGGATATAACAGGCAGATACGACTGCAGGCACAATTTATTCAAAAAGTACAAATATTCCAAGTGTTCCAAGGCCAAACGATTAATTTGTGTGAAGAACATCCCCAAAAGCGATCAGCAGCGTCGAGTCCATCCGCCAAAGATCAAAAACACATTTCAAATTTTACCGCCGGAAGAAACGTTACGTCAGCTTTGACAGCATTGGCTGTCGTATGTCTCGTGACCAATTGCATCATTACGTCGGTTTTGATTGTAAAATGCCATTGGCTCTCGTGTGTCTCGTGACAGATTGCGTCACTCTAAAGAGTCGTGTGTATTATTTGAATGAGATATGAATGAGTGTGTTCAGGGAGCAGCGGGATCATCATTTTAGCAATTAAAACATTAAGATCAACTCCGTTCTTTACATGAAGACATCGTGTGACTTCAGAAGACTTGGAATGGAACATGAGTTAACACTTTTATGCTGTTTTTGGTCAGTTTTTGCAATAAATACCAGTGACTGTACTTTTATTAGCCTGTTATGTGTTTTATATTGTTGAGAGTGGGTAGGTTTAGGGTAGGAGTGGAGTTAGTTGCTCCAAAATATAAAAGTAGCCTATAAATATTCATAAAATCATGTCTATTTTTTACTGTCATTGACTTGCATAGGAATCACTTCCGTGGAGACATCACGGAATTTTCGGCGATTCCGTGAAACTGCCTCAGATTTTGAGTTAAGGTGCCCGTGTTCATGTCATGAAATTCTGTGAGACCAGGTTGCAAATACGCCATGGCCAATGAGTGATGTGTATGTTGTCATATGACTGCATTTTGGTTAGTTTCAACTGGTTCGGACCGAAGCATTCAGTGTGGTGTGAAAAGGAACCAAAAAAGCTGAAAAATGCTACAATGTATAATTGTTTGCCCTTGGTTCGGACCAAATGAACCGAACTAGAGAAGTGAAAGCACCCTAGACACGCACTTGCGAACTTCCCTAAGCACTTCCCCTCGGGGGGATCCCCGCCGCCATTTTGAAGTGCGTTCCACTTCGTGAAGTGGACAAGGGAAGTTTAAATGGACAGACCCTTGCGCCCTCGATTTTGACGAGGGAGCGAGTCTACTTCATATGTACACTTCAGGCAGCTTCATATACCACAATGCAACACGATTGTGACATCACCGCATATCGCGTTTAATTTACCCCACCACAAACAACTCTATGATATTTTTATTCTTTTTAAAAACATTTAAAACAACCCAAATACACCTATATACACATAGAATGCTGCATTAAACAATTCCGTAAAGGAAAAAAAAAAAGATAAATCAACTCCATAGTGGATTCGAAGTGATCAAGGGCTTCGTTCCAGTTCAGTCCATTGCAAATGTTCCTCCAGTAGTGGGCACTCATGCGACGTAAGCAATGAAGCACATCGGAGTGAACGAGACGGAGGGAAGTTAAAGGAGCTGTATGTAGGACTGTGGCCAAAACTGGTACTGCAATCACTTTCAAATTACTGTTGAGCGGGTCTCCCCTCTCCCCCTCCCCTGACTCGAGGTTGCCAGCTAGGCTGCAGGATCCAGCAGGAACGTAGGCTGCTAGGAGCTTTCAATGGCAAGTGACAAGGTTTTTTTTCTTTCTGTTAATTATGTTTATGCTTCAAGAGCGATGTTTTGTGAAGTAATTATGAATCACAAAAATTTACTAATGGCGATTAGCCAAAACTAATCGTAAATATGAACGCTCGTATGTGACAGTAGCCTACATTCCCACATGAAAAAATACTATAGTAAAATTACAGCAAAGCTAAATAACATTAGCAATGGTCATACAGGTCAACTTGCAGCATGTTTTGTCCACTATATATGCGAAGAACGAATGAGGAATAATTTTTACTGAGGTAACGTTAGGCTACAGTCTCAAATACGTTTTCACATTGCAATAATAAGCGTGCTAATGTTGTTTTCCTCAGCGTCCCAGCATAATGACAGAGAAACGGGCTCTGATAATGCATTACTAATGTTAGCAATGACGACTCGCCGTTTTTATTTACCAAACAATTCCTTTATACCTTTTCAATTCAATGACCCACCTCCTCCATCTGCGCTAACCTAACGTTACTTTGCACGAACATGCATAACTTTGTTCGACTGTCATGAATATTTGAAAATGTCCATTTACATTAAGTACAAGTTAGCCAAACATAGATGAACCTTACCTGTCCAGGAGAAAATTAGCAACGTTGGCATCAGTCTTCAAATTATTCTCCGTTTTCAGCCGTCTCCATCTTTCAAAGGCATCTCTTATACAAATCCTTGTTTTATTTCGGACACTGTCACAACGTTTTTCTGATTCATAACGAGGTCGTTTAGGTTTCGTAAAGTTAGACATTGTTTATCCAAAAAGTTTGTAGCTGCAGCTGTGGTAACTAGAGCAGAGCTGGCAACCCGAATGCAGAAACACTACTGACTTCGTGATTGGTAGATAGGTGGAGGGTGGCGCTTCAGGCATGACACAACATGTCAACATCAACATCAGTTGAGGGCTGCAACTTCACTTTTAAAATGACAATATCTTGGCCGGACAACCGTTGTCAGTGATATAAGTATTTGAAATTAACATGATTTCTTAATGTCTAGTGACATATCAGGGCCATTTTATGATTAATTGAAATACATTTCTTACATACAGTTCCTTTAAGAGTGAAGGCATAATAAAAATGAACTGGAACGCAGCATGGAGCTGCGCAGTACCGCAACCGCACTGCTTTCACTTGAACATATATGACGTAACTCTTTGTACAAAGAGCAGAAGGACAACATTTAAGAACACCAGTTTCTTATACAACCCACACAATTCATAATGTCATTCTAAGACCCGCCTTCTTCAAACAGCAATAACTAAGATATATTTCTGTTGAGTGTATGCCATCCCAGATAGCAATGAGTCGGCGGACCACCGGCGGTGATCCGGCGGCTGTAGAAGCGTCAGAATTGCGTAATCGCAAACACGTTTGACGGCGCACCGCCGGCGGCAGCCGCTTTTTAAAAGCGGCAGCCGGCTTCCTACCGCCTTCGTACCGCCGCCGGCCCGCAGGCAAACCGCCGTTCCGCCGCCTTTATACCAGAAGGCGGCCCGGCGGAGGCAAACGCTTTTTTCGAACGATCTGCCTCCGCTTATTGTGTAATAAATAATATATATATTTATTATTCATATATTTGTAACATGCAGTTTATGATGGATAATAATTGAACAAACCAGATAAATTCCCATTTGGCATTTTTATTCCACATTTCAAAGTACATTAACTGTCAATGATACAAGATAATATAAATTAAATATAACAGACAATAAATAAGCTTAAATAGGCCTATAAATAACAAAAAACATTTTTACTAAAGAACCTGCATGTTTCCAATTAAATTTTGGTTTAAAAAAAAAAAAAAAAACAGCCTTACAAGCAAATTATAACACTTACAATATTTGTTAATAACAAATAGGTCAGCTCTGGGATGAAAAGAATTACCATTAAATATTATATCAAATAATGAGGATATTTGGTACCAAAGAATGTGCAGGATACCAAATAAATCGAGGTATAACATCACATTTAACAAGCCATTTCTAACAATAGCATAAATGGTAATAATTTAGAGTAAAGCTCTGGAGAAGAATAGAACAGTAGTAGAACAGAACATTATAACAAGCCTGACTATGGGTTCTCCGGTTTTCCCCGACCTCCAGAATGAGGCAGCGCAAATTGGCTTATCTTCAGTGATTTCTTGTGCGCCTATATAAAGGACAAACAACCTCGCCATCCCATATCTATCCAAGGAGCTGCCTTCAAGGCAGGGTCACAGGGAATAAAAAAAAAGTAATTTCCACAGTGAACAGTGTGGATTGGGTGAGTGTAGCCTGAAACTTCTGGCTTCTTTAGGGGTCTTGATGTTACTGACTGCAGGATAAAGAAAGGGTTCCAGGTGTCAGTAGTCAGCCTAGGTGTAAGAGGTCGGCTGTGGGTCCCTCTCAGCTGTGCGGCGTCTTTTTCCACCTTCACGATCAGATGCTCCTTTCAGGTAACGCATAGCGCTAACCTGGACCGCCTCATCAGTGGCATCCTGGGTTGCCGGGTTCTTCCGGATGGCTCCTGTAGAAAATACAGATCTGTCATTCCATGTGAATGTCATAAGGCCACACACATCTACTTAAATATATAACAAATTTATATATATATTACTTTGAACAATGGTCTTCAGGAACATGTCTCTAAAACATGCTTTATCCCCTACACCAGTCCAGGTTGTATTAATGGAAAGGTGATTAGAGAAGATACTCTAAAGTATTCGCCACACGGTTGTCTTTAGGTCCCTCCCACATTTGATTGCCAAAAACCGAAGCTGAAAATACAAAAAAGTGTTACAAATTACATATCTCTGAAGCTTCTCATACATAAATATAAAAATGTGACAGGCTGTGATTCAGACTGTAGAATATGCAGTGTACAATCTTAAATTTTACTTTTTAGATTACCCTACAGCATTATAAACAAAATCAGCACACTTACTGGAGCTCTTTATCCTGCCTCAAACTGTTGTCAAGCAACGCCAAATGGGTTGTCTAGGGGGAGTAACAGACCCCCTGGCAGGGATAACTCTCCAAAAGACACATTGGCACTGAAATGTTGCAGCATAGTGTCCATTTTGTTGTCCATGCTACGCACAACATCGCCAAACTCTCCAAGACGTCGCAGCATTAGGGTCTGATCTGCACCTACAGGGGTTCACAGAATAAAAGAATAAAGCAGTCAGTCCTGGTCCCTCAACTACTAAACTATGACATTTACAACTAGGTCTACTACATGTACAGGTGGCCCCAGTGGGAATTAAACCAACAACCACAGGTGTTGTTTGCAAGTTGTACCTGATTGCCCAGTACGAGCAAACGTCGTCAACATTGTCCCAACTTGCTTCACCTGCTCATGAAGTGAGCCGCTGTCATCCGAAGCTACAAAATGAAAGGCATTTGGTAATTTTGGACCTACATCACAGTCAAAAAAGTAAAATTTAAGAAAGAGTGCATGTTCTCACCTGCTCGTGCATTGCTTTCCCTCAGGGCTTGGTTCTCATTCTGGAAATTTACATAAAAAATATTTTATTTTAATTATATATATATATATAAAACAACAACTACAGGCACAATTTTCCATACTGTTAAAGTTTCCAACATCTGCAATTTCCTGTTTGTCCATCTCAACTCCTTTCAATATTCTTCTCCTTATAGCCCAGTAACTAGACATTGTGACTAACAATTTATTTACCTTGAAAGCCGAAACGATTGTCCAACAATAGGTCTCTTGGATGAAGATAACCGATTGTGCTCTGGTCAAGGTATCTGCAAGAAAATGTGAACAAAACCGCATTGTTAACGTTAAATACAGAATATACAGTAGCTATGCTGTGGGGGGAAAAACTGGTCAGCCAAATGTGGAACAGTAAAATGTATTCATTCAGTGTAGTGAATCAAGTAAACTGCATTGTCCTCAAACATAATAAGTACAGCAGTTCAGAGAAATAACTCATAAATGACCTTAAATGCTAGAAGAACAGTAGCAACACAGCACATGCTAGCTAACACTTGCTAAAACTGACCTAGCAGCATGCTTGTTCGGACTAACAAAATAATTTAAATAACCTATATACATCATTCTGTTTTGTTAGAAAACACCAAAAGTTAAACTTAAGTCTTTCTAGATGTAAAGCTTTGGCTAACTTACCTACAGTAGCTAGATACATTTTAACATGTAGCACATGCTTGAACTCAGTGTGTAAAAAAGGCGAAACAGCACGTGTTAGCTAAAACTGTGTATTGTGCACTATATCAGCGTGCGTGTCTGAACAAACTAATTAAAACAACCTACCGGTATATACATCAAAAATGAACATAATATTGTGTGACACAAAAAGGAAACATGTACTTACTTAAACGCTCGTAGTCGAGGATATTTTCTGATCTCCTCTCTTCAAATACTAAAACCATGTGATGAGCGGCCGCTGATGGTAAATCTGTATGTTTTACCGGTTTGTCTTCCGTCTTTTTTAGGTATACTGCCCCTCTCGGCCGGTGGAGGTACTTCTCTGTTTTTTTTTTATTTTATTTTTATTTAAATTAGTACATGTATAGACAAGTACAATACAAAAAGTACAATGAGAGAAAAATAAAAATAATAAAGCATTGTGGTACAGTTCCGAATATGTAGAACAAAGAATAACAACAAATGTAACACTGTATATAAAATAAATAATAAAAATAAGAATTCTGAGATAGAAAATACTTTATAATATTAAGGCAGTCACATGAAATTGAAAAGCTTTCAGGTTTCTGTTTTTGTAAGCTTTTTGTTTTGCGACCTCATGTTTGAGAGGGTTTCAAATATTGTAAAAATCAGCTTTATAAGAGGTAATATTAGAGGGCTTCTTTTGAGTTATTCTTGTCTTATGAATGTAGAATTTTTCCTAAATAATTAATAATATATTTTTGTTTTTCAGAAAAATATGGGTTTTGAAAACAAAGTAAAATGTCATGAAGTTAGTTCTAATTTTTTGTCATGTCTATTTTAAAGTCAGTCCAAAAAGAAATAGAAAAAAGGGCAATACAAAAATAAGTGTTATCCTAAAATGAACTTTCAAACTTTCTTAACCCTCCTATTATGCTAAAAAAAAAAAAAAAAGTATTACATCCATTATGGGTCAAATTGACCAACACTGTTTAAACACACTCGACATGCAAATAATCAAGTGAAAATTTAAATGTAATTTCCTAAACCTAACCTTATCATGGAATCAAGAGTCAAGAATCTGTTATAAACCCTAATGGCTTTGGAGCAAAAAAAACTAATATTTGATATAATTCACATATAGGCTATTATGATTTTATAATCGCTTCAAATGTGAGAACTAGTTAAAATGCTGTCAGTTCCACTCTATTTCCCAACAAGCCAAACATAGCCAACGTGGTTGGTCGAATTTGAGAGTAGAAATCCTTGTATTTCACAGCGGCTTGCCGCCAGCCGGCCGCGGTCCATTAGGCGGAGGCAACCGCCAGAGAAAATGAAGCCGGCGGCCCGCCGGCTAGTCGGCCGCGGCATCTCGCAAGAAATGGGAGTGACGTATTCGGCGGCAAACGTTTCATCACCGCCAGCGGGACGCACCTATAGCCGACAGCTTAGGGCCGGCGGCAAAAAGAAGCCGTGCCGATATTTTTTGCTATCTGGGATAGTAATTCATGCTAAATTAAAGTCACTTCCTCGTCGTATACGAGAAGAGAGATTGTAACAAAGGTCTTACCTGGAATGAAAAAAAGACACCAACTGAGAAAAACAAAAACCTTCATTTTCACAACCTTTTCCACTGATAAATCAGTGCCGCTTTTGTGCCCATTTTTGTCCACACATACCAACGCCTTTGCAACATGAAAGCGAAAGGAGCTAGCTCGAAGATATAGCCTCGTAACAAAACCACACATCACATATTATTCGCTAGGGGAGAAGTGAAAGTGCAGTGAGTATTGGGCCGTGCGTTCTTATCTGTCCTTGTGGGCTTGTGAACATCAGTCGCTGGCCTCGCCAATAGTATCCAGCTGCAGCCCCGCAGCACCACAGTTTCAGAACTGCGTCCACAGAACCGTAAGTGAGTGGCGCTAACCATATGGGTATGTTATTTTCACGCTGTTTTCACATGGATTTTAATCGAATCAATGTCTACAATATTTAACATTGATACTTTTAAATAAAGTCACTTTTCTGGTCACATTTAAGCCAATGAGACATTTGACAAAAGAAGCATGAAGAATATGAGTTGCGTGTGATTTCTGTGTCATGATGTGGTAGCTACTATTGAATCTGTTCACGTCTTTCACGTTTTATCAGTAGGCTAAAGCTTTTTATTTGTATTTGTCAAAAGATATTATTTGTCTTAATATTAAATGATTATTAATTAATAAAACGTATTCATTTCGTTTTCAGGGATGAAAAGGCTTTAATCTTTTCAAGTCTTTCTGCAGAAACGCCATGATATGGCTTTAGAGTCAATTATTTGTTGTTTACATGTTATTTATTTATTTATTTATTTATTTATTTATTTATTTATTTATTTATTTATTTATTTATTTATTTATTTATTATGAGCCGTTCAAATACATTTTAAATCTATTATTTTAGAAATACTTTACTCTGTTTTCATTCAGAGAAACACGTTTCACTCGTTCCTTGTATTAAATTGTTATTTTTATTTGAAAATTAGAAATATGTCACATTCTCTGTGTTTAAGTATTATTTGTAACAACATGAACATGAAGGAAATAATACGATTGAATATGCAGTGACAACAGTTTATGCAGTTTATAACACGTTACACATTTAATATATTTTTAAAATAATACAAACGTTGTAGTTGAAGTAAAAGTAAACTACATTAACATTAAATATCCTCATACTTTGTGTCAGTATTATTTGTAACATGAATGTGAAGGAAATAATACTAACATAGGCTACACAGGTCAAAAGTTTCAGACCAATAAGATTTTGTAATGTTTTTAAATAAATTGACAAATATTGTGAAATATTTTTACAATTTAAAATAACTGTTTTCTATTTGAATATATGCAATATATTCATGTGATCAGATGAAAAAAAAATTCTCTTTTGAAAAAAAAAAAAATGTTTCACACAACTGATTTCATCATTGATAATAATCATAAATGTTTCTTGAGCAGAAATGATCATATCAGAATGATTTCTAAAGGATCATGTGACAATGAAGACTGGCCAGTCTTCATTGTCACACGATCCTTTAGAAATCATTCTGATGATGCTGAAAATGCAGCTTTGATCACATTAATAAATTACATTTTATTTTTGGGGGTATTTTAATAACATAAATGCTGTCTGGGTCGAGCAGAAGAGACTAAACATTTAAAAACCGGTATACCGTTCTAAAACTTTTGACCGGTAGTGTATACAGTCAAATGGGAAACACTGTACAAATATTTTATTTTTTAATATTTATTATATTAATATATACACATTTATTTATATTTAAAAAAAATAAATAAAAGCGGTGTATAGTTAGCCTGTATCTGTGAAGTAAACTACTGTGTTTGTATCCATTCATTGACATTAAGCATGATCAAAGGCATCATTTGATCATTGTGCATCATGATATGCATATTATATGATTATTTAACAAAATCCATGTGAAAACAGCTTATATAGGGCTCGGGCGTATGACGTCATTACTTTGCGTGGCGGCCATGTTGATGGCCTCATTTGCTGCTACTCGGACTACTGCGCACTGTTTATAGACGTGCTCCCTCTCAGTCGTGTGTCTTAATTTGGCGTTATTATTGGAAACCATGGTAAACCGTTGCTGCATTGTGGGGTGTAACACTAGATCACATAATCGCCATGGGAAAAAGTTCGAAAATGGATTAACTTTCCACCTCTTTCCTGCTTGGAGACGCAACCACGGAGACCAAGTATCCGAGGTAACAAAGAGTCGTCGGCTCGCTTGGATCGCGGCTGTAAGACAAACTGTTACCTGGGGATATGGTGTTGGCTGATCGCGGCTTTGACATAAAGGACAGTGTGTGGGACTTATGTGTGCCGAGGTAAAGATCCCTGCTTTCACAAAAGAACGCTGTCAGCTGGATGCAAGAGATGTGGGGAGCACAAGAAAAAATGCCCACCTCCGAATTCACGTGGAAAGGGTGATTGTAACCGTCCGCAACAAGTGCACTATTTTGTCAGATAAAGTAACGATTCACATGGTGTTGCCAAGCAAGGACGAAGACATGACATTCCTCTATAAGATTGTGTATGTATGTTGTGCTCTGACAAACATGAGCCCTAGCGTTGAAATAAAATAAATGTGCATTAGATACAGCCATAAGTGTCTGTTGCATCCATACCCACAATCTTCAAAATAAATATACTTAAATCAATATAATGTGCAAAAGCAAGAAGTGTCACACAATCGCAATAACCGTATAATGTGCAAAAGCAAGAAGTGTCACACGATCAGATATTTTTCAGTGTTTATTTGCAAGTAGTGCAACCCGAGAACACAGAACGGTGCAGAATGCTTCAAGGTAAAAGGTTAACGTTACATAGGCTTCATGATCTGCAGCTCCTGAACCCATCCATTTGGGTGCTCGAGCCCCTGCCCTTTTTCACAATGAATCAAAAGTGCCCCTCTCAGACAAATATCAATGATAATATCGTGGTCAATAAGACTAAATAAATGTGATTATTATAACATGACATTGATGACAATGTATACAATAGTAACGAACGGCTCAAAAGTCGGACAATTTCTGTTGAGGCGTTGCCATAACGCGTTGCTATGGGTTGCGTGCGTTTTGATTGATTGCTGATTTTCCTCTGATCGGAAGCGGCTCTCGAGCCAAATATGGTCCTTTCAGAGAGTGTGTGGCCTTACGGGAAAAAAAGTAAACCAATATTTTTTTTCATCCATAATCAGAGCTAATGTGTTAAATTACAAATCTATATATTATATATTTTAAAGTATTACACAATTCACCAATGCCCGTTTGTCATGTATATACACCAACCAATCGTGATCTTAAAGCAAGTTCAAATTCCATTGGGCATGTGTAGTGGAGCGGTAATTTTCTGTTCTTATTCATAAATCGGTTGAAAATTACATGGACAGACAAACTAACGTTTTGGGCTTTCGGTACGGTGCGCGCGTGTACCGAACGGTTATGAATGCAATCTATAACAAGCGCCCCATTTTTGTGGAATTTTTTGAAAACGATATACCCAAATGAAAATGTCTGCAGCTCTTAAACCCTATGGTCTATATTCATAAACCTGGTCTTATTTTAAACTAGACACTTGAAATATTGCTACCCAAGAGTCATAATAACTCAAAGTAATATGGGAACAGAGTAATATACATGTAAATATACATGTAAGTGACTCACGTTTTTTGTTTTCACTTAGGGAAAAAAATATTATAATTTAATGTTAAGAGCCTGAAAATAACTTAAATATAAAACTGAATGTCTAATCATGTCATGATTCAAATATGAGGATGATTCTCTCAGTAATGTAGCTTCTGTGAGCTTTTATGTCAAGAAAAGTCTAGGCGTCATTTCAAAAAGGCCATTTATTTCAGAACATTTGCTATTGTAAAGAGTAGTTTTTCATTCAAATAAATCTGTAATAAACTGCAATATACTACTAATTATAATGGATAAACAGTTACTGAAAAACTAAAGCAACTATTTACAGAGATTACAAAGTGTAAAAAACTCATTTAGCTGATGGGAAGCGTCAGTGAGAGACAGCGCTCTCCACTGCAGTTGCGCCATGGAGAACGCGCAGCCAGCGCGCAAACAGTATTCACCAAAGCCTACTTACGCAAACTGCGCAAGATAATGCCTTTTGATTGGTTACTAAGTCCATCAATCAAACCTTTGTTGGAAAGGCATTGGCTGGGCACCGAGTGCCTTTATCCAACGAAAACCATGGGCGCAATGATTGACAGCTCACCAAGCCTGTAAGGCACTTCCTCTATATGATGCATCCCAGAAGAGACTCTGATTGAAGGAGAGAGACGAGGGAGGGTTTAAAATACGTGGGAGAAGCCATTCTAGCAGGGGGAGTTTGCCAGACACGGAATAGAATCGATATTTCATTGAAAATGGACATGATTGATCACGCTAACTCAAAACTCTCTTGCAAACAACGGAGGATTTTTAGTTTTTTCCCTATTTTTTCGTTGTTTTGGATTAAAAAGTGGGATGCATTTTGAAGAATGGACTCTTACACAGAGATGTATGCGGGTGTTTATTGGATTCGTCCGATCTGATCTGAACGACAGGAGATGAAAGATGAGTAACGCTGATATTTTGCTGATGTTTACATGGACGGTCTTTTAGCGTTTCATTTAACCCTTTCCTCTCTGGTGTATTTATTGCAAAAACAAGTTCAGAACATGAATCTTGAGTGTTTTAGCTTTCAAATGATGCATAGTTTGTGATAGTTGATTGAATATTTTGTATAAAACAAAAGTAAATAAAAGTACACACCCCCCCACTTCCGTCAACCCCCCCGTCCACGAACCGGTGCGGGTTAAGAAGTTTTAACAGTCGGCTTGTTTAAAGCGCGGAACACACTTCAATCCGAGTTCCCACACGAACATATTAAGTATTCAGTCCATTTTATCACGAAATTCAAACGATAAATGCCGTTTTAATGCTCTATTATGTGACGTGACAGCTTGACGCGTATCAGTTCAACTTAAAGCGGCAGCGCGAGTGAACGCGATCATCTCTTCCTAAAGGAATTAATATCGAAAGGTATGTTGAGGATACATTACAACTTACTGAAACGTATCATATGTCGTGTAATCGCTCCATCTGGGTTTCAACCGCGGAAAGACAATTAAACAGCTTGTAAACAATGTCATGTAGAATCACATTTACCTCAGAAGTCATTCAGTGTCCACAGCTGTGAGTTCACTAGAGAGATTAACTCTTTCACTGAATACATGCACTATATTAGCCTATATATTCGTTATATTAGCCTATATATATTCATTATATACCACTTAGCCTGTTAGTGATGTCTTGTTTATTTAATGTATGTTTAAATAAACCTGTCATGAAAATTACAGCCACTAAATGATTATATTTCAACAACGAATTGGAGAAAAAATTATAATAATTAGATTTAGATATTAATGCAAAAACTGCCTTATGTGAAGCTTATGAGTGTTGATTATTATATCTAAAAATAAATAGCAAATGAATTTATGCTAATAGTTTGGGCTCTGTTGTTAATCTTTAATAGCAATATGTAAGGGCTCCCTATATAGTTTACAGCATTATCTTTAAGAAACTTTTAGTTATAACTGAATTAATTTAAGGACAGACACTTTTTTTTTTTTCATTAAACCACTGTTGAATAAAAATTAATAAAAAGCAATTTTGTAAAACTGCTGTACCGAATCCGTACCGAACCGTGACTTCAAAACCGAGGTACGTACCGAACCGTCAGTTTTGTGTACCGTTACACCCCTAATATATATATATATATATTTACATATTGCCCCTTTTTTACATTTGAGCCCCTGCCTCTGAAGAACTCTCTGCACGGCCCTGATTACCATCCTGTCACGGCCTACAGTGTTTTTTTCCACCAGGTGGCGTTGTTCCATGTTCTAGAGTGAGCGTCAGGAACAGGTGTGCTGCATTACCGGTGATTGCGCTTGAGTCAAGAGACCGCGAGTACAAAAGGAATGGCGGAGAGCAAGGAATATAAGAGAGTTAAGCTAACCTCTCAGCCAATTGGCTTTATGCACAGCTGCATTACTTCCTGAACTTCAGCCAGCTCCTTTGTTTCCTGTCTGCCATTATTGGACAAACTGATTAATCCAGGTGTGCCTGACCTCTGTAGTCACCACAACAATAATCAGACACACCTGGATTAATCAGTTTGTCCAATAATGGCAGACAGGAAACAAAGGAGCTGGCTGAAGTTCAGGAAGTAATGCAGCTGTGCATAAAGCCAATTCCTTTCAAGGGCGACGGTCTGGAGGTCGACGAGCGGGAACAGTCGCGGAAAATGGCGGCGGAAGGAAGGAAAACGAGGGGAGAAATATCAGATAGTGATAATGAACAAGAAATGGATTTTCAAGAAGTAAGATTTAAAAGGAAGAAAAAGAATAGCATGGGTGATGGATCTGATTGTGAACAAAAAAGTAATAAAACAAAGCAAACAAGAGGTGTATATGATAAAGAGGAAGAAAGACAAATCAAGGTACTAATTACTTTTGCTAAGCAGTCAGAACAACAAATTTATCCTGTTAAGCTATCGAAGGCAATTGAGAAAGAGATCGGAGTAGTAAAAGCTGTAGAGTATCTAAACAACGGAAGAATAATGATTAAATGTAAGGATGAAAAACAAAAACAAAAAATTTTGAAACTGAAATCACTGGCAGGAGGAAAATTATCATCCACAGAAATAGGTAATGGAATCAGAGGAGTTATCTCAGGAGTGCCTCTAAATGTAAGTGATGGTGATATCAAAGAAAATCTAAGTGGAGGAACAGTTGTATCTACTAGAAGATTGCAGATGTGGAAAGACAACCAAAGATGTGAGAGTATGAGTGTAATGATTCAGTTTGAAGGGAATAATCTACCTACAAGAGTGAAGCTGGGATTTGTTAGCTTCTTGGTACGAGAGTTCATACCTCCACCTTTGAGATGCTTCAAGTGCCAACGGATGGGACATACTGCACATTTTTGTAAAGGGAAAATGAGGTGTGCAAAATGTGGAGGGGAACACGAATATGGCAAGTGTGAGGATGGTGTAGGGATTAAATGCTGTAATTGTGGCGGTGGACATAGCGCAGCATACGCAGGATGTCCTGCACAACAAGAAGCCCGCGAAGCTCAAAAAATTAAAACTGTGCAAAATTTGACATATGCAGAAGCTGTGCGGAAGATAAAAGACAAAGGTAAAACTGAACCGGAGGTAAATGTGTGAGGAAATAGGATAGAATCCTGTTCCCAGAGAGAAGTAAATAAAGAGAGGAGTAAATCAGAACTGCATATCTCAGTAAACAAAATTGACTTTGTGGCCTTTATTTGTGCAGTGGTGAATGGCACCTCACAAGTGGAAAAGAAATCTGACAAGTTAAGGATTATTGTAGAATGTGCTAATAAATTTCTCAAGTTAACAGGAGTTTCAGCAGAGGAGGTGCATGGCATTCTGAAAGCGGAGGAAGGAAATGCTGCCATGGATATGACTCAGAGTAATTGTACTTAGCTGTACGATGTCTTTCCTACTACTACATTGGAATGCTAGGAGTTTAATAGCAAATGGTCAAGAATTTAAAAAACATATCTCAGAAATGGAAAAGACACCAGACATCATGTGCATTCAAGAGACGTGGCTAAGTAATTTGTTGGACTTTAAGATCAATGGGTATGTAGTAGAAAGGAAAGACAGAGTAAATAGAGGGGGCGGGTGTGCAACATTTATTAAAGAAGGTATAGGGTATAAGAGAATAAATATAAATAATTCATTAGAGTGTGTATGTATAGAAGTAATGGGGAGGTATGAAGAAATTAGAATTTCAAACTTTTATAATCCATGCAAAGAAATAAATAATAGTATTCTAGAGGATGTGTTAGGTGACTCACAGGGTAAAGTTATTATATGTGGGGATTTTAATGCACATAATGGTCTATGGGGTGGTAAGAATACAGACAATAATGGGTTAATTGTAGAAGAATTTATGGAAGAACACTCATTAGTATGTTTGAATGATGGAACAGCAACAAGAATGGATATAGGTAAAGGCAGCTTCTCGTGTTTGGATCTCACAATAACATCAGCTGCATTAGCAGGTAAGTGCAATTGGTGCGTTCAAGAGGAAAATTGGGGTAGCGATCACTGGCCTGTAGTATGTGAGATTCAGAGTGCGATACAAAAACAAAGCTACAGTCAGTGTGCAAGGTGGGGATTTAAACAGGCAAGATGGGAAGAGTTTTGTATGTTGTGTGAAGAAAATTTCAAAAACATAAAGCTAGAAGGGAATATTGATGAGAGATATAAAAGAGTAGTACATGAAATCATTCTAGCAGCGAATCTATCTATACCATTAATAAGAGGTAATGGAAAAAGAAAGAAAAATGTTCCATGGTGGTCTGAAGAATGCACAATAGCGATTAAAGAAAGGAATAAGGCATTCCGGGTTTTAAAAAGGATAATAACTCAAGATACAGTGATAGATTATCAGATAAAAAGGGCAGCTGCAAGAAGAGTAATTAAAAGTGCAAAGAGGAAAGCGTGGCAGGAGTTTTGCAACACAATTGGGAGAGAGACTGGAATGCATGTAGTGTGGAGAATGATAAGGAAAATGAATGGTATTAATATACACAAACAAGTCCCTGTAATTGAGGAAGATGGAAAGGTGGCCAGAACAGATAAAGAAAAAGCTGAAATATTGGCCAAAACATTTGCTAAAGTCCACAGTATAAACAATTTGAGTGATGAGTTTTTAAAGAGAAGGCAAGAGTTAAATAAAATGTATGAGAATGTGTGTATGAAAAAACAAGATGACTATAGTAATATGAATGATGATTTTAATATTTTTGAGCTTAAAATTGCGATTAGCACATCAAAGGATACAACACCAGGGAGAGATAGTATAAGTTATAGTATGTTAAAGAATTTACCGGACGTAGCTCTTAAAGTAATAATGGATTTGTATATAATCAGATATGGAGTGAAGGAACATTACCAAAAGAGTGGAAAAATGCAATAGTGATACCAGTAACAAAACCAGGTAAAGATGCAACAAAATCAAGTAGTTATAGGCCAATTGCTCTTACATCTACATTATGTAAAGTGATGGAAAAAATGATAGTTAGAAGATTAAATTATTTTCTTGAGAAAAATTAGATTTTAACATCAGCTCAAACTGGATTCAGGAGGAAAAGATCTACAATGGATGCCTTGATATTATTTGAAAATGAGGTTAAAAAAGCTTTATCAATGAAAGAATATCTTGTTACTGTTTTCTTTGATATTGAAAAGGCATACGACACTTTATGGAGGGAGGGACTATTAATTAAGCTAGATACAATCAGAGTGGGGGGGGGGGAGAATTCACTGTAAAAAATGAATCATGGGTCTTGTAATTTTCACTAAAAAAATTGAGGTGATAATTAAAAATAGTGTGTATATTTTCTTAAGAAAATTGTGGTTCAGTGATTTATAGAAAATATTGAGAACATTTCACTAATAAAACCAAGAGATACATTTTCCTGATTTTTTTTAAGGAAATGTAAGCAATCTTGAGCCTTCAATCGAAGAACCAAATAAACTGATAAAATTAAGGAAAATAAGGTTACCTATTTATTTTAAGAGAATTAACTCAATTATGCAGTTTTATTTAGAGACACCATTGTTAGTTCCCAGCATACTTTGCAAATGGCTGGAAAGGGAGAGTTAATATTGAAATTAAGTGTTATTTTATGTGTTTTTGAGTGAAGGGAAACATCTGTTAACGTTTAATGTTCTGTTATGTTTGACATTTGAAAGATTTTCTTTCTGTTGAAGTTTTGACCGTTACCATTGCGCAGAAGAGTAGATCTTATGGTTAGGTTGTGGATAACTGCATGTACCAATATTATAAAGCATGTTGCTTTGGTCAATGAGCAATAACTTTGCTAATGCCAGTGCAGTAACAAGTTTGTTTCTGCTTGTGCTGTGCTAGCAGCATACAGTCCATTAATTGTATAACGTAAGTCAAATAGAAACAGGTCATTTCCATTCCCTCTAATTTATACTTTTTTTTTTAAAGTCAACTTAAAATTAATAAGCACATGTCACTAAAAATATTTAATTTATTGTTTCGTAGAATAAATAATTTAGGAAATTTTACATGATTAATTCAGGTAGATTCAATTAAAGAAACCAAGCCAAAACTTCTCAAAAATATTATGTGTAATATTGTTACCATTATTTATTTAAGCAAATAGCACATAACATTTTTTACAGTGTATAACTGGATATTGGATTTCTTGTTTAAACGGACATTTCAGGTAAGAATAGGGGAAGAAATGTCAACATTGCAAGATATTCTGAATGGGACTCCACAAGGGAGTGTAATCAGTCCCATATTGTTTAATATAATGATTAACGATATTTTTGAAAGAGTGAAACCAAGTATAGGGAAAGCACTATATGCAGATGATGGTGCAGTTTGGAAAAGAGGTAGGAACTTAAGGTATGTAGTCAAAGGAATCAGGCACGTGCAGGGGGGGGGGGGGGGGGGGGGGGGGGCTTTGGGTGCTTGAGCCCCTGCCCTTTTTCAAAATGAATCAAAAAGTGCCCCTCTCAGACAAATATCAATGATAATATCGTGGTCAATAAAACTAAATAAATGTGATTATTATAACATGACAATGTATACAATAGTAACGAACGGCTCAAAAGTCGGACAATTTCTGTTGAGGCGTTGCCATAACGCGTTGCTGTGGGTCGCGTGCGTTTTGATTGACTGCTGATTTTCCTCTGTTCGGAAGCGGCTCTCGAGCCAAATTTGGTCCTTTCAGAGAGTGTGTGACCTTACGGGAAGAAAAGTGAACCAATATTTTTTTTATATCCATAATCAGAGCTAATGTGTAGATTTAATTACAAAGCTATATATTAGCTTTATATTTTAAAGTATTACACAATTCACCAATGCCCGTTTGTCATGTATATACACCAACCAATCGTGATCTGGCAAAGCAAGTTCAAATTCCATTGGGCGATGTGAAGCGGTAATTTTCTGTTCTTATTCATAAATCGGTTGAAAATTACATGGACAGACGAACTAACGTTTGTGGAACAATTTCCTGCGGTTTGGCTCATTTTATAAATTGCATCACTGACACTGACAAAATGGATTTTAACTGACAACAAACAAATCCCTGCACAAAACCACAGCAGCAAAATTCGTATTGATGGTAAGTAGTGTTAAATTCACTTTTATGTATATTGATACACCGTTTACTATTTCATGAAACTATCAAAGTTAACAAAACCCAAGTGACTGGTGAAATGGTTACGTGAAAGGACTTTATTATACTATTTTTGAATATTATGCAGCATTATGAAATAAGTCTCTTATGTTCATCAAGCCTACATTTATTTGATAAAAAACAGCAATATTGCGAAATATATTAAAATAATGGTTTTCTATTTTAAAATAATTTAAAATATAATTTATTCCTGTGATCATAGCTGTATTTTCAGCATCATTACTCTCTCATTACTCATTACTACACTCTTCAGTGTCACATGATCATTCAGAAATCATTCTAATATGAGGATTTAATGTCAATGATGGAAACTGTGATACTCTTTTCAAGATTCTTTGATTAATAAAAAGTTAAAAAGAACATAATGTAATAATTTTTCACAATATTAGGATACTGTTTTTTCTGTATTTTTGATTAAATAAATGCAGGCTTGATGAGCATAAGGATATATATATATATATATATATATATATATATATATATATATATATATATATATATATATATATATATATATATATATATATATATATATATATGTATGTATGTATATATGTGTGTATATATATATATGTGTGTGTGCATATATATATATATATATATATATACCGTATGTGTGTGTGCATATATATATATATATATATTTACATATTGCCCCTTTTTTACATTTGAGCCCCTGCCCCTGATGAACTCTCTGCACGGCCCTGAAAGGAATACAAGAATCAATAAACGAAGTTGAAAGGTGGTCAGTGGAGTGGGGACTAAAGTTTTCAGTATTAAAAACCCAATATTTGATTTTTACAAGGAAAAGGAAAGTGGAACAAGTGAAGTTGAAATTATATGATCAGATATTAGAGAGAGTGACATAATTTAAATACCTTGGGTTAATATTTGATGACAAATTAACATGGAATAAACATATTAGGAAAGTTGAGAACAAATGTAAAGGAATCATAAATTGCATGCGAGCTATAGCCAAATATGAATGGGGAGCAAGGAAAAGTGCACTATTAAATGTGTATCAAGCCTTAATACGGTCTAGTTTAGATTATGGGTGTGCAGTATATGGTGATGCAGCAAAGTCAGAGCTAAAGAGGTTGGACAGTGTACAAGCTAGGGCACTTAGAATTTGCTGTGGAGCAATAAGATCAACACCTTTAGATGCCATCAGGGTTGAAATGGGGGAGATGCCACTAGACTTAAGAAGGAAAAAGTTTACAATGATGTACTGGGTTAATTTATAGGGTTGTACAAAGAGTCATCGTACACGAGAAATTTTAAATGATTGTTGGGAATATAAAAAGGATAACGGAAATAGTTTTGGGTGGAAGCATAAACAATGGGTTAAGGAATGCGGTATGGAAAATATAGATATTTGTCCTAATATGCCATTAAAAGGGGTAGCGGTTTGGAATATTCCCGAACCTAATGTTGAGATGAGATTGCTGGAGGATCGAGAGAAGGCAGAAGGAAAATATTGTAACAGATATGAAATTAATGTTTTTATTAGAGAACGTTTTTTCTCTTGTATACAGATCTATACTGATGGTTCTAAAGATCCAGGAGAACAAAAAGTAGGAGTAGGAGTGTATATTCCAAAATTTGAGAAAAAAATAAGTTTGAGATTGAGTGACAAATTATCTGTATATTCAGCAGAATTAACTGCTATAATAATAGGATTGCAGTGGCTAGAGCAAACTAAGCCAAATCTGGTGCCGACTGTAATTTGCTCAGACTCTGCATCAGCACTTAAAAGTATAATTTCAACAAAAACCGATAGAGATGACCTGCTACTAGAAATGTACACATTATTATATAGGCTGAATATTGAGGGTATAATTGTATACTTTTGTTGGGTGCCGGCACATATTGGGATTGTAGGAAACGAAATAGCGGATAAATTAGCAAAAGAAGCGTTAAAAAAAGACTTGATAGAAGTAAAGATACTTTTAGGAAGAAATGAAGTTAGATCAATAATTAATAGAGAAATAATAGGAAAGTGGCAACAAAGATGGGAAAGTAGCAGTACAGGTAGGTGGTACTATAGTATTGTAAAATCTAGCGGAAAAAGAATTGTATTATGGAAGGCATAGAAAGGAAGAGGTAATGATTTCTAGACTAAGGATGGGTCATACAGGATTAAATTCAACTCTGGCATTAATGGGAAAGCATGGGAATGGTATGTGTGATGAATGTGGTGTTGTTGAAACCGTAGAACATGTGTTTTTAAAATGTAGTAAATATGAAGAACAGCGTAGAGACCTTTTTATTAATATAAAGAACAGACCAGTGGGCATTATGGATATATTGGGAAAGGCTTTGAGTAATAGTCAGATGATTAAGGAAGTAATAACTTTTTTAGAGGTTACAGGACTAGATCACCGGATTTAGACTATAAGAGGAGAAAGTATAGATCTGATCATCTTGGAGGTGAAGAGCTTAATGTGTAAGCTGGAGGAGCTGAACACGCAGCGCCAGCTGAAAGTGGGCTCTGACCCTAAGGGATGTGTGTTTTTTTTTTCTTTTCGCAAATCAGATCCATCAACCATATGTACTAAGTAAACAGTAGGTGGCGGTAATACTCCTAAGGAGTCAACGGCCATGGAACAAAAAGAAGAAGAAGAAGAAGAAGGAATATAAGATCAATATTTCAAAGTGGATTTAGAAAAGGTAGGGGAACAATGGATCCGATAGTATGTCTAGAATCAGGTGAGGAAGGCACAAGTGAATAAAGATAGTGGTAGCAGTGTTTCTTGATGTGGAAAAAGCGTATGATTTATTATGGAAAGAGGGATTATTGATTAAAATGAAAAGATTAGGAATATCAGGAAACATTTTTAGATGGGTGAAGGAATTTTTATATGAACGCTCAATAGAGGTGAGAGTGGGAAAAACCTTGTCAGCAAGCTTTTTGGTGGATAATGGAACGCCACAAGGGAGTGTTATAAGTCCTTTATTGTTTTCAATAATGATTGATGATGTGTATAATAATATTGGGCAAGGTATAGGGAGATCTCTATTTGCAGATGATGGGGCACTGTGGAAAAGAGGTAGGAATGTTGAATATGTTGTGAAACAGATGCAGGAAACAATTAAAAGAGTGGAGCAATGGTCCTGGGAATGGGGATTTAAATTTTCGGTGGAAAAAACAAAAACACTTTTCTTTACAAGGAAGAAAATTGGAGTAGAGGTCCAACTGTATTTATATGGCAAGAAGCTGGAAAGGATGGAATCATTCAAATTTTTAGGTGTGTAGTTTGATGCTAGGCTCACATGGAATGTAAATATTAACAGTATTGTAAATAAGTGTAAAAAGGTATTGAATGTGATGAGATGTTTAGTGGGAACAGAGTGGTGAGCTGATAGATCTGCTTTGAAAACTATATATATAGGTTTAATAAGATCTGTTCTGGATTATGGTTGTGTGGTGTATGGGTCAGCAACTAAAACCTTGTTGAAAAAATTGGATGTAATTCAAGCACAAGCCTTAAGGATATGTAGTGGGGCTTTTAAAACAACATCTGTGGCTGCATTACAGGTTGAAATGGGGGAAATGCCATTGGAGTTAAGGAGACAGCAAATCATGACAACATACTGGGTTAATTTACAAGGACATAATAACCATCCTGCAATAAGTGCAATTGAGCCGTGCTGGGAACATGAAAAAAGGCAAACAAAGAGCTTTGGTTGGGTTGTTAGAAAGAAGCCAGGTGAAATGGGTATACTAGATAGGAGTTACTCTCCAACTGTAGTTCTGCCAGCTATACCACCTTGGTTATTGCCACAGCCAGAGATAGATCTAAGCCTCCTTGAATTGATGAGAGATGTAAATGAGGGAAATTACAAAAACATTTTTAATGCATACATCAGAAGAAATTACTATGGGTATTTACAAATCTATACAGATGGTTCTAAAGACCCTATGACAGGTAGAACAGCAGCAGCAGTAATAATCCCTGATTTTAATGTGGTATGTGGAAAGAGACTCACAAATGATATATCTGTCTTTGCATGTGAAATGATGGCCATTGTTATTGCATTGCAATGGGTAGAGGAGGTCAGGCCAGAGAGAGTGGTCATTGCATCAGATTCATGTGCAGTATTAATGAGTTTAACATTTTGCAACTCCAGAAGAAGAGAGGATTTATTGTATGAAATACTACAATCATTATTTAGAATTCGACAAATGCACTTGTATGTTAGTTTTGTGTAGGTCTCTGCACATGTGGGGGTTGATGGGAATGAATAAAATGAATAAAGTAGCAAAATGTGCATTAAAGAATGGGGATAAAAACATAAATGTAAAAATTAGTAAGTCAGAAGCTAAAGTGCTGATTAAAGGACAAATAAAAAACATGTGGCAAAATCAATGGAACAAAGAAAGTAAAGGAAGATATCTGTTCAAAAATAATCCTTTAGTTGGGAGTACAGGGTATGGAGGAAGAAATAGAAAAGAGGAGAGTGTTATTACAAGAATAAGGAATGGGCATACTGGGTTAAACAGTTCTCTCTACGTGATTGGAAAACATATTGATGGGAAGTGTGAATATTGTGGTGAGCAAGAAACAGTAGATCATGTTTTATTTCATTGTCTGAAGTATGAATCAGAGAGAGAAGTTTTAAAGCATGCATTAAGAGAAAATGGAGAGGAAAATATCAGTAATATTCTTAAAACATCTGCAGGTGATAATGGTTGGAAATTTTTTTCTAGAGTATTTAGGATCAACAAGATTAATGAATAGAATTTGAGTTATAATTTTATTTATATTTATATAGGTTTGTTTATTTGTTATTATTTTATTTATCAGTTTTTGTTTGTTTGTTTTTAATCTAATTTAAAATTATTCTCTTTGTCCTTATAATTTGGGTATTTATATAGATCTTTAGTCCATACTCCAGATCAGTGGGTGGCGGTAATGCACCTGAAAGTTGTTTGCCAACCGCCAATAAAAATTAAGGAAGAAGAAGAAGAAGGAATGGCGGAGTTGGACTATGGGGCGTTCATCTTTTCCTCTTCAGTTCCAGATTGTTTTTCTTTATTTTTACTGAGTTATTGTACTATTACTTTGACTTATTTTCTATTAAATGTTTATTTGTTAAATTGAGTTCCATGTGTGGCCTCCCCTTGTCTTATGTTGCTTCACCTTGAGCCAGGTGGACGTAACACATCCAAATAGTGCTTCATTCTGGCATTCGACTGGCCGCTAGAGACAGACTCCAGAAGGAAGCATAATCTCATTGAGCCCCATGTTAAAATGCCCAACTTTACAGCAGAAAAAAAAAACATATCTATATAGGTCTATATATCTAATTTTGCCCTTAATGACACCTGTCTGGGGGGTGATTTTTTTATAACTTATTCGTTAACATTATAAAGCCTTAAAGTTCTGCACAATGAAGGGCGTGGCCACTTTGAGTAACAGTGGATAGCTGTTTGTCTGCTGTCTGTTAGTCATCACGTCACCTCAGCTCCGCCTCTTTGCTCATTATCTGGGAGTTACGCGTGATGACGTGCTGCCAAGATGGCGATGGCCAGTGCTGGATTCCAGTTGGTTTTTATTATGCCCTTCACTCGCTAACTTCCCTCCGTCTCGTTCACTCGGATGTGCGTCATTGCTTACGTTGAATGAGTGCCCACTACTGGCTGAACCTTTGCAATGGACTGAACTGGAACGTCCTAAACCCTTGATCACTTGGAATCCACTATGGAGTTTATGGAGTTAATTTATTATAATTATTTTCCCTTACGAAATTGTTTAATGCAGCATTTGGGTTGTATTTGGGTTGTTTTAAATGTTTTAAACAATAATAATTAGAATATCATAGAGTTGTTTGTGGTGGGGTAAATTAAACGTGATCTCGTTGCAGTGTGGTATATGAAGCTGCCTACATATGAAATAGACTCGGCCAAAATCGAGGGAGTGACGGTCTGTCCATATAAACTTCCCTTGTCCACTTCACGAAGTGGAACGCACTTCAAAATAGCGGCGGAGTTCCCTTGAGGGGAAGTGCTAAGGAAAGTTTCTAAAAGTTGAGTGGAACGCAGCCCAGCTCGACCCTACTTTACGCTTCAAAACTGCTCTTCAGAATCCCATGGGTGACGTAGCACACTACGTCCATATTTTTTTACAGTCTATGCTTTTAACTTTTACCACTGCACATCCATAAGAAGCCTTATAATCAGTTGCCAACTAGATATATTAGTAATTTTCTACAGAAGCCAGCACAGATGCATTGCCCAACTTTAATGCATTTTGCCATCATAATCATATTTACCCAAAATAGTTATATTTGTTTTATCTTTTTAGTCCTTTCCACATATAGCTTTACTGTCACTGTTTACTTTAACAGTCACTATAATAGCTGATGCTAGTGTGTCCCATGGTACATTTTATAGGCTAAAGATAGTAGCTGGTATTTCATGAATACATAAAGCATACTGTACTACTAGAGTACACTATACTGGTGTCATAAATCAATCACCTTTCCATAAAAATGTTAAAGGTTAAAGTTTAGTGCATCTCACATTTCAGAACATAAAGACACACGATAACTCAAATCAAATGAAAATTAAGCAGTTCAGTCATTCCTAATAACATACTATAAAAATAATTTAGTGGTAAATAAACTCACATTCGAGCCATTGTGAGAGATTCAAATCGGTTTTAATAGCACTTATCGGATGAAAGTCCATTTTACAGACTTGTGTAGAAAGTGAAACCATTTTTTTCAGCACAATAAACCCTGCTTATATAAACTGATCATTTATAATAAATAATAGCTTATAAAAACATTAGTGTTAGTAAAAGGCAAACATCCATGTCCTGTACGTATTGATTTACATCACAGTAAGATAATTAGTACAGTAAGGCTTTTGTGAGAGTTTGGTATATAACTAGCCTGGTTAAAACCAGACCATTCTCAGTAGTAAAGAGCAAATCTAAATTTGCCGGAAGTTGTCTGGGTTTTCCCAGGCTAGTATATAACAGTATTTTAGCTGTTACACTTAATGGCTTTTCTGAAAACATTGACATCACAATAGGCATTTATCTGTTAGTATCAAAATAATCCTGCAACACTAAAAAAAAGTGCAATTGGTGGAAAACACTCTATGTGGGAAAACACTCTATGTGGGAAAACACTCTATGTGGTAAAACACTTAATGGCATTAAAGTATACATGATTTTTACATAAAACAATATAGTTCTTTTAGTAAACTCTTGTCTGAATGTCTCCATGAATAAGGCAGTAGAAGCCATTGGCCATGCACAGTACTGAAGTGAAGCTTACAGTAGGACAATGCAGCATCTCAAAACAGATCACAGATTTTTTTTCCCTCACAATTTTAAGCAATATAGATATAAATATATAAATAATATGATATAGACATGAAGACTATAAAACCATGCAAACACACAGTTGTGGAAATTGTACATTTATCCTTACACACACATTCAACACATGAATAAATTAGATTTCACACTGCTTCAAGCTGGTTCAAACTAATTTGGTGCTGGTGTAGCTGGTGGACTAGAAAAGCCATGCTGTTCATGAACCAGAATGCTATTTTTAAAGTGCTTGACCAACGAAGAGGCATGCAGTTATGGGTGTGTTCAGTTCTAGCAGTTGTTTTTTTGATCCAGACCAAAAAAGAAAATGATGCACACAAGTTGTGTCCCAATTCAGATGCTGCATCCTTCTAAGTCCGCAAAGTTTGAACCAAGCTTTATTAAATTGGACAGTTTAGCCTACTGTAACACTCGGGTTCAAGGAAGATGACGAACACAATTTTAAAGGGGTCATGAATTGAGAAATCAACTTTCCTTGAGCTTTTTATATATAAAAGGTCATGGTAATATATAAGAATATCCTGTAAGTTTCACTGAAAACTTCCTCGTTAGTCAAAGAAAAGCTTTTATAGACACCAGGCCCAGCAAACGACCAATCTCAGAATATGTCGACCCTTGACGTCATTGTGTGGTGAAGCACCTCCTCAACAGAAGAAGAACAACGCCTGATTCTGTAGCCCCGCCCACCGATTCGCACACGTAACATAGGCCTAGTGTTAATGTCCAGTTATCTAAAGAAGAGCAGGGTTTGGTTTTCTCCGTTTCTGTTTGAATATATGGGAATCTTCAGACTGCTTGACAGTATGACAAACAACTTGCTATTAACCGCAAGCTCGTATCTGGTTTCTTTAGGGATTCCTTGGGAGTGAGCCAACAGGAAGAAGTCATTTCATTAATTCCCAGAAGAGTGGAGGCTAGGATTGTGGCCTTAAAGAGACAGAGCTACAAAGCAATAAACATGCCATTGAGGATTATAAAATATTGTGCAGTGCCTGGGCTCAACAGTAATGCAACATGTAAGTAAGTGTGTTCATTCTAATGCCTTATCTGAAATGTGATGATTCATGTAGTCAGGTGTTCTTTGTCTGTGTGTCAGTAAATCAAACCTGGGACTAAACATCAACTTGTGTTGTTTTTTCTTAGTAAGATGAAAATAATCTGTTATTTAACAGTGATTAAATTCTATAAAGAAAGTGATCAAAGAAAGCTCCCTTTGCAATCGTTTGAGCAGCGCGCGCTGAACCCGTCAATCAAACAGTGAGTAAAGTGATAATCAAATTCAACTCCTCTAGTATCTCTGGTAGCACTTTACAATCAAAACAGTTTTAGAGATAGTCACAAACCCCCAAAGTTATAAATCCACTGTTGTTTATATGCGAAAGACGTAGTTTATTATAGTCATATACGTACAGTTTCAATTAATCCAACAAATCTCTTAACTATATCACGTTCTCAAATGACTCGTCCAAAGATTCAGTCTTTCTAAAAAATAAAAAAAAAACACTACTCTCCGACTTTGCTTTTTGATTGGTCAGATGGGCCAGTCTATTTTTACAGCCCTTACTTCATTGTAGTGCTTTGCTGGCATACCATGGGTGCAGCAGCGCAATGATATTACGCAGAGCCTAAATATAAAAATAGTACGCCCATGGTACAGCAGCAAAGTTCCTTGATTATTACGCAGGAATGAGAGCAGGGGCTCGGGAAGATGGTTTAGGTTGGGGGTGCTGTTTTTTTTTTTGGGGGGGGGGGGGCACATTTGAATAAAAACAATATTGAATCTATAAAACACTAGGCACAACAAGCATATCGGTGAGAACACTCATTTAAACAGCATTCACAATGGGACATTTGACTGACATTGTTGATCCTTCTTGCAATCGTAATGCAATGGACTATGGCCTACATTAAACCTTTAAATAAAATACTGTCCTATACAATAAAAGAGCCTGTACAGCGACAGGAAATCAAATTAACGCAAAAAACCTGCCTACCTTACCAGAGCATGTGAGTGAAGCGGAGTGGAGCTCCTATCATGAACCGCTCACCGGTAAAACAACGCTCAAATCCTGCTCCCACATGAAATTTCTCTGTACTGTAGCCTACTATACTATAGTCATTAAAACACGTATTTAGTTTTATATGTTAAAATAGAATAATGTTAGCCTATTTTTAAATGTCATTTACGTTGATTATGAAAAGTGTACAGGACACATAAGATGCGAAATATGTCAGAAGACATGGGGGTCAGAAAGGATTTTGACCACTTCATTTGTTGAAAGCCTTTCTTTAATGTGAATTTCGTTTTATATAAAATCTATCTTAATCAACGTTTTATCAACCAATTGCCTTGATTTAATAAATAATAAGCAAATATAACAGACAACGACATGGATGCGGTGGCGCCACATGAACAACGACTTAAATGAACAACTAGGCCTACTAGAAAGAAAAAAAAACATTATTGGGGGCAGCGCTATAGCTATTTATTTCAGATAGGCCTATATTTGAATCAGTATATGTCACAAAGGGCATTTCGGGTTGAGCGCGAAATCTTCAGAAAGGTGCTCTCCAGGAAATATTACCGCTCTACGCATTCTCTATACGCACACTGCATGATGGTCACCATATGACCTCATGTAAAAACATAATTCAACATAAAAATAATACTTTTAATGGGACACTTAAAGTGTTTATTACAAATAAATTACGAAATGCTAAAAATGAATAAATGTAAATGAAAAAACATTTGCATTGCAATTACAATCCTGTGAAACCACTTCCTGCGCCCCTGAATGAGAGTATAGTTCCTAGCCATATCGGTCTAGAAAGTTGCAACTTTTCATTTTCTGTCGGTCTTAATACACTACAGAAGAGTCAAGTTTTAAATAGGAAAAATCTTGAAACTTGATGCTAACGGTCTAATCCATTTCAATGATCTATGCTATACTATGCTAAAAGTGCTACTGCCAGACCTGGAGATCGGCTTAATGGATTTGAAAATGGTAAAACTCAACTGTTTAACTCTAGGGGAGTTGGAAAATATATTTTCAAAAATAGTGGCGTGTTCCTTTAAGGGATGCTATGCGAAGGGCGCTTGAGGGTTAAGTTGGCAATTATCCAACTATGTGTTGTATAAAGTCCGATAACAGATGCTCGACACCTATATATCAGTACATTTGCATCACATAGGGTGAAAGTAACCTAAAATAACCAACCATAGCCTGCACAACAATCATTTCCATTCCTGGAGTCAAACAAAAGACTTTGTTTGGTAAGACGTAGGCATGTTTGGTAAATGCTAAAATAATGATACATAATGTTCTGCAAAAGGTAGCCTATGTGAACTGTATTTACCCTCCACTATATCACTGTTTATATTCAATTTGGTGTTCTTGAGATACAAGATACGTTTAAGGCTAGTAGAGAATTTTATTGAGGGTCTTAGCACAGGTGGGAAAACAGTCACTTCATTCTTTACTCATCTTCTGTCTTCATCTTTCTTCCCTTGTCTGTTTTTGTACATTCACCACACTCTCTCATGTGAATCATGTGAAATAAGAGAAATTTGCCCTAAAACAATTAACCCTATAATGGAAAAGAAGAACCAAATGAATAGGGAAATACATTGAAGCTCTGTGATGCTATATTAGGAGGAGGTTCATAATTTACTGGGAGACCTTCTTTACATATCAAATTAATGTCAATCTTTTGAGCTACACCAGTATATGTACATTCCGTATTTTCAACAAAAGTACACTCAATCACATTAAAGCCCTTGCCCACAATTAGCCCATTTTTTCGTGCTCTACAAATGTCAACAGTAATCTCTCCAGTTGCTTTTATGAAGGTGTTTGTTCTTTTGCAACCGTCCTCATTATTGATGCGTCTATTTTGGATCTCAATGGTACAATTGTCTGCATACATGTCTGGTAGAGCCAGATGTTTGTTTAGGAAATCCTCAAAAGTTTGACTGTAAGTGGACGATGATGCACACATAACCAGCAGCAGAATCACAGTTGAACGATGGATCTTCATGACCTGGTGAACAATACATATATCAAAACACTGTCTGATATTTGACCATTCAGTCACACAAATATAAAGTGAAAATAAATTAGAGTTGACAAACCTCACTGTTTCAGCCCAGCCTCCTTTTGTCTTTAGGCTGAAACGTTTAAAAGCAAGTAAAATCACAAACCCCAGAAAATCTAATCTACCCCAGAGAATATGTTGCTTTTTATGATGGACCAAATTTTTACAAATGTTTCCCCTTGGAATTAAACATCAACTTATGTACATGTTATAAAAATATCAAATGAGTGAACTTGAGTGAACTGATACTCACAGGTTGCAGTCTATAGTCTAGGATTGTACAGTGGCCTGTATTACGATGCACCGAAGACCAAGTGAATGCAGTCCGCCAAAATGTCCCACTTCACTCAGACTTTGATCCTCAATCTATAAATTCTTGAGCACTTGCAAATCAAAATGTGACGTTTGCACCGAACAGCCAATCGCGTAACGCGTGAAGAGTCTTATATAGACATAGACATATACTTCTCTGCTGAAGATTAAAGAGATAATAACCAAACGGTAGAAATAATTTAAATATATCAGCAACAGGGAACACTTTTAGTCAAAGCTTCAGAGAACTGCTGGATGAAATTAATATTGGCTCATAAAAAGGTTAAAAGAGAAACACGTATTTGTGACTTTTGGGGGTTTGTGACTATCTCTAAAACTGTTTTGACTGTAAAGTGCTACCAGAGATACTAGAGGAGTTGAATTTGATTATCACTTTACTCACGGCTGATATTTCCAATATCTATAAAACATTATCCTGAACATAATCTTACCTTGAGCAAGTTTGGTGTGTAGTTTATATGATTATAAATGTCTAACTTTATAGAACAGAATATCCAGGTTGGCTCAATCTAAACCATATAATCGCTAAATCCTGCTTTTTCACTATAGCTAATTATTACATTTAATTTTAATCTTTTTTACTTGTTTCAGTATTTGTGAATTTCTGTAATGCCATGGCATGATGTCATGATCTCTTTTAGTCTTTTTATGGCACTATTCTCTATTGCAAAGTCACATTATCTTCTTGAGTATTGTTTGAGATAGTCTTGTACTGGAGATAATTATGTTTTGTAATATATTATGACTTCCCCTCACAACATAACACATTGGACAGTTAAGAAATTGCATAAAAGGAAGCAATGTATTCTGCTTATTAGTTCAGTTTAATATAACAGTGACATTTTACAAATAAGGTTTAATGAGTTAAAATGAGTTAACTACTTTAGCATGAACTAAGAATGAACAATACAGCATTTATTAATCTTAGTTCATGTTAATTTCAACATATACTAACACTATTAAAATCAAAAGTTGTGTTGGTTAACGTTAGTTCGTTCACTGTGAGCTAACATGAACAAACAATGAACGACTGTTTTTTTATTAACTAACATTATCTAAGATGAATAAATACTGTAACAAATGTATTGCTCATCAGTTCATGTTAGTTAATACATAAACTATGTTAACAAACCTTATTATAAAGTGTTACCAATCTAACAAAAAAATCAACAAAAAAAATGTTATACATTAACATTAAAAAGGTTTATTTGATACACTTTTCCAAAATTAGATAAAGTGGACGTGTCTCAATTGCAGAGAAGCAAGAAGCACTAAACTGGACATTCCCTTAAAGATACACACACGTGCGCACACACACACACACACACACACACACACACACACACACACACACACACACACACACACACACACACACACACAATAATATATCAGTATTATAGTTTCATCCTTTGAGGTTTTGTGTGATTAGCATGTTCAGTCATCCTGAACACTTCACAGTTGGACATTTCACTAAGAGAACTTTGCATTATGGAAGATACACAAAAGATGATAAGAGACACAATACAGTCTTAGTTCACCACACAAGAAACACTCACACAGTTGTGAGATTAATAAAGGGAAAGTCTAAGAAGAAAACTGTCAACTGGGAGAGTTGTTCAGGCTGACAGCTCATGCTAATCTCACATAACACTTAACTTAGTTTTTAGAAAAGACCAATGATCTTTTGATATTAAACGTTTTTGCCTCTTTCTTTCTTTGCATTAGAAGATCACAGGGAGACCTGCTAAAAATGAACTAATAAAGTTTACATATTTTTAAGTATAGCCTACTTTTTGTAGCATGTAAGTGTACTAACATCAACATACTACTAAACTTGTACTTGTACTGTTTCAATACTACTTGGGACTACATTCAAACTAAGTTTTGTCATCCTGGCATGTGTGGAAAGTGTTAAACCATTTGTGTTACAACTAACCCCGTGTTAGGTTGTGCCACGCGCTCCCCTACATAAAAAGTAGACTGAAATTTAAAAAAAAAAATTGTTTAAAAGAAGTACACTAATAGCGCACCTGATTAAACTTCTGTTTCGTAAGAGTCTCATCGTCATCATCTTTCCTTCTTCTGCTTTTCACTGCTCCCTAAAAGCAGTTTTCCATTGGTTAACAGGTGATAACAGGGTCTGTTCTGAACACTTAGCTCTCATGGGATGGATTTAAGACTGAAGCACATCTCACATGAAATACAGTGAGCACACTAACAGAGACTTGCACAAAGAAGAGCACAGCACTGAAATATATAGCATTGTTAAGAATACATTAAAGAAATGTAGTTACAACAAGGAGCAGCTTGTTACTTATAAACAGGTTTCTGATACTTGGAAGTCGAGTTAATGAAAAATATATCTTACTATAGTTCCCGCCAACCATCCCTTCACTAATACAACACACGTGAAGTTTAAATGTCATGTGACATGAACAGGTGACCTTCACAAACTCTACTGGTGCACACCGCCATCTAGTGGTTGAATAATCATTACATTTGTCTCTGTTCACTGTTGTCTGTCAGTATCACTGGAGATTTTATTGCAAACCTCACGTGACCTTTAAACACTGGACAGTGCAAACATGACCGTGGCCAATTTCATCACATTAATTTGCCACTAGTTATATAGGTAGATTTGCAAAAAGAAAAACAATGGTGTTTCAAAGTCCATTTTCTACCACACCAGAGCTCATTTTATTCAGTTTTTTTCACATTGAAGTGTTACTAGCATGTGAATCGTCTATTCTCACCGTTCACAGTCAATGTAAGAGCGTGGGTAAGGTCTTAATGGTCTAATGATTTGACACACAAAGATATAATAAATGTAGAATGATGTAGAACATGGTAAAATAAAATGCACATTTCCACAGTGGTGTGAGGTACCGTTTGAGGGTGAGCCCCTGTTTACTAATCTACATTTATCTGTAAAATATCATATGAACTAATGTTATGAAGTATAAAGTCAAAAACGTTTTTTTTCCCTCTCTCTCTCTCTCTAATTGGTGTTGTCAAGATGCAAGACAACCAAGCAGACAACTGTAAGGGTAGTAGTAGAGATGTTTTATTGAGGATTACAGACAAATAGAAAAAAACATTTACTGAATTTTTTTTTTCTTTTTTTGCACTTGAAAAACAAAGATAGATGGAAATAAAAAGTGAACAAATGATAACAAATAATGCTCTGTGAGGTTTTTTTTTCAGCCTGTCTTCTTTGGATCTGTTATGCCTTCTTCATAATGTACAGGCCAGCCTTCTGCACACCCCAACACTACATAACGAGTGGACTTCTTCCCTTTACCATATTCACATTTTGGGGGTTTCACCCCACTTTGTAATTTGCACGTGATCACAGGAAAAGGCTGGTTGCTCTTAAACAGGTTACCGCCCTGTGGAGTTCCTCCTCTGCCACAAACCGTTCTAATATCATTTGAGTTTGCTTGTATGAAGGTGTTGACAGGTTTGCAGCCATCGTCAGCTCCAGTAATGCCTCTCTTTCTGATTTCACGGGTACACTTCTGCTCATTCATATCAGGGCCGAAATGCTGAATGAGGAATTTTTTATAACGGGGCTTTATATGTGGTGGTTGAGCATGAGTGGAGAACGACACACTCAAGACCAGCAGCAGAATCACAGCAGACTGATGAATCTCCATGACCTGGTGAACAACACATCAAACACCTTTACTGACATTTCACTGTCAAATCAATTTACCCCTGAAAAAAAAAAAATTGTCTCAAAGTTTTTTGCTTTTGTATACTGATAACTCAAGATTATTGATAGACCACCCTTTCCCCCCAAAAGAAAAATGCACTTAAAGAGCAGCAATGTACATGTTATAAAAATATAAAATGAGCTTGTGTGCAGTGATACTCACAGGTTGCAGTCTATAGTAAACCTGAGGCCTGTATTATGATGCTCCTTCACAAAGTCCAAGTGAATGCAGTCAGGCTCAATCTTGATGTTAGATTAATTTTCAGGCAGACTATCTGCAGATCTGGAAGATATCAGTCATCAGTTGGAAACAGGCGCCTCGACCTGGGATGTCTGTTAGTGTGAGATCTCAAGAGAAGGATCAGTGTAATAACACTCTCAAGTTTATTAAGGAAGAAGAGTCATATTTATACACAAGATGAAGCAGAATCATCCACGATGTCCAGGCCATCCAATCAAAGTACTCAAAGATCAACCCCTACCATATATAGCATATTAAGAAATATAATAACGAGTAGTTAAATGTTCAAATGTATGTGCGTCTCTTGAGTTCCTGTTTGCATGCACGTGTATAAGTTATGTGTCCATGATGTGCACATAACATAACGAAAAGAAGTTACACAAGGGCAGCCTTACACAAGAATTGTCAAAAGTGGAGCCTAAGAGAAATAAGGAAATATTAACACTACTAACTTTAAAATGTCCCGGTCCACTCAGGCTTTGACCCTCAGTCTATACGGGGAGTGCAGAATTATTAGGCAAGTTGTATTTTTGAGGATTAATTTTACAACATTAATAATTAAACAACAACCATATTGTCAATGAACGCAAAAAACTCATTAATATCAAAGCTGAATATTTTTGGAAGTAGTTTTTAGTTTTAGCTATTTTAGGGGGATATCTGTGTGTGCAGGTGACTACTGTGCATAATTATTAGGCAACTTAACAAAAAACAAATTTATACCCATTTCAATTATTTATTTTTACCAGTGAAACCAATATAACATCTCAACATTCACAAATATACATTTCTGACATTCAAAAACCAAACAAAAACAAATCAGTGACCAATATAGCCACCTTTCTTTGCAAGGACACTCAAAAGCCTGCCATCCATGGATTCTGTCAGTGTTTTGATCTGTTCACCATCAACATTGCGTGCAGCAGCAACCACAGCCTCCCAGACACTGTTCAGAGAGGTGTACTGTTTTCCCTCCTTGTAAATCGCACATTTGATGATGGACCACAGGTTCTCAATGGGGTTCAGATCAGGTGAACAAGGAGGCCATATCATTAGATTTTCTTCTTTTATACCCTTTCTTGCCAGCCACGCTGTGGAGTACTTGGACGCGTGTGATGGAGCATTGTCCTGCATGAAAATCATGTTTTTCAGACTTCTTCCTGTACCACTGCTTGAAGAAGGTGTCTTCCAGAAACTGGCAGTAGGACTGGGAGTTGAGCTTGACTTGTCTGAGTCGGACTGGAGCTCTCTGCCCTTTACCAATCCAGCCACGGGCCCATCCATCTGGCCCATCAAGACTCACTCTCATTTCATCAGTCCATAAAACCTTAAAATCAGTCTTGAGATATTTCTTGGCCCAGTCTTGACGTTTCAGCTTGTGTGTCTTGTTCAGTGGTGGTCGACTTTCCGCCTTTCTTACTGTAATTCCTCCAGGTACCAACAGACACAAGTGGCTTTCTCATACTGATGGATTTATTGAATCCAGCTTGGTCAGGATCATAAACACACCGTGAAAACTAAAAGCACAGTACAAACAATAATTAGCTTAAAGAAAGAAATTTCACAGATTTTGACAAATACAACATACAAAACATACCTCGTTGGCTGAGTACCGAGAGAGGAATTAGTTTGTCCTTTTCTTCTTCTTTTTGTTTATCTTATTTCTCTTAAACTTAGCTTAGTGACCACACTTTAGTCATGCATCTTTCTTTCTCTTGAGAGATCGCTTCTTCTATGGAAAAACCTCTTCTCTGCATACAAAGCTCACTCTTAAGCTACAGCGCCCCCTAGTGGCACTTAACGGTAATAATAATAATACAAATACAGAAAATGAATAGAAACGAAAATGTGGCAGTAACACTCCCACCAATCTCACAACTCTTACTGTGGGATTTCTATAGCTTACATTCAGACTGACAACTGAACATGAAAATGAACACAAACTCTTAGTCCGCTTCTAGCAAAACAATAACCTTATGAATAGGTCGTTCTAATGAGGTCGTTTTAGTCACAAGTTTACTGTGTTTGTCATGTGTCCTTTCACTAACCAAAAGTCGAACCTTTCTCACTTTGTTATCAGTTCCTGGATAGACATCAGTGACTTTGGCTAGCTTCCATTCATTACGTGGTGCCATGTCATCTTGTAGAAGCACTACATCATTTATCTTCAGATTCCTTCTGTGTACATTCCACTTCTGTCTTGGTTGCAAGTTGAGCAAATATTCTTTCCTCCAACGGATCCAAAACTCATTGGCTAAATATTGTACTCTTCTCCATCTTTTTTGAAGATACAAATCTTCTTTCATAAACTCTCCTGGAGGAGGTTGAACAATGGTTGACTTCATAGTGAGAATGTGGTTGGGCGTTAATGGCTCAGGACCTGTTGGATCACTTAAATGCTCGATGGAAAGTGGCCTACTGTTGACAATCGCCATGATCTCGTACAACAAGGTTCTCAAGGATGTACTGTCGAGTCTCTTTGCTGACTGGTCAAGGATGGCTGAAAGAACACTACGGATGGTCCTGATCTGTCTTTCCCATATTCCACCCATATGGCTTGCCGAAGGAGGATTCATGAGAAATTCACATCCAAGTGCTTTTACCTTCTCCTGATTCATTTCTTTCATGAGATCGGCGAGTTCTCTCTGGGCACCAATGAAATTGGTTCCTCTGTCACATCTCAGTTGACGCACATTTCCTCTTATTGCAATAAAGGCTCGCAGAGCATTTAGGAATGCGTCTGTACTCAGGTCGTCTACTACTTCAATATGTATGGCTCGTGAACATAGACAGGTTAGTATGAGTCCATATCTCTTGAGCTCCTTTCGTCCATCTTTGACGTATATTGGTCCAAAGCAATCCATTCCGACATAAGTGAAAGGCGGGGTAGGCTCCGTTCGGTCTACTGGCAAATCTCCCATACTTTGATTCTCTGTTTTCCTTCTGTATTTGCGACATCTGACACATTTGAAGATGTATGATGAAACTGCACGGCTGCTCCCAAGAATCCACCAACCATTTGCACGCAACTCATTCATCGTCATTCCACGACCTTGATGTTGAACCTTCAAGTGAAAATGTCTGATCAGCAAAGTTGAAATATGACTGTCCTTGGGAAGTATGGCTGGATGTTTTACATGCGGGTGTAGTACAGCTTGACCCAAACGTCCACCCACTCCGAGGATTCCTTCTTCGTCCAGAAACGGACTTAGTTTGTACAGTTTATGATTTGTGGTCTTGGAAACTGTTTTCTTTGATTTTAGACTCTTTATCTCTTCTGCGAAAGCTTTCTCTTGAACAATTTTGATGACAAACAGTTCTGTTTGTTTTCTCTCTTCCAAAGTTGTACTTTCTTTGGTCTTTTGTATATCACCCTTGCGTTCCTTGACCTTTCTTCTCAAGATTGCAAGTGCTCTTATCAATCTGGACCATTCTGAGAACTTCTCAAATCTGCTGAAAATAGTTTGCTCTTCCTTTGCATTGATGGTATACACACAGGCTTTGCGAAGTTCTGGATCATTCTCCCTGATCTCTCCCACCTTGACATCTCTATCAGGAATGTTCTTCTCCCAGAGAAATGCTGGCCCCTCAAACCATTCAGAGGACTTCAGTTGTTCTGCGGTTAAGCCTCGAGAAACGTAGTCTGCAGGGTTCTGCTCTGATGCGACATACGCCCATTGTTCTGGCCTTGTGCTTGACTTGATCCTTTGTATCCGATTTGCTACGAAGACTTGAAACCTTTTGGCACCATTATTTATGTAGCCGAGAACAACGGTGGAGTCTGTCCAGAAAAACTCTGCAATGTCTGGGATTTCAAGCTCTGCCCTGAGTAGATCACTGACTCTAACTGCAACAACTGCTGCTGAGAGTTCGAGTCGAGGGATAGTCGTGACACTAGTAGGTGTGACTCTTGACTTGGCCATTACCAAGCAACAATGGACTTGATCTGATTGGTTAATGATTCGCAGGTAAGTACAAGCACCATATCCATTGACACTGGCATCTGCGAAGTGATGAAGCTCGTAGCTTTTAACCTGACCAAAATCTGTAGGAATGAAACATCTTTGAATCTGCATGTTGGCTAAACTTGGAAGGTCTTTAATCCAGGATTCCCACTGGGGTTTTAAGTGCTCTGGAAGCTCGTGGTCCCACTCAACCTTATCCTTGCACATTTGCTGGAGAATCTGCTTTCCCAAGAGGACGAACGGTGCAATAAACCCCAGGGGATCGTAAACGGAGGCGACAGTAGAAAGTACACCTCTTCTTGTAAGGGGGTTCGATTTGACTTGAACTCTGAATTTAAAAGTGTCTGAAGTGACACACCATTCAACTCCCAGAGCTCTTTCAATGTGTGGTAAACTTAGGGACATGTCAAGGTCTTTCACTGTGGCACACTCTTCCTTTGGAATGGTGGACATAACTCTCTCACTATTACACACAAATTTGTGGAGTCTTAACTTTCCTTTGGCACAGAGCTCTCTCGAGTCTTTGATGAGCTGAATAGCTTCCCTTTCAGTAGGAACGCTTGCCAAACCGTCATCAACATAAAAGTTTCTCTGTATGAAGTGTATGGTGTTTTCTTTGAATTGACCTTGTCCTTGGGCCGCGAGGTGTTTTAGGCCAAAGTTGGCACAGCCTGGAGAAGACGCTGCTCCAAAAAGATGGACCTTCATACGGTAAACTGATGGTGATGCTTCCAAATCTCCCTCCTCCCACCAAAGAAACCTTAAATAATCCTGATCTTCTTTTGTGACATGGAACTGGTGAAACATCCGCTCTATATCACACATGAATGCGACGGAACTTCTGCGGAAGCGACAAAGAACACCAACCAATGCGTTTGTCAGGTCAGGACCGGTTAAGAGATGGTCATTGAGAGAAGTGTCCTGGTACTTGGCCGAGGCATCAAATACTACTCTGATCCTTCCGGGTTTGTGTGGGTGATAGACCCCATGATGTGGGATATACCATGCAGGAGTGTTATTCAACTCTTCGTCAGGGACTCTTTCAGCATCTCCTCTTGAGATGATGTCATCCATGAAGTTTGTGTAATCATTGTAGTATGATTTGTCTTTCTTTAATCTCCTTTCCAGACACTTTAGGCGATGCATTGCACATATTCTATTGTCTGGTAATGTGGGTCTTCCGTCACGAAACGGTAGTGGCATCTCATAGTGGCCGCTCTCATTCTGTGTGATGTTTTCTTTAAGTTTTGTGAGAAACTTTAAATCTTCTTGTGACACAGGGTTGCCCTCGATGGCTCTTTCAGAGAAGTCTCCTTCAAGTGCTTTGATAATGTCAGAAGGGGTGATGTCCTTTACTGTTGTCCTATTGACATAGTGGACTTTGTTCTGAAGTTTTAGAGAGGGCTTAAGCTCTGGGATAACTTTCTTGACAATAATGCGATGACTAATTCCAATCGCATCTCCATAGTTCAGGCAGGGATTGGTTTGTCCAACTATACTCCAACCAAGATCGGTGCGCTGAGCGTATGGCTCGCCTTCTTTGCCTGACGCAATCTCTCTCGGGAGAAGAGCTTGTGAGCAGTTGTATCCGATCAACAATCCTACCTCGCAATCTTGCAAAGGTGCGATTTCTGATTGAAGGTGTTCCAGATGTGGCCAAGCTTTAGCTGTTTCATTAGTTGGAATGTGAGCTTTGTTGGCTGGAATGAATTCTCGTGTGTATGTAGGAGGTAAAGTGATTCTTTTGCTTGAGTTAAGGCCACAAACTTGAAGATCTTGAAGTCTGTCGGACTGAACAACTGTAGTCTGGGAAGACATAGTAGACAGTTCTAGTTTAACGGGTTCTTGGTTTGTCTCTAGTAACTTTGCAACTTCACTGAGAACAAAGGTTGTATCGCTTTGCGAATCCAGTAAGGCATACACAAGAACTTCTTTGAGTTTTGTAGAAGATGAAAGCCACACAGGAATGATTGCAGCTGTCTGTGTGTTATTTTCTTGACTTGCGACTCGGTTAGTCGTAGCCATGGCTGTAACTTGTTCTTGAGCTCGGTCGCTTTGACTTGACCTTTCGTTACTTGACTTTGGATTAGCTAGTGGTTGCCTTTGTTCTTCTTTGTCCTTAACTCTATCTTCATGAAGACAAGTCGGATGCCCTTTACTGCACCTTTCACAAATATTGCGGTTGGTACAGCTCTTCGAATGATGGCCTGGTTTGAGACAACCAAAACATAGCCTCTCTGACTTAATAAAGCTGACTCTGTCTGACACAGCCTTTTCCAGAAAACTTCTGCATTTGTGTAAACTGTGCTTGGGTTTCTTACAGAATACACATACCAGTTGTATCTTTTCTTGTGAAGTGGTCATCAGTGTTTTAACTCCAATTTCTTTCTGTTTTGTAAGTTTCAGTTTGTCTGATTTGTTAGGCTCACATTGTTTTAGTGACTGTAAAGATGTAACAGGATTACAGGCAATCTTGGCTTCTCTCATTAGAAACTCAACAAACTGGCTGAAAGTGGGAAACAGATTTGTTTGTTCTTCAATTTCAATAACCTTGCGGTTCCAACTAGCAGCAAGCCAGTCTGGAAGTTTGGAAAGTATCTTTCGGTTCTCATTGCAGTCGTTCAAGATCTCTAATGACTTGATGTGAGATGTTGCAGCTTCGCAACTGTGCAAGAAATCTGCAAAGTCTCTTAATTCGAAACTGTCCCTTGAGGTCATTTTTGGCCATGCATGCAGTTTGTCTCTAAAGGCTTTCGCGATTGTGAATGGATTTCCATATCTTTCTTCCAGAATCTTCCATGCAGCAGCATATGCAGATTCAGTTCCAAGCAGGAAGTATCCTTCAACCGCTCTCTTAGCCGGTCCACTCAAATATCTCCGAAGGTAGAAAATTTTCTCCTTGTCCGGGATATTTTTTTGGTCTATCAGCGTTTGAAATGACAGTTTCCAGTCACTGTAACTTAAGGGATCGCCAGAAAACACAGTAGGTTCCGGAACAGGGATACGGCTAGCACTTAGTGCACTTGCTAGCACTTTAACAAGATCTGATGTACTATCACTTATATGAGTGGCTGCAGCTTGGGGTATGACTTGTTCAAGCATAGATGAGAAGCTTACATGTTCAGCGTCTTTCATTTCTGTGTTAATCTTTGTTACATCGATCTTTTGTGCTTCTGCTGCACTCATTTGGTCATAAACCTGCATCCTTGCTTGTGCTGCCTTTAGATCTTTGACCTTTTCCAGGTGCAGTACTTTTCTTTTCTTTTCATCAAGTGTTCTCTGCAGAGCTGCATACTCTGCTTCTTGTAGAGCCTTAAACTTTGCTTCATCTGCTTCTCTCTGCATTCTTAGTCTAATTTCTTCTGCCTCTCTTTCTAAGCGCTTTTGTCTAATCAATGTATCTTGTTCTACTGCTTTTTTCCTGACTTCAGCTTCTAGTCTTTCCATCTCTTGCTGTTCCATTTCTTGTTCTTCTAATATTTTGAGAACAGCTTGACTCGCTGCTGCTTCTGCTGCGGCTTCTTGATGTTTTACAGAGGATCTATGTGAATGCTCAGATGAGTTCTTCTTAGTGGTGTTGAAGGAGCTTGACTTACTGCTTGCAGTTTGAAAGAGGGAGCCTGCTTCCGGCCAATCTTGTTCCTCTTTTCCTTCCAATCGGCTGGTTGCTTTATTCACGAGGAAACCTGAGATCTCCACGCACAGATCAACTCTGCGACGTGACTCCTGATCAGGTGGGGTGAGCTTACGTAACTCTTCATAAACTTTCGTGACATCTGCACAAAGCCCTCTAACATCACCAATAATGTCTTCAAGTATGTCTTCATTCAAGGGTCCTGTTTGAGAGAGGGGTTTCTTAGATGCTTTTGCACGTGTTCTCCACTTTTCATAGTTGTAGTTAAATCTTTGCTGGAGTCCTTTAATCCTCTCATCCTGCATTTCTCTTCCCTTTTCTGTGAGTGTTTTCACTCTCTGACTTCTTCTAAATTGTACTGATTCTTGCTGCTCACTAAGATCAGTACATTGAGTTTCTTCAGACTGCATCTGGGGGTCTGCACTAACTAGTGGTGTATTTGGATCAGTCATTTTAACGTCTTGTCACTTGTCACTAAACAGCAAAACGTTTACGTTAACTAAAAGTCACCCCTGTACTGCAGGCAGTTCAAATATAAAGGCAGAATAAAATAAAAAAAATGTAACACTGAATCTTAATGCAGTAATATGAATGTAACTTAGATTACTCTCCACTTAAATATACCCAAAACGTATTTAAATAAGAGTTATTCACATTTAAACTGTTACAAATAGCCCAATAAACAAAAGTACTGATGCTTAAACTTAGGTGCTTTAGAACTTACACTGTGGCTTAATAAACAAAAACTAGGAATAGCAAAACGTCACTTTCACCTTTTTACTGTTTGATTAATCAACCTTAAACTTGTGTTTTGTTTTCCTTGTTTAAACAAACCCTTAACTTATGAATGTCCACATTTCTTATGGCCTTATCTTAAAGTGTTGCTCTTCAAATCGTATGCTTTGGTCCCGTGCGCGCTCCCCCGCTCTGCGCACGTGCCGATCACGCTGTGGCAAGACTGCTGCTCCTTTGATCATTCCGCCTCGCCTCCACTCGCGTGCAGATCAGTCCGAGTTTTCACTGTAATTCCTCCAGGTACCAACAGACACAAGTGGCTTTCTCATACTGATGGATTTATTGAATCCAGCTTGGTCAGGATCATAAACACACCGTGAAAACTAAAAGCACAGTACAAACAATAATTAGCTTAAAGAAAGAAATTTCACAGATTTTGACAAATACAACATACAAAACATACCTCGTTGGCTGAGTACCGAGAGAGGAATTAGTTTGTCCTTTTCTTCTTCTTTTTGTTTATCTTATTTCTCTTAAACTTAGCTTAGTGACCACACTTTAGTCATGCATCTTTCTTTCTCTTGAGAGATCGCTTCTTCTATGGAAAAACCTCTTCTCTGCATACAAAGCTCACTCTTAAGCTACAGCGCCCCCTAGTGGCACTTAACGGTAATAATAATAATACAAATACAGAAAATGAATAGAAACGAAAATGTGGCAGTAACACTTACCTTGGCCATGTCTCTGAGTATTGCACACCTTGTGCTTTTGGGCACTCCAGTGATGTTGCAGCTCTGAAATATGGCCAAACTGGTGGCAAGTGGCATCTTGGCAGCTGCACGCTTGACTTTTCTCAGTTCACGGGCAGTTATTTTGCGCCTTGGTTTTTCCACACGCTTCTTGCGACCCTGTTGACTATTTTGAATGAAACGCTTGATTGTTCGATGATCACGCTTCAGAAGCTTGGCTATTTTAAGACTGCTGCATCCCTCTGCAATATATCTCACTATTTTTGACTTTTCTGAGCCTGTCAAGTCCTTCTTTTGACCCATTTTGCCAAAGGAAAGGAAGTTGCCTAATAATTATGCACACCTGATATAGGGTGTTGATGTCATTAGACCACACCCCTTCTCATTACATAGATGCACATCACCTAATATGCTTAATTGGTAGTAGGCTTTCCAGCCTATACAGCTTGGAGTAAGACAACATGCATAACGAGGATGATGTGGTCAAAATACTAATTTGCCTAATAATTCTGCACTCCCTGTACATTCTTGTACATGCAAGCAGTAAATCGTGTGACACATGAAGAGTTGTAGAGTAATAGACTTTAAGAGATAATAACCAAATGGTAGAAATAATTGAAACACATTATATCAGCAACAGTCAACGCTATTGCTGCAGTGAAAGCTTCAGAGAATTGCTGGAAGAAAATAACAAAATGCGTCATTACCAAAGTGAATTAATACTGACCCATAACAAGATTTTATATACAGTGAGGAAAATAAGTATTTGAACACCCTGCTATTTTGCAAGTTCTCCCACTTGGAAATCATGGAGGGGTCTGAAATTGTCATCGTAGGTGCATGTCCACTGTGAGAGACAATCTAAAAAAAAATCCAGAAATCACAATGTATGAATTTTTAATTATTTATTTGTATGATACAGCTGCAAATAAGTATTTGAACACCTGAGAAAATCAATGTTAATATTTGGTACAGTAGCCTTTGTTTGCAATTACAGAGGTCAAACATTTCCTGTAGTTTTTCACCAGGTTTGCACACACTGCAGGAGGGATTTTGGCCCACTCCTCCACACAGATCTTCTCTAGATCAGCCAGGTTTCTGGCCTGTCGCTGAGAAACACGGAGTTTGAGCTCCCTCCAAAGATTCTCTATTGGGTTTAGGTCTTGAGACTGGCTAGGCCACGCCAGAACCTTGATATGCTTCTTACAGAGCCACTCCTTGGTTATCCTGGTTGTTCCGCAATACATGGCCCCGGTCATCCTCTCCATAAAACAGTGCAGTCGCCCTGTCCCATGTGCAGAAAAACACCACCAAAGCATGATGCTACCACCCCCATGCTTCACAGTAGGGATGGTGTTCTTGGGATGGTACTCATCATTCTTCTTCCTCCAAACACGTTTAGTGGAATTATGACCAAAAAGTTATATTTTGGTCTCATCTGACCACATGACTTTCTCCCATGACTCCTCTGGATCATCCAAATGGTCAATGGCAAACTTAAGACCTGCCTGGACATGTGCTGGTTTAAGCAGGGGAACCTTCCGTGCCATGCATGATTTCAAACCATGACGTCTTAGTGTATTACCAACAGTAACCTTGGAAACGGTGGTCCCAGCTCTTTTCAGGTCATTGACCAGCTCCTCCCATGTAGTTCTGGGCTGATTTCTCACCTTTCTTAGGATCATTGGGACCCCACGAGGTGAGATCTTGCATGGAGCCCCAGTCCGAAGGAGATTGACAGTCATGTTTAGCTTCTTCCATTTTCTAATGATTGCTCCAACAGTGGACCTTTTTTCACCAAGCTGCTTGGCAATTTCCCCGTAGCCCTTTCCAGCCTTGTGGAGGTGTACAATTTTGCCTCTAGTGTCTTTGGACAGCTCTTTGGTCTTGGCCATGTTAGCAGTTAGCAGTACAATCTTACTGATTTTATGGGGTGGACAGGTGTCTTTATGCAGGTAACGACCTCAAACAGGTGAATCTAATTTAGGATAATAAATGGAGTGGAGGTGGACATTTTAAAGGCAGACTAACAGGTCTTTGAGGGTAAGAATTCTAGCCGATAGACAGGTGTTCAAATACTTATTTGCAGCTGTATCATACAAATAAATAGTTAAAAAATCATATATTGTGATTTCTGGATTTTTTTTTTAGATTATGTCTCTCACAGTGGACATGCATCTACGATGACAATTTCAGACCCCTCCATGATTTCCAAGTGGGAGAACTTGCAAAATAGCAGGGTGTTCAAATACTTATTTTCCTCACTGTATATACTATTTTAACTATATACACTATATTGCCAAAAGTATTGGGACACCCCTCCAAATCATTGAATTCAGGTGTTCCATTAACTTCCATGGCCACAGGTGTATAAATCATGCACTAGGCATGCAGACACTTCTACAAACATTTGTGAAAGAACAGGTCGCTCTCAGGAGCTCAGTGAACTCAAGTGTGGTCCCGTGATCGGTTGTCACCTGTGCAATAAGTCTATTCGTCACTACTAAGTATTCCACGGTCAACTGTTAGTGGTATTATAACAAAGCGGAAGCAATTGAGAACAACAGTAACTAAGCCACGGAGTGGTAGGCCACGTAAAATTACAGAGCGGGGTCAGCGCATGCTAAGGGTCACAGTGCGCAGAAGTCGCAAAATTTCTGCAGAATCAATATTAGCAAGATTAGCTCAAGAACAGTGTGTAGAGAGCTTCATGGAATGGGTTTCCATGGTTAAGTAGCTCATCCTAGCCTTACATCACCAAGTGCAATGCAAAGCGCCGGATGCAGTGATGTAAAACACGCCACCACTGGACTCTAGAGCAGTGGAGACCTGTTCTCTAGAGTGACCTATCACGCTTCTCTGTCTAGCAATCCGATAGACAAGTCTGGGTTTGGCAGTTGCCAGGAGAACATTAACCCTAACCCTTGCCTGACTGCATTGTGCCAAGTATAAAGTTTGGTGGAGGGGGGATTATGGTGTTGGTTGTTTTTCAGGGGTTGTGCTTGGCCCATTAGTTCCAGTGAAAGGAACTCTTAATGCTTCAGCATACCAAGACATTTTGGACAATTTTGTGCTTTCAAAGTTGTGGGAACAGTTTGGGGACGGCCCCTTCCTGTTCCAACATGACTGTGCACCATTGCACAAAGCGTTAGTCCATAAAGACATGGATGAGTTTGGTGTGGAGGAACTTGACTGGCCTGCACAGAGTCCTGACCTCAACCCGACAGAACAGCTTTGGGATGAATTAGACCAGAGACTGCGAGCCAGGCCTTCTCGTTCAACATCAGTGCCTGACCTCACGAATCCACTTCTAGAAGAATGGTCAAAAATTCCCATAAACACACTCCTAAACCTTGTGGAAAGCCTTCCCAGAAGAGTTGGAGTTGTTATAGCTGCAAAGGGTGGGCCAACTCCATATTAAACCCTACGGATTAAGAATGGGATGTCATTAAAGTTCATGTATATGTAAAGGCAGATGTCCTAAAACTTCTGGCAATATAGAGTATATTAGTTCAATATCAGCACATCTCCAGGGATTCAGAGTTATATTAAATCCAAAACTTTTACAGTTTGTTCCTGATATATATTATGAAGTTTTGTTATGGTCTCCACAGGAATTAAGGATAATCAACTCATGGTCTCAGCTGGCTCTTGAAAGCCCATTCCCATTAGCTCTCTATAAATAATCTCCTTTTCCTCAGGGTGTCGTACCCTGGTATAGTTGCATCAAGTTGTGGACATTTGTCACAATGCAAAACAAGCCATCCAAGGAATGCGGTTGCTGGTGATCGGGTATCAAGGTGCTCACATTTTTGGGGCAGACTGCTCTAACTTCTCATAGCTCTCCCCTTAATGCAGCTGTAGCCTAACAGGCATCCGCTCAACTCTCATAAACATCTTGCATATCCCAACTCCCTTCGGGGGCGGCAGTAACCTCCTGCCAAAAGAGGATCTTACCCATCATTGAGAAATTACCTCATACACACTGGTAACCGCTCTTTTCCATTACGAAATCTTCAACAGTTTTCTTCAGCAGAATCAGGTATTTTCTGGAGCTTAGGGAAGGTGCATTCAAGAGTCATCGGGACTGCTTAATAGTGGTAAAACATGGAGTACAGCAGTATTTAATAACTAAAATTCATTAGACATCTTCAAAGCAGCAACATAACATTTGAGATTATACTCAGAGAATTTAGATATCACAACCGTCCATTCAGTGTAATGATCTGCTACCTCTGTAACCAGCGCCATCGGCCCAGTATCATGGTGGAGATTAAGATGAGACAAAGAAATTACTGGTCACAGAGCAAGGCCCTGTTGAAACTAAAATGTATTGCTTTTATAGTTTTTAAGGTCTGTAAAATTATTTTAAAAGACCTCATGTTTCTGCTTCAATAGATTATTTATTATTTTTACAATCTCTTATCTCTTAAATGCATTAAGTAATTAAAAGACTTAACTGCAAGTTGCCCTCTGATTGTATAAAATCTGAAATGTAGTTTGTTTTTAAATGCTTGTAGCATTCCTTTAACATGTCTGTATGATTTTCAGCTGAAACACTGCTTTACTGTAAATATCTTGTTATCACTTATGACACATAGCAGCATTTAGTTAACATTGAGAGAGAGACTCTGAGGCATAGTCTTAGTCTTTTCACTTTATATACACTCTAAAAAAAAAAAGGTTCTATATTGCACCAAAAATGGTTCTTGGCTCGTAATCATAGGGGAACCTTTTTTAGTGCTATATAGCACCAATTTTGGTGCTTCAGTGGTTCTTCAGCGGTTCTTCAGTGGTTCTTCAGTGGTTCTTCAGAGGTTCTTCACCGGTTCTTTGACTAAGGTGCTATATAGCACCTCTGAAGAACCGCTGAAGAACCACTGAAGCACCAAAATTGGTGCTATATAGCACTAAAAAAGGTTCCCCTATGATTACGAGCCTTTTTTTTAGAGTGTATTTTTGCAGCTTAAGTTTCTACTTTTGGAGTTATTGTCTATAAGTGTACATTAACTTGCACTCATCCTTTCACTATGAAACCTTTTTTTATAGATATTTTCTTGGAAAATAAATTTCCTAAGGATTTTCCTAAATTTCCTATTTCCTTTATGACCTAAAGAAGGCTAAAGAAAGTAGTAAAGAATGGAAATGCGGAGAACCCTATAAGCATTGAAACATACTGGTCTCAAAAATGTTATCGGGGTCGTGCCTGATGCATCCTTGACCAACCATCAACCAACCAACCAACCCAAACTCTATTTCTATTTTGTCCTCTATAACTAATATCTAACATTCAATTTCTGACTTCCTCACTAATTTGGGGTATCTCTGTCTGAATGGAAGAGTCTGAGAGTCTTGATTATGATTTTACACCAGTAGCAATGCTTTTTTCCAAGCATTTCTTCATGTAAATGGAGTGTGTAAACTTTATACTGTCTGCCTTTAATGGCTTCCAGCGTTTCTTCACCCCTAATGTAAACTTAACATTGTCTAACTTACAAGCTTTTTCTCAAAAGCCCTGAAGCTCTCATCCTCCATGACTGAAAATGGCTGTGAATTCTTGATTATCATGTCCACTAGAGTGTCATCAATGTCTTTTTTTCCTTGCTGAAAATAAAGTAAAAATGACTTATTAACCCCTAGGGGTCTGAGGCAGTTTAGGGGCCCTTTAGAAGTTTTGACATGCTCTGACATTTGTGCTTTTTTCAGTTGCTTATAAATACTTGCATGGACCGCGTCAATATTTGACTTTCAAAAGAACATGCGCCGCATTAACGTGGTGCCCATGGCGGCTGGAGACTCTGGCGCGGCGGCCATCTTGGCTGAAGGCTCAGGTGTGGCGGTCATCTTGGCAGAGGGCTCAGACATGGCGGCCATGATGGTTGGAGATGTGGGTTTGGAGGCCATGGCAGTTGGGGTCCACAGTAGGCCAATCTTCATGGCCGTCGGAGCTTGGGTAGTATAGCCTCCCCCCAATTTTTTTTTAGGTAATGGGTCCTCATCCACATTGCCCACAGTGAAGGGAGATCCACACAGCAACAAAGCAAAGTCCAATTACTGTTCCAGGGTCCAGCTAGGACCACCCCCTGGCATCAGTTGGCCAATCCAGCTCATTCCAAAAACATTCTATCAGCATGACCTCATCCAAACAAGCAAGGTGGCAGCATGCTAAAAACTCCCTGACATAGTTCTCAATGGGACGGCCATTCTGAGAATTAGAGCAGAGCAGAGAATTCTCACCAGGTCCCGATCACCTCCTGCTAGGGATGGCTGACGCGAAACAGGCGTTTCGGGGCTTTGCCGAGATCCCGAAGCGCAGATGTTTCGAAACACTGCTCCGAACTGTGATTCGAAACACGCATGTCACGTGACTATGGCTAAATGAAGCTTCGAAGTGTTTCATCAGGTGGCACCTTCCGAAACTGCGTTGATTAAAGGGGGCGGGAACAAGCCACACAGTCACACATCTGTATAAACCTAATTCCCCACAGTTTAAAAGTGAAGTAAATCCATCTTCACCTCGTGGGTTTTTGTGATATAAGTGAGATTTATAGTGTGCTTTGGTTAGTTAGGCTATATTTAGACTAGATTTAAATTAGATATATTGACTGATAGGTATAGACAGTGACAGATAGATAGTGACAGGATAGATATAGTGACACATTCATATGTTAGATAGTGACAGATAGCACAGCATAAGTGAGAGATATAGAATTATATAGAGTCATAGGTGATATATAGATATATTAATAGAATAGATAAAAATGGAGGCTCCACATAAGAGATGCCGTACATTTTTTTTTATTGCTGAACAAATAATAATTTACAAACAGCAGGGCAATAACAGAACATTTTTGTATTACAAAATACAGATCATGTGCTTGAAAGTACAGTAGAAAAATATATCAGGCAAATCAAAAAAACATTAAAGGGGCAAGGGTTTTGTTTGAAGATAATATTCTTCTATAATGGAAAAAAAGACTGATTGCATTTTCATAACTTTGAGGGCTTTTGTATAAGAGTTAAACTCATTATGAAATTAATAAAATCTTGGTTTCACCTTTAAGAATTTGCATTTGTGTAGGTATATAACATTTTCCCAGCATGCGGATGTTGTTAATCAGGAAGTTATCTTTGTTATTGTCCATTACAAGAGATGCCGTACATCTGTGGTGTGGGAGCGTTTCCATTTGGAAACACCAAATAATTGTGAGATGTGTGTATTGTGAGATGTGTGTGTTGTGATAGTGCAGCCTTGATGCACCATTTGAGGAGCACTCATCTTGGCATTTTGGAGGGTGCAGACTTAGAGGACAACAAGTGTCCCATGTGAGAGGATTTTTTTATAGGCTGGAGAAAATATATGTAAAAAAAGAAGTCAGCTAACTCCTTATTATATATTAACAGCAGAGCAAATAATATTTTTGAATAAAAATGTTATGTAATAAATGTGACATTGTGGCTTTATTTATTTTATTAATGTTAAATTGTCATGACCACAAAAAAAAAAAAACTATAGTTATTCACAATGAGGAGGCTACAGGTTACACAATCAAGATCATGTAGTTGTCAGACAGATGTAAATTTTTTTTTTTTTTTTTTTTTTTTTTTTACATGGCTCATTGTCATGGTATTTCAGATCAATACATGCAAGTGACCACTAGATGTCGCCGTAGAGACGGGTGTCGGATTGATTCGAAGCTTCGAAACAATATGGCACATATGCTTCAACTGCTTCAGTGCTTCACGAAGCCTCGGTCTGCCCATCACTACTCTCTGCTAGATCCATTAAAATTGGTCAGTTGTTCTGTAACGTCCGGAAAAAGCAGGCTGAGGCATGGTGCAGGGGTTTTTTTTTTAAATAAAGAAACAAGTATACAAACGAAAGGAAACATGGAGAACATGGAACAACAACAACTGACAGAGAACAAATGCAACACAAGGGCTATATACAGTATATATCTTGTAACAAGTAAACAAGATACACCTGTGGAGACTAAATCAACGTGAGAAACTACAAAACTACAAACATGGCCAAAGGAACAGGACACATGAATATTCACAGAAACATCAGGAACATAAACACTTCAAAATAAAAGTCCCTACAAAACCGGTACAACACCGGGATCGTTACACTGACAAAAAGTAAAAGAAATGGACGGAAGAAGGTGAGCGTATTTCCACTTACCTGGGCGGCATCAGCTGATTGAACGCTGTGCCATTGCTGGAGTGGACGCGGGAGAGTACGACACTCCAGATCAAGGCTTCATCAGTGCTATCGAGCCATTTTGCCACAACTAGTTTTTTAACCCATATCAGATGTCATTTTTCACCACTTCTGATGCATGTGCAAAGTTTTTGAGCATGTTTAGGGCCTCAAAAAAAGCGATTAATTTCGGAGAAGAAGAATAGACCGAGCCATTCCAATAGGGTCCTCACACCATCAGTGCTCAGGCCCTAATTCAAATTTAAAAATGGCAGCCAAGTAAAATGGCTGAACCTTTTGAAAGACAGTTATGGTGTGATTGGACCCAAAAGTGTTGTACAGTGACAACTATGACAGAAATGCTGCACAATATTGCGGTGTTGATGAGATACAAGACAATCAAGTAGACGAGTTTAAGGGTCAAGTTTTATTGAGGATTACAGACAGGTGGAAAAACCGTCTACGTCTTTCTTCCCTCATCTGTTTTTGCTCATTGACTACTCCCATTAAAATATTTTTAATGCTCAAAAAGGGTTAACAGATTGATTAAAAGTTAATTGAATCTCGCACACGATAAGTACGATTACACACAGAGACATGCATGAAGAAGTGCAGAATATTCCATTAACTGAAAGAAATAATGTAAAGATATTTTTAACATTATGCTCATTTAAGGTAAATGATGAGAGACTCGCTCATATCAGAGTCTCATAAAGACAGAGGGGTACATTTTCTTTCAACAACTTGTATGCTGTTCTTCAAAAGAAAAGAAAAAAAAATCTGATTTTGCTCAAATATAATTAGAGATTGTAAGACATCTTTTCAAAACACATGTTTTAAAGTACATGTATAAATCTATTGTGTTCATGTTCACAGCTGGAAGACTTCATTGATAGACTTGTGGAAAAAACTGGTTAAAACCACTGCACATTAGCCACATTAGGTCAAGACTTTATTTATCGATTTTATTTTTGGCTTTGTGATTGAATCTGATTGTCTTTTTTTGCACTTGAAAAACAAAGAAAGACAGAAAATGAGAAGTGAATAAAGGATTAGAAAAATATTGTAAAGCTCTGTGAGGCTGTCATTACTTACACATTTTAATAATGTACAGGCAAGCCTCTTATACAAGCCAACACAATATTGAGAGTGGACCTCTTCCCTTTACCATATTGACAGTTTGGGTGACTCACCCCACTTTGTAATCTACACGTGACCACAGAAAATTTCTGGTTGCTCTTAAACAGGTTACCGCCCTGTGGAGTTCCTCCTTTGCCACAAACTGCTTTAATATCATTTTCATTAGCTTGTATGAAGGTGTTGACAGGTTTGCAGCCACCATCAGTTCCAGTGATGTTTTTCTCTCTGATTTCAATGGTACACCTATACTCATTCATATCAGGATCCAAATGCTGATTGAGGAATTTTTGATAACGGGACATTATCTGTGCTGGTTGAGCATGAGTGGAGAACGACACACACAAGACCAGCAGCAGAATCACAGCAGACTGATGAATCTCCATGATCTGGTGATCAATACAAACATCGAAACACCTTTACTGACATTTCACTTAATAAAGAAGTTTAGTCGTGATTTAGTGAAGAAAATATTAAGTGAAATTAAATTAAGGGCTTATATACCTCGTTTTATGAGTAAATGTTCCAAGAGGGTTTTTTGTCTTCTCTTCTTCCAAGGCTGTAAAACAATGAAAAGCAAATGAATGATCAAAACCTCAACTAATACCAGTGAAACATGCTCTACACACTAGTGTGCTGAATAAAACTAACTGGCTTCAGCAGAGACTTAAAGGTACAGTTCACCCAAAAAAGAAAATTCTTTACTCACTCTTGAAATGTTCCAAATAAATGTCTTTGTTCTGAAAGATATTTGGAACAATGTTGGTAGCCAAACAGATCTCGGGCCCCAGGGGTGGACTGGGGCAAAAAAGTGGCCCTGGACTTTCTGGCACAAAGCGGCCCATCACACCCGGTCTGCGACACACCTCACCACAAACCCACTAGCTCATTATACACAGGGCAATTTTAAACACCAAAGCTATTTATACAAAAATATGAAATATATTAATTGTTTTATTGAAATGCTTATCATACTGAATGACTGGCATACTGCTTCAGGTTATAATTTGTCTTCCCTGGTGCACATGGCAGATAGCATTTTTTTTATATACAAATTTTGATTTCTCTTTTCCCTACACTGTAGTTTAATATCATTAAGTGCACCATAAAATCAGACCATATACAATTAATGCTATGGTCTAGAAGACTTAGGATGTAGAGCAGAATGTGGACTGTTTTAGGGTGCCTTTCTAGTGGTTATAGTATGTAATCTGTAAATTTATGGAATAGAGCTCAAATAGTGGAAAAGAATTTAAAAATTATATGAAAAATACAGCATATTAAAATGATTTCTGAAGGATCATGTGACACTTACTGAAGTAATGATGCTGAAAAGTCAGCTTTTACAGAAATAAATTACATTTTACAAAACATTCTCATAGAAAACAACTAGGCCTATTGAAAATTGTATTAATATGTCTTAATATTTGTTGTTTTACAGTATTTTTGATCAAATAAATAAGCTAAATAAATTCAGCCTTCTTCTTTCAAAAACATTTTAAAAAGTCTTAATTATTTCAAACTTTTGATTACCAGTGTGTAAAATAATGCATGTGAACTAACTAGCAAATTATATATTTATTTTCATATATGACACTTTCCATTGGCTGCTTGAATATGAAAGTTGCCAGTTTTAGCATGATGTATGTGTAGGCTAAGCCTACGTTTCAGAAATATATTTTGAGTACTATGAATAATTTGAAAATGATTGTGAAATTACCTGGAAAGAAAGCCTGGAAACAGAAAGACAAACATTCCCTTTGATATGCTGAAAACTGCGACTCCTACGTTAATGTTTCTTTGTGCATTCTGAGACGAATATCGTAAAAGGCATTACAATCGGATTAATTCTAAAAGGTCAGCAGTAGTTTACATCCCTGGAAACTAATGTCCGTCGTTTAACATTTTTAAAATTGTTAACAGTCGGGAAATATTGCTGTAGCCCATTGACTCATATTCCGCTCTTACTTCGGCTCGCATTCAAGTGCCGCCCGCGCTGCTCGGCTGCTGTGCACAGTAAATCCCGCCTCCTTCAATTTGATTGGATATCGCAAACATTTTGACATTGACGAGCGCTTTTACACCAGGTTATAGATTAGAGTTTTGCCTCAGGTGGGCTGAGTGGGCCATTCGTCTGGGCTGACGGAAGGATATAGGCTACGTAGTTTTACTATAATTTATTCTTCATATTTATGTAGCATCGGGCCGGCCCACATTGTCCAGCGGCCCACCGGGAAAACACCCGGTATGCCAGATGGCCAGTCCGCCCCTGTCGGGCCCCATTAACTACCATAGCAGGCAAAAAAATACTATGGTAGTCAATGGGGCCAGAGATCGGCTTGGTTACAAACATTCTTCCAATTATCTTCCGGAACAAAGACATTTATACAGGTTTGGAACAATTTGAGAGTGAGTAAACAATGACAGAATTTGGTTACACTTTATTTTAAGGTGTCTTTGTTACGCATGTTATTATACATTTAAGTACTGCATAATATTAATTAACTACATTTACATTTATGCATTTGGCAGACGCTTTTATCCAAAGCGACTTATAGTGCCCTTACTACAGGGACAATCCCCCTGGAGCAACATGGAGTAAAGTGCCTTGCTCAAGGACACACTGGTGGTGACCACTGGGATCGAACCAGCAACCTTCTGCATATCAGTTCCAGTTTAACCCACTGGACCACCATCTCACACATCTCACACATCTCACACATCTCACACATCTCACACATCTCACACATCTCACACATCTCACACATCTCACACATCTCACACAACTTACTATAGGGTTCGGATTAGGGTTTGTTTTGGTTTAGGGCTAGTTGCATGTATTTATGCATAATTTATAGCTAATACTATAGTAACTACATGACACTGTAAAATAAAGTGTTACCCAGATATTTCATTTTTGGGTGACCTATCCCTTTAAGTTTTGCCCAGGATTTGTATTTAATTATTTATTTATTTATTGTAAAACATGACATGACTTTTAAATATTTTACATTACTTATGTGACTTTGTCCAGTTTTTTCAGTTCAATATTTTCTCTGGTTGAAATTAATTCAATTTTATTTGTCATCAGTATTCAACAACATGTAATTTGGTGGAAGCTGCAATCATTCTCTAACACAAGAGAAAAGTATTACGGCAACAAAAAATGGGGAGACTTTGGAAGAACGCTGAATTTCCTATACAAATAGCAGCACATAACCGGTAAAAAGGTTGGTTTTTTTTACACTTAAATAATTAGCTAAATGTTTTCAACTATGTACACATTAAATAAAATGTCCTGATTTACTTTATTATTGATCTTATAATACATCAACAACAGCAATTTTATAGGATTTTTAAACTTATGCTATTTCATTAAAACTGTCATGCTAAAAATCTTCAGAGAGTTGGAGAATTGTCATGATAGAAATTATATTTATGCAAACAAAGGCTACAGTTCTGCACAAATACCTATAACCCTGGTTTCACAGACAGGGCTTATAGTTTAAATCAGGATTAGACCTTCAATTGGGACATTTAAGTAGCTTTTATAAATGTGTCTTCCTGAATCAAAACAATGGCACTGACATATTTTAAGATATGCCAGTGCAAATTGCTTTCAGTTAAAACAGCTCAAACATACATTTTAGTCTGGGACTATAGCTTAAGCCTTGTCTAAGAAACAGGGGGAAAGTGTTTTTGGAGAGAAAATCTAACCAATCTGACCTTATGTAAGTTGATATGACTGAGAGCACCGTTCACCAACATAAGTGATGAGTCAAGACAATAATAGATCAATTACTACAAGATTATTTACTAGTCATCAACCCCTGTAAAAATACTTTACAAAGACGACATTCATCTGAAATGTTACCCGTTTTTCTGTAGCTTTTCAAGACCCACTACACCAGTTCACTCAATTCGATTACTGATGCACAACCTCTTTGCAAATTGGCTGCTTGAAAATAACTTATAGAAATACACAAGTATTGAGAAAATAAAGAGATACTTACATACAGTCTGTAGTTTGCGGAGAGAGCCTTGAGTCCTGTCACAAACAAATGCTGAGTTCAGGTTCGTCGATAACTTTGGTCTTGATCCTCTGGCTTTTAATACTCAGAAATGAGCAAATAAAAGTGCGATGTTTGCAGTGAACAGCCAATCACTGAAGAACGAGAGATTAGATCAGAGTTCATTAAAGAGGTTAAACATTTCCACAAGAACAAGGGAGCAAGCGTTTGTATATTCATCACAGAAAATAACTTAATATGTAATTTTGTGAAACTGAATATATTTAGGTTAAAATAACATATACGCTTAACTTAAAGTTTTATAATATAATATAATATAATATAATATAATATAATATAATATAATATAATATAATATAATATAATATAATATAATATAATATAATATAATATAATATAATATAATATAATTAATATAATATAATATAATATAATATAATATAATGTAATATAATATAATATAATATAATATAATATAATATAAAATAATATAATATAATATAATATAATATAATATAATATAATATAATATAATATAAAATAATATAATTAATATAATATAATATAATATAATATAATATAATGTAATATAATATAATATAATATAATATAATATAATATAAAATAATATAATATAATATAATATAATATAATATAATATAATATAATATAAAATAATATAATATAATATAATATAATACAGTAATTAAAGCTTATATAATATAATATAATATAATATAATACAGCAATAAAACCTTATATAATATAATATAATATAATATAATATAATATAATATAATATAATATAATATAATATAATATAATATAATATAATATAATATAATATAATATAATATAAAATAATATAATATAATATAATATAATATAATATAATATAATATAATATAATACAGTAATTAAAGCTTATATAATATAATATAATATAATATAATATAATATAATATAATATAATATAATATAATATAAAATAATATAATATAATATAATATAATATAATATAATATAATATAATATAATATAATATAAAATAATATAATATAATATAATTAATATAATATAATATAATATAATATAATATAATACAGTAATTAAAGCTTATATAATATAATATAATATAATATAATATAATATAATATAATATAATACAGTAATTAAAGCTTATATAATATAATATAATATAATATAACATAACATAACATAATATAATATAATATAATATAATATAATATAATATAATATAATATAATATAATATAATATAGTTAATAATATAATATAATATAATATAATATAATATAATATAATATAATATAATATAATATAATATAATATAATATAATATAATATAATATAATATAATATAGTACAGCAATAAAAGCTTATATAATATAATATAATATAATATAATATAATATAATATAATATAATATAATATAATATAATATAATATAATATAATATAATATAATATAATATAATTAATATAATATAATTAAAATAATATAATATAATTAATATAATATAATATAATATAATATAATATAATATAATATAATATAATATAATATAATATAATATAATATAATATAATATAATATAATATAATACAGTAATAAAAGCATATATAATATAATATAATACAGTGATAAAAGCTTATATAATATAATATAATATAATACAGTAATACAAGCTTATATATGCTTTGTTTTACTGTATTATTACAAATAAAACACACAATTACGCAATATGCTTACAAAATCTTTTAATAATATTTTAATAAAGGGTTATGTCGATTCTCATTGTATTCATTCAAATTTTTAATTTCAATGAACTCAAAATTTTAAGGCAACCAGGTAATGTACTTTTTAAATGTTTTTTTTTTTACAGTGAAGCGTCAGTCGCTAGTGCAGCTCTTGAGATCATGGGGAGTGAGGTTTACCTGCACAGCTCTCACTAACTGGCTTCCAATACACCAAGGCTACTGACAGGCTTCTCTGTGATGGATGGGATAACAATACCACCCACCTCGAAGTGGAACTTGGTCAACACTTTCCCCCTTTTCAGCCCCATGGACCTGGACTTAGAACTCTTCCTTGCCCAAGATATGAGTTTTTCCAGGCCCTGGAGTATAACTCAGCCTCCTGGCACTGATGGTAATGGTTACAGTGAGGTTATTAATAAAGTCTCTGATGGGGGGCTGCCGGATGATACACCCAGATATGATACCCTTTTTCAAGCCGCTGCCATTTTGATGTTAAGTTCCTTGAAGTGACTAAGCCTGAAGTTCAGGATGAGGTCCTTTATCTTACTAGGTACATGGTGGTCGATCCAGGGTCGTCTCGATGAGCTTGTGGGAAATGAAGCCATGGTCAGTGTTATCAATTATAAATCTAGTCAAATCTTTTCTTACATGAGAGCGATGGCAAAATAAATTAAACAAAGCTTCAGCCAACATAAAAGAACAGTTCAAAATCAATATCCTTTTTTTTTATTTAACAGGAAGGTTATGCATGTGTAATCTGTGTAAAATGTTGAAAGTTATTTGTTTTACTTTATTTACTGATAAATATTTGTTTGGTTAAGTAAAGATGGCCTTCCATAATAACCCTTCCAACAGTCTATCTTGTCTTTTTGAAATAGATTAGTTCAGTCAGGTCCACTTAAGTCAAAAACACTAGACACACTTTTAGTCAACTTTTTATTGGCATATTTTGCAAACATTGTATATTTGGAAATATGACTTTCATGAGCCCCTTGAAAAGCCAAGGCAGGGGAAAATATTGTGCATTTAAAAAATCTTCTTTTGTGTTCAGCAGAACAAAGAAACTCATGCAGGTTTGGAACAACTTGAGGGTGAGTAAATGATGACAGAATTTTCATTTTTGGGTGAACTATCCCTTTAACTCTTAGGACCCTTAATGAATCACATGTATTCTTAAGTCTACATATAGAAAAATATCCATATTTAAAACTTTATAAAGTAAAGTTCTGGCCTATCGCCTTCCATGGAAAAAGTGTAAAAAGTGCCTCTCGCTGTTCAAAATGTTTACGTTACGTCTGACGAGCGTACCTGGGGCCTGTTTCAGAAAGGAGGTTAAGTGAAAACTCTGAGTAGGTTAACCCTGAAATAAGGGAAATTCTGGGTTTTCTGTTTCAGAATGGGAGGTATGTCAAACCCGAGAAAGCAGGGTAAGCCAAGCCCATTTCTGAAAGAGCGGTAACTTATACTCAGAGTCGGTTACCAGGGTAACTTACTCTGTGAACCTAACCTGGTCAGAAGCAGGTTTTCTTTGGTAAACCCAGAGTTTCTTTTTTTCTCCTGCCCCTTTTTAAAGCACCAGCAGTGTTTAAATACTTTATTCATTAATTCAAACGCCACAAATGCTTTTCTTACTGAGTATTTTGGTCGTATTTCAAGTATAAATATAAAAAAAAATATACATTTAATCTAAATCTAAAGTAAGCAAAGTTTACTTAAAACAAATTAAATCATCTGCCACTTGACAAAAATACAAAGTAAGAAAAGCATTCTTTGCAGGAACATTCATTGCTCATATTTTCATCATGAGGACACTGTCAAAGTGACAAAAATGGCATGTCCTTTTATACAGGATCCTGACGTTCACTTGATAATCCTCTAGAAGTAACCTAATAATTAGAATTTCCTTTAGGATTTCCAGTGGTTGGACGCATTTATGACACTCATATACCCATCATCAAACTTTCTGAAAACGGATTATTGTATGGAATGGAAGGATGCTGCCAGATGGTAGTACAAGATATATGGCATAACTACCACCACAGCTGTTAAATACATTTATTTACATTTTTATAGTAATCTTTATTTCCTACAAATACTTTATTCTTTTTTCCTGTTGGGTGTTAATATTCTTCCTCCATCTCCTCTTCATCTGTCAGTGGTGCTGGAGTTTGGCTGGCCTGAGTAGAAGTCAAATGTTAATGTCATTACCCTGATTAATAAATGTAACAGGTGGGATCAGAGAACATGTCATTATGTGAAAGAGCATAGACCCTTTTCACATTTCTGGGTTTCAGAAGCTGAAGTCGTCATAGTTGGGTAAACTCTTATAGCGGTGAATGAGAGAATACATTAAATATATATTTTTGTGTCTCCATTTGCTCAAATAGCAAAAGAAAAACTCCACAAGTGATTTCACAACTTTCAAAAAGATGGAAAAATTAAAGTGGGATTGATAACTGCAGTGAAAAGAGAGAAAGATGTTAATTTTCACCATCACTCCCATAGACACTGTATTAGAAACACTCTCACAGCAGCGGTAACTTGATTTTTGTAATTTGATGCAAAAGTAATATAATACAAAGTATTAGTGTTATAAATGTACATACATAAAAAAAATACAAAAAACGTTGCAGGATTTACGATATTGATGACTTTTAAACCATGTCATCACAGTCTGTGAAAAGGGTCTATGTGGGAAAAGCTGCTGCACATTGGACACTGAATGATATTTATTTAATATGTCAAATGTTTGTAAAGTCATTAAACCAACACCCATGAACATTTTATGCTTAAAGCTTTTCCTGATTGAATTATGTTTTTTTTTTTTTTTTGGTTTTTAGCTGCTGCCACATTCTTTGTTTGCCTTTTGGATACCATGAAAATTAAACTTAATTAAAATAATGAAGAATTAAACTTGTGTATTGACCCGGAAGTATGCAAACGTCTTTTTGTTGGGTGCTGTTGCCATGGTGAATCGTAATTTCAGAGCTCCATTGATCGTGGCTTTTCATAGTTGGAGTGCATGAGCTTAACTCAGAGTCAGACTACTCAGAGTTGATTGAACTACCTCAATTCAGCTGTTCTGAAACCCAAAACTCAGAGTTTCCCATCTCAGAGTAAGTCAACTCATAGTTCAGGTTTAAACTCAGAGTTGGTTGAACCTCTTTTCTGAAACAGGCCCCTGGTAGCGTAAGCATTTTGAACTGCAGAGGCACTTTCAACACTTTTTCCATAATTTGAATACGGAAGGCGATTACTTGATAGGATGGGACCTAGGATGACTTGATAGGATTGACACCTAGGATGACTTGATGGTGAGTTAATAGTGGACTTATTTTTATTTTTGGGTGAACTGTCCCTTTAAGACAATTTTACTCTGAGCGGCTTCATACATACGGCCGCAGACCCTCTGCCGTCAGTGTGATGGTCTGGTTACACGAGACTATAGGAGAAATAATTATAAAGAATTAACAAACAAGGGTGGTTATACACTGTAACAACAGAGGAAAATAAAAGAAAAGAGATATTCTCTCTCTAAATATTTTGTCTCCGTTTACTCTTAAAGTGAACATCTCAATTATTATTGTAACCTCCAATCCCTGATGGAGGGAAGGAGACGTGGTGTTGATGATTGACACAGGGGTCGCACTTGGGAGCCCTAAACACCTCTGAGACGTTGAGAAGAAAAGGCCAATGAGAATTGGCGAGTGGAATTTGCATGCCACGGCTATAAAAGGAGCTGGTGTGCATCCACTCATTCAAGTTTGTGTTGAGGAGCCGAGAGCGTGTCCTGACCATTCAGCAGACAGTTCAGTGTTGTGGCAGGAGGGACACCATGTGTTTGTTCTGAGGTTACAATAGTAACAGAGTTGTTCCATATCTGTCAGTCACTTCGACATGGGCTCGATGATAGTTGACAGTTACTTTAGTTAACCCAGCTGAGCACGTTTTTGTTCCAGTCTCTTTGTTTTTTCTTTATTTGTGTTAAAGACAAATCTCTTGTTTATCTTATACTTGCTGAGTAAAGTTGTAAAGTTCTTACCTTGTTGTTCTGGGTAAATTAATATTTTGTTAGTTGTCTTCTTTTGCCTGAAGGGTTTACAGTATCAACAGCACGGTAATGAACACACCCCAGCAAATACTGATGAAACACGATTTCAGACTTCACAAGTGGAGAATAAACAGTTTCCAATATGGCAGATAAGTAATGAATCTTTTGTAAGTCAAGGTATCGTTGGACCCAAAAGTGTCAACTGCAATAGTTGTTGAGCAGCAAGACAATCAAGCAGACACGTTTAAGGGTAGTAGAGAAGTTTTATTGAGGATTACAGACAGGTTGAAAAAACATCTGCGTCTTTCTTCCCTCACCTGATTAAAAGTTCATTGAATCTTGCACACAATAAACATGATTACACACATAGACATGCAGAATAGACAAGAAGTTCAGAATAAACCATTAACTGAAAGAAATAGCGTCATTTTTAACATTATACTCATTTAAAGTAAATGATGAGAGACAGTGAAGATATTCTCGTTCCTACAGAGTCTCATAAAGACAGAGGGGTACATTTTCTTTTAACTCAAGGTGAACTTGTATGTTCTTCAAAATTAAATAAAACCCTTTTTTTTCCTGATTTGGCTCAAATATAATTAAGTACATGTGTGATACATGCTTCCCCAGCAGGCACCGGAAATCAATATGACGTCAGATTGACGTTAGGGTTCTGACGTCAACCCGATTTTCATTTTCAACCAAAATGCAACGTCTGTCCAATGTTGGATGTTTAAGTCAACCAAAATGTAAGCAAATATCAACGTCTTATGACATTGTGTGCCTGCTGGGTCACTGATAGACTTGTTTGTTGATTAGACATTCATTGTTTTTTTGCACTTGAACAACAAAGAAAGACGAAAAAATGAGATGTGAACAAATGATTATCAATATTGCAAAGCTCTGTAAGGCTCTATTCAGCCTACATTAATTATGTCTTCAGCATAATGTGTTGGCCAGCCATCGGTACACCCCAACACAATATAACGAGTGGACATGACCCCTCTGTATTCACAGTCTGGGGGTGTCTTCCCTTTACTTTTTAATTTACAAATGATCACAGGAAAAGGCTGGTTGCTCACAACCTTGTCACTGCCTGGTACAGTTCTTCCTCCTCCACCACAAACTGCTCTAATCTGATTTGAGTTTGCTTGTATGAAGGTGTTGACAGGTTTGCAGCCACCGTCAGTTTCAGTGATGCCTTTCTGGCTGATTTCACTGGTACACTTCTGCACATTCATACGAGGACCGTAATGCTGCGTGAGGAATTTTTGATAACCGGGCTTTATATCGTTTGGCTGAGCATGAGTGAAGAACGGCAAACACAAGACCAGCAGCAGAATCACAGCAGACTGAGGAATCTCCATGACCTGGTGAACAATTCATATATAAAACATCTTTACTGACAGTTGACTTAATAAAGTAGTTTGATTGTGATTCATTAAGAACATACTTAATAAAATAAATGATTGGACCCTTGATTTGTTTTTACTTGCATGTATCTTGGGTTACTTTAACCCAGCTGTGCCAGTCCCTTAGTTTTTTATCTTATACTTGCTGAGTAAAGTTGTAAAGTTCTTACCTTGTTGTTCTGGGTAAATGAATATTTTGTTAGTTGTCTTCTTTTGCCTGAAGAATTTACAGTACCAACAGCACGGTAATGAACAAACCTGAGAAACTGGAAAAAAATCCAAGTCAAGGCACTCAATAGGATGCAAAAGTAAAAAGCCTTTATTAGTAGGGCTAAAACATTAAAACACCAACGCGTATCGGCCCATTGGCCTTCATCAGGGTGTTGGTAACAAACAGACAGGATCAAGCAATACTTATAGTTGCATTGGTTTCAGGTGTGCCACTCTGGCACTTGCAACACAATTTTTGGCCACTAGAGGCAATCATTCAGATAATGGCTTTTGCCAAAGGTTAGATTATACAAATACAAGGTAAAATAAGAGATCTCCAAGTGGAAAAAATAGGAGTGACACCAATACATACATCTTGTGTACTCCACACAATTATGTCCCTGAAGTCAAGAAATGTCAATATGCTAGTTACCCATCTTACTTCTGAATTCATTGTCAAGATAGTTCTAAAACAACAGAAGAAAAAATGTTATGGGCATTACAGTACATTCAAAGAATAGTCAACATTCACGGACAACAATAAACTGTCCCTAATGAGACACAGCCAATACAAAAAAGGTGAGAGGTCAAAATCTTCATTGAGACCTGGATGGCTGGTGGCCCTCAAGGAATAGATCCAATATGTCTCCCTTTGTTTAAGGCGTTTGATGATATCCCCACCCCTGGCATCAAGGCGAATAGCCTCAATGCCCACTACTCTAAGGGTCGAATCACTCCCATGTTTTGCGTCTATATAATGTTTGGCCATTGGATAGTTCATATTTCCAGTCCGAATGGCATATCTATGTTCAGCTACCCTGTCTCTTAGTCTCCTTTTAGTTAAAGTAAAAACAACCACAAGTACACTCTAAACGATAAACAACATGGGTAGTATTGCAATTTCTAAAACTATTAATAGTGTAAGTCTTATTGCTAAAAACATCCATAAATTTGTCAGTTTTAGCAATATTCTCACAATAATTACAATTACCACAAGGAAAGTTTCCCTTGGGTTGACGAAGCCAAGTTTCACGTTTAGGAGCAGGGAGGTAACTTCTTACTAACTTGTCTTTAAGTGTAGGGGCCCTCCTACAGCTGATCCCAGGGGGTTCCATTAATATTTCCCGTAAAGTCGGGTCACATTCAATAATGTTCCAGTTTTTCTTTATAATGTGTGTAATCTGGACAGCCTCCTTGCTATAATGAGTGACAAAATAGGGTTTCTGTGTTGATACTCTTTTGGGTCTAGACTGAAGCAGGCTCTTCCTTTCAAGTGATTGGGCTCGATTATGAGCTTGAACGAGAGTTTGTGTTTGATAACCTCTTTGTCGAAAACGCTGCTGCATATCCATAGATTGATACTGGAAATCCTGATCTGAATCACATATACGCCTTAGTCTCTGGATCTGTCCAAAGGGTATGCTATCAATAAGCCATAAGGGGTAGAAAACTATTAGCATGCAATAAGGTATTACGATCAGTTGCCTTTCTGAAGATAGATGTATGTAAGAATCCCTCATTATCTTTTGAGATCCGTAGATCCAGAAAGTTAATAGTGTGTAAATCTTGGTCCAGACTAAATTTTAGGTTCTCATTTAAGCTATTTACATATACATGGAAGTCTACAAGTTCTTTTTCTGAGCCTGAGAACATCAAAATCACATCGTCAATGTATCTACCCCACCACAAGACTTTATCTTTAAAAGGGTTAACTTGGGAAAATATATAGCGCTCCTCCCATAAGCCTAGAAACAGATATATTCACGGGAAATATTCACGGAACCCCCTGGGATCAGCTTTAAGGAAGAGCCTGCTTCAGTCTAGACCCAAAAGAGTATCAACACAGAAACCCTATTTTGTCACTCATTATAGCAAGGAGGCTGTCCAGATTAAACACATTATAAAGAAAAACTGGAACATTATTGAATGTTACCCGACTTTACGGGAAATATTCATGGAACCCCCTGGGATCAGCTTTAGGAGGGCCCCTACACTTAAAGACAAGTTAGTAAGAAGTTACCTCCCTGCTCCTAAACGTGAAACTTGGCTTCGTCAACCCAAGGGAAACTTTCCTTGTGGTAATTGTAATTATTGTGAGAATATTGCTAAAACTGACAAATTTATGGATGTTTTTAGCAATAAGACTTACACTATTAATAGTTTTAGAAATTGCAATACTACCCATGTTGTTTATCGTTTAGAGTGTACTTGTGGTTGTTTTTACTTTAACTAAAAGGAGACTGAGAGACAGGGTAGCTGAACATAGATATGCCATTCGGACTGGAAATATGAACTATCCAATGGCCAAACATTATATAGACGCAAAACATGGGAGTGATTCGACCCTTAGAGTAGTGGGCATTGAGGCTATTCGCCTTGATGCCAGGGGTGGGGATATCATCAAACGCCTTAAACAAAGGGAGACATATTGGATCTATTCCTTGAGGGCCACCAGCCATCCAGGTCTCAATGAAGATTTTGACCTCTCACCTTTTTTGTAATGGCTGTGTCTCATTAGGGACAGTTTATTGTTGTCCGTGAATGTTGACTATTCTTTGAATGTACTGTAATGCCCATAACATTTTTTCTTCTGTTGTTTTAGAACTATCTTGACAATGAATTCAGAAGTAAGATGGGTAACTAGCATATTGACATTTCTTGACTTCAGGGACATAATTGTGTGGAGTACACAAGATGTATGTATTGGTGTCACTCCTATTTTTTCCACTTGGAGATCTCTTATTTTACCTTGTATTTGTATAATCTAACCTTTGGCAAAAGCCATTATCTGAATGATTGCCTCTAGTGGCCAAAAATTGTGTTGCAAGTGCCAGAGTGGCACACCTGAAACCAATGCAACTATAAGTATTGCTTGATCCTGTCTGTTTGTTACCAACACCCTGATGAAGGCCAATGGGCCGATACGCGTTGGTGTTTTAATGTTTTAGCCCTACTAATAAAGGCTTTTTACTTTTGCATCCTATTGAGTGCCTTGACTTGGATTTTTTTCCAAATTCCTTTTCAACATTTAACCCTTCCAAGAGCACCAGAGGATACAAGGGATTCCAGCAGCGCTCCAGTTCTCTTTTGTCTAAACCTGAGAAACTATTGATGAAACTTGCTCCAAACACGATTTTAGACTTCAATGTTGTCTGTCAGTATCGCTGGAGTTTTTATTGCAAATCTAACATGACCTTTAAACACTGGACAGTGCAAACATGACCTTGGCCAGTTTATTCAGTTGACGGGAATTTTTTCACCCTTATTTGTTATTTGCAAATATTCACAAAGGAAAACATTAATGGTGTTTCAAAGTCCAATTTCACAGCTGAGCTCATTTCATTCCGTTTTTTAAATCTTCTAAACTATCCTGTCGTGATGCACACTGTTGATCTGATTGTTTTGTCAGATCAAGTAGCTCATATGATCACATTAAGTGTCACTAGCATGTGAATCGTCTCACCGTTCACAGTCAATGTAAGAGTGTGGGTAAGGTCTTAATAGTCTCGACACACAAAGCGATTATAAAACAGTGGATTAGAAATGAGACTTAGAAAATAAAAAAGCACATTTCAAATGTTTGTTTTTTTCCATTTACCATATGTACCGTTTGAGGGCGCTCCACAGTTTGAAAACCACTTGCTTTAACCCTCCGGGGTTCTTCATTTATGGGTCACACTCAGGACCTTCGGATCAAAAATGACCCGGAGGGCGGGATTAAGATAAAAAAGATTTGAGTAAAATCAATGAAACATATTTTGCTCAAAAATATTTTTTCTTTTCTTTTTTGGTGTTTTGAGATAATTTTATGATTTATAATTAATATTTATGCAATAATTATGACCCGTTTTTTTCCCATTGAATATAATAAAAAAATTACAGTGAGGAAAATAAGTATTTGAACACCCTGCTATTTTGCAAGTTCTCCCACTTAGAAATCATGGAGGGGTCTGAAATTGTCATCGTAGGTGCATGTCCACTGTGAGAGACATAATCTAAAAAAAAAAAATTCCAGAAATCACAATATATGATTTTTTTAAACTATGTATTTGTATGATACAGCTGCAAATAAGTATTTGAACACCTGTCTATCAGCTAGAATTCTGACCCTGAAAAAACCTGTTAGTCTGCCTTTAAAATGTCCACCTCCACTCCATTTATTATCCTAAATTAGATGCACCTGTTTGAGGTCATTAGCTGCATAAAGACACCTGTCCACCCCATACAATCAGTAAGAATCCAACTACTAACATGGCCAAGACCAAAGAGCTGTCCAAAGACACTAGAGGCAAAAGTGTACACCTCCACAAGGCTGGAAAGGGCTACGGGGAAATTGCCAAGCAGCTTGGTGAAAAAAGGACCACTGTTGGAGCAATCATTAGAAAATGGAAGTCAAGGCCTGTCTTAAAAGTCAAGGCCTGTCTTAAGTTTGCCAATGACCATTTGGATGATCCAGAGGAGTCATGGGTGAAAGTCATGTGGTCAGATGAGACCAAAATAGAACTTTTTGGTCATAATTCCACTAAACGTGTTTGGAGGAAGAAGAATGATGAGCAGGGGCGCCGCTAGCAATTTTGGGCCCTATGAAAGAACATGATGTTGGGCCCTCTACCACACCAACCTAGCTATCCAAAATCTTTGTCTGCAATTTAATAATACTGACCAATTAAGCTCCGCTCGCTCAACCCAGAATGCCCCAATTGGCTGATGAAACATTGATTAAAATTAAGATAAAATTTATACAAAACAAAACTTAATGAAGTGGTCAATGAATCATGTCTGATCAACTCCATTCATCTTATGATGTGTCCTATCTCATGCTGTTCACTTTTCATAAACGACATAGATAGACAACATAGACATAAAAAACCCACATTATAATATTTAAACATAAATATAAAAATAAATACCTTAATGGCTGCAACAATTATAGCACGTCATGTCGGAGTGGGATATGAGTGAACGTAGTTTTACCGGTGAGTGTGAGCGGTTCATGAGTGGAGCGTTTTGCTGGATTTTGCCGGAAATGCGCCATCATTTTTTTTATATTTGTAAAGGCCTTTGCACACTGTGTCCGAAATTCGCATGCAAAATTTTCGCACTACAAATTCTATTATTTGCCTCCATCCCAATACTGAACAACGCGACATACATTCACATCACACGCTAGTGGTAGAGTTATACTCATGGAACACTATAGCCTAGTTATTCACAATCAAGAAAGTTCATTATTTGCATGCGTTTTAAAGCCTTGGCGGCTCATGCGCGGTTTTAACATGCTTTTCCGAGGGCGCGCACTAAACGCCTGTCAAACACGTGATTACTGAACTAAGTAGTCTTCTTACTGCGCTAATACTGTCAAATACACACAAGGTTAACATAAACACAGTCGGTTATGTCTAAAGTGAAAGTAAAATCGCGTGTGTCTCACCAGATGCACGCAGGTCTTAAATTGACAGCAGCAGCCTAGTGAACACGCTGTCCTTAAAGGGACAGTTCACCTCTAAAATTATGTCATTATTTACTCACTCTAATATTGTTCCAAACTTGTATTCATTTCTCGATGACATAATTTAATGTTAATACAACAACAAAAGACAAAGAGAAAATCACTCACTGCTCTTGACTGAAAAACTATTTTATTGTGAAGTCTAGTGTTTTATTTTTACATTTATTCATTCAGTGTCATATTTAAATGCTGCTGTAATGCTCTGAGCCGCCAGTGTGAATCTTTATATATATTTATTTTATATTATACAATACACTAGGAATGTGTACAAGGTTTTTTTTTTTTTTAGAGTAAAGTTTTAAGTTTAAGTAAGGGTTTTCAATTCTTTTAAGTAAAATAAAGAAAGAGTATTGCAATAAAAATAGTCTTTTTTCTCCTTAACCTCTTGCTGTTCCTGTCGCCTAAGAGTAGAATAGCAAAAAACTGATGGGACAAGCCATCCGAATCGAACCGAACCGAACCGAAAACCGTGGTATGTATTGAACCGTGGACTAACTGTATTGTTGCATCCCTAATATATATATCATTTCATTTAGAGTCAAGCCTAGGCCTCATGAAAGCAATTTTTTTAATGAGATTGGTGCCATCCAGTGGACACATTGAGCATTTTTATCACGCAATAGCACATTTTTACCACTATAGTGGATCTTGCGTTTTATAAAACAAAATTAAAAATCGTAGCTTCATCGGAATGGTCCGAAACTTGGTGACTTTATTGGTACTTGGAATATGAACACCCCAAAAAATTGGGGACAGGATTTGAAAAGTCTAAGTGGTCGTACAAAAAAATAGTCACACTCAGGTCCTTCGGGTCAAAAATTACCCCATAGGAAATTAATGGGAAATTAGTTTTTTTGTGCATACAATCTACAAGTCAGCCAGGATGCAGAAAAAAAGGACTCAACAGTGAAGAGGTGAATCTCTAAAACATCAAGAGTGCAAAACAGACAAAAAAACTCACACACACACACTTATATACACACAAAAACACACGCAGACAAATTAACACGTGCCATTCCAAAAGCGAATTGTGTTTTTGTGTGTGTGTGTGTGTGTGTGTTTGTGTGTGTGTGAGTTTTTTTTAGAGATTCACCCCTTCACTGTTGAGTCCTTTTTTCTGCATCCTGGCTGATTTGTAGATTGTATGCACAAAAAACTGTATTTTCATATTTTTGCCAATTTCCCATTCATTTCCTAAGGGGGTCATTTTTGACCCGATAGTCCTGAGTGTGGTTTTTTTTTTTTTTACAACCACTTAGACTGAAGAACCCCAGAGGGTTAAATACCCAAAAATGTGTGATTATCTTCTGTTCATAAATGTTGGATTATCAAACATGTGACATGTCATAAGTCGCAAGGGTATATTTGTGGCAAAAGCAAACAATACATTGTATGGGTCAAAATTATCGATTTTTCCAAAAATAGGATATTAAGTAAAGATGTTCCATGAAGGTATTTTGTAAATTTCCTACCATAAATATATCAAACATGTATTATTAGTAGTAATATGCATTGCTAAGGACTTCTTTTGGACAACTTCAAAGGCGATTTTTCTCAATATTTGGATTTTTTTGCACCCTCGGATTCCAGATTTTCAAATAGTTGCATATCAGCCAAATATTGTCATATCCTAACAAATCAATGGAAAGCTTATTTATTCAGCTTTCATGTTGTATAGATTATGTATGAATCTCAATTTGTTACTGGTTTTGTGGTCCAGGGTCACTGTTTGGTCTCTGTGTGTGGACATGAAAAAGAAACTAAATGTCTAGATAATGTCATGACTAGATACTTCTCATTTACACTTTAAAAAACAACTAAAGAAGAATATTTTCAGTTTGGAGGTCCTGCTTACCTCTGTTCACTTTATCTCTGTATCTGACTGCAGTGGAATGAAGCCAAAGGGAATATTGAGAAACAGTTTGATCTGAACAGTCAGCAAGCTTGTTTGTGTTTGATAGTTTACCTTACCTGTTAAACACACACAGACGGTGAATGTGCACAGTCATTTTGATCCTATTTTAATGGAAATCATCTAAGCATGTCATGTAGAAATAGTAGTTACTGTACATGTGCTGCATGTTACATGTGTCAGAAAGAAACTGCATGTAAAACTTAATACATGCATTTGCCGGTAATGATGTGGAGAAAACTGCAGTACATTTGAAAGTACAGAAGAGAAAAATGTCTGATTCCCATAATTCCCAGAATTTCCCACCAAGGAATGTCAATCAGGGAAATATGATCAGATTATGATTTAATGCGATGTCGTGTTTGCAGTACCAGTTTAACTCATAACTAAAATCACACAATCAAGTTTTTGCATGCACCGGAAATGCTTCAGGGACAGAAATGAAAGTAAATGAGATGTCCCTGTCTCACACAAAATGTATTTACAGATTGAAAAGCTTGATAGGAAAACTGCTCACATTATCATCTTGGGAAACAGGAACACATTTGTCCCTCTCATGTGAAGATCGCAGAGATCAGAGAAGTTCTTTCTTCATCTGCCAGTACTGTAGCCTCAATCTGAACGCTCAGACATGGCCTGTTTTTGTTCCATCCCAGAATAACTTCAGACTGTCAGTTAAACTGTGACCTCTCATCTGATTTGACCAACTGCTTAAAAGCAATTATGAATGAAAGCCAATAGTGCATGTGATTTTGGTCTGGGGACACATTATTCCTCAAGACAAACTGAATGAAGCACAAGGTGAGATTCAGTGCCTCCTCTATCCTCTCAGTGACGGGGATGAACCGCTGAAGAACCTGCTGAGGCTTATTTGAACTGAGTTAAACACAGCTTTCAATTAATAAGAATAAAAATGTGCTTTATTTATCATATTTATTTTTTCAAGGCTCAGAGATAAAAAATTATATTTCAGTTTTATTAAATCCGAAGCGTGCAATATTTGTCATTCCATTATTCTTGTGTTCTGTGTACTGCGTGATTATCTTTCAAATAATACTTTTTCATGTTTTTATTTAAAATTTACAGTTTGATTTTCCCATGATAATGTTAAATATATCATTGTCTACTGGTTTTGCATGCATTCATCGGACCAACTCGTGCCTATTTTAAATGTTTGGCCATATCTGGCTGAAATCGCTCCCTAAACCCTCATTCACTATTCAGTCTACTAATATAGTTCACTTGAAGGAGTGAATTAAAACGAGTGATTGAATTTGGACATCTCGTTATTGTGGTGCAATGTGGGATTGAATGAGTGCACTCAATAACATCTATGGCTTCGGACACCACTACAAATGGCTGTCCCCTCCGATAATGCCCTATTTGAGGGTACATGGGGCGATTTCGGATTCAGCCTAATGGTGCGTTCACACCGGACGCAATTTGCGCGAGTGATTTACATGTTAAGTCAATGCAGAGACGCAAAATGGCATTCTGCGACGCGATTCGCGCGAATGAGGCGACGAGATTCGCATGATTCATGCGATTGAGGAATCGCTCAAGTTGAAAAATCTGAACTTTGGCGGATATTTCGCGCCGCGTTAACCAATCACGAGCTTGCTCTAGTAGTGACGCATTTACAAGCGGAGGCAGAAATCCGAACAACAGTGGAGGAGCTGATGAAACTCACCGAGCTGGGTGCGCTTCTGGAGGATCTGATGGACCCAGACACGGCGCCAAATGAGTCTACATCGCTTTTCAGCCTTCCACAGCAAATAAAGCGCAGCTACCCTCTCAACAAAATCTATGTCAGCCATTTCACAACGAGACTGGAGCAGAAAAAAAGAGCCAGAGCCAGCGGCAAATGTGAGAAGGACTAGCCGAGGAAAGGCGGGTCTCGCCGGGTAAACGAGCGCAGAATGCCACTGATCGCCTGGATCTCACAACTCCGAAAACGCCAGATAAAATGCTCAAATAGGCACTCTTTTTATAAATTAACCACATATTTGAGCTTTAAACAACTATATTATCGCCTGAAAAAGTCTTTAAACTACGTTTTGTCACACATTAATAGTAGTATTTTTTACCAAAAAGATGTCAAGTGACCGGCTCATATAGGCTCATATATCCATGACGCGAATTCGCGTCTGTTGTGTAGTTGTCACACGCGAATTTCACGCGCGATTCATGCGAATTTCACGTACGAATGAAGCGAGTAAACTCAAAATGTTCAAACGTCCACCTTCGCGCGATAAGCGTGAATTATTCGCGCGAATCGCGTCTGGTGTGAACGCCACATTAGTCTCAGCCTCAAACGCCACGCCCAACTGTGATTGGTTGCTTTACATGTCAGTCCTCTTAGGTGGTCCTTGACCAATGAAAGCTGCAATGTAGAAGGTCTTCGCAAGACTAGGCCACATCTGACATGTAGAAAGTCATTCACCCCAGTGGGAACCTATGCAAATTTTAAAAAATATTTTATCACAGTTTTTTTGTCTTTACGTTATATCTGAGCCCCTAAACCTGGCATTGTAAAAAAAATATGAGATGGGAGGAAAAATTATTTGACTCAACCTCACTAGGATGCCGCCAAATGAGAGGAATTTTTATTAATAATGGTAAATGCGCCCTCCTGTGACCAGTGTGCGCCTCGCACCTGCCAGTTTATGCCAATTAAAGCCAATTTTAGCTCTTCAGATTACAATAGCCTATGCTTACGATAACAAAGTTGACATCCACGAAAAATAAACGAAATAGTTGACATGTTATGTCAGACTAAAACTGCCTGCATCATGGCGTGATCATGATACATCATGATCATGATTCTCCCTTAGGAGAAATTTGATTAAAGAACTGCTGTAACATCAACACACATTTTTTTCCCCCACTTTTTTATTTCTTAAACAATCAATTTTAGCTTTTCGTCATTGCTCAGAGAACCCTTTACTCCTTTGGTTACCGGTTTTCACCTTCACAAATTCCCAGAATGGGACACAATATCACGTCACTTTCACTTTCTTGTGCATTATACACTGTTGCCATCTACAGGTCATAACAGGCATAACGCCTGATCACCATTCACTGTAAAACATTTCAGGCTTCTCCAATTTAACATTATCTAGTGACTGGTCAAATCTAAATTCAGTTGGCCAAATTGAATTTCTGTGAATTGATACAATTTTATTCACATAAGTTGTGACCAGTCACTAGAAAATGTGAGACCTGAATTATTTCAGTGTTGAAATGAATACAAATATCATGAAAATACCCTAAATATCTCCCTAAATATAAATAAAAATACATGTATTTATTTGATTTGACTGTCTCTTTTACTGGCACACACTAATGTACCGTCTGCTATAAGAAATTAAAGGCGGTCAAAAGCAAAATAAAGTGCATCAATGACCAAATGGCAAATTCTTTCCATAGGAATATACAACTATTCAAAAGCATATTTACAAAACTTATGCTGCATCCCAATTTGCATTCTATCCGTACTAAATAGTATTTGAAAAAATTATTAGTACGTCCCAAATCGTAGGCTGCGTCCGAAACCTGGAAAATGCTGCCTTTGGAGGACACATTTCAAGGCAGGAAGGCATCGAGGCACGTCAGAATCTAATGTTAGCTTCACTTCCTGTCTCCTGAGATACCTTCATCTGATCGAGTTTTGAAGTCAGCATAAATGTATCCTTCACTGCCTTTGATATCCCACAATCTTGTGCGTTCCATTCTGTGACAGTAGAGCTGGGGGAAAAAGATGGTGTCTGAAAGTTGTGTTTGCTGGTCAGTTTGTGTAAATGTACGTTTTGTTTTACCAACATTTTCCAATTCTGATGTCCTTTCTAGCGAGAAATTACTAATGTAGTAATTAAAAATGTGTTTAGTTCTCACCAAAGCTCTCTCTATTTAGCTGTAGATCATTAAACGGTTACACTTCCTTTAAAAGTCTGTCTGAAATCAGTTTTGTGAGGTGCCTTCATGCACAAACGCAGCCTGCAGAGTCATTGTCTGATAATGCAGCGAGGCAATGAGTCACTGTCTAGATTTTTGGAAGCAGTCGTAGTATGTTGAAAAGAGTATTCCAAAGATTCCCGGATGGTGTACTATTTCCGGTCAGAATTCGAAGTGCAGATCAATGCGCGACCACAACCCATTGCGAGTCGGACGAGGATTCGATTAGAACTACAAACGCGGATAAAAAGTGTTAAACTACAAACATGATGGTTAGGCGAGTCCGACGGTTAAGTAGAGAGAACTGTGAACTGTGACGCTGATTGACAGGGCAGTTTAAACAGTGACAGGATGCACGTAACTAAGCAACAGAGTCCGTTATTGATGACAAACTATGTCCCAAAGCTTGCATACTCTTCTGCTACACACTCAGAAGTATGTACTTTTTCTCCACAAAAAGAGTACATACTTTTAGATTGTAGTATAAGTAGGCGAATTGGGATGCGCTAATTAATGAAGTAAACAACATTATTTAAACTGTTTTCCATTTAATACACATTTATTTTAAATACGCCACCCTCATTAATGGGATGTGCAGAGTTTAACACCTTAAAACCTTTATAACAGCTAAAGTGCCACCCGTGGCCATATCTCTGTAAAAGTTTGTATTCTTCTTTAGAATCATGTGTTGGTTCCAATCGGGTAAAAAAGTAGATATTTCAGAAAAATCAAACATATCTGAAAAATTGGCCAAGGTGACGATCAAATCCGATACATGTTGTACCCGAAACATGTTTGTTCATCTTGAGCCAAGGATTCCAACAATATAAGACAATTGGAGTCTGTTTCTAACGGGAGTTATGAGCGACTTCATGCTTTTGATCACTGTAGTGCCACCATCAGGCCGATTGGGGCAAGACTTGGTGATGTTGTAGATGAGGTGGGTACTACCATCCCTAAAATTTTAAAGTCTCTAGGAATTACAGTTTGGTCTGTACTGTAATTTTAAGCCAGAATGCTGATCTTTGAAAATCCTAGAAATAACAATTGCGGCGCTACTCACTTGAATCTCTAATAAACACAACAGTAGTACTTCTTCAGTAGTAGTCTCACCCAGAATAACAGGAAAGAAAGATAGATTATACAAAGGAAATGGCACCCCCCTCTCTACAGGTCTCCAAACAATTCAAATAGCAGAACATATTTAGCTGTCAGCAAATTGTATACCAAATATTTTGGAGGACAGCACCATTCCTATAGCCTAGAAATCTAGACGCACCCTAGCGGCAGAACATTTATTTTGCCACGAGTGTAGCCACTCTCGGTAGACCTGAGAGCTGGAAAAACCAAACTCTGGTCAGGTCAATCACAGCGTGTGTAGAGTCGGTGGGCGGGCTTAACATAATGACGGCACGTTGTGTGAACTCACGTGAATCGACTTTGGCCGTGACTCTGGAAGACTTGAGTTAAGCTTTTCTTTGAGAAAGGAACAAAGAACAGCACTGAAGTCATTCTTAAGAAAAGAAGATATGTTCGAAGTTTTGCCGACCGGATACGGCGAAAGTCTATCAACTAACGTTAGCTCCATTAGCTCGGCTTAACCTTCTTCTTTGCTCTGGTTGGTTGTGGCGCTCATGGCGCTATCCAATGGCGTGCAGAGGGAATTTAAAAGACAACCGTTTATCCTGCCCTTCGGATTGAGCCCTGTCAATGGTGAGTTTCCAGACCCAACATCTTGATGTGGGTCTGGCTTGTCAGGCTACCACTCCAATCCTTTCAGTTCAACAAACACTTACAAACTGATTAGCATCAAAGGTCAAAAAGTAGTGATGGGACATCTGAAGCAAGGCTCCGGAGCTTGTGTCGAGCAAAAAGGGGCGTTCCAGATGAAGCCCCGATTCGAGGCTTGTATCGTTTCCGTGAAAATCACATGACGATGACAAACGAGGCCTCGGTTTCTGTTGAATACGTCATTGCTTCATTCTGAGTATCGCTTCCGGATAAATGTGGTTCGAAGCCTCGCGCCTCTTGTGGGGTTTGCAGTAGGCGTTTGCATTGGTGTTGAGGTGTTGGTTGTACGTAGTAGCGAGTAGTAGCGTGTTTGTAGTAGCATAGTTATCATTATATATCATAGCTTGTATTATATATTATATTACATTATACTTAGTTTAGTAGATTATTAGAGTAAATTAGTTCAGTAGATTATTAGAGTAAATTAGCCTATATCTAGTTGTAATACCTATAATACGTATATATATATATATATATATATAATATTATTATTATTATTATTATTATTATTCATTTTATTTATAGGCGCCTTTCATGACACTCAAGGACACCTTACAAAGTTCACACAAAAGATAAAAGTTTCATCAAACAATAAAGACAATACAGATATATATATATATTATTATATGTATAGCCTCCCAGTTCCATGCACTATTGCACTCCCAATCAGCACTGCACACACAATAATTTCTTTACAATCATTTGGGCCATTCACTGTCATCACTAACCCAAAGAACTACTGAATAGTTGAACACAAAGTTGTGTGTTTGTGTGAGTTGTGTGTGCATAGGTTAATACAAGCAGAGTAAAATACTTTATTTAATACACAGGCAATAGAAAAAGGGTGTGCCCACACTATGACAATTTGGTTGCTCAGGATGAATAGATTTGTGTGCGATACATTGCTTTGCACAGCAGGTGTCACTAGGGAGCACACTGTTTCATGAGGCTTCAGCTAAATGAACCTTTTGGTGAACCAATGGGCTGGAAAGCCTCAGTGGTTCAGAAAGCCTCATTTGGCCATCACTATCAAAAAGCAACATTGGGCAAACTGTCTGGGGCAGGGGAGAATGAGCCCACATGTGGGGGAAATCCTCCAAGTCTCTGCTTACAGTGCTTCTTTGGCTGCTTTTATTGCTGAGCTTGTTTTTGCAGAGCCAATGGATGGAGTAGTTGATAACCAGCAAATGCTGGTGTATGCAAATATATCACAACCACATAGGCTACAGCAAAACAAACACTGCCACCCACCGATCACCACATAACAGGACGTGACAACTACAATAGTGCGTCAGTTTTAAAATGATTTATAACTCAATGATCAGCTTAGTTATTTCTGATAACACAAACACACAAATATTTTAGAGACACTCCGATTCCAGCTGTTATGAATTAATCATATGTTTTAAGTAAGGAATAATTGACGACGGGCCGTTCAATTATTAGAATAATAATGCACACTCGAGGTGGTGATGCAGTCACGACGCAAAGCGGAGTCAATTATTCCGCTTATACTACGGTTACCACACCTCAAGACATCGATCCGAAGATATATTTAAAGGGATTTGTCCGGTTTTTGTACTTAAATCGCTATTGTGAGTAGGACTATTTCTTCCGCGTCTCATCCAACGGCTCTTTTGCTAGTTCCGAAACGTCATTTTAAAGCTGTTAACGAAGGCTTGAGCCGTTGATAGCATTCTACTGCAGTTATTAATAAAGTTATTAGAGAGAGAGAGAGAGAGAGAGAGAGAGAGAGAGAGAGAGAGAGAGAGAGAGAGAGAGAGAGAGGGGAGAGAGAGAGAGAGGGGAGAGAGAGTGCTTCTGTGAATTAGGCTACCTCCGTGCGTCTCTAAACAGCGCAATTATTACCTCGCTAGTAGGGGTGTAACGATTCATCTACTACATCGATGTATCGATTTATTTTCTTATGATCTAACTACATCGATCTGTGCTCGGCAAGTTGGCCTTCCGGACGACATATATCGATCTAACATCGTTTTAAAAGGTAATCAATCGATTGTATCGATCATGGGAAATAACACATTGGATTTAAGCACGTCAGACTTTATATGGATATTTTTTCTTAGCACTTTTAATGATAAAGCCGTTAAACGTTACTCGATTAAGTCTGCCTATCTGTGACATCATCGCAACGCACGCACCAGCAGCAGCGCTAAGAAAACAAAACATAGCATGGCGGATGACAGAGAAGCCAACGTGTGAGAAATTATCAAGCCACCAGGAGAAAGAGCTAAGTTAGTAACGTGTTACCTGTACTTTCAACCCTTGCTAATGTTACCTGTGCATTCCTGACACCAGTGTGCCAGCAGAGCGAGTTTTTAGTACTGCTGGCGACATAGTGAACGCACAGAGAAGTGTTCTGCGGTCAGATCATGTTGATATTTTTGAAAAAGAAATCTGTAGAGTCATTGAAGAGTAGTTGGTTACATTTTATCTTTGTTAAATATTGTTTGTTTATTAAACTGAGAGTAGTAGCAGGTTCAGACAGTTTATTCAACCGGAAGAAATGTTGGTTGCACTTTATTTTTGATATTAATATTGTATTTGTATTATTTTAATGTTGTAAAACAACAGCAAAAGTAGCAGGTAAACCTACTATTAATTAAACCTGAAGAGTAGTTAGTTGCACTTTATTTTTTATATTAATATTGTAATATTTTTATGTTGGAAAACAAAAGCAGAAGTAGCAGGTTAACCTACTGTTGAAATGTTGGTTGCACTTACTGTGCTTTTATTGAAAATGTATTGAATATTGAAAATGAGAGCAGAAAAGGTTATCTTCCTGTTAATTCATCCTAAACTGTTGGTTGCACTTTATTCAAATAAAATTTGAATGCATTTGCCATTAATTGTTGTTTACTTGTTTGTTTATATCCATAATTAATTGATACCTGATTCCCTTACAAGAAACAACAGGAATCTAGGAAACTTCACCTGCATTGAGCAGTATCCAGATATTTATTTCAGTCACACAATTTTTGGCTAAAAAGTTACTGAATCGATTTCAAGTCACTGAATCGTTTCGGATCGTATCGTTCTAAATTAACCAATATCGTCCTTGAATCGTATCGACAACCTCAAATCGTGATACGAATCGAATCGTTGTTAAAACGAATCGTTACACCCCTACTCGCTAGTGAAAAAATGTCACGTGTAGCCTTTAAGTTGCTCCACTATATAGGCTAACTGATAAAATCGTCAGGGCAAACTGTAGTGCGTGTGCGAGCATGTGCGAGACAGAAAAGCTTGCCTTTGATGTCCGCTTCCTTTTGTTGGTTTTCATCTGGACTGTCTAATACTGCTGCCGCCCAGTTGTTGAACGTTTTATATTCACCGTAAATATTAAGATTTACTTTAGGAAAATCGTCTGTCATGTTGTTTTTTAGTCCTGTAATTTCCGTTATTACAGTTAACTATGCGAAGTGATATGGAACTGTAATGCAGTCAAGAGAGCTGCCTGGAACTACGTTCCCTGTGCGTCTCCCAGAAAATAATTGCACACCTCAGAACGTTCATCAGCCAATCAGATTCAAGCATTCAACGGCCCCGTAGTATAATAATATTTATCATATGAACATACAAAGATTTTTCAAGTTCATTTCCTTGTTTAAGAAAAGAAAACAGTATTTATGTGGGTTTTACATCAAGGCACTTTTCCCTTTGCTGATGTAAAGATAAGGAACACAGAAAGGAAAAGATCCAAACATATTCTGCACAGAGTCCAAAAAACAAAGTATTTGTCATCAAAACAGCTTATTAAAAATAACAAAATAAAAACCTTTTATGTCCACTTCTAATTGGTTTATGATCAAACCTGTGGTAATGGAGTTTAGCATATATTAGCTTTGACACTTAAAATACTTTTCTTCAAATATTTATTTGACATAAATAAAATCATCCTCAATGAGGCTAGTATTTACATGTTAATGAGTCCCAGACAATATCCGACAATATCAGACAATAAGACAATATAAGACATATCCAAAAATAGGAACAAGGACAAGAGTGCTGCCAAAAGAAAGAACCCTAAAGCTGAAGACTGGGCAGAGTATTTAAGTGAAGACAATCGTCTCCATCAAACAGTGATAATATTCTAACAAACATGATATATTCCATGACAAAATCACACTAGACAATCACAGCTGAACACAACAGAACTGAAAGAGACACGAGATGGAAGACAAACGACAGGACAGGTCTTAATCTCACATGCCAACAAATAAAATGAACGAATCAGCACCTCATAAAATGTCACAGATGTTTGTTCACAGCTTCAGGGAATTATTGCATATTTCACCAGGACATTAATATATATCTACCAAATGTATGAAGACTCACTATAATTTAATTTCATTGTTTTATTTTTAAGCATACACACACTTGTGTGTTATTATTGCGGTAACACTCCTCCATCAAGTATTTCTCAGGTTTAACGGCAGAGTAACAACGTTTAACACAGCCTGTATCATGTTTGTGTCCAGTTACTGGGATTAAACAGAATAAATACAATCAGCAAAGTGTTGCACCAGCTTTAAAATAAATCACAACATTTCCACGTTTTGTTTCCAGTGTAACTGCTGGAGAGTGTTTTCTGATGAAGGTGAATGATTGTGTTAGTGTTTAAACTATAAACATAGGAACATATTGATACCAGTCTTTTCCAGTAACAGCAACACCACCAGTAAAACACAGACAGTATCAGTAGAGCAGACGCTCCGTGTGTGTGAGTAAAATAATGCCCGTCTGGTTGAGGTTATTGTGGAAACACAGTCAGTTCTATCAGATATAAGAGGATGTAAACAGACGGACAGAATAACTGATGTCAAACCAGATCAGCATTACAGTACAAATGACAAGAAACAGATGATGTCATTGTTTCTGTCTGGATCACAGCTTTAATAAACATCAGGCACTCGCTGTTTCATTATTGCTCATATATATTGTTTAAGGCATGTCTTTTAATTTATAATTTAAATCACTAAAAAACAAATGATAAGTTATCAGTTTTTGATGTCATATTTAAATTTGAATGTAACAGGTGAAATTTGACTGGTATTGGTGTTGACCACTGGGATCCTGAACGAAGAGAGTTTCAGCTGATCATCATCTCTCCATCATTTCCTAATTCTCTTCAGTGTCATTCTGATCAGGTGGTGGGTTATTATCATCATCACCCTCCTGTAAGAAAACAGATTCACAGAAGGTAAATGTAGTAATGAAGGTAAATACACAAACAAAAAAACACTAGAGACTAAGTTTTAATTTCCTTAATTTGTAACACAGTCTTAAACTGCATCACACTGTCATCTTTTATTCTACAGTAATAAAAACGTGAAGTATTAATATTAAATGCAAACACTTCTGTATTGGTGTTTTCTAATAAGACACTTGCTCTCTGAAAAAAAAAATGCTCTCTTTGTGTTTTTATTTGGGAGTTATTAGTGTTTTTGTTTGTTTTGACACTGTCTGACCAGTGAATATCTGCTTCTGTAGTGTTAAAAAAGAAGGAAAAGGCAAAAAGATAACTTGTTTTTTTTTAACTTGTAAATCTCATAATCTTGTTAAGTCAGTTGTATGTAATACTTACATTCTGTGCTGCTGGTGGTGTATAGATCCTGTGGCGGTGGTAGATAATCCCAGCAGCAGCAGCCACCAGCAGAACACCTACAACAGCACCAACACCAGCACCAACACAAGCACCAACACCAGCACCAACACATATTCCTGCAATTTCACCTGAAGACAGACATGAATCTGCAACAGATAAAGACAGACAGTCATTATTACTAGAGTATGGGTGGGAACCACAGGGTCCGATACACAATACGTGGCTCACGATACAATATATTGCTAGACAATCCTATAATGATACATCATGATATCTGTCTAACTATAGAAAAAAAATGTCTGTGAAAAGGTTAAGTGCAGGTTAAGTGTAGGTCATCCTGTTAAAACCCTCTTTTTCTTAGGCTGGTTAACTTATGTTCATGTTTCCTTCATTTATGTGATGAGCACCACCTCGAAGAGCGATGAAGTAGTGATGCTGGGAGCAGGGAAATCTTTTTAGAGCACTTTGTTATTAATTAAAATATCGATCTTTGCTGTCAGCATATCGATTCTCGCACCGCACAGAGCAGGACAACGATTGCCATATCAATATTTTGTCCCACCCCTGCTAGAGAGTGGATGATAATACAATGTTTACTAATATCTCTTGACTGATATTTACACCTTTGTACTTCATCACTTATTGTGTCGATTTTAAAATATTGTTTTTTAAAAAATCATCAAAGGAAAATGCATTTTATAACTGAATTATGTACTCACCAGTGACAGTAAGACTGAATCTCTTCACTCTGGTGATGCAGAAGCTGCTGTTGATGATCATCATCTGTAGTTTATAAAGTCCCGAGTCTGTGGTGTTGATGTTTGTGATGTTCAGAGATCCAGTCTGATTGTCCAGCTTCAGTCTGTCTCTGAATCTCTCTTTACACTGATCATCTGTACAGATCTGACTCTGATCTCCAGTGATTTGAGCGATGAGAACGTCATTAAAATACCACTTCATCACATCATTTGGATTTTTAATTACACCAGGATCAAAAGTAACACATTCTCCCTCCTTTCTTGTCACTTCATCTCGTTCAGCAGCACCTGAAACACAGGTGAAACACAAACCAACAGATGTTTGTTGGAGGACAAACAAACAAAACTACACAACATGAAAGAACTGAGTCGATTACATAAGCTCGGAAAAGTCTCTCAATCGGAAAAGAAACAGTTTGGTATGTGCCTATAAGTGTTGGGTACGTTACTTTAAAAAAGTAATGAATTACTAGTTACTCATTATGGTTTCACTTTATTTTGATGGTCCCCTTTGAACATTCAGTTGACTATAAGTAACTTTGCAACTACATGTCTACTAACTCTCATTAGAGTATTAGTAGAATGGTAGGGTTAGGGTTAGAATAAGTTCACATATACACTCACCTAAAGGATTATTAGGAACACCATACTAATACTGTGTTTGACCCCCTTTCGCCTTCAGAACTGCCTTAATTCTACGTGGCATTGATTCAACAAGGTGCTGAAAGCATTCTTTAGAAATGTTGGCCCATATTGATAGGATAGCATCTTGCAGTTGATGGAGATTTGTGGGATGCACATCCAGGGAACGAAGCTCCCGTTCCACTACATCCCAACGATGCTCTATTGGGTTGAGATCTGGTGACTGTGGGGGCCATTTTAGTACAGTGAACTCATTGTCATGTTCAAGAAACCAATTTGAAATGATTCGAGCTTTGTGACATGGTGCATTATCCTGCTGGAAGTAGCCATCAGAGGATGGGTACATGGTGGTCATAAAGGGATGGACATGGTCAGAAACAATGCTCAGGTAGGCCGTGGCATTTAAACGATGCCCAATTGGCAATAAGGGGCCTAAAGTGTGCCAAGAAAACACCCCCCACACCATTACACCACCACCACCAGCCTGCACAGTGGTAACAAGGCATGATGGATCCATGTTCTCATTCTGGATACATAAAAACATGCATTTTAAACATGCATTATGACTTATTTACACTGTTAAAGAGTTGGATTCTCATGCTAAACATAAACATGAGTTTCAAAAAATTATTTGGACTGTGTTTTTCTGTGCCAAATACACTCCTAAAGGATTCAAACAAATTTCTGAAAGCTTTTTCGAGTATGGCCCTGTATGAGGTCATAAAAGGTGGAATTCCTTATATGGGCACATCTCCCGGATGAGCATGCACACATCAATCAGAGCGAGAGCAAGAGCGCGTCCATCAACGAGCTTCGTTCGGGTTATGGAAGCCGTCAGCAGCGCTGTCATTTAGTTTTTAGACCACAAAATCAACAATGTGACCAAAGAAGCGTGTTTCTGGTTGTCAGGGAAAGATAACCTTGTTCAGCTTCCCAAATAACCCAGCATTAAGGGAACAGTGGGTGAAATTTGTTTTCCCGGAGCAGCAACAAGTTCTGCAAGTGTGTTTGTTTGTTCCCGAAATAAGTGGAAACCGCAGGCGGTGAGTGATACTGTATCAAATGTCTGTGTTTTGTTGGCAATCGTAAGGGCATATAATGTAAAAAACACTAACATATAGTGAATCGAACGTTATCCAGGCAGTGTGTGTGTGTGTGTGTGTGTGTGTGTGTCGAGATTCTTTAGCTCCGCCCACTGCACTGCACTTCCTATAAACACACATTAACAAAACAAAACAAAAAAAACTGCATTTAAACATTTATAGATGACTCACCATGGACAGAAACACTGAAGATCTTTTCACTGTCTCTGCTGCTGAAGATCTGTAGTTTATATTCGCCAGAGTCTGTGTTTGTGGTGTTTGTGATGGTCAGAGATCCAGTCTGATTGTCCAGCTTCAGTCTGTCTCTGAATCTCTCAGTATCATTATTACACTGAACATCTGTACAGATCTTACTGAAATCTCCACTTATGTGAGCGATGCAAGTTTTATTAAAAAACCATTTAATATCCTCTTGTTGGTTTGTTTTAACACCAGTGTGTAGAGTGACTGAATCTCCCTCCATCACTGACACTGACACCGTGTCAAAAGCCGCACCTGGAGAAGAAATAGTTAACATAATAAAAACAAAACTACGCAATAGGGCTGTGAATTGTTTTTCTTCTGATCATAAAGATTGTGAGTAAAGAAATCTGTCATGATTCATAACATGCAAACAAACATCATTGATTTATATTTTAACCCCTTTTCTCTATAGATTTGCATATTCATATAATTTAAATTTTCCATTGACTCATAATGAATATTACATAATGAATTGTATAAAAATATTTAAAAAAAATTATACTTTAATATAGTGCCTTTTCTACAAAATATGTTTAGCCTTCCACATAAATAAGATGTTAAGGCTATAACATTTTATTCATTTGGCAGAAGCTCACTCACAATACAGTCAAGCTACATTTGATCATCAATCTTTCAACCTTACTAACAGTATTCACCATGTTACCATGATACCAAGTCATTTACAAAGATCCCATTTTCACGCCACTGAAACTGATCTGGGCTGATTCTGTGATCCATCGAATTACGAGACTGTGGTAGCTATACTTCTTGTCATCCTATATAATAATTCCCCTACCATGACCACACACGTTGACAGAAATCGGTGCAACACCGTAAACTTCATTTTAACAAAGCTTAATCTTACCGTGGTCGATTGAAAACAAGATCGCCAAGAGCAAATTAAAGAGAAGCTTCATTTTCACCACTTTTCCCCTCCAAAAAATGAAGGTCGATTCTGATTCATAAAAGCATTCTATCTGTTCCTCTGCTTAAAGGGCGGCGCAATTCCAACTAGTTGAAGTGAAAGTTCCTATGGAAGGTGCATAGATGACGTGAACGTTCAAAAATGTTCCGTTTGTAAAATATAAGCATACTTTCGTCGTATTAGTATTACATGATGATTCCTAACCCCCGTCCGGCTTTTACCATTTTAAAGAATTTAAAGATTAATGTTGGAGGTTTTAAATTACAGTTTATTATTTTAGATAATTTAATAATACAACAAGGTAAACACAACAAATAAGTTTCTCTTTAGGCTACACTCTAAAAAAAAAAAGGTTCTATATTGCACCAAAAATGGTTCTTTGCTCGTAATCATAGGGGAACCTTTTTTAGTGCTATATAGCACCAATTTTGGTGCTTCAGTGGTTCTTCAGCGGTTCTTCAGAGGTTCTTCAGCGGTTCTTCAGAGGTTCTTCACCGGTTCTTTGACTAAGGTGCTATATAGCACCTCTGAAGAACCGCTGAAGAACCACTGAAGCACCAAAATTGGTGCTATATAGAACTAAAAAAGGTTCCCCTATGATTACGAGCCTTTTTTTTAGAGTGTATCATGTAACAGACATCGAGTAATGTGAGCAGTCTTGTGAAAAAAAAGATAAATTACATTAAACTGAGTCTTGCCTAAAGAACTTTAAACCAGTAGTTCAAATAGAGGTGATCTGAAGAAGAAAAAACATGAGCAGAGCCCAGAGATAAAGGACAGAGGATCTTCACTCTTACTGTAATAAGCATCTTTCTTTATTGATGTCACAGCTATGGAAAATTAAGCAAGATTGCTTCCACCACAGAATAATAATAATACAATTAAAGTGTTTAAAATTTGTGACTTTTTGTCTCACAATTCAGACTTTTCCCCTTGGAATTGCAAGATATAAACTTAAACCCTCAGAATTGATCTTGATAAATGCGAGTTTATCTCACAGTTCTGAAAAAAAAAAAAAAAATTTTTTTTACTTTTATTTATGTATTATGTTTTTTTATTCCATGATGGAAACAAGGTTCCATAAATATCACTCCACACACTAACTAAATAAAATGAAAAAATAAATAAATAAATATATATATATATATATATATATATATATATATATATATATATATATATATATATATATATATATATATATATATATATATATATATATATATATGTGTGTGTACAGGTCCCAGTACATGGCAGAAATATGTTGTTGTTGAAACTGTTAAACAAAACCAAAAAAATGCAAAACAGCATGTATCATATGATAGTGCTCCAATGAGAAGCCTTACAAATACTTTCCCCTTGAGCTCATTTCCATCTTCACATGGCGTAAAGAAGGCTTTACACAAATCACCTGGATCAGGGCAACATAAACAAAAAGAGGCCACATGCAAAATAAATTAAACCATAAGTAGATATTGATTTATTAAGGTAATACCTAAATTAATTAAGCATACAAAATCGAACAAATAATAAATAACTAATGAATACACAAAAAATGGTGTTGGAGAAGCCTCAAGCAACAACCACACAATCTTTTATCAGTTGATTCACCACAGATAACTCAGAATCTGCTGCTTGACTCCACCCTGCAAACACAAAGAGAGAACACAAGCAAGACAAGCACCACCTGAGGCAGGGAAATGCAAATGCGAGAGAAAGCAGAAGCCATACGTGACCAGTCCAGAGCAAGTTGACTGCATCTGCAATCATAGTTATACATAAGAATGAATATCAGTAGATTTTCATAGATTTAGTTTATCATTAACACAATACACAAGACAAAAGTTTTAGCTAATGTGACATTAAAAAGTTGCCATAGTTTAAAAACCTGCAATGTTGAGTTCATACATACATACATAAAACAGGGCTCTCAAGTTTTCAACTGAGTTCAGAGTGACATTTTGGCGACGGCGATTCTGATCTGAAAAATGACAATTCGTACAAATAAAAACATTTAATTCAGCATTTCTTAGTGTGTGTGTGTGTGTGTGTGTGTGTGTGAGAGAGAGAAATGTGAAAACATTTGGCCTAGGCCATTTCATTATATTTTATCCAGACAATGCATATAGGCTATTAATTATTGCATGTGTCTATTTCAAAGATGTCAGAGAGGAGGCAAATGGCAAATTAATATTTCATAATTTGGAATATGCAGTTTTTTCTTTCCTTTTTCTTTTCTTCTGAATCAGAACTAAATCAATTGTCAGAATTAGCTGCTGAAATTCACATACTCTGGTCAAACTGTTGGTTAACCTATACCAGCTGCCTGGACACATGCATTCCCCAGCAAATATGAGATGACTTACTGTCAGGGCTCGACATTAAGCCTGTTCACGTGCTTATATATATAAATTTGTGTGTGTTTTAAATATAATTTATTCTGAAGCAATATTGAAAGTAGCTTATTATAGGCCTAGACTAGGCTACTTGTTCAGAGCAGGTGTTGTCAGTGAACAGGCTGTAAAACTTTTGGCTAAGTTACAGACACTCATGAAAAACTGATGCTGATTATCTGGGAAACATTCTCTAACAGCAGTCAAATTGTCATTGTTTGTGTCAATTTGTTGTAACATTAAAACAGGAGATCATGACTTACTCTGGGTGATAAGCGGCAAGGGAGACGCGCTTGATTCCTGCCCGGTTCCATAGAGAGAGCGGCGTGCCAGATACATTTTGGGTGCTGGACATATTAAATATATGATAAATAGTTTTTCTGTGTAAGAAATACAATGTGTGGCGGGAGTGCATGACAAAAGACTGAAATGAGTGACTGTTACGTTCAATGCATGACACTTGAGAGCCCTGCATAAAAATACAAACAAGCACATTCTCGCTTGTGAAAGATTCTACCATTTCTTTGGGATTACATTTTTTTTGCATCTCGGAAAACTCATTGGATCTCAAATGCGACAATGTGTCTGGTGCAGTCTGATGTGGCATCTACATATACATTTATGGCAGAAAATGAAATGACAGTTTGTCCAGTAAATGATTGTAGCACAGTTTAAAGTCAGGGAAGGAGGAGGCGGCATAACAATCAAAATGAAAGTAAAGCGGCAGTCACACCACTGGCCTTATTCCGTTCCTCCAGCTCTCTGCCCTGCCCGGTCCGGATTAGGGATGCGGCGATCAGATACTCAGTATTGATATCGGCTCCAATACCGCCATTATCAACAAGTGTTGTGCCGAATTTCGACCCCCTGCCAAATTATTATACCCCCCCCCCCATATTTCTGTACGAAGGCTGTATTTAGTAGATTGTGTTTAACACACAGAGGGAATTATCAGTTCAACACACTGAGGTATAGAAATTCTACAATACATTTTTAAACAAAACTGCGCTGGTATCGGTATTGGCCGATACTCAGAATTATTGGGATCGGATCGGTTCTGAAAAAATGGTATTGGTGTATCCCTAGTACGGTTCCCAGATCACACAGCCATTATGTCCTCCACCAGCTGGGTGAACTCCTCCGTGATGCCTGGCGGTGGCGCTGGATACCCCTCAGTGGACGACACTCTGACTCCTCCTCCCCCTGGTGGATGGCGATGGCTCCTCCTCCTATGAACGCTTGGCAGCGAGTCCCCTGTTCCTCCCCATCATGGAGGACAGCAGCAGTTTCCGGCCTCTAGTTGACTAGTCGCTGGCCTATAGAGGGCGCAACAGGATAAGTCCACTTCTACCATTTCCAAACAGATAAATGACAGACAAATAGATCTTTGTAATGCACACACATAGACAGTAGCTCGCATATCACAGGCAGATCATGCGCACACAGAAACATTAAGTAGATTTTCTGTGATTTATCAATAAAATAGCTTAGAAACTGAAAAGTTCTAGCATATTTTCTTAGTAACTAAAGCCGCGTTTGCACCAAAATTACCCTGAACAATTTGTCCCAGGAACTTTTTTCCCAGGAACTCTTTTTCCCCAGACCTGCTGCTCTCTGCGTTTCCATCATGGTCTAAAGTTCTGTGAAGATTATTACGGCGACGTAGGACTGTGCGCGTCGACTTTACAGTTCCCACTGGATTTCGTCCTTTACAGATAAATTTAATAAAGCCTGAAGCTCGTCGTCTGCCCATCGGTTTGATACTTCATTGTTAATTTCGAATATCAATCAACTCTTACTGCAAACACTGCGTCCGCAACAGACTTTTAAAAATAGTGGTTGAAATAAAATGCTGCGTCGAGTCGACCAATCAAACTCATGAACTCATCCAATCAGCATGTTCAGTGCCCAAGTCCCACCCCCGAAAGTTTATGAACTTTGAAAAAGTACTACTTCACGAGCAGGGCCATTTTGAGGGGGAAATATTTACCCGGAACTTCATTTAGACACCGGTTCCTATGGTGGAAACACACCAAGTACCACCCCAAAGTCCCTAGTTCCTGGGGAAAGTTCCTGCGGTGGAAACGCGGCTTAAAACCCACAGCTTCACTATTAGTAGAGAGACGCTGCCCGGAGGAATTCACACACAACTCTCACTAATGCATTCATAAAAATGTAATCTTTACTGTAACTTTATCTGTATCTGATTTAGAACGAGCAGAAAGCTGTGAGAAATATAACAACCCAAATACAAAAGAACTGATAAAAAAATAAGCAGTCATGTAGGAGCAATAACATTGCGGCCAGCACTGTGTCATTTGCCATATATGTGCACAAGGTCTCAGCTTGAGGTTCAGGCTTTGTTCACTAATGACATCATCAACGACTAGTTGACTCGACTTTCATATATCATATAAACGTCAACTTCAAAAAAGTGATTCAACCCCTAGCACAAACATAAACAAAACTCAACATAAATGTCCCAGGCCTGGTCCTTCACTGCTGTTGCTCCTCCTTTTATAATTCTGTAATTTCTCCGTGTGATTCTGGACTGGGGTGACGCTCATTTGCTCTTACCTCACCAGCTTCACTCACCTTGACCTATCTGCTCTATCATTGGTATCTAAGGGTGTGTTCACACTTGGCATGTTCGGTTTAAAACGAACCCTGGTGCTATTGCTCTGTTAGTGCGGTTCATTTCAATAAGTGTGAACGATGCTATCTGAACCCTGCTTTGCACCAAACAAGCAGACTGAGATGCTGAAAAGAAGGCTTCCAAGAAGCTTCCAAACCAACTCTGGTGCGGTTCGAATGAAATATGAACACAACATGAACCAAAGACAGGAAGATGTGACCCTGAAAAGGACAGAATGCTCATGCATATGGTATGTTTTTTTGGGGTGTCCGGACCTCATTACAAGTGTGAACGTACCCCAAGATGCCAGCTGCAGCAGGAAAAACGAAGAACAAAGATAGGATCAAAAACAGAGAAAGATACTTCATAAAGAAGAAATTAAAGCCAGCTGTGCGGAAAGTTGTGTAAGAGTCTAGACCAAGTATTTGTGTTCATGTCGTCATTTATTTATTGACTGTTTTTGATGGATTCTGTACTTTTTATTTGACTGTAACAGGTCAAATTTGACTCTATTTAACTGTTTTAAAATGGCATCAAGTGTGAGGTTCATAGTAGCAGAACAGGAACAAACCCTTCACCTACATTCTAAACACGCATGCAGTGAATGCCCCCTCTCACCTACAAGCTGTCTGCCCAGATCATACCACATTGTTGAAAAATAAACGACCATAGTAGGTTTCAGTTTGACTCAATGAGCAGCTAGTATTACATATATGTGAGACAGTGAACACTATGAACATTTTTTACCATATACAATAATTTATTTACTGAAGTAAACTATAAAACCATTTAAAATCAAAAAGCTCTGCTTCAGCATAACATTTAGGAGGATGTCCCCAATATTCCACTCTCCTAAGTTTACATATTTAACACATTAAAGGCCCTTTCACACTGAGAGTAACACAATACAAAACAAAACTGATCTTTAACCCCAGCCGCTACACAACATACAACAGTAAAATTATAATTAAAATTGATACTACACCAGAAACACTATTACGAGATGTTACGTGAATTCTTTTGATCAAATACAACATAAAATAAGCGGGACTGGGTCGAACGTCAAGGCCAAGAAGCTGCCAATAGAAATGACACACAAACTTTAAACCAAAGCTCAGCAGATCCACTTGTGGGTGCAGAGTTCTGATCAGAGATAAAGATGGACACCCACTGCTGATGGCCGAAGCACAAGAAAACTCATCGGCAAACTCTGACACTGGTGCAGGCTGGTTCAGGAGTTCTCCTCCAGATCGGACTTCAGAACTCCTGAACCAGCCTGCACCAGTGTCAGAGTTTGCTGATGAGTTATCATTGCCTGTGGTTGACCTACCTCTGGAAGACAGACCGATTTCAACAGCGGAGACGAAAGTGGTGATTATGGCCCTCCAAAGAGGCAGTGTTCCCGGCATTGATGAGATATCGGTGGAAATGCTCAAGCAGGATGGCCAAGCTCTAATTGACGAGACAATCACCTTAATGAACCCAAGTTGATATATGGTGACGGTCCCAGCGGATTAGAGACGAGGCGTTATTGTTAAACATTAGAAGAAGGGCAATCTCACCAATTGCAACAACTGGTGATGTATTACGCTACTCTCCGTCCCTTGCAAGGTCTTGTGCTCATTTCTCCTAGGACACCTCCGATGAGCGAACAATGCACACTTGGGCGAGGAGCAGTCCAGCTTTTGAAGTGGGAGAACGTGCTTTTTGCCCTGAGGAATATTATCGTATTATCACAGAGTTCCAACATAAGCTAATCGATCAACTTCGCCACTTTCACAAAGGCATTTGATAGCATTCATCAAGAAACGCTGTGGTCGAAAAGTTTGTCGACATTTTACGGAATGTACTGTGAATCCAGCTGCTGCGTTCGCATGGACAAAAGCCATTCCGACTACTTCCAGATTAATACTGCCGTGTGCCAGGGATGCGTGATCTCACAACTCCTCTTCATCCTCGCCCTAGATATCGTCATGAGACGTGTCTACGAACTGTGCAACTACGGCTGTCCTCCTTGCAGCTACCCAGCGAGCTTATTGACGCAAGATTGGACTTCGGATCATTGCCTCCAAGAGTAAAATCCTTCGCATCGGCTATGCTCGCATCCATACCCCCATCCTTGTTGGTCAGCAACTGCTTGAAGAAATCGATTGCTTTCTGTACCTCGGCATAGATCCAGATGGCAGCTCAGACAAAGTCATCTTGTGTCAGATTGGAAAAGCATCTGCAACCATGCAAGAGCTAATGCCCATCTGGAGGTCAGCGACCGTCTATTTGCAAACTAAGACTGCCATCCTGACAGCCATCTACGCTAGTGAAAAGTCGTTCGCAGCAATCACTAAACAGCTGAATGTGTTCCAACAAAGATGTTTACCACCTTTGGCCTACATTGTCACCAAACGCTTTTGGTTTGCAGGTCACATTCTACGCCAACCACCGGACAGCTTACCAAAGGCCACCATACTGTGGACCCAGGGAAACCGAAGCAAGGCTGGCCGAGGCAAATCAGGCACTGCTCATTTATTGATTATTTACGTGCTGCCGGCCTATCATGGGACAAAGCGCAAGCCTCAGCAAAGCTCACTGGAGATCACTTGGTGCCCTATGTACCAGGCCAGCGCAGGAGGAACATCATAAAATTTGCCTAGAAATCTAGACACACCCTAGCGGCAGGAAATCTAATTTACAGCCCGGGTTAGTCTGGCAACTCTCCGTTGGCTTGCGAGCTGAAAAAACCAAACTCTGGTCAGGCCAATCACATCATGTATAGAGTCAGTGGGCGGGCTTAACATAATGACGGCAGAGTTGTGGCGGTTCCGTGTGCTACTTGTAAACAAAGAAGCTGGCGAACAGCTGTCTTTCGAACCGGCTTTGGCCGTGACTCTGGAAGACTTGGAGTTAAAGCTTTTCTTTGAGAAAATAACAAAGAACGGCACTGAAGTCTTTCTTAAGAAAGGAAGACGTGTTCAGAGTTTTGCCAACCGGATACGGTGAAAGTTTAATCTATCAACTAGCTCCGCTTCACCTTCTTCGTTGCTCTGGTTGGTTGTAGCGTCGTTTATCCTGCCCCTCGGACTGAGCCCTGCCAATGGTGTGTTCCCAGACCAAACATCTTGATGTGGGTCTGGCTTGTCAGACTATCATAAAATATGATTAGAGCTACAATTTGCATCAAGCTATAATTAACAATTTATGAGATTACAATTTTTTCTCAAAATTACTGTTTTTAGGGGGCTCGAGCCCATGCCCCTTTAATCAGAGCACCCTGAAACGCAATTTGAATCGAGAGGGAAGGAATGCGTTTTCAACCGTGGGAAGAGCACACTTTCGCCCCTGCCCCAGTGTAGGTCTGTGCACAGCTGCACGCCACTGCATATATCATTCATGACAAGCACGTGCATTAAACCCACAAGCAGGGTTATATGTTGTGTGGGAGGATTCACACACCACGTTAACAGCTCATGTATTTTCAGTAGATAGTCTTTTTTAGATCAGACACTGAACACTCAACAATTGAAGATGTTTCACATTTTTGTTCTGTTCTGTTTGTGCTGGTGGAGTCTGATTGGTAAGTTATAAATGCAAATCCTCTTCAAAAATTTTTTTAAAAACACTTTAGAAGTAACATGAACAATAACAGTAGTTATATAAATTCATTAGTCAAAAAGTGCAGGAATCCTGTTTTATCTACTGATCTAAATGTCCCATACAAAAATATCAAGAATAAATCAACTTTTGGTGTTTTACGTTCATGTTCATAGTTCTGAATGTTTTTCAGTTCACATTTAGTTACAATCTATAGCTGATTTTAGGCTTTGTAGACCAACGCATTAATCTGTGTAAAATCATCTTCATCAGGTGTGTTTGGTGATTCAGTGTCAGTGATGGAGGGAGATTCTGTCACTCTAAACACTGATGATACTGAAATACAGGAAGATGAATACATACTGTGGAAATTTGGAGCCGAAAAGTCTATCATAGCTAAAATGAAAAAAAAGAAGCAAATCCTCTCCACATATGACATCCCTGATGGGAGATTCAGACACAGACTGAAGCTGGACGATCAAACTGGATCTCTGACCATCACAAACATCACAACTGAACATGCTGGAGTTTATCAACTAGAGATAAGTGGACTGAAACTGACATCAAAAACATTCAGTGTTTCTGTCTATGGTGAGTAGAAATTATTTTTGAAGCTTTATATAGGTATAATGATTTATGTAATTTTAATAATTAATTTAATAATAATGAATGGCCTTTTTTGTGCCTTTATTGGATAGGACAGTATAGACTTTGACAGGAAAGCGAGGATCGGAATCAAACTCAGGTCTAACACAGTTTTTATGTTGTAGTGTGGACAGTAAAAAGGTATTTGGGCGCGTTTGTGACGAATAGTCTCGCGTAGCCAGACCTCCAGACTGACGGCAGAAAGTCTGGACTCTATCGCAGCTTTCACTGGCCGAGGACCGCCCAAGAGGACGTTTGACTGACATGCATCTATAAATGATTAATTCAAGAACGTTGTGCAAGTTTACTGCAACAATGGAGCCGCAAACTTCACATACTTTTGAAAATCCAGCATTTAGTTGATCATAGTAAGTGTTCAGTCACAGTTGTAAACACGACGGCATTCTTCTTCTGCGTGGGAGCTTGGCGTTATGTACCAATCAGATGACGACTTTGAAACTCATGAAGTGTTTCTAGATAAGTGTGCATCAGATGTTTAGCCAACCGTCTGTGGCCGTACCATCTCAGTGAGCTTTTATGAGGTTTAACATGCGCATTAAGGTGAATTTGGATGAATTTGGTGAATTTCTATGCGGATGAAAAACATTTGGGAAACGCTAGTGTGGACGAAGAGCGGTTTGAAACAAAAAAGCGTTTTTCAAATGTATCCGGATTCATGTACACGTATCCCTAAACTCTCACTCTACAGCCTGAACCGAAAATAAGATCACTGACTAGATTTATCAATATTTCTGTTTATTCTCTCGTTTCCAGCTCGTCTGCCTATTCCCGTCATCAGCAGCAACTCTTCACAATATGCACCATCAGCGTCCAATTGTTCACTGTTGTGTTCAGCTGTGAATGTGAGTCATGTGACTCTCTCCTGGTACAAAGGAAACAGTTTATTGTCCAGCATCAGTGTGTCTGATCTCAGCATCAGTCTCTCTCTACCTCTGGAGGTGGAATATCAGGATAAAAACACCTACAGCTGTGTGCTCAACAATCCCATCAGCCACCAGACTCAACATCTGGACATCACTCAATTCTGTCACACACATTCAGGTAAGGCAGCGACGCTGATATACTGTGTTTATTTACTGAGCTGCTCCATTTTTGTTGTAGATCAGACTGACGCATTCACTTACATTAATGGCCGTCTCTCTTTTATTCTCCTTCAGTTCCTCCAGACTCAGTCTCTCTGATAGTGCTGATCTCTGCTCCTGCTGCATCTCTGTTGATTTTTGCTTTAATCGCCGTCTTCATCTGTAAAAACTGTAGAAAAACAGGTCAGGAGAGCAAGCCGATTATGTTGAAATATTGATATTTTTTCATGCAAAATTTCTGAAGTAGTTTTAACATGTCTGTATTATTGTTAATGCAGGCGAGGTCCAGGAGGAAGACAGAACTGATTCAGCTTTCTGTAAAGAGAAAAAACACAAAATGGTAAGACAATTTATGACTCTGCTGCAAAGTTGCAGTCAGTTAGTGTGACTGAAGAGTTATGATTGAAGTTTGGTGTGTAATCATATAGTTAGTGAAAACATTTAATTTAAATATAACATATACCATTTAATATTTTGACAACTGTTTTACAATGGATATTTATACTATATTGTATTGATATTGAATAATATATTATATTGACATAGTAGACATACAGTACAAACAAGAGTGAATATGTGAATATTTAAAATAAAATATTATTTGCAAAGAGTTTAAATGGATTACTTCACAACTATATAGGCTATAATTAGACCTAAAACTTTTACCATTCTTACTTATTCTTCAATTATTTAAATTAAATTATTATTAGTTATATATATATATATATATATATATATATATATATATATATATATATATATATATATATATATATATATATATATATATATATATATATTATTATTATTATTATTTTACAAAAAAGTATTGTTTACTCAATAACAATAAAATGCTATTGATAAATTATTTTTATATTCAATAATTAGTTCATCCAAACGTTAAAAAATACTAGTCACTTAGTGGAACCCACATGTCACTGTCGGTCTCTAATTTTCTGCCTAAGTAAGTTTATCTCCAACTGCACATTTCCGTGTTCGGGGAGAAAGGAATGCCTTAAGACGCTCGTGCTTCTTTAATCGTGCTCTTTTAGTTACTGCTTAGAACGCGCGCAGGAAACACGGGGTGAGTTGACATTTGTTATGATGTGGTTGTGTGAGCTTGCTTGTGACGATTGGCAGCAGATTCGTCAATTCTGGAAAAACGTGCGTTTATGTTCATTAGGATTAAATGTTATTAATACATGATAATGGTATCTTATAGACTTTTTTCCCGTCGGGCCAAAACGTTCTCGTTACTTAACCGTTCCATTCTGTGTCGCTCCCAGTTGGTAGCCTGCGGTTTTGGTTTCATTTTCCACTTTGTTACTGAGTGATAACGGCCACTCTTTGGAATGTATACAGATGCTTCAGTTGTTTCCTTGGTAACGCAAAGGTTAACAGACTGCATGCGGTGTATAGCCATCGCGTTATGGCGGATGATTATATTTCTTGTAACTGTATTGTTTACTTGTGTTTACTTAACTCAAATAGTGCGCCTGTGCAGGCAGCTACAGTGAAACTGCTAGCCAGCTGCAACGTGCAAGTAACCAATCGTGAGCCGCGACGTCACTATAATTTACCAGCAGCTAGTGTTGCCAAGTCCGCAGTTTTTCTGCGGAAATGGGCTACTTCAACACTGTTGCCGCAGGCTGTTTTTCATGTTCACGGGTTGAAGCGACCCCAATTATGTGATGTTTAGCCTCTGGAATGCGAATTTTACCAGGCAACCCTGCCAAAAAAAACCACACATTTTACCCTCCAAACGCGATTTTTACCAGAGAACCCCACTGGGGCTTGTATGGGCTAGTTTTGAGTAGCAATTGGGCGGTTTTTGTTGTGAAAACCTGGCAACGGATCAGTCTTGTTCATCACGGTTGTAATCGTGCCATAGCCTATCATACGAAAATGAATGGTTCATTTTCATAGGGGACGTGCTAGACTCATGTTGAAATAAACTGGAACTGCTCCTTACCGTTCTTAAAACCATTCAGCCTGACGGTGGAAAATCGGCTATTGTGATTTCATTAGGCTATTGACATGCCAAAAGTAGCCTACGCTTAACCAGCAAAACAAAAAATGCCTACCAGGTTTGCTATGAGATTCAAATATAATCAATGTGGTGTTGCAGTGTGTAGCCTAGCAAAATCATAAAGTTAAATAACACACGGATATTCAAATAAGCTGTTCTGTGTTATTATGGCAATATGCCCATAATGTGCCTCAAGCTCAAATCATATTACACTGCATGAAATATCTTTCTCATCAGTAACTAAAGTAGACTAAATAATATAATATGTACAACATAACAGTCTCTTCATAAACCACTCAGTATTTGAATGGATGGCCTAAATAAATAAGCCCTCCAGTGAGTTTATGCTGTAGGCCTACTGTTTTAAAAGCATATTTCAGCATATTTTCAGCATGTGCATATTTTTTAGTACAGTACGGAAAATCACAAAGTATCCTTTTCACTACAGTGTTGTGGATTTATTTGTGAATAAGATTCTCGTAGATGCAGAGTGCCAACGGGAAGTTGCTGATTATCAGTTTAGCGATCGGACAGCATCTGTTTGAATAAGCTGATGGCTTCTGTCGATATGAGGGACAGTGGCCAATCACAGTGCCACAGGAGATCAACTTTATGCAAATGATGGGCGATGCCCATAGAGGCCAAGTATAGCACTATATCCTAAATCGCATACTACTACATTTACTTCAAATTAACTGTGCTTACTTTATGGCCGTTAAAAAGTATGTTCTATATAGTATGAATATATAGTATGAAATTTGGATAATACTACATCCGCCATGTACTGACCTACCAGCATTAATTGCGCCGCTTCACTGCCATTCATTGAAGGTCCCGTTTTTCGTGTTTTTTTGAAGCTTTGATTGTGTTTACAGTGTGCAATATAACATGTGTTCATGTTTCGCAACACTTCCTCTTCTCCACGCAACACTTCCTCTTCTCCACGTGGGAGAGCAACAAGACCACGCCTCCTTTTTCGCGTATTCTTGTGGGCGGAGGTTAGTCAACAAACTGCTCTACTGACGTAATTAAAGAAGGAAGTACCAGGATGTAGTCCAAGCCGGCTGTTCGCTGTAGGCTTTGAAAGGGAACTTCTGTTAAATAAAATATCTTGCTTGGCATTGAACTTTGAGCTTTATCATTTTACAGGTATTATTTATGCTCTAACAGCAACATTACACACTAACTAAAGTTTGAACAGTGGGATCACGAAGAACGGGACCTTTAATCCTCTCTCTGGCCTCAGTTTACATCGAATGTACACTTCAGAATCTCGCTGGAAGTAGCACAGTGGTTTTCAAATACTAAGACATAGCCTACTCTGTTGGCGTACGGTTTTTCTCATACAAGGAAAGTATTACATTTTGGACGCAGCAAAGGTCTCTGTGTAACAGATGTAGCAACGGATGTAGGCCAGTAAGAGCAATGTGTACTGTCGTGTTGGGTTCTTGATAAAAGGAATAAAGACGCAGCAGCGCATGTTTACATGGCGTAACCTCATTTATTCACTCACCAACTCTCCCGCTATCTTGTTAGGAAGGCTCTCTACCGCCCCCTCGCGCCCAGGCATGTAACATTATTACAGATCACACCACATGTACCTTGAATGCAATATAAGTCACTTTGGATAAAAGTGTCTGCCAAATGCATAAATTAAAATGTGAATTTGTGTGTAAACCTCACTCCTCTGATCTCAAGAGGTGTTAGCAACTGATGCTAGCGGCTGCAGTCTTTAGCTTCCTTGTTAGCATGCCGCCTCCCACGTCAGAGACTCCGGTTCAAATCCTACTCGGAGCGGGTCGAGTAGGGCCGGTTACATCTGTGATATAGTAATGGGAGTTAGCAGATCTGTAGTCGAGGCCGTAATGGAGGGGCGTTTTCAACCGTGTTAACTGATTTGATCACGTCACAGTGACAGTTAAGTTTAAGGGTAGGGTCAGTTAAAGAGCATTATTTTAATAGCATGATTTAGAAACACAGACCTGTTCAAAAATGCCCACAAATTCAGAAATGCCAACTTTTGGTCTGCAGAGACCTCAAACTTGATCTGCCGCTTGATACGGTTACCATAGGGGGGACGCCTACTAGAAAATATATAAGCTATCCTCCAGATAAAAATATAAAAGAGTATTTTGTAGTATTTGTATTTGTTGGCTTAGTATTTGTAGCCAACATAGTCTGCAATCGATTACAATTTTCAAATCTTAAAACTATGACCAGTCAAAGAAGTTTACAGATTTTACAGAAAAAGGAACACTCCACTTTTTTTGAAAATAGGCTCATTTTCCAACTCCCCTAGAGTTAAACAGTTGAGTTTTACCGTTTTTTTTTTATCCATTCAGCCGATCTCCAATTCTGGCGGTAGCACTTTTAGCATAGCTTAGCATAGATCATTGCATCTGATTAGACCGTTAGCATCTTACTCAAAAATTACCAGAGTTTTGATATCTTTCCTATTTAAAACTTGACTCCTCTGTAGTTACATCGTGTACTAAGGCCGACGGAAAATGAAAAGTTGCAATTTTCTAGGCCGATTTGGCTAGTAACTATTATCTCATTCCTGCGTAATAATCAAGGAACTTTGAGCTGTACCATGGGTGCAGTGGCGCAATGATATTACACGGCGCCTGAAAATAGTCTGTGCAAGCAGGTTGTCGCGTTGGTTATGTTGACGGAAGTTAGCCTATTTTCAGGCGCTCCATAATATTGCACCGCTGCACCCATGGTACAGCACAGTTCCTTGATTATTAAGCAGGAATGAGAGCTATGCTAAAAGTGCTACCGCCAGACCCAGAGATCGGCTGAATTGATTCGAAAATGGTACAACTCAACTGTTTAACTCTAGGGGAATTGGAAAATGAGCCAAGTGGAGTGTTCCTTTAATAAGGTCTTTAAATTTTAAACAAAATTATATTTTTTAAACAATGGTTTTAATGATTGACTGTATTTTTTCTTGCAGAAATCAAAGAAGGAGGCAATATATGCAAATGTTCACAAAAAACAATGAAGAAATGCTGTATTTAATGGAATGGGGGGGGGGGTATCAAATTGCTTTTTGCATTGTTTATTGTATCAAATTGGTTGGTTTTACTGCTTTAAATGTAATAAATATTTTTGTGTAAAAATTTGTCACCAAAATATTGAGTAAACCATAGTAAAAGTTTTTAGAGTGTAGTTGTTTCCAGTATCTCACATTTTCTGCTCCGTAACATACAAAACATAATACAAATCTGCTATTATGTTTATTCTCCACATTGTGTGTATATTTGATAAAGGTGTAATTCTTTGTTGTGTATATTTTGTATTGTGTACATTATTTTTATTATTATATTACACTCCGTACTATATTTTGTTTATTTGTTTTGTATATTTTATGTAGTGCACTATCTGGAGTATGTACCAAAGACTACACTTATGTGTTATATTTGTGTTTTCGTGAAGCTTCGATACCTTTGCGAATCATTTGTTTTGAACAAGTGATTCGGAGCGCGAATCAATCTGCCAAAGTCACTTGATTCCAGTAAACGAGGCATTCCTTTCGAAATGTCAATGGTTCACTCGCCGCTAGGGGGTGATGATCTCTGAGAAACATGAACCAATGTCTATATATGATTTGGATCGATTTTATACTTTTGTTGACATTTAATGAGACATTTGTATAATTAAATGGAAGAGTTGTAAATAAAAGTCTCTAAGTCTGTTTAACCAGCTCTCCATAAAACAAACCAAAAGTACAATACAATTGTTTATGGAGATCTGGTTAATCAGACTTATGCTGGGTACACACCAAAAGATAATCGGGCTGATTTTGGGCCGATTTCCCCCCTTCCGACAATCCTAGCTATGTCCCGATTATCTTGATGGTTCTAAAGATTATCTTATCAGATTTTCCTGTGGTGTGAAGTGTGTTAAGAGTGTCCGAACCTGCTCGGAAGAACGTCGGAGCCGTCCCGATCGTGAATCGTAAATATTCAACATGTTGATTAGCCTACAATCCCGATGTGTGGGGGGAACCCCGAGGACAAACGCGCGCACACTCACGTGAAACGAAATAATATCCAATCCGAAAGCATGCTGAGAGATGAAATAGTCATGAACTGTAAGAAACTCCGACTATAAAAACAATTATTTAAAGTTTATTTAATAAGGCAATTTCAAAGATAATATCTATTTTCCAAGAGACATCTGAGAACAACAATTATAAAAAAAAAACATAGCACTGTGATTTTTATTTTTATTTTTACCATTACTCACCTCTAGCTCACTCTGTAACATCAGTGTTTCCCACACATAGTCTAGACTAATTTGTGGCGGTGCGCCACAGAATCAACACCGGCCGCCACATATTGCGCGTCATTATTCATTAACTTTGTAACTCTATTCAAAACACGCAGCGTATTCGTTCATTTCCTTTCCCTGCTCTCTCTCCATCTCTCTGTCACTCATGTGTCTCTCTCTCTTTCTCTCAAACCTGCTTTTGATATGAAACTTGAAAGTCTAAACTTTTAAAATTGAATATGAAATTCAAACAATAAATAGTTTTGGCGCTAATGTGGCATAACAGTTAAAGCCAGAGGCGTGGACATGCTCTCTCATCTCCCGGCGCCGCGCGCGGTCACGTACGTGGTTCACGGAGCGCGCAGTTCCACACAAAGCTGCGCTGATACATTTGAATACATAACAGCTTCACATCACTATACAGGTATTTGCAGCAAGTTTTGGTAAACAGTACAGCATAGTTTGCATTGATTATTACGTCAACCACATTTACAGTATCATTTTATTATGGAGAGTGATGATATACGCAACATTGTTACATTAATGTTAATGTTTTTCTTGTATTTAGCCCTCAGGTATTCCTTACTAATTGATCACACTCATACTTATTGGTGATCAAATGTGACCATACACCTTTTTACATGATTTTTCAATTAAATAAATGTTCTATATTTTAGTTTAATAATATTTATTGAATATTTTGAGGATATCTTTTGGCACTAAACAGGCCGACTATTTGTGCAAAAATGATGGTCAATTAATGACCACTTAAAATATTTTTTTTGTTTATTATTTATATTACAATTAGTGTAGTAATTAATGTTAAAATAGATAATTCCAATGCAAAGAGGCAAATTAGAGTCATTTTGTGGCTGGAAAAATAATATATATATTTTTTATTTGTAATGCCATTACCCATCAGGTGCCTGAATGGCTCTTTAATACATATACATGTATCTAGTCTGCTTACATATCATAACTGCTTACTTATTGTCACGGAACGCTCAACCACGCCTCCTCCTGGTTTCACCAGATCTCTCTCTCCTGCGTATTAAGACTGCTTTTCCCTTCCTTGCTCCTCTGCTAATTATTAGTTCATTATTATCACCTGTGGACCCTCAGCTCACCTTTATCTGGACTGCTCTGCTCATTGTTCATTTGTGAAGTCTTGATTTACCCTTACTCTGCCTCTGGCTTATTCCTTGTGTTTGAACTTTATGACTGCCTATCTCTGTTGGCTTACCTGTGTGAATAAAGTCTTGCAAATGGATCCGAACGCTTCAGCCTCTTCGTCACAGAAGACTTCACCAAAACAGGATCCAGCAGATTTTCATCGACTGGCCTCCGAGGTATCCTCTCAAGCTGAGGTGCTGCTCACTCATCAACAACAGCTGGTGAAATTAACAGCTCTCACCGAGGAGCTTGTGAGATCGGTCCGAGCCCTTACCCCGCCGAGCGCGGCTGAGAATCCATCTGCACCTGCAGCCGTTCCCCCCGCCGTGAGTAACAATTCAAACCATCCAAAATTATCCCTTCCCGAGAAATTTGATGGCTCACCTTCTGCCTGTAAGGGATTTCTGTTGCAGTGCAGCTTGTATTTCAACCAGCAGACACAGTCCTATTCCACTGATGCGAGCCGAGTTTCCTTCATATGTTCCCTACTCACCGGTCGGGCTCTGGAATGGGCTACTGCGCTCTGGTCTGGAGGTCAGCTCTCTTTTCCCTCTTATAATGAGTTTTTGACCCAATTTCGAGAAGTATTTGAACACTCAGCAGGAGGAGAGGATCCAGGAGAACTTTTGCTTAAGTTACGGCAGGGAAGGTCTACCGCAGCAGACTACACACTCTCTTTTCGGACCCTGGCAGCCCAAACTGGATGGGAGGAGGAACCTCTAAAGCTCCTGTATCGCAAGGGATTGAACCCGGATCTCCAGGGAGAGCTGGCATGCCGCGACGACGGTAAATCCTTGAATCAAATCATGGAGCTCGCTATCCGCCTCGACAACTTGATTCGCTCCCGACGCACACCTCTCAAGACCAGCTTCTTTGAGTATGCTTCCTCTAACGCGGAGTCGGAGCCCATGCAGATTGGTTACACACGCCTCTCTACGGCGGAGCGGGAGAGGAGACGCCGTGATCATCTCTGCATGTATTGCGGAGAGGCGGGACATCTGAGGGCCACATGTCCGGTTAACCCAGTGCTCAAGAGGTCTACTGCGGTGAGTTCGAATCCCTCTTCTAAGTTATTTCATGTGGATTGTTCTTTGAAGTTTAATGGACAGACTCTAAATGTAAAAACCTTGATTGATTCTGGTGCTGCTGGAAACTTCATCGATCTTGCATTCGCCAAAACTCTTTGTGTTTCTCTCCTCGCATGTGAGCCTGGTGTAACAGTGGAAGCGCTTGATGGGCGCCCCCTGGGGTCAGGAGAGGTGCAATACACCACACAACCTCTAACGCTCAGCATCGGGACACAGCATTCTGAGACCATCCAGTTATTCACGATTCATTCGCCTATGTATCCCATAATTTTGGGGCTTCCGTGGCTGGAGAAACATAACCCCCAAATTTCCTGGTCTGAAGGGAGGATATCCCGGTGGTCCGCATTCTGTCAGAGCAACTGCATGGTCGCTATCCAAGGTACTGAACACCACAGCGCTTCCCTCAAGGGAGTGGATTTTCAGAGAATTCCCCCAGATTATCACGACCTAGCTCTGGCTTTCAGTGAAGCTGAGGCTTCTCATCTTCCCGCTCACCGTGCTGGCGACTGTGCTATTGAGCTTTTACCTGGAGCTGTACCTCCACGTGGAAGAGTTTACCCGTTGTCACAACCTGAAACAGAGACCATGAGGGCGTACATTGACGAACAACTGGCGAAAGGTTTCATCACTACCTCTACATCTCCGGCTTCCGCCGGATTCTTTTTTGTCAAGAAGAAGGATGGGGGTCTTCGGCCGTGTATTGATTATCGTGGTCTTAATGAAGTGACAGTGAAATATCGCTATCCTCTCCCGTTAGTTCCAGCCGCCCTGGAGATGCTCCGTACCGCCCGCTACTTTACCAAACTGGATTTGAGGAACGCATACAACCTAATTCGCATACGGAGGGGTGACGAGTGGAAAACTGCGTTCTCTACTACATCCGGGCACTACGAATATCGGGTAATGCCATTCGGCCTTTCTAACAGTCCTTCAGTTTTTCAAGCTTTTGTAAACGAGGTGTTCCGAGACATGTTACAGCAGAGAGTTATTGTCTATATTGATGATATTTTGATTTTCTCTGATTCCCTTGAGGAGCATGTCCAAGATGTGCGAGCAGTCCTCACGCGCCTGATTGAGAACCAGCTTTATGCCAAGCTCTCCAAATGTGAGTTTCACCAGACGCGTATCTCCTTTCTGGGCTATGTCATCAGTGCGGACGGAGTCTTGATGGATGACAGCAAGGTCAGAGCAGTGGTGAATTGGCCCCAACCTTCCTCTGTTAAAGAGTTGCAGCGCTTTTTGGGCTTTGCCAATTTTTACCGCAGATTTATCCGCAATTTCAGCGTAATTGTAGCACCGCTCACCTCTCTGCTTCAAGGAGGGGGAAAATTCTTTAAGTGGACAGCGGATTGCACCGCGGCCTTTGCTCAGCTCAAGGAGAGATTCACTTCTGCTCCTATCCTCCGTCACCCGGATCCTGAGAGGGAGTTTATCATAGAGGTGGATGCGTCTAACACAGGAGTGGGGGCTGTCCTGTCACAGCGGTGTGGTAAGCCTGCGAAAATGTTCCCGTGTGCCTTTTATTCTCGCAAACTCAACTCTGCAGAGCGCAACTATGACGTGGGTGATCGTGAACTTCTGGCCATGAAGACCGCCTTTGAGGAGTGGAGACACTGGCTGGAGGGAGCTCGTCAGCCTTTTACGGTACTCACTGATCACAGAAATCTAGAGTATATCAGATCAGCTAAGCGCTTAAACGCTCGCCAGGCTCGTTGGTCTCTGTTTTTCTCTAGATTCGATTTTAAGATCACCTACAGGCCAGGTTCTCAGAATGGCAAAGCTGACGCCCTGTCTCGACAGTTCGACGGTCCTTGTGAGGAATCTAAGCCTGAACCCATTATTCCCACTACTTTAATCGTGGCTCCTGTTCAATGGGACATTATCACTGAGATCACCGCATCCCTAAGTAATCACCCCGCTCCGCCAGAATGTCCCGCGGATCGTCTCTTTGTTCCGCCCGGGTTCCGCCACCGTGTGCTTCAGTGGGTTCACTGCACTCCCAGCGCCGGTCATCCTGGTATCGCTGCTACCATACAGTTAGTTTCCAATCGCTTTTGGTGGGCTTCACTCCAGTCTGATGTCATAAAGTTTATTCATCAATGCTCTGTTTGTAACACTGTGAAATCCTCTCATCTCAAACCAGCTGGACTGTTACAACCTCTGCCAGTACCACAGCGTCCCTGGTCGCACATCGCAGTGGATTTTGTGACTGATCTACCTCCTTCCCAGGGGTTTACAACTATTCTCTCCGTGGTGGATCGTTTCTCTAAGTCCTGTCGTTTCATTCCTCTGACCGGTTTGCCCACGGCTTTACAGACAGCCGAGGCTCTTTTCAACCAGGTGTTCCGTCTCTTTGGTCTGCCCGAGGACATTGTCTCTGACCGCGGTCCTCAGTTTACCTCCCGTGTCTGGAGAGAATTGTGCTGCAAACTAAATATCAATGTCAGTTTAACTTCTGGTTACCATCCTCAGGCCAACGGGCAGGTCGAACGTCTAAACCAGGATTTGATTCGATTTCTGAGAACTTACTGCCACCAGAATCAGCAGGACTGGAGTCGCTTCCTGGCCTGGGCTGAGTATGCCCAGAATTCTTTGTTAAAACCTGCCACTGGTCTAACCCCTTTCAAATGTGTTTTAGGGTTCCAACCTCCCCTCTTCCCGTGGGCTGGGGAGCCATCCGACCTCCCAGCAGTAGATGCGTGGCTTCAGCGCAGTGAGGCCACCTGGGATGCTGCTCACGTCCACTTGCAGCACGCCATACACCGTTTCCAGCATCATGCAGATCGGAGGAGGCGCGAGGGTCCTCGGTACCGACCCGGTCAGTGGGTGTGGCTCTCTGCACGAGATCTCAGGCTCAAGCTCCCAAGCAAGAAACTTTCTCCTCGTTTCATCGGACCATTTAAGATCCTTCGTCAGATAACTCCTGTTTCTTTTCGTTTGGAACTTCCTGCTCATTACAAGATCTCACCCACATTTCATGTGTCCCTTTTCAGACCCGCTGTCGCTCCCAGGAGAGAGAGGAGCCGGGAGGAGGTCGCTCCTGTGCAGACTCCTCCCATTGAAGTGGACGGTTCGGAGGCTTTCCGGGTGCGAGAGATCCTGAACTCCAGGCGTCACGGCGGGGTGTTGCAATACCTTATCGACTGGGAGGGGTACGGTCCCGAGGAACGCTCCTGGGTCAGGTCTCATGATATCCTGGATCCTACATTAACTGCTGCTTTTCACCGACACCACCCAGATCGACCGGCTCCAAGACCCCGTGGTAGACCCCGCCGTCGACCAGGTCCTCGCTTCCGGAGCCGCTCGCAGGGGAGGGGCTCTGTCACGGAACGCTCAACCACGCCTCCTCCTGGTTTCACCAGATCTCTCTCTCCTGCGTATTAAGACTGCTTTTCCCTTCCTTGCTCCTCTGCTAATTATTAGTTCATTATTATCACCTGTGGACCCTCAGCTCACCTTTATCTGGACTGCTCTGCTCATTGTTCATTTGTGAAGTCTTGATTTACCCTTACTCTGCCTCTGGCTTATTCCTTGTGTTTGAACTTTATGACTGCCTATCTCTGTTGGCTTACCTGTGTGAATAAAGTCTTGCAAATGGATCCGAACGCTTCAGCCTCTTCGTCACACTTATTTTTAGGTTTTGCATTTAAATACATATTTATGATCAAACACTAGATTTCTTTAAATGTGAAATTTTAAAATGTTAACAACTTACATCCTAATATTTTTAATGATACTTATATAAGCACACACAAGTGAATATTAATGAACGCAAGAAAATATAATTTAACATAGTGCTAAAAAGGCAAACTTTCCTTATATGTACAGTAGGCTATATGAATATACGATATTTGTGCCAATCACCGCCATGCTTATTCTGAAGTCTCGTGAGATTTTGCGAGATTTCCTGTGTTTACAGTCGGGACTCTGGTTGAACATCTGTTTGTGTGTGGTGTGCTGTCTTTGTCACATCATGGCACACCACACACTATAGGAGCAAAACGGTTAAATCTAGGATTATTTGTCCTCATGTTTGTGGTCTATCACATTTTGAAAATCTTATAAGATGTAAAAAATCTTTTGGTGTGTAGCCAGCATTAAGAGACTAATATTAACAACTCTTCCTTTTAATTATACAAATGTGTTGGGTACATACTCCAGACAGTGCACAATTGTGAGGGGGTGAATTTTTTTTTATAACTCATTTGTTTACATTATATAAAGCCTTAAAGGTCCCGTTCTTCGTGTTTTTTTGAAGCTTTGATTGTGTTTACAGTGTGCAATGTAACATGTGTTCATGTTTCGCGTGTAAAAAAACACAGTATTTTTCACACTATTTACTTATCTGTATACCGCTGTTTCCACTGTCCTAAAAACGGCTGGTGATTTCCTAGTTCCCTCCTTCAGAAACACGTAACGAGTTCTGATTGTGCAAGCGGTTCCTGTGCTGTGATTCGACCACAGCTTAGCGCACGTGAAAGCGGTTCCTGTGTTGTAATTTGACAGCAGCTTAGCGCACGTTGGAAAGGTCACGCCTCTTAACGGAGAGATGTATGCGTTCAATAATCTCTACAGCGTCCCTGGGAAAGCCAAACAAAGGTGATTTGACTCCTGGATGAAAATAACAGCGTCTCGATGACATGGCGATAAACACACTCAACGCAACAGTTCCTTTTCTCCACGCGACCGTCCGCTTCTCCACGTGGGACAGCAACAAGACCGCGCCCCCTTTTTCGCGTTTCTTTGTGGGCGGAGGTTAGTCTGTTCTACTGCTCTACTGACGTAATTAAAGAAGGAAGTACCAGGATGTAGTCCAAGCCAGCCGTTCGCTGTAGGCTTTGAAAGGGAACTTCTGTTAAATAAAATATCTCGCTTGGCATTGAACTTTGAGCTTTATAATTTTACAGGTATTATTTATGCTCTAACAGCAACATTACACACTAACTAAAGTTTGAACAATGGAATCGCGAAGAAGGGGACCTTTAAAGCTGCCACTTTGAGTGACAGGTGGAAAGCGATTTATCTGCTGTCTGTTAGTCATTGCGTCATCTCAGCTCCACCCACGTCCCGCCTTTTTGGCCATTTTCTGTTAATATCCGGGAGTGACGTGCTGCCAAGATTACGCTTCAAAACTGCTACAGTCTATGGTTGAAAAGCCTCAAGTAGGCTAATGAACCTTTTTTCGATACAGTTGAGGGGAAAGCCTCTGTGCTTCACAAAGCTTAATTTCACCATCACTAGGCTATTACAATAAAAAATACATTTTTTTACACACTAATCTAATCACAACGCATGCATCATATGTTTGGTCAGAGGTCACTTTCTCGTGAACACGTACGGACATGGCCGGAAGCCAGTGGTTATAAAGTAAATGTATGGATATTTTTATATATAAAAAGCATTGCTTTGCTTCACAATGCTTTTATTAACCAATTGGTGTCGTATGGATTACTTTTATGATGCATGGATGTGCTTTTTTGTAGCTTAAAAAACTCAGGCACTATTCAATACCATTACAAAGCTGGGAAAAGCCAGGATATATTTAATAGGCCTATAACTGAGATTGTGTTAGGCTGAAAGAAGTCACATACGATGGCTTGTGGGTGAATAAATTATTGGATAATTTTCATTCTTGAATTAACTATACCTCTTTCCCTCTGTGTGAAGCACTTTATCAGCTTGTGGTTTTTTTTTTGTGTGTGTGTGTAAATTAGCACTTTTAAAAAGCTGTTCATAATAGGAAGACGCTCTTCACCTACAAACTAAACACACATCCACTTCCAATAGTCGAAAACGCATTTAACCAGATTGCTTTCATTGTGTAAAGATGGGACACTCGCTTGCCAGACGGGATTTAAACTTTGTCGGCTGGAGGCCCAAGTTTAGTTTGAGGACGACCAAGCACAATTTTCTCTCACCATGTTTGGCTGGTCTTGCAGCTATCAGAGCAGACGATGGAGAGCATATGTGAATTTTGCGTATTATGCTCAACTGAAAAAAAAAAAAAAAAAAACACACAAACAAATAACCTACCAGATTTATCTCAGCTGCTCAGTGTACCCAAACACACAAATGAACTAGAGGAAATGACTAGCACCATTTTCTCTAGTACATTAGAAACGGTTGCAGCGATCAGATTAAAAAAGGTGAGAGAGAAAAGTACAGCACCGTGGTACAACAATATTACTATCGCTATCAAGAGATGAAACTCGTAATCTAGAGCGCAAATGGAAACAAACACATTTAGTCTTTAGAATCGTGTGGAAAGACAACACTTCCCATTATAAAAAGGCTCTAAAAGCAGCCAGGGCTGAGCATTACCATAAACTGATAGAAAATAACCAAAACAATCCCAGGTTTTTTATTTAGTACAGTGGCCAGGTTAACAAATAAACGCACATCACCTGAACAAAATATTCCAGTACAGTTTAGTAGTAATGACTTTATGAATTTCTTCACTAATAAAATTGAAAACATCAGAAATACAATTATAAATGTACAACCTTTGACAGCGTTTTACGATTCAGCCTCAATTATCACCCCTGAAGAACAACTGCAGTGCTTTACAACTATAGGACAGGAAGAGGTAAATAAACTAATCATTGCTTCTAAACCAACAACAATACCAACTAAACTAAAGAGTTGTTACCTGTAGCAGAAGAGCCTCTTCTCGATATTATTAATTCATCTTTAACTCTAGGTCATGTCCCAAGACCGTTCAAGATGGCAGTTATTAAACCTCGCATTAAGAAACCACAACTAGATCCAAATGAATTAGCAAATTACAGACCTATTTCAAATTTCTGCTCAACTATGCTCTAACTTACAAGAAAATGATATCTATGAAAAATTTCAGTCTGGATTCAGAGCCCATCATAGCACAGAAACTGAGCTTGTTAAAATCACAAATGACTCTTAGCTGCTGACCAAGGCTGCATCTCAATACTAGTTTTACTTGATCTTAGTGCAGCATTTGACACCATAAATCATAAAATACACTTAGATTGTCAACAAAATTACACTGGAATTCAGGGACAGGCATGATCGTATCTATCAGAGCATTACCAATTTGTCTATTTAAACGGGGAACAATCTAAGATAACGTTGGTAGATTATAGAGTGCCGCAAGGATCTGTTTTAGGCCCTCTGCCATTCTCAATTTATATGCTGCCACTTGGTAATATTATAAGAAAACATGGAATTAGTTTCCACTGTTATGCCGATGATACTCAGTTATATGTTTCAGCACGACCAGATGAAATCTCTAAATTATCCAAGCTGACAGAGTGTGTTAAAGATATAAAATATTGGATGACCTGTCATTTTCTCCTACTAAATTCAAATAAGACTGAGGTATTACTTATTGGACCAAAAACTGGTACACAGAATCACTTAGATTATAACTTGCATTTAGAAGGATGTACGTCATCTGCTACAGTCAAAGACCTGGGTGTTATATTATACAGCAACTTGTCTTTTGAAAATCATATTTCAAATAATACAAAAACAGCCTTCTTCCACCTCAGAAACATTGCTAAGCTACGGAACATGCTATCTGTCTCTGAGGCAGAAAAGTTAGTTCATGCATTCATGACCTCTAGACTAGATTACTGTAATGCACTACTAGCTGGCTGTCCTGCCTCCTCAATAAACAAGCTAAAATTAGTCCAAAATGCTGCAGCATTTCTTACTAGGTCAAAAAATATGATCTCACAACACCAATTCTAACATCTCTACACTGGTTACCTATTAAAGGGATAGTTCACCCAAAAATGAAAATTCTGTCATCATTTACTCACCCTCAAGTTGTTTCAAACCTGTATGAGTTTCTTTGTTCTGCTGAACACAAAAGAAGATATTTTGAAGAATGTTTGTAAACAAGCAGAGAGAGCAACCATGAGGGTGAGTAAATGATGACAGAATTTTCATTTTTGGGTAAACTATCCCTTTAAGTTTCGTATCAATTATAAAGTATTGCTACTGATAATATATTATACGATTGGCTTCATCACTCTCCACCAATCAGCTGGTGTGTGGCGGGCGTTCTGGCGCAATATGGCTGGCATCATTGGATCATCCCGGTGGGGCTGCACATTGGGGTGGTTGAGGAGATTCTATGTAAAGCGATTTGAGTATATATATATATATATATATATATATATATATATATATATATATATATATATATATATATATATTCTTTTAATTTTGATGATTATAACTGACGACTTAGGAAAATCCCAAATTAGAATATTACTCAAGACCAATACAAAGAAAGGTTTTTTAGAAATCTTGGCCAACTGAAAAGTATGAACATGAAAAGTATGAGCATGTATCATACTCAATACTTAGTTGGGGCTCCTTTTGGCTGAATTACTGCAGCAATGCGGCGTGGCATGGAGTCGATCAGTCTGTGGCACTGCTCAGGTGTAATGAGAGCCCAGGTTGCTCTGATAGTGACCTTCAGCTCTTCTGCATTGTTGGGTCTGGCATATTCGATCTTCCTCTTCCTCCCATTGAATTTCTATGGGGTTAAGGTCAGGCGAGTTTGCTGGCCAATTAAGAACAGGGATACCATGGTCCTTAAAGCAGGTACTGGTTGCTTTGGCACTGTGTGCATCTCCATAAAGTCGGTCAGCAGCAGGAAGCACGAAGTGCTCTAAAACTTCCTGGTATACGGTTGCGTTGACCTTGGACCTCAGAAAACACAGTGGACCAACACCAGCAGATGACATAGCACCCCAAACCATCACTGACTGTGGAAACTTTACACTGGACCTCAAGCGACGTGGATTGTGTGCCTCTCCTCTCTTCCTCCAGTCTGGGACCCTGATTTCTAAAGGAAATGCAAAATGTACTTTCATCAGAGAACATAACTTTGGACCACTCAGCGGCAGTCCAGTCCTTTTTGTCTTTAGCCCAGGTGAGACGCTTCTGACGCTGTCTGTTGTTCAAGAGTGGCTTGACACAAGGAATGCGACAGCTGAAACCCATGTCTTGCATACGCCTGTGCATAGTGGTTCTTGAAGCACTGACTCCAGCTGCAGTCCACTCTTTGTGAATCTCCCCCACATTTTTGAAAGGGTTTTGTTTCACAATCCTCTCCAGGGTGCGGATATCCCTATTGCTTGTCGTCTTTTGGAACACTGTCAAGTCTGCAGTCTTCCCCATGATTGTGTAGCCTACAGAACTAGACTGAGAGACCATTTAAAGGCCTTTGCAGGTGTTTTGAGTTAGAGTGTGGCACCAGGTGTCTTCAATATTTAACCTTTTAACAATATTCAAATTTTCTGAGATTTTGGGGATTTGGGATTTTCCTTAGTTGTCAGTTATAATCATCAAACTTAGAAAGAAATAAACATTTGCAATAAATCAGTCTGTGTGTAATGAATGAATATAATATACACGATTCACTTTTTGAATGGAATTAGTGAAATAAATCAACTTTTTGATGATATTCTAATTATATGACCAGCACCTGTATATGGATGATTAGGAGGCCATGATGGACAGAGGCCAATGGGCAAATTTGGCCAGGATGCTGGGGTTACACTCCTTCTCTTTATCGAAGGACATCCTGGGATTTTTAATGACCTCGGTTTAACGTCTCATCCGAATGTCAGGGTTCTGTCACTTCGGTCTAGTTTACTCTTGGTTTGTGACAGAGCCCTGACACTCCTGTATTGGTTGTCTTGTCTTGTGTGAGTGCGCAGCTTTGAGCATGCTCGAGCTGCGTGCTCTTCTGTCCTTGTGTTTTGTGTGCGGGGCGTGGTGTTCGGATCCCAGCACTTCATTCTAGTTTGGGTTTCAGTTTTGTGTTGGGATTCAGACATTCATGCTCCGCGTGTTTGTTTTTTGTCGAGCGCACGGAATGAGCATTCGCTCGTTCTCGTGCGCTCTGTCTTGTCGTGTGAGCATGCGCTCTTCTGTCCGTGTGTGTTTGTGTAGCACGCGGTTCGTGTTTACATTGGCCGCGTGCTTTCATGTTATGTTTTGTGTTGTGTAGCACGTGACTGGTGTTTTTCACTGGCTGCGTGCTTTCATGTTGTCATGTTTTGTGTGAACATGCAGCTGATGAGTTTTCATTAGCTGCATGTTCATGTCACGTTTGGTGTGAGCACATATATCTTGTCAAGTGTTTCTTTGTGCCATGTGCTCATGTCTATCGTCTAACCCCGCCCAACTTGTTTCCTGATTATTGGTTCATTTGCCCCACCTGTCCTCCCTCGTTACCCTCTTTTGTTTGTTCCCTATTTAATCTCCTTGTGTTTACAGTCCAGTGCGAAATCGTCGTCTTCTCTTCCTCATGTTTCTCTGTTCCCTGGAAGTCAAGTCTAGTCTGTTTTTCCCCCTCGGGGTAGTTTTTGTCTTGTTTTATTTTATTATCCACATTAAAGGCCCTTATTTCTGCATCTTTGAGTCCTCGCTGCATCCCTTCCACAAACCCTGACACCAAAGGACGGTGCTTGTTACAGTATAGTGTCCCCATCACTATATTGGGGTGTTAGGACCCACACAGACCACAGGGTGAGCACCCTCTACTGGCCTCACTAACACCTCTACCAGCAGCATTCTAGTTTTCCCAGTTGGTCTGCCATCCAGGCACTGACCAGGCTCAGCCCTGCTTAGCTTCAGTGGGAAACCAGTCTTGGCCTACAGGGTGATATGGCTGCTGGATAAATTAAAGAGAGAAGAGAAATAATGAAGGTATTATTGGAGCAAAACAACTGAGCAACCGCATGCTGACTCAGGCTTTGATGCCGACTCAGGCTTGCGTGTACACCCAAGTTTGGAAAACAGCATTCACATTTTCCAAACGAATCAAACTCTGATGTCAATTGAACCTAAGTGTAGTGCTAAAGTGAAAACACACCAAATTTAAATGAACTCTCCGTCATTCTACCAATAGTGCCACTCTGCCCCAACTCCACTTAATGTCACGGTTCATCAATTCATTGTCTCCTTCTCTCTGTTTGTGCGGTTGTGTTGGAGGCATGGTCACTGATTGCGGAGCTCTTCGTCTCCACCTGCTGCACTCATTAACCAGCCTTTATCAATGTGTCTCTCACCTGCACTTTCTGTCAGATCGTTTCAGGCTGTTTGTGGTGTTGTTCCCGTGTGTCTGTGTTCCTCGTGTTTCCTGGTGGTTTCCATTCCGGTTCCTGGAGGATCGCTGGCCTTTGTTCCCACTGCATCCCTGCGTCACAGCGCTGTCTGGTCTGCCTGCCTGCTCTCGTTGCCGCTGCTGTGGCTGTCTGACCTCTGATCTCCGTCTGTTTCTGCCTGCTGTTTCCTGCCTCGTTCTCAAGTGTTTATTCTGTGGTCCTTGGACTTTTCGTGAGAACTGTTCCAGACTTTGTGTGATAATAAAGGGTTTATTATATCGCTATTGGATCCTCCTGTCTCTCTTTCAGTTTACGTGACACTCAGGGCTGGCCCGAGGCATAGACACAATAGGCAAATGCTCTGGGCACCACTCATCCATAGGGGGGCCAAAATGAGTGATTTAAAAAAATTATTACTAATACTATTTTAATAATATTAATTAAGTCCCCCGACTCATCCCAGTCCACCACATCAATTTTCCCCCGCCGGAGTGCTTGAAGTGTGTCAAATATAGAACACGTAATCAGTTTAAAGGGGTGGTAAAACACATTCTTTTGAAGGCTTGACTGTGTTTGTGGGGTGCACTGTAACATGTGTTCATGCTTCGTTTTAAAAAAAATTGCCTTATTTTTCATATATTTGACCTTTATTCTACACTGCTCTGTCCCTCCTTGTAAAATGGTCTGATGCTTTCCGGGTTGTATGAAGCCAGTCCCTCAAAAATACGCGATGGGCTCTGATTGGTTAGCTGGCCCAGTGTGTTGTGATTCGTTAAACGCCTAGTGCACGTATGTCGGAAACGTCACGCCCCTTACCTTTACCGGAGGCTGTGCTTTGGTCAGTGTTAGAAACAACGGCGTCAATAAAACCATATGAGCCCGAATCAGACCCAGAACATTTGAGTGAAGATGATCGAGCAGAACCTGTTCAGTCCTCAAGAGTAAAGACTGCGGATCTATAATGATCGCTACTGAATGGCACTTTAACTTTTGTATTTTTAGAACGATTATAGCCAAATATCTGTCGCAAGAACTAACCCAAAACAAACACTAAGCACTGGCTTAAACTAGTAAGTTAGCCAAATCACACACAGAACCATGTTTAGCATGCCTGTAGATAAACAATACATAAAAGCTCTAATCAAAGAATCATTTACACTAATGCCAGGTTCGCTGTTGAGATTTTAACGTTAGGTGTTTGTAACGTTAGGTGTTCGTCGGATAACGTTAAGTATGAATGAGCATTTAACAGACTGGTTTGCAGAACAGTGTTGTCATCTGTTTACTTCCTTGCTACAACCTATTACAGGAAAACACATCGATGAAATATAAATCAGACTTACAGGTTGTGGCCCGTGAACAGCTTCTGTTTGTAAATCCAGCTTTCAGGACAAGCCGTTGTGCATATCCTGTATTGAACTCGCAAAGTTTGTGGAAGATTGTGTTGTCCTCCGTGAAATGTGCAGCGCGCGCGGCGTGCATCCACGCACCGGCAGTGTTTTTTTCACGCAGCTGACGTTGTGCAAATCTGGTATTGAAATCACGAAGACGGTGGATGTTTTCCTCTGTTAGATGTGCTGCAGGGAGCCCTGCGCGCGCCTGATTCCCCGCTGACTCAAACACACGTGCATATAACATGTTGTATGTTAAACTCTGCAACGCACCCCCTTCCCAAGGAAGGCTGAACAGAGCAAGTACCCCAGACCTGCAATCCGGATGAAAATAACAGCGTTTCTTCGGCATTGCGGCAAAAACACAGCATACTAACGCTTCCCCGCGGCGATACAAAATTGCCTCGCCCCCCTTATTTCATATTCCCCGGAGGAGGGGTTTATGTAAATATTGGGCCTGGTGATGTCAGCAAAACCTGGGTGAATGTGTAGTAGTCCCTAGCGGCCGTTTGCTGTAGTCCTTAGAAACTGATTTCTTTAAAAGCAAATATCTCCCTTTGCTTTAAACTTTGAACGTTGTAACTTTGCAGATGTTGTTTATGCTCAAGCAGCAACATTACACGCTAGCTAAAGTTAGAATAGTGAAATCGTGGTTTACCACCCCTTTAATGTTGGGAATGTGTTGTGTCACGTCGTCCCTTCGCCACATCCAATGTAGACATCCAATTGCTTTAGTGTAAGGGGGCTTAACACACTCAGAAGAGGACCTGGCCTCTCAAGCCAGGTGTAGACACGCTGAAAGTTGCCAGATTGTGACGGATGGCCGAATTCACACAAAACAGTGACAAAAAGGTTGAAGCCCTCTGATTCAGGGAAGAAGAGGAAAAAGGGTGATAATGAGTCAAGTCAACTTTATTCAAAAAGCTCTTTTTACAATGTAGATTGTTTCAAAGCAGCTTCACAGTGTTAAACAGGAAAATAATGCAACAGAATTTGATTCGGCTGTAGCCTACAGCTGCTCTGGAGAAAACGGTGATGTCATTAGCTCATTTCAATTATCATACAGTGACAATGTGGAAAGATCAGTAATTTAGTTGATGTAGTTAATTTAGTTTAGTAATTAAATTTATTTGGATATTTAGTTGAAAATTTAGCAAGCCAAGCCAAAGTGGCAAGGAACCAAAACTCCATCAGTGGCATAATGGAGAAAAATAAACCTTGGGAGAAACCAGGCTCAGTCAGGGTGCCCGTTCTCCTCTGGCCATTTAACAGTGTATAATTATTATTCTGGCAATTTTACAGGTCGGAGGTCATATTAGATTTTTTTATACTGTTGTCTGAGGTCAACTTATGACGTTTGTGTGGTTTCTACATTCAAAAACATCATAATGAATAAGTAATAGGCTATTTTCTGCCTTGGTTTTTGATAGCGTCTGGGGAATCGCTCACAGGACTCGCAAAATATCTTTATCAAACAAACACAATGATTCATCTCTCATCCACCCGCGATTGATTGGAATGTTATTTTTTTATTACTTGGTCGGCCTGATATAAAACCGCGAACCGTATACACACATGCGCACACGCAAGAAGGGAATGTTATTTCACTATTTAAGATAGCCCGTCGGCCTCACTTTGACAGCAAATATCTTTACATCTGAGGCGTTTAAAGACTCCATTTGTCCATTGCTTATTTCTAAACAAACACGACAATGTATAAAATGCTCCATTACCTTGTATCTTACACTATCGACCCGTGAAGCCGTTTTTGTAAAAAACGATTGCGTCATAGTCGCGCTGTACCGTATAGACCCGAGGAGAAGCTCGCAGGCAATCTTTTACTGTCTATGAGGCAATCGGGGGGACGTGGAGGCATAAAGTCCGATAAAGTTAAGGGAGAAGCATCTCAAGAAGACCATAGAGAGCCAAAAGCAACTGATAAAATAGTTCAACAACGTGATTGAGATTTCACTTTGCACAACTACTAGAGGACTTACAACTGTCAGACAGGTTGCTCACGTCACATCTACGTCGTCAAGCTCAGTCTGAGGCTGCGCAGTACGCTCAGCCATCAGGAAGTGAGTGCTTCTACATGACTTTAATTTTTGGGGTCGCTGTGTCCATTTCTTTTACTGTCTATGGAAAAACACACAGCCCCGGGGCGTTGGGCTTCAAAAAGTCAAGTCCGAGCCCTGGCCCATAACGTTACAAGTCTGATCACGAATGAAGCAATAACACTTCAAATAGAGGATTCTCCAGCCTGTGACAGCGTGCTAAGGTATGTAATCAATATATTTCAAACGATCTGTAACAATGCAATAATAACACATATAAAAAACATGTTTTACTCACACAAGTGTGTGTTACACCATTCCTGTCGGATCCAATACAGAAGGCACAGCATTGTGCTTTAATCTCAATATGTCTGCAAATCCAGTCTCGACCTGTATCTTGTTTACAATCGATTCCGTGGTGAAATGAAGCGAACAAATGCGCAATGTCTTACGCACGTGAGCTGGAACCGGCATGTTTTTTGCTCGGTACACTCTAAAAAAAAAAGGTTCTATATGGCACCAAAAATGGTTCTTCGTCGTAATCATAGGGGAACCACTTTTGGTGCTATATAGCACCATATCTAAGCATGTTCTGTATATGGTAGCGGTGCTATATAGCACCTTAGTTAGCGGTGGTATATAGCACCTAAGTCAAAGAACCGGTGAAGAACCTCTGAAGAACCACTGAAGCACCAAAATTGGTGCTATATAGCACTTAAAAAGGTTCCCCTATGATTACGAGCCAAGAACCATTTTTGGTGCCATATAGAACCTTTTTTTTTAGAGTGTAGCGCAACCTGTTTAGCTCCACGAGTCGGTGGGCGGCGCTTCTGCATTCTATGACGTCATAGCCAGGCACATTCTGAGATCTCTCGTTTTCTGGGCCTGGTGTCAATAGAAGCTTTTCTTTGACTAACAAGGACGTTTTCAGCTCTGAAACTTACAGGATATTCTTATATCACAATTAACTTTTATATATCAAAGGCTCAAGGGAAAGTTGATTTCTCAATTCATCACCCCTTTAATGGGAATATTCGAAAGATCGGAGTCATCACGACGGAGACGGGTTTATTGAGGATGCCGTGTCGATGAGGTAATTTCAGCGAGAGTCCAATTGACACGGTCTCTCTGACACTTCAGGGATGTGTTGGTCATGTCTGGGTGCAGGTCCACCATCTGATCTGGATACAGCCCGGATCCGGCTGACTGCAGCTAAACCTCGGAATAAACAGAGAAACTAACATTAGCATAGATGCCATTCTTTTTATGATGTAACGAGTACATCAGGTGTTATGGGAAGTGTTTCCGGTTCCAGCTGACCTAGTTAATTCAGCCTAACAATCATTTAACTGATTTGAAAAATATAAATTTAAAATGTTTTACGTGTATGCCATAGTAAAAAGATGTTTTAGTCTAAATTTAGACTAACAGTGTCTGCTTCCCGAACAATGCTAGGAAGACTGTTCCAAGTTTAGGTGCTAAATAGGAAAAGGATCAACCACCGCAATAGACGTGATGGAGTATAATGATAGAGGTAAAGTGATGTAATGAATGAACCGTTTATCTAAAAAATACTCTAAAATACTAATATTCGCTAAATAAATGCAGTTACTTTTTAACTTACACTTCATGTCAGCAGCTGTTATGGGTTCTCCAGAGGCCCCAGACAGTGAGATGTCAGTTTTTTAAACACATGTAATGTCACTTTTTTAATAATGTTTTTACTCAACAGTTGTGCAGTTTTAGAGGGATATATGGCATTTTTAATTAGTCATGGTAATTATATATGGGTTTATTTAAAATATCAACATTATATAAAATTCACATTAAAGAAGACTCGTTTCATTCATGGTGAAAACATTAATGTGCATAGTTTAGATTAGATTAGATTCAACTTTATTGTCATTACACAAGTACAAGTACAAGGCAACGAAATGCAGTTTAGGTCTAACCAGAAGTGCAATAGCAGCAAGTGCAGGATATACAACGGTTGCATAAGTGCAGGACATGGATATGCACTGAATATATATAAATAGAGAGATGGTTATTACTATAAACAGAACTGAATTTACAGGTGAATATGTACCGTGAATAAATATACAGATGGCTATTACTATAAACAGAATTTACAGGTGAATATGTACTAGGAATATAATATACAGATGGCTATTACTATAAACAGGATTTACAGGTGAATATGTACTAGGAATATAATATACAGATGGCTATTACTATAAACAGGATTTACAGGTGAATATGTACTAGGAATATAATATACAGATGGCAAATTACAGAATTTTACAGATAGGTGTACAATAATATGTGTTATTGTTGTTTCATATGTTGGTTATGTTAGTTAATGTTGGTTATATTTAGTGCTATTTGTGTTTAGGCTGTAATGTGGCGACGAAACAAAATATCATCAACACAATGACGGGGTAGAATGGGCTTTGATAATCAATAAAAGTTTTATTACAGACTCCGGGTCCAATTTTTAAAACATAACCAACATATGAAACAACAATAACACACAAACATACATAATACATCAATGCGTTACAAAAATACAACAGCACCAGTGTTTCCACAACTTAAGCTGGGTGCACACTGTGCGATTTTGGCCATGATTTGGCCATCTGAGACAAATTTTGAAATCCTAAAAGATTTATCTGATCCTAGGCTTAAATCTGAAGTTTTTGATCCTTAGTTTGACATGTGCACCGACAACCCATTAATGACTGTTGCGATCAAATTTTACCTCGGACAAAATTCTGGCAGTGTCAGAAGATTTGAGGCGCAATCCTGCAGTGTGACTTCTCCTAGGACGACCATTAAATCAAGAACCAAAAGGAACGCAGAACCTGATGACGTATTTCGTGCGACAACATCAAATCACAACAGGGAACATGTCGAAAAGAGTCAAGTGAATAAAAAATGCCAGCGCTTGTTTTTGTTGTTTGCTGAACATTGTGTCTGTGAATGCGGCTCACCGTTACCAAACGTGTCATGGATTGATGACGTAAAACTCAGTCCGTACGAGTCTCTTGCTTGCGTCCGTTTTTTGCGTCTGACTGTCGTAGAGTCTGACATAATGACAACTGAGATCCTACAGTGTGAAATGTATTAGATCGGGGATCATGTTCATACAGTCTGACAAGCAACATTCGCAGAGAATAAAAAAAAAAAAAAAAAAAAAAAAAAAAAAAAAAAAACCCACAGTGTGCAGGACCCTTTAGACTGATAACATGTAGTTCTAAACCTTGATACAAGGGGCACCAAGTAAAATCTTGCATAGGGCAGCAAACTGGTCAGGGCCGGCCCTGACTCCACCTCACTCTTAGAGCGACTTCAATTAATCTAAATGCAAAACACCCTGATGAAAAAATGTCATCAAATTATACATTCAAAATATGACTTTTAAAGTACAAGCACTGCAGAAACACAGGTACTCTTGGCATTGGGATTATGTGGCAGCACATATAATCTATATGAACAGAAATTCTCAAAATGACTACTATGACTACTACTAACTGATCAAAGTAGATGTGCGTTATTGGGGCTAATGATTGAAGAAATAGCACTGAAGGCAAAAATAGAGATAATATTGCATTGTTTCTGTCTTGGATCTTTAGCAGCTGTAATAATCCCTTCATTGCTACTATTGAAAATCCTCAGGCTCTCTTGGTTTACATGCCAGTAATGTGCCACTTTCATCAAAATTGGTATCAAGCTGAAATACAGTAAACAGTGAAATGTCGGCTGATATTCCTCAACTCTCCATGTTTTTCTTCATTTCCCATCTTCTGTTCAAATTAAAATAATAAATAATATTACTGTGAAGTCCAATTGATCATCAGCAGAGGTCAATCAGATTAGGGGACGTCCCATTAGCTGAAGCCAACACAGAAGCAGCAGCTTGATTAGTGGCCGTCTTATTACCAAGTGTTCAGTCCAGGGCCATTCGAATCAGGAAGCAACTCTTGTGAACTTTTCCACTGAAAGAAAGAAACCAGATTCAAAGAAGGAAGAACTAATGATCAGGATTGATAATTTAGTTACACAAACACAGAAATGTTTTCCCTCTAAAGTTTGCTAAATGTCAAGACCCGTGTTTTTCATTTTGAAGACAGCACAAGAGCAGCGCTCCCTTACAAAAGCTAGTTATTGGCGTTTCTGGATGAAACCATACACACACGTACACCACCTGAGACCCGATATATTCACAGTTCAAGTTCTTTGCTTACGGGTAAAAAGAAGTTTGAAATACCATTCCAGCAATATAATGTCAGACTGTACATTCACATTTATTTATAAAGCACAATTTAAAACAACTACCATTGACTAATGTGCTGTACAAAATAAATAGCCATTAAAGGGGTGGTTGATTATGATTTCACATTTAACTTTAGTTAGTGTGTGATGTTGCTGTTTGAGCATAAACAGCATCTGCAAAGTTACGATGCTCAAAGTTTAAAGCAAAGGGAGATATTTTACAGAAATCTCTTTTTAAGGACTACAACAAATGGTTGGCAGGGACTACAATGAGCTTCTTCATGGGTTACTGACATCACTAACTCTAAAATGTACATAAACCCGCCCCCCTAAAAAGATGAGTTTTAAGGGAGAAAATTATTGACTAAAGGGGGACTTTAAGGCCTTCTCAGAGATTTCAGTCTGTTGTCAATTCAGATGTTTGGTTTTTTTGCAGACAGACGGATTCAGTGCTCATAGTATCTCACCTGATAATCATAGTCCGACATCATGTTTCCTGTTTGAACAATAACAACAAACTCTTACTCTGGTCAGTTAGAACAAAAATACATGAACATTTTTAAAGATTGTTTTTGCACAATAAATCTCATATTTACATATTGTACAACCAGGAGTAATACTTGCCTTTTTGTCTTGCTTTGTTCCTGAAGCGATAATAAAATCACAACTACTACCACTACTACTAGTACTGCAAACGCAAGACAAATGCATATTCCTGCTGCAGCAGCTGGAGGCAGACCTGAATCTGGAACAGCTAAATACAGACAGTCATTATGACTACAGATTAACCGATTTTACCAATACTTCTGACATTGTATGACATTCATTTTCATGATAAATGGTGCCATCAACTGGGTTTAAGCAACCACAGCATTACCACAAAAGGGACTTTCACAGAGGGACTTTTCATAAACCACGTTTCCACCACAGGAACTTTCCCCAGCAACAGGGGACTTTTTTTTGCAACAGGGAACTTTGTGGTGGTACGCAGTGTGCGTTTCATCTGCAGGGACCAGGGTCTAAATTAAGTTCCAGGTAAAAAATTCTCCCTCAGAAAGTCACTGTTCTCGAGGTAGTACTTTTTCAAAGTTCAGGAACTTTTGGGGGTGGGACTTGGCCACTGAACATGCTGATTGGTTGAGTTCAAGCAGTATTTTTATTGGTTGACTCAGCATTTTATTTCAATCACCATTTGAAAAGTCTGTTGTGCTGCATGCAGTAAGAGTTGCTTGCTATTCTAATCAACAATGGATTTGAAAAAAATACAACCGATGGACCGACAACAAGGTTCAGACTGTATTAAGCTTATATGTGGAGGATGAAATCCAGAGCGAACTGGAAAGTCACACACAGTCCTACATCACCAGACTAATCTTCATGGTACTTTAGACCACAATGGAAACACAGACAGCAACAGGTCTGTGGGGAAAAGAAAAGTTCCTGGGACAAATTGTTCAGGGTAATTTCAGTGGGAACAGGGCTATAGTTACTAGAACTATTGCTGGAAGTACCCACTTTTTACCGTGTTTGGGTGGTTCTTAGAACTATGTGGTGGGAAAGCTAATTTTGAGCTCAACAGGAAAAAAGGTACCAAAAAAACTTAAACAGGGACAAGGAAAACTAAACCGGTTCACAGGAAACATTTACATATTTCTTATGTGACGATGATAGAGATTATCTCAATTATACTTAGTCAAAGCTCTCTTTTTTTACACAGGGCACAATGATAACATTTACTGGGTCACTAAGTATAGTAAAATATAGTTTGTTCAAGCAAAAATGCACTAAAAGACAAAAAGTTACTCACCAGTGACAGTAAGACTGAAACTCCTAATGATGCTAAATCTGCTGCTGTTAAACTGTAGTTTATAGAGTCCAGTGTCTTCAGTTCTGGTGTCTCTGACGGTTAGAGATCCAGTCTGATTCATCTCCAGTCTGTCTCTGAATCTCTCATCAGCATCTTTACACTGAACATCTGTACAGGTTTTACTAGGATCTGCACTTATTTTAGCGACGAGAATGTCATTAAAATACCATGTCATCACATCATTCAGTTTTCTTATTACAGCAGGATCTAAGGTGACAGATTCTCTCTCCTTCACTGACTTTATCCTCATTTCATCTCGTTCAGCAGCAGAAACACCTGAAACAGAAGCCATATATAATCAGAAATAAATATTCTTGCATGAGTAAGAGTAAAAAAGTATGCAGTGACAAGACTACTCAAGTAGTCTGAGATTACTTCTGATCTAATACAGAATCAAGATGATGATGATGATTATGAAGCCAATGAGACATGTAGCCAATTACCATAGGGATGTTTTCTCCCCATTATGTCCACACAAAATATGGCATGTCATCTTGCTGTACTTTTGTCAAATAAATGATGCTATCTCTTTGTTAGTAGATACCCTGACAGTATGTAACAATGACATTATTATTTAGATAACAATAATACAACATCACAAATCTAATAATATTTTAAAATAATATTACTTTATTACATAATGATATCTTCACAACATGCACATAGTAATTTATCTTTAGGGGGGGGGGGGGTGAAATTCTCAGTTTCAGTCAATCTCGAGTACCTATAGAGTAGTATTGGATCCTTCATATATTCGAAAAGTCTTTAGTTTAATCATATTTATAAAAGAAAGATACGCTGTACCAAGTCTTTCCGAAAAAAACGAGCGGCTGGAGGTGTATCATGTGGGCGGAGCTAAAGAATCACGAGTGTGCGCAGCTATTGCGCTGAGAGCGTCTGAAAGCTGTGACATCCTTAAACGTAGAAAAGAAAACGTTATCCTAAATAAACCATGACTATCAATCAGATTCAACCACACATATATGATCCAGAATCTGATCCAGAGGCTAAAATAGAACAGGAGCAGCAGCAGCAACGACTACAGCAGGACGTCTCTATGTGGTATGTACTGGAACTGTATATATTTGCTTAGTGGCTTGTCATGCGCGAGTTTTACATCATTTGTGTGTGTTTACTCATGGTTTATGAGGACATAAACCAGGTTTATAAAGACTTAAAGTTAGCAGTATCCAGCGGAACGGTTTTGCACGTCATGTTGTTTACTTGAGGTGCACTTACACGTCGATAGCTAACAAATCAAAGACATTTGAAGCAGTTTTACTCACCGCCTTCTTCCAACGCACGACCGTAAACCTTAATCGCTGGGACCGCTCCATCTTTCAGCATTTAGACGAGCTACAAATCCGGAGTTGAACCGGGCCGTAAAATAAAACGATCGTCGCAGAAATGCAAGGAACAAACAAAAACACTTGCACAACTCCGTTGCTGCTCCGGAAAAAAACCTCCATCCACTGTCCCATTAACGCTGGGTTCTTTGGGAAGCTGTGCAGGGTTGTCTTGCCCTGACAACCAAAAACACATCTTTGGTGACATTGTTGATTTCGTGAAGTCCTGTGACTGCAGCGTAAAGCCCTGACTTTTTCCCTAAAGCCGAGCAAAGCGTGTTAATGGGAGTGCATTTGCTCTCTCGGTCTGGTCGCGCACGCGCTTCCGGGAGAAGAGCCGTACGGCCCGTACAAGGACATTCCGCCCTTGAAAAAAACTTTCCGAAACCTGAAGGAGTATTTTTGACACAAAAATGTCATTTTTGACACAAAAATACTCTTTAAAACGTCTAACTTTAAAAAAATTTTAGCATAGGAATCCAAGTCTTTAACAGTGTACAAAACTCAGTATGCATGAAACAGCATTTCAATTTAAGATTGAACATTGGTCTGGGGAGTCTGCTATGTATTTTCTACTGCACAAGAGGCGTGATAAACAAGCATAATTCAAATGACTCCGTACGCAATTGGATAGTCCTTCAACCAATCAGACCACAAGAGGCGTGATCAACGGGCAACGACCCATCGCTTCTCTATCCGTCATCGTGTTAAACCCGCCAATAGCACGCCAGGTGGATAAGCCAGCCTGTGATTGGTTCCCGCAAAAGTGTAACAGAAGTAGTAGAAATTAATGTACAGGTTTCCAGACTGAGTTGCAGGGTGAAATCAAAGCGCCGTCAGATCAGGCTGGGTTTACCCAGATTACTAATACTGTATGTAAATTAAAGAAGTCATGACATGGATTTTTTTCTGAATCATATTAGGGTTTTTTTTGCACAAAAAACAAACAAATATATGCAGCTGCTGTCAGATCAAGTACAGTTGCTGCTTCATCTGTCAATAAAGGTTTCTTTGCGAACCCTCCATTACACTTTGTTTACAAAATAAAATGCTCTGAACAAACAATCCTCCCATGCGATCCGGGACTCCACTAAAATAAACCATCCATTTGTTTCCAATGCTGCCTGGGATCCTTCTAAAGCCTGTACAGAGACTCAAACCAGCTTTACCTCTTTGTTTGTCCTGTTGTCGGGAGACTCAAGTGTGCGAGTATGACAGAATCTGAACACTGTATCATCTGTATACTGTATCCACTAATTATAATAGCTTCTAATTTCTTTTGATGTGACACTCAAATCCAGTGTAGCCAAATGTCAGCCAGTGGGCAGGGACTGTGGTCTGGTGATATATATAACTACTGATCAATGTCTTGCTCTAGAGGCTGTCATATGGAAATGTATTTGCCTGTGTGATAGACTTGGTCGGCATCGTGTCATAGCTGGGGGAGTGGCGTGGGGCGGTGTCGGCGTGGGGGAAAACAGTCCATTCCCCCACAATGTAAATTAATGTGGTTAACAATATAGCCTGTATAGAATCACTTTTGTCACTCGACAGAGCAAGATCTATAGAAAAACTGAGCCGTATTGGGTCAGATTTTCCGTACAGTATCTGTGACACAATGGAATCAATAGCCAGAGGTGTCATTTTCTCATCAAAATACATGCTGCTCCGCCGACTCCCATATAGGTATGACATGCCTACTTCATAAATCACTCTTTTGATGCAGACGTTAATACAGTGTTCCTGAATTTAATGGATTTAAAGTATTACACACATTTAACGTTTTAAAAAGATCATAAAACGTGTCTTGTGCTATGAAATTGATATTTGGAGTTGACATGTCAGTGTCACAATATTATTAGAATTACTGACAATAGCAACGTTTTTTTATTTACTTTTTTATAGCAACCGTCTTCATCAAGACTGGATGATTTATGAAGTAGCCTAGCTATTGTGTAATTTTTTGTGGGAGCAGCTGCATTTCGACGAGAAAATGTACAAGTGCCGTAGATATAATGTAACTAACAGCTTGAAGCACAAGCATGAGCCCAGCCCTTCCCATCACGAAATAAAGAAGACTTTTGAATGTTTTGTACATTAATAACCTCACGCATTATGTGATCGCTCATCGTGACCCATCTCATATTGCAGGCTTGCAGACGTATTGCAGGCTTCCAGAATTGACGACCGGCTCTGTCTGTTTTATTTGGCAGTATAAAACTTCAGATCAGGGTTTTTTAACTTATTAGAGGTGCAGAACGCCACATGGCAACTTTTCGGGACTGCAAAAATAAATCTTAATCAATCGTCTAACAAGGTCTAAACCAGCTGAATGTCACTGCAAAAAAATCCTGATGTGATTTAAATGTACAAGACTTGCTTTTAATCATAATGACTCACCATTTAAAGCAATAATGAAGGTCTTTTCACTGTCGCTGCTGCCGCTGCTGATCTGTAGCTGATAAACTCCTGAGTCTGCGTTTGTGATGGTCAGAGATCCAGTCTGATGATCCAGCTTCAGTCTGTCTCTGAATCTCTCATTACCTTCATTACACTGAACATCTGTGCAGACTTTACTCTGATCTCTATTGATTTGAGCTATACGAGTGTCATTAAAATACCATCTAATTCGGTCTTGTTGGTTTGTTTGAACACCAGTGTGTAGAGTGACTGAATCTCCCTCCATCACTGACACTACATCTGCACCAACACCTGAAGAAAAGAACAGTTAATTATGAAATGTTAATATTTACCACCACAATAAAATACAGCAGCATGTTTTCCTATACTATTGTTATTTTTTATAGGTAAAGAGAAAAGACCTCTGAACGTCATTGCAAAAATATCAGTAAAACAATAATAACGTGATTTAAATGTACAAGGCTGGCTTTTAAAAATAACTCACCATGAACAGAAACACTGAAGGTCTTTTCACTGATGCTGCTGTGATTGATGTGTAGTTTATAAAGTCCAGAGTCTTCAGTTCTGGTGTTTGTGATGGTCAGAGATCCAGTCTGATGATCCAGCTTCAGTCTGTCTCTGAATCTCTCATCAGCATCTTTAGACGGATCATCTGTATAGATCTCCCAAAGATCCCCAGTGATTTGAGCGTTGCAAATGCCTTTAAAATACCATTTTATATCCTCTTTTTGTTTCATTTCAACACCAGTGTGTAGAGTGACTGAATCTCCCTCTATCACTGACACTGACGCTTCATCTGAACCTACACAGAGCAAACCTGAAAAAGGAAGTACAAGCCAAACATTTCTAAAGGTTTTTACGTTTTGTAAAAGTCCCTCAGCTATAAAAATCTTAGTCACATTAAGATCCCTCTTATTTTGAATAAAACAAATATGAATATCTTGCATATTAAGTTCTAATGTCGTTCGTTTTTGTCACTGACAAGAAGAGAGATTCTAACAAATAAACGTCTTGCCATGGTCGAGCAAACAAACAAAATGCAACCAATATGCATTTCTGTCTAATATAGCGGAAGAAAGACTAACATATGACTGCCTACTTACCATGGTCCAGCAAACACCAGAGCAAAAAGACCAAACTAAAGAGAAGCTTCATTTTCACCTTTTTCCTAAAACATATCATATTGATGTGTGAAAATCAAAAGTGACGAGAGCCGGCGAGAGCGTCAAAGTGGCTGGAAGTCATTCATTTTCAATGGGAGCCCGGCGGAGAGCTCCGGCGAGAACGGCGCGCTGCGTCTTTTGGACGATTTGGGCGTCGAGGAGAGTTGAAATCATGTCAACTTTATGGTAATGAGCTATGACGCGGTTCGGCGGCAAGCAATGGGAATATAGAAGTGCTCCGCTAGAGAGACACGACCAACTGCAGAACCGCAGAACCATATACGTCACTCACAACAGTCTGAGAGCAACAGCACCACGCCCATAGACCGTAAAAAAATATGGACGACGCGACTTCATTGACTTCCCCTGACCAAAGTTGAAGCTTTCATAGGCCCGCTCACGGCGCTGACATCTTGGGACCGAGTCTGCGCAGTAGCGATCTCGGGACCGGAGTTGCGCAGTAGAGAACAGGAAGTAGAGGCGCGATTATCAAAAGCCCGCCCACACTCTCGCAGATACAGAACAATTCATTATGTTGGTGTGAAATAAACAGTTATGGAAGTGTAGAAATTAAAGCTAAAGCTCCAATCTCCTCCCAAAAATCCAGAGAAAAGTCCGTTAGTGCCTCAGTGACAAGTTCATTCAGAGAAGCCGTCAATCTCAGCTGTCAATCATGACGTCACACCCCTCGTTTTTATAGCATCAAATAACTCACTAAAACTAAACTTATTTAAAAAACGAACACTTGAAATGAAATTATTGTAATAAAAACTGCCTAAAATGACAGAAACCATCTTTAGGAAACAATTATTTGAAGTGTAATTAAATTGTTTAGTGTGTCTCGCGCCCATTCTAATACATGGAGAGGCGGGGTTTAGGAGCTATACTGGGACCGGCCACCGGGGGGCGATCGAGGCGCGAAAGCTTCAATTTCTGACTGAAGCACTACAGGCTTGACCACGCCACAGTGACGTCACTCACAACCGTCTGAGAGCAACAGCACCACACCACGGTCTCATGCCGGAAGTGGGCGGAGCTGATTTATCTTCGTATACATTGCTCAATGCTCATGGAGCAATCATACATTGGAGCGTTTCAAACCCAAGTTTCAAACCATGTTAATAATGTCAAGTATTTTATTAATACGTTCTAATTGTAGAGAGATATAGATAGATAGATAGATAGATAGATAGATAGATAGATAGATAGATAGATAGATAGATAGATAGATAGATAGATAGATAGATAGATAGATAGATAGATAGATAGATAGATATACTCACTTTTCATTAATAGTACATAGTTAAATCATAAAAATACACACATTACACATTGAATATATATATAACGCAAGTTATATATGTAATGTAAATTAATATATATATATATAAAATGTAAGTTTATATATATATATAAAAACCCCATTGCAACGTTTTGTTAAGGATTTTTAAAGTAAAAAGTTTCTATTTATATTATGTCTTTAAAGATTATATTAGATCAATTGAACATAAAGCTTAAAACACTAAAAATGAAAACAAAGATTGAGCATTTGAACATTTATTTATATGACAAAATATTTTTTACTCAAGCATTTCAGAATGAACCTTTTTTCATAGTACATAAAACACATTACACAATTCTACACTGGAATGCATAATTCAAGCAGATTCAGATTAATCAAATCCTAAAACAACACACAAATTATTTACTTCCCCAAAGGCATCATATACTAGCTGGGGTTTGCTTTAAAAAAATACACAATCAGACCAAAGAGAATATATTGAACTAGGTTCAAAGTTATTGCACAGCAGGTACATGACAAATTAAATCAAATGAAATCTCCATAAATATACAATTAATTCTGAGACTCCTTTAGTCCAAACACTTAAAAAATACTAAAGGCTCTTTGGCAAGTTGTTGGTCAACCATTTCAGCCTGTGAAAGTTGAAGGGCTTTTTCCTGGTCTTCCTCTTTCAATTTCAGAAAGCACGGCTCCTCCACGAAACCTCTGAAAACGTTTGGTAGTTCACCTGCAGTGCAGAGGTCTTCTGTGATCCGTGGCTCCTTCATGAGAGAAGGGTACAAAAAATGGGATGAAATGTTGGAAGTTTTTTAACAATCTCGTGTGTTGAAGGATGTAGCATGTATAATAGTTTGTAAAAAAGTTTTGAAATTCAATTTTCCTCATGTCTATATTTGTGACAAATCATACCCTGTCACAAATCAAATTAATTAACCATTTTCAGTTCAAAATGTATACAGAAATCAAAGGCAAGCTTTCACACTGTGCTTATCGTCGTTCTAAACACACTTTTAACCCCGGGTAAAGTAACATTTCACACTTTTATATTTACGTGCTTTGGACAGTCACTGAAACACTGTGCATTCTATATAAATAATAAATTCACCGTTGGAGAGGAAAAACGTCAAATGCTGACAGAAAACGCAACAATTGCAGTGAAGAAGAGACCATTTTAATTATTTTATAGTCTGAAATGTCCATTCAGGATAAACTTGTAATACGAGGACATGCAAAGCTTGAGCATTTATGTAAACATATTGTGTGCAGTGTTCATCCAATCAGTGACACTGCAAATAAGGATGTTATCCTATGGCTTAGTACAGTACAGTGTGGAACGGCAGTGTATGAATACCCAGGATTAATTGTTCATCTCAGGTAAATGATGATCAGTGTGAAACAAGATATCCCAGGATTCTGTATACCCGGGGTTTACTATTTCAAGTGTGAAAAGCCCTCATGTTTTTCATCCTAATGAAGAGAAGCTCTTATTTTTAAAAAAATGTCTTACTATTAACATGAATATCCCACAGTCAATAGAGCCGACCAACTGTTGTGGAACAGTCTAAAACAATAGAACATTATTAAGTTATTCCTGGAAAAGATGTGACAGATATAACAACACACTATCTGTATAAGTAGCTTATGTCTTTAGCCTTTTAAAACTAACCTTGTTTTTGATCAGCTTCCATTGTCCTGTGCTGGGGTGAGTCTGCTTGTCAATTTACTGCAACATAATCAAACAGAAATATTATATATAATGTAACCATAAAAATTGTACAAGAGAGACAAGTTTCATTGTTCTCAAGCAAAAATGACCACTTACTGCAAATTCAGAATATAAAAGAAACTTTCAGAACGTCATCCAAATGAACAATATCTATATTTGGCAATTCATATCACATGTTTGGTTGTGTATTTGATTTGATTTTAATAGGACATATTCAGACACATGAAATATTGTTTGTATTGTGTTAGCTTAAGCACATTGTGCTTATATATAAATATATCTACTTGAAACTTTGAAGATGAGATGACATTTTTGACCAAATCATGCAGAAAACCAACTAATTCTAAAGGGATAACAAATAAATCCTATTTCTTGCCACTCAAAACATTCATACCTTCATGGACAGCTGCTTTTTGAAGTGAATTTGAAGGTGTGCATTCAACTAGTGCCATCTGGTCAGTTTAAAAACACTGGGCAGTGAAAACTGTTGCAGAATGTCTTGCATTGATGAAAATGAAGTAAAGCTGAGCCTCTCCAAATCGTAATTTGCCTCTATAAATTCGAAAGAAATCCACATAAAACACATTGGTCAGTATCAGAAAAGGTAATTAAATAAAAAAATACAGCGCCAACAACAAAGTAAAATCACAAACAATAAATATGTAACTTAAAGCAAGACCATATCAACAGATGCGAGAGACATCGTAAAGCTCGTTTAAAAAAAGATTAGAGCCACGTGCTGTATAAAGTGTTAATACAACAACTATGGATCAAAAATACAACACAAATAAACTTGATAGATTAAAACAACAACACTAAAACAACTGTTTACCGTATTCTCTTTTTCCGCCATGCCGAATGTTGTTTTCGTTAACTCCGCCCACTTCCGGTCCTCAGACTGTTGTGAGTGACGTCACTGTGGCGTGGCGCTGTTGCTCTCAGACTGTTGTGAGTGACGTATATGGGTTCTGCGGTTCTGCAGTTGGTTATTATTGGATCGCCTGGATCTCACAACTCCGAAAACGCCAGATAAAATGCTCAAATAGGCACTCTTTTTATAAATTAACCACATATTTGAGCTTTAAACAACTATATTATCGCCTGAAAAAGTCTTAAAACTACGTTTTGTCACACATTAATAGTAGTATTTTTTACCAAAAAGATGTCAAGTGACCGGCTCATATAGGCTCATATATCCATGACGCGAATTTGCGTCTGTTGTGTAGTTGTCACATGCGAATTTCACGCGCGATTCACGCAAATTTCACGCACGAATGAAGCGAGTAAACTCAAAATGTTCAAGCGTCCACCTTCGCGCGATAAGCGTGAATTATTCGCGCGAATCGCGTCTGGTGTGAACGCCACATTAGTCTCAGCCTCAAACGCCACGCCCAACTGTGATTGGTTGCTTTACATGTCAGTCCTCTTAGGTGGTCCTTGACCAATGAAAGCTGCAATGTAGAAGGTCTTCGCAAGACTAGGCCACATCTGACATGTAGAAAGTCATTCACCCCAGTGGGAACCTATGCAAATTTTAAAAAAGATTTTATCACAGTTTTTTTGTCTTTACATTATAACTGAGCCCCTAAACCTGGCATTGTAAAAAAAATATGAGATGGGAGGAAAAATTATTTGACTCAACCTCACTAGGATGCTGCCAAATGAGAGGAATTTTTATTAATAATGGTAAATGCGCCCTCCTGTGACCAGTGTGCGCCTCTGACCAATGTATTGATGCCAGTTTATGCCAATTAAAGCCAATTTTAGCTCTTCAGATTACAATAGCCTATGCTTACGATAACAAAGTTGACATCCACGAAAAAGAAACTGAATAGTTGACATGTTATGTCAGACTAAAACTGCCTGCATCATGGCGTGATCATGATACACATTTTTTTTCTTCTTCACCTTTTTATTTCTTAAACAATCAATTTTAGCTTTTCATTATTGCTTAGAGAACCATTTACTCCTATAGGTACCGTTTTTCACCTTCACAAATTCCCAGTATGGCACACAATATCACGTCACTTTCACTTTCTTGTGTATTATACACTGTTGCCATCTACAGGTCATAACAGGCATAAGCCGCCCACCGATCATCGCATAACAGGACGTGACAACTACAATAGTGCGTCAGTTTTAAAATTATTTATAACTCAATGATCAGCTGTTATTTCTGATAACACAAACATACAAATATTTTAGAGACACTCAGATTCCAGCTGTTATGAATGAATCATATGTTTTAATAATATTTATCACATAAACATAGAAAGATTTTTCAAGTTCATTTCCTTGTTTCAGAAAAGAAAACACAGTATTTATGTGGGTTTTACGTCAAGGCACTTTTTCCCTTTGCTGATGTAGAGATAAGGAACACAGACATAGTCCAAAAAAAAACTCAGTATTTGTCTAACTCGAACAGCTTATTAAAAATAAAAAAATAAACCTTTAGTGTTAGGAAAACTACAATATTCACATCCACTTCTCATTGGTTTATGATCAAACCTGTGGTAAAGGAGTTTAGCAAATATTAGCTTTGACACTTAAATTACTTTTCTTTAAATATTTATCTGACATAAATAAAATCATCCTCTATGTGTTTCTCAGGTCTTAATCTCACATGCCAACAAATAAAATGAACGAATCAGCACCTCATAATATATCACAGATGTTTGTTCACAGCTTCAATGACTTATTGTTGCATATTTCACCAGGACATATATATATATATATTTATATATTTATCTACCAAATGTATGAAGACTCACCATAATTGAACTGCATTGTTTTATATGTTATTATTGCTGTAACACTCCTCCATCAAGTATTTCTCAGGTTTAACGGCAGAGTAACAACGTTTAACACAGCCTGTATCATGTTTGTGTCCATTACAGGCACTGAACAGAATAAATACACTCAGCAAAGTGTTGCACCAGCTTTAAACTGAATCAATATATTTCGAAGCTAATTAAAGCTGGTTTTGTTTCCAGTGTAGCTGCTGGAGAGTGTTTTCTGATGAAGGTGAATGATTGTGTTAGTGTTTAAACTATAAACATAGGAACATATTGACACCAGTAACAGCAACACCACCAGTAAAACACAGACAGTCTCAGTAGATTCTCTTCAGTATCCCTTTCGATGAAAGTACCAAAATTATATAAATAATGTTAATGTCCTGCTTAGCAGCCTCGGCCTGAGTCTGATTCAAGGACGTGTCCTCCTCCTCAAAGGAATGGCATTCGGATCAGGTGGCGAGTTATCACAAGTTATCATCATCCTGCAAGAAAACACAGATTCACAGAAGGTAAATGTAATGAGGAGGATTAATGTTTCAGTTACAAAAACACTACAGACTTGGAATTGTTTTCCCTGTTGTTAGTACAGGGGTTTTCATTTCCTAAATATTTAACACAGTGTCTTAAGGCCAATTCACACCGCACACACAAATGCCAACAAACACGTCTGTTAGAGTTTGTTGGATCAGTGTGATACCCCTGTCGGTGTTTGTTGCCGTTGGTCGAGGTTTGTTTTCTATCGTCTGTCTGTTCAATCGGCGTTTGTGTGGAATGATTTTTCAACAAACATGAACCGTTGCCATGATGATGAGGCAAGTCCTTTGCAAAGACTGTGTAGTTGCTGGGCGTGTGTTTGTGTTCATTTGTTTTATTTAAGTTGTTGAACGTTCGCCGGTTTCCGCTTCCTTCTTCCCACACGAACGAACATTACTACATTGGTGCCGAAGCCCGGGAGGAAGGAGGGACATGCTGTCGAAGAGCCCTCGCTGCTGAGGGGGATCGCGGTGCTGAGGAGTTTGGGCAGCGCGGAAGAGAAGACTGCGAGTGGCTGCCCGAGGCGGTGGTGCTGGAGCGAATGAGGATTCGGTGGGACGGAGAGCTCGCTGCCGTGCCCCTGGGTCGAGGTGGGGTGGCTGCCGTCCTAGAGGGAGCGGAGGAGTCACCAGCGCTTGCCCTGAGCCGGAGCCTGCTGCCGTCCGCCATGTTGGGGAGGAGCAGGGAGAGCGGGACAGGGACTCGCTGCCGGCTGCCCTCAGTAGGTGGAGCCACCGCTGGCCACCAGGGGGCGGAGGAGGATCGAGCCGTAGAATGCAGTCTCGGGAGTGCCCCCGGCCTGCAAAGGGCATTGGGGGTATGTGGCGAGCAGCGAGGCTGAGGGACCGTGAGACCTGGACGAGGCCGCGCTCATCAGCGTGGATGGGCGCCACTCGTGTCTCACGGAGGAGTGACGGGAGTATAAAGGAGGAGTGACGACAGTGAAGAACGAGAGAGGACCAGGCCTGGATTTAAATTTGTGTTTTGTTTTCGTTTTGTTATGTGTGTGCGCGGCAGTCGTCCGTGAGGGGTCGGTGACTTTCATTATGTGTTCATTTGTTTTATTTAAATCGTTGAACGTTCGCCGGTTTCCGCTTCCTTCTTGCCACACGAACGAACATTACTACAGCGTGCTTAGTAAATTATCCCTGTAGTGAAAATGGTAGGTTTCTGAACAAATCAGAAGACAATTCTAGAGAAGAAGCAAGGAGATATTCGCAAGAGAACAGTTTAATCGCACATGCATAAAATCTGAGTGAGAGCAGAGCCATATTTGAAAGCGTGCATCCTGTCCATTAAGTTGTATGCTGGTAAAAGAAATCCGCGATTTGTTAAATGGATGCAATAGTCACGTTAAAAAATAATGCGCTCTCGACATTTAACGTCATTGAAACTGCCTCAAATTAACTATAAAACAAGTGCATAAAAAGTATTAAAAAGGTGTCTGAAAGCTGCAATCTTTCATTTTTATTGGTTAAAATGAATGGGGAATATCTCGTGTTTTTCCGTGGGTGCTCGAGTTTGTTGGTGTCTGTTGGGGTGGTGTGAACATGACATGAACATTGTATCGGTTATTTTTCATTACATTCTAAATCCATGTTTGTTCCGTTTGTCTTTGTGGTGAAAATTGGCCTTTAAACTGCATCAAACTTTCATCTGTACTATCCACAAGTTTCCTACGCCCCATGAAGCCTTGCGTCAAAAGTGGGAGCGTCTTCCGGTTCGAAGTAAACAAGCGGGACTTTATGCATTTCCATTGTAGTTTATGCGCACTTTTTCGTATCGGATAGAAAATGTATCCGACTTAAACGAGTGCATCGTTTGTACATCTTGTACATCTTGGCGGAAATCCCAAAATGTGCATAAAAATAGGTGGATGCAGGGCCGTTTATAGCCATTCTGACGCCCTAGGCGAAATCTTTATTGGTGCCCCCAGTCAAATTTTAAAAAGCAACATTGGTATTACTGGTATTAATAAACAAATACATACATACCAAATTATATTTGTATATATTTGTTAATAAGGATTCAAATTAATAGCCAGATGCCTGTATAGCCCTAGGCCTCTAATATATATAGCCTATATTTGTGCACTCCCTAGTTGCTAAGAAATTGTTCGCAGACATAACTACATAATTATTATGTGTTATTAGTACATTTCACATGAAAGTAATAAGAATAAATACTGATTCAGTGTGGTTTTTGTTACTCATTGATGCGTGAACTTCCCCTTTAAATAACGCAACACTTTGCCCTCTGTGTGTGTGACACTGCTTGCATTAAGCACTATTAGAACTGAATGAATCGATTCAGCATTCAACACCATCTGTAAATATACGTTAAATTAGTCAACGTGATTTAATAAAGGATGTATTTATATTGTGAATTTGCACATTTTATTATAACATTTTTAAATTGGCCGCTAAAGTTTTATATGAGACAATTACAAAACACAGATTCTTTTAACAATGCATTGGCGCAAAAACCTTTTGGAGGTGCAATTAAGAGAAGAAAGCTTTATAGAGTCAAAATATAACTGATAATCATAAAATGCTGAAGTAAGTGTGTTATATTTTGCCTCTAACATACCGAGCAATGCTATCTGCCCATTCACAGCGGGATTTCTAGACTGCCACAAATACTGCCCTAACAAAATACAGATTTGTACCTGTTATTTTAATTGGCCTTTAGTTTGAATTTAGCTTTATTTTATGGTTAAAAAAAGTGTTACCTTGCCAAAGCATTGACCGGGTTCATTGATCTAATGGTGTTGTTGAGCGCTCCAATCGCGAACTTTTTTGACAGTAGCCTACTCTGATCTGATGGCATATAGGAATCGTCAGATTGACAGTTCTCTGATCCAATAGTGTGGGGGAACTATTGGGGGGCGGCAATAACATTTTAGAGTGGCTGTGACACCCTTTACACACAAACATCTAGTGCCAGATATGCTCTTATTGGCGCCCCCTACTGATGGCGCCCTAGGCGACCGCCTAGTTTGCCTATGCCTAAAAACGGCCCTGGGTGGATGGAAACATAGCTTATTGACATTCAACTGTTGACAGTCATTCAAACTATCCAAATTTGCTAATAATGTGGGAACACAACCTCAACGAACTTTCAAAAGGGTGAAACAACAGTACCTTTACCCTCCATGGTAGTTGGTTGGGAGGATGACGTGAAGAAGTGGCCTTGTATCGCGTACGGTAGCATTTTTAGCTATTTTCTAGATTCAGTAGCCTGTGATGGTAAGGAGATGAGCAATTTGAAAAGCTCAGAGGCGTATCAGTATCTGTCGGAAACGATCTAAAGGGCGGACATTGAGCCGAGCCTGAGCCTACACGTATCCCGTCACAAGGCATGGGTGCTAGCATCAGTGACAGGTGAAGTACAGACAGCGGGTTGTTCATGTATTAGGGCCAGGACGCTGTTGTAGTCATGTAGCAGCACTTTTGTGGAAGGTCAGTAAAGTAAGGAAGGACAATTAAGGACACGGAAATGGTATTGTTTATTGTATTGTGATATTATTAATTAACCAATAAATGTACTAAACTGAAATGTTTAGTGTGTGTCATTCATGTTGCAAATGTTGCTTCACAGTAACCTTCGCTTAACCCTTGTGGCGCCATCTGATAACAAAAAAAAGTAAAATATATATACTACCTCCGCCGCCTCGTCGTAAATTGTACTCACGTTCTTTTTTACAGTAGTGCCCCTCAGAAACAGGTGGATAGAAAAATAAACCTGAAGTATTGTGATTTCAATATCACCTCTTAAATGCTAAAACTGTTGTATTGCTGTTTTCTAATAAGACTCTTGCTCTCTGAATTTTGTTTTGTTTTGAGTTATTAGTGTTTTTGTTTTGACACCGTCTCACCTGTGAATATCCCCTTCTGTACTGTTAAAAATATACAGTGTACATTTGTTACACCCAGAATTATAATTATATAATTATATAAAATATATTGATATCACTGTTCTTTTAGAGTTTTTTTTTCCACAGTAAATCTCATATGTTGTTAAATCGGCTGTATGTAATACTTACATTCTGTGGGACTGCTGTATGATTCCTGCGGTGATAGTAAAACACACCAACACCAACCGCAGCTGCAAACACCAGCAGAACAACAGCAGCACATATTCCTGCTACAGCAGCTGAAGACAGACCTGAACCTGGAACAGCTGAAGAGATTATTACTAGAGAGAGAATAATAATCTATCCAGTACTTAATATTTTTGACTGTTGTAAAATAACACTGTAAATAGTTGATGCTTATTATAATGGCCATTGTGATATTGATTAATAGCGCCTTCTGTTGTTTTAAAACAGCCTGAAATCACTGTGAGTGGACAGGAAAACATTTTACTTTACTTTTTAGTTAACTGGAAAACAGTCCACTACCCAACACTTAATGGGTTGATTTAAAAAAAAAAATGGAACTTTTTTTGTTTTGTTTTTTAATCCTCAAAAGAAAATGCATTGAATTTCTGAATTATATACTCACCAGTGACAGTAACACTGAAGCTCTTAATAATGCTGAATCTGCTGCTGTTGATCTGTAGTTGATATTCTCCAGAGTCTGTGCTTCTGGTGTTTGTGATGGTCAGAGATCCAGTCTGATTCACCTTCAGTCGGTCTCTGAATCTCTCATTACTTTGATTACATTGAACATCTGTACATGTTGTATTGGGATCTCCAGTGATTTGAGCAATACAAGTGCCATTAAAAAACCATGTAATCATGTAATTACTTTTTTGTTTTATGTCACCAGGATCTAAAGTGACAGATTCTCCCTCCATCACTGACTTTCTCTCCATTTTATCTCGTTCAGCCGCAGAAACACCTGAAACACAAACCCACAGATGATGGAGGATCTTTCGCTGAAAACTGAGAAGATGAAAGCCCTTTCTTGTGTTTCGATCGGAAAAGAAACATTTATGCATGGTTTGTGCGTATAAACATATTCTACATACTTATTTTACATTAAATCCTCATTTAAACATAATAATAATAATAGAACTGATCAGAGATTGCATGATTAGGTGCTCCATCTGAACTCAACTGCAGATTCTTGTGAATAAATAAATGTTAAAACCAAAGACCCATTCGCACAAGTAGACAAGTAGCAAAAGTAGAGTGGGGCACAAACACTTTTTGACTTCCTTAGTTTGTGTTGTGACGGTTTCATGAATTTGTTTATCCCTGAGTTACAGGTGATTGGCTGATGGAGGGTGTGGTTTCGCACCTGAACCTAATAAGGTTCCTTTAAGAGGGACTGGATCAAACGGAGCATGAGAGCAACTGATGGAGAGCGCGCGAGCGAAGCAAGTTGGGCTTGGCAGCGAGGGTTATTGTTCGCCGTTCCCTCATCATAAGAGTGCCTGAGATCTGACGTTATGTGGGAGTTGGAGGGAGACCACAGCCGCATTGGAGTTCACGTGGAGTCATCTTCACTGTATTGATTTCGACTTTCCTTTTGGTTGTGTTTGGTTGGACTGATTGCATTTGCATTTCCTACTTACACTCACACGCTGACTAACATGTAAACTGAATACTTGACACTTCATGTTTTATTATGTTAATTAAATAAATCTTATTATTTATGCAGGGGTTGTGTGCATAACAAAACAAAGCCGTCTCCCTTTGTTTGTTGCGATTTAAGAACCTAGATCGTAACCGTGTTAATACACTTGAGGTTCAGAGTATTTATTTTTTCCCACATTAATTTCACACGTCTAGTACATTATGTGGTTTTGTTTCATTAATACAGTGTATACTTTTTTTTTTTCTTGATTTACCCCGAAAGAATGTAAGTGAAATGTGACAACATGCCCCGTAGGCGGGGTACAATGTAACATGAGCATATGACAGCTTAAAATGTTATCTGATATAATCAACAAAATGTTTGTCAATTTATAGTCAATAAAATACAATTATCAGCTCTTTTATATAAAATTATGGGATTTTTAAATATATATTTTTTGTTTGATAACAAACACTGCAAAACAGCTATAAAGCATAGTATTACAAACGTAATAATAATCAAAACATAATTTCTGAACATCAATAGAATTCATGAAAGTATAGAATATAGCAATAGTTCTAATAAGGGCTCATTGTAAAGCAGTGTAGTGTCTTCTGCTGTTAGATCAGCATTTAAAGAACGATTTCAACTCTTAAATAACAGACATAAGATTACAATATCAGATTTGTCTCATTTTATATAAACGCTAAAATATTGATTCTGAAAATCACTAAAGAAAAATCAAGAAACACATAAACAATGTGCTTTAAATGCATATAAATTGCATTTAAACTTACATTCTTGACTCACCATTGACCGTAACATTGAAGATTGTGTCACTGCTGCTGTTGATCAGTAGTTTATAGAGTCCAGAGTCTGTGTTTGTGGTGTTTGTGATGGTCAGAGATCCAGTCTGATGATCCAGCTTCAGTCTGTCTCTGAATCTCTCTTTACACTGATCATCTGCACAGATCTGACTCTGATCTCCAGTGATTTCAGCGATACGAATTTTATTAAAATACCATTTAATATTTTCTTGTTGGTCTGCTTTAACATCAGTGTTTAGAGTGACTGAATCTCCGTCCGTCACTAACACTTTGTTGGTATCAACACCAGACATACCTGGAGAAGAAACATCTAACATAAGACAAGGAAAAATATACAATAGTGCTGTGAAAATGTTTATCTACAGATCATAAAGATTGTGAGTAAAGAAATAAATCTGGACTAATAATGTAACATGCAAGCAAACAGCAGAAGATCATTATTATTTACACATTCACTCATCAGACAAACACACACAAGTCTCATGAATTATCTTACTCAACACACAATAAATAGGCTACACATCCTAATTCATATTATTTCCATATTTTTGGATACATTAGCTACATATTATTCATTTGGCAGAATCTTTTATCCAAAGCGACTCGCAATACATCTACATTTGATCAGTTTATCAGTCCTTCCAGAAAAATGCAGCTTTTTTTTGTGATTGTTGCGGGCAAAAATCCTTGATTATGCGGCACGTTTTCTTAAAAAATGCGATGAAAAATTCGGGATATTTATGCGATGAAAAATGCGGGATATTTATGCAATTTTATGAGATAAAACTTGCAAGAACTGCGGTTTGATGAAAAAGAGAAAAAAAGCTAATATTTTAAATTAAATATTTAAGTTCTCATCTTGTTTTATTGAAGACCTTAAAGGGTTAGTTCACCCAAAAATGAAAATTCTGTCATTAATTACTCACCCTCATGTCGTTGGACACCCGTAAGACCTCCGTTCATATTCGGAACACAAATGAAGATATTTTAGTTGAAAGCTGATGGCTGAGAAAGGCTTCACACAGGCCTCCATTGGCATTCAGTACATTGACACTTCCAAGATCCATGAAAGGCACTTAAAACGTCGTTACAAAGTCTATCTCACCACAGTGGCTCTACAATAATCATACAATGCGACGACAATAGTTTTTGTGCGCAAAAAAAAATCAAAATAACACCTTTATCCAACTTGTTCTTGTCTTCCGTGTGCGCCTCCACGACGCATGCGCGAGAATATGACGTAGCGCCGGTGTTCGGGAATCGATGAAATACACACTTAAGCTCCATTTTGAGCACTACGCCGAGACCTAAAGCACGATCAATGTAGAATCCAACAGCTTAGACACGCGCGTCTTCCTCTGCTCGTAAACAAATAGCTTCTGGGTCATATGTCCGAACGCCGGATCTGCGTCATATTCTCGCGCATGCGTCGTGGAGGCGCACACGGAAGACAAGAACAAGTTGGATAAAGGTGTTATTTTGATTTTTTTTTGCGCACAAAAACTATTGTCGTCGCATTGTATGATTATTTCATAAATTTTCATTTTTGGGTGAACTAACCCTTTAATAAACACATGGCTCAATTTGGACCGATTTCAAAACACTGCATCATGAAGCTTCGAAGCGTTATTGTTAAATAGGTTTATGGACTGTATTGACTGGTTCTGACTTAGTTGGGATCATCACGGGGCATCGGTAAGAATGCACAAAAGTCCAAAGTCCAATCACTGTTTTAATAGTAGGATCAAGCCATCAACATACTCAGAGCATTGCATGAACATTTTAGGGGTATGTGAGTGTGGTTTCTATAATAAAAACAGAAATATAAATAATCAGTTTACAGTAATAAATGATAAACATTTTACTCAAAGAATAAACACGTGAGGATACGGCCAGAAATGTAAACAGCTGACGATAAATAAACATGTGACTATCGTCTTCTACTAACCGTATCTCAATCGAGTGTAATCTTCACAATCTACATAAATATGGCTTAATAACATGTGTAAATTGTAAACACTAAAGTAAACATATGGAAAAATATGAGTCGTTATGATTATTTCACTTATACAGCGCGCATCGGAAAACACGTGCAAAGATGCACACAGTCATACCGCTAACATTAGCTTCACGGAATTCCGAAAACACTCAACATCAGAACGTTCCAACACATAATACAACAAATAGCAATATAAGCAAGGTTAAAGACGGTATATGTCGAAATTAAACTTACTTTTAAAGTTACGCACACTCTTCTATGGCTTGAATACACGCGAACCCTCCACAGCTTTCACGTGAAACATAAAAAGTTGCGTCAAACTCTGGGGGCGGGACTAAGTTATGACTGTCAATCATTCACAACCCACCAATAAGAATTAACTTAGTGAGCCTTTTCAACAGTTATGAATCAGTGAGTCGATTCATGATTCGGATCGCGTGTCAAACTGCTGAAATACGTGGCTGTTTCCGAAATCGCCCCCTATACCCTCATTCACTATTCCCTACATTAGTCCACTGATATAGTCCACTTCGAAAACGAGTGAGTGATTTCGGACACTAAGTCGCCGGAAAGGCAGCCGTTTTTGCAGTTTGTGCTTGCTGTTTGGCAGCTCCAGTAATAATGAAAAGATTTATCCTGAACTCTGCTATGGAAACTAGCATGTAACCTTAATCAAACAATATAATAATCATCTTAAAAAGGATCATTTATACCTGTATGCATGATATTGGGCTGGACCAGTGCGGTTCGGAAGATGGCTGGATGATTGATTCAGCTGTGGGCACTATTTGAGGGAACAGCCATTTAGTGGTGTCCGAAACCATAGTGGACGTTATTAAGTGCACTCATACAATCCCACAATGCACCACAATAACGAGTTTGCAACCGATGTATGCTCGACGGCTAGAGAATACCCATAATGCACTGTGAGAGTCGCGCCGTGCATTGAATGAATTCCCGCGTTTCGCCAGGAGATGGCATCGACTCACACACTTTTTAAGACCAATGATATTGGGCGCACTCACTTGTATCGTCTCTAATAGGGCTCGGGCGTATGACGTCATTACTGTGCGTGGCGGCCATGTTGATGGCCTCATTTGCTGCTACTCGGACTACTGCGCACTGTTTATAGACGTGCTCCCTCTCAGTCGTGTGTCTTAATTTGGCGTTATTATTGGAAACTATGGTAAACCGTTGCTGCATTGTGGGGTGTAACACTAGATCACATAATCGCCATGGGAAAAAGTTCGAAAATGGATTAACTTTCCACCTCTTTCCTGCTTGGAGACGCAACCACGGAGACCAAGTATCCGAGGTAACAAAGAGTCGTCGGCTCGCTTGGATCGCGCTTGTAAGACAAACTGTTACCTGGGGATATGGTGTTGGCTGATCGCGGCTTTGACATAAAGGACAGTGTGGGACTTATGTGTGCCGAGGTAAAGATCCTGCTTTCACAAAAGAACGCTGTCAGCTGATGCAAGAGATGTGGGGAGCACAAGAAAAAATGCCCACCTCCGAATTCACGTGGAAAGGGTGATTGTAACCGTCCGCAACAAGTACACTATTTTGTCAGATAAAGTACCGATTCACATGGTGTTGCCAAGCAAGGACGACATGACATTCCTCTATAAGATTGTGTATGTATGTTGTGCTCTGACAAACATGAGCCCTAGCGTTGAAATAAAATAAATGTGCATTAAATACAGCCATAAGTGTCTGTTGCATCCATACCCACTATCTTCAAAATAAATATACTTAAATCAATATAATGTGCAAAAGCAAGAAGTGTCACACAATCGCAATAACCGTATAATGTGCAAAAGCAAGAAGTGTCACACAATCAGATATTTTTCAGTGTTTATTTGCAAGTAGTGCAACCCGAGAACACAGAACGGTGCGGAATGCTTCAAGGTAAAAGGTTAACGTTACATAGGCTTCATGGTCTGCAGCTCCTGAACCCATCCATTTGTGAACTGCAAATTTCATATAAATCCAAACCGTTAATAGTTCCAATTTTGTCCATATACCGGTCCCTGGCTTCCCTATTTAACGTATCCCGGTAAATTCCACATCCTTTTCGGGATTTTAACATAGTTTTTCTTTCTCCCAACTCTGCTTCTCCTCGTTCGATTTGCTGTATGTTTACATTCGCGAGGCCATCAACATGGCCGCCACGTCCCAGAATGCAACGCAACGCCCGAGCCCTATTGAGCACGTCTGTTTACATACCCTGATAAACACTGATTAAACGCGTTAGTAGCTTTATTTTCACTTTTCTAATATTTTCTTCATATTCATAGAAAATAAATTCCTTTCCGATCTGATATATGATGGAAAAAAGGATCAGTGCGAGTTTGGTAAAAGGCGGCTTTGAACCTCTGATCAATTTGCGTCAAATCTTAATGCCATGCGTTACCCCTACACTATTGCTGCTGATGAAGATTGTGTATTCCGTAGGTGTGTCTTACTCAACCAGACGTTTAAACAAGCCGATATATTTAAGTATATTTTTTGTAAATTGCATCTACTCCAGTAAAATGTTTCTGTTAAAGGACCCACCGACATTTTTTTTTGCTTCTGACGCCCATAATATAAATAGTAGCCTACTATAAAGTATGTACATAGTACATAGGCCTACTACGGTATATACAAATATTATTGTTATTTTTTTTAATTAAATGCTTATTAGTTACTTTATTATTCCCCTTTCCAAGTAAGGGTATAGGGGGCGATTTCGAACACAGCCCGTGACTTTGGCGATCCAAACCGCTGAATCGACTCACTGATTCATAACGCTTCGAAGCTTCATGATGCTGTTTTTTTAAATCGGTCAACACACCGGGAAACTGCTTTGCGTGGTCTTTTGCTGTTATTTTTGTTGGCAAATGGGAATTTGCGCTTCATCATGGTTTCACCGATATCTATGGTTTCTCCACGGGGTTTGCAGCTTTTCGATGACGTTCACGTCGAGTAATTACGTCACTTCAAAACGTTCCCATGGCAATAGGGGGAAATGGCGGCTCTCGTGTGAAGTAAACAAACATTTTTCAACTTTCTGCTAATATATATGACTTTTTTTGCAACAAAAATGCGGGGATTATGAAATCATGCTAGCCCTGCATATTTTGCATGTGGAAATAGGCAATTTATGCGGCGAAAGTGCGGTGTATTTGAAAACCGCATAAATATGCGGACTTTGGCTGATTATGCATTAAATCATGCGATCGCATAATCGCGTTTTTCTGGAGGGACTGATTTATGCACTGATGTAGGGGAGAGCGGGGCACAAAGTAACACTTTTGGACTTTCTCAATTTGTGTAAATCCACTTGGCGTTCAGAGTATTTTTTTTTCTCACATTAATTTCACACGTCTAGTACATTATGTGGTTTTGTTTCATTAATACAATGTTTACTTTTTTTTTTTATTTACCCCGAAAGAATGGAAGTGACGTGTGACAACATGCCCCATGTAGAGTACATTATGAGTATGACAGCTTAACATGTTATCTGATATAATAATAAAAAATATCTGTGACAAACTAAAATACAATTAACTTTTTCATATAATAATGACATTTTTAATAACAAAAAATAAACACATTTTTAAGTTTGACAACAAACACAGCAACACAGTTATACAGCATAGTTCAACAAATAATAATAATTAAGCATTTCTGAACATTGGCTCTCAGTCATTAGCACTTCTTTCTCATGGTTTCTCAATAGAATTAATTAACTACATAAGAATATAACAGAATAGTTCTAACAAAAACAGATGAACATTTTACTTTCGAGTTTCGTCATTCTGGCACGTGTGGAAAGTTTTAAAACGGGTTTTACAACTAACTCTTAATATGTTACTTTGTGCCTCGCTCTCCCCTAAAATATATCAACTTTTTATGCCAAAAAACTTGACCTGATTATCGACAAGAACACAATTTTCACGCCAATAAAACTGATCTGGACTCGTTTCAACTCCGTCAGGTTCGTTTTTATCGGTTATTATGACATCGAATTATGTGATGCTCTTGTCAACCTAATCTCAACACAAACCCTAAATCCTACAGTCACCAGACTCACCACAGCGCCGGAAGAGCGATTGTAACAAATCTTACCATTGTCGCGTAAAAACACGATAACAGTGAGGAAATTAAAGTGAAGCTTCATTTTCACGACTTCCCCCCTCAGAAAATGAATCCAGATTTTAATGCATAATAGCGCTGTGTTCTTCTGCTTCGATGGCGACGCAGTTCTTTCACTACCTGGGAGCCACCCTATGGAATGTAGTAGAACAATTATGTCGTAATGGTGCTTCCTGCACATAGGCTATGCATATGAAAGGCTTTCCGCAGTATTCCGTTTTGAAAAAAATCGTATAAATATAATTTTACAGCAATAGCAGGCTATATTACATTGCATATTCCTAACTATTCTTGATTTTATTATTCTAAAGAATGTGAAGACTACTGTAAAGCCGTTTGAAATTATAGTTTATTACTTTAGTTATTTAATAATGAAACAAACAAGGTACACATAAATGGGGAAATTCATATAACATGAGCAATGTGAGAGCAGTCTTGTGGAAATAAAATACAGAAATAAGACATTACATATCCAGCTGAAATGAGAACATATTATTATTGGGTGAATTTAAGATTTCACTGACAGTGGTAAAGAGTAAACTTTAAGCTAAACTCAATCAGTAATACTGTCTGTCAAAGTTACACATTCACAATGTTCTCCTGGTAGAATTTGTAACTGTAATAAGCAGCTTTCTTTATTTATGTCAGGGCTATGGAAATATCACTTCTTAATCAATCAATCAATAAAAATGTGTCAGTTCCTGGTAATGACAGAGAGGGTCAAGAGTGTGTTGTTGGTCAGAGGGTCCTGTTTATGGAATTAGATTTGTTTAAAAAAAAAAATGAACGAAACTTTATGAAACGAAACGAAACTTTATAAAACTGAACAAAACTTTTTCAGAAACTATCAAAAATATCCATTACAAAAGAAGAAAAACACATTGAAAATGAAAAAAATTAACTCAGTCACACAAATTTAACAGGATATTCAAATATGCTTCATTCTTTGTTAATGTTTTTCAAAGATTCGTTTTCATTGCCACAGATTTCGCTTTCGCTTCGCAGTTTTTCGCTTGCAGTTTTGACACAAACATCTCGTGGGGGCGGGCTTAACAGTGATCTACTCTGATTGGATAGTGAGCTTTCGATGGACAGGTGCTCTCTGACCTAGAAGTATAGAGGTCACTCAGTGGCGCACACATTGGAAAACCTTTGCGTTGCTTTGCATAAAGTTTATACAAGTTTGTAAAGAATTTCTAAACAATTTAGTTTATTAGTTTAAAGATGAGCTCTCAGGAGAGACACGGAGCGGCGGCGGCATCATCTTCATCATCTTCCTCCTCCGCTTGTTCTTCAAGGCAGTTTGAAGTTCTGTGTTACTGAAGTAACCAATAACATCCATTAAAGTTGTATCCATGTACTGTTCTACTGTTCTACTGACGTCATTAAAGAAGGAAGTAGAGGGATGTAGTCCAAGCCGGCCGTTCGCTTTGAAAGGGAACTTCTGTTAAATAAAATATCTCGCTTGGCATTGAACTTTGAGCTTTATAATTTTACAGGGATTATTTATGCTCTAACAGCAACATTACACACTAACTAAAGTTTGAACAGTGGGATCACGAAGAACGGGACCTTTAAAATAGTCTAGCAATATATCAAAAACAGATCGATCTGCCTTGTGAAACAGATACACATTCAAAACTGGTTTTGATACACGATATCATACAGGTTTAAGAGCAGTTATCAACGTAGCACGCGCTGCTAAGCTAAACCGACGTACTGGGAACTGTCTTAATAAAAAAACATGAATGACGTGATGTCTAAATACAATGAAATCTAAAGTACCCTACATTGAATTAATAACTTGTCTGTCACAAATTATGTTTTAGTTAAAACATCATTGCAGTAGAATACTACTGGAAAACAGTTATTTTAATGTGATATGGTTAAAAAATGTAAACTTTTAGATGAAAATCAATAGCATAATGCAGCCATAATTAAATAATAATGCATGCATGTTTAAAAACTGTATGAATAGCAGATTTTAGTTATAGCTGATAAAACACACCGATACCACATTGCATGTTTAAAGCATCATTGCCTAACATCATAGCATTAAATATAGAGAAAAAATACACACAGTTTTGCATTTTTGATTAGAAAGAGATGATGAACTGAGATGCTGTGGTCAAGTTTGTCCAGAAATATATGATGAGTTTGCTTTTCCCACACCTGTATTTATTGATCATGGCAAATATTGGAGAAAAAACACTGTTGTGTCCAATAGATGGAGCCATTGCACTATGAATTTTATTACATTATCTCATGACTCGACCATGACCTTTGGGGCCTCACTGGATGCTTTTTCACTTGAGACTGTCACAGGCAGCCAGCTCCTACGGATGTACTACGCTGCTAAAAGATTATAATTGGGTAGTAAATTAGGAGAGATCTAAAGCGGTATATGGTTATTTACCTGAACCTGTCACACACACACACACACACATACACGCAGCACCCCTACGGCTTCAAAAGACATGATATATTGTGAATCCTGTTTCATACATTGCATTGCTTCATAAGCAGTATGTATCTTCATAAGCAACTCTATAAACCATACATGGGCAATATACGGCCCGGGGGCCGGATCCGACCCGCATAGTGCTTCAATCCGGCCCCCGCGATGCGCTCGATGTGCTGGCAATTTGGATGAAAGTTGAATTTTTGTATTCAGGATTACAAATGAAATGTTTAAGCTTTTGATCGTTATGGTCGCATATATGGGATTTTTACTTCTGTGCCCCTGAGAGTACGGTCCCACATGGTATTTAGGATGTTCAGTGACGTCGCATGACTGCCGGATTCAAACTGTGCTGTTGCGCGTTAGTTGGCGCTGAGCCAGAGACGGACGAGCTCAGCCTCAGCGCTGTCATATATCACAACTATGCAGTTTTTTCCTACCTCATAATGTTTATTTTAGGTTTCAGACATTTCAATAGACATTAGCACGAGTAAAACAATACATTTAGAGTTTGTAAAATACACACTGATGTCTGTGGAAGCAGCAATAACAATCTATTCAAATATAATTTTTCCGAAGTGATATTATATCAGACAAACATAGTGGAAGTAACTATTAAGTCTACTCTATTCTTGTTACAGTTCACCGGCCACTTTCTTGCAAGTATTTCGGGAGAAACTGATGACCCTGATTCTCGGAATAAAAGCGATGCATCTGTAATAGTGTTATTGTGGGTGCGGTGTCACGTGACAAATATGACGCATCGCCATGGAAACATTAAGGGGGAACAATCTAAAATAGGAATCGCCTTGAAAAAACTCACTGGGGACGCTGGCTTATCTTTTTATTAAGCTAGTTATCAGTGTGTATTGATCATTGATGGTATAAAGTTAAACAACATTGTTCAGTTTCATGTTGCTATTTCTTATGCATGTCCTGTAGATGGTGATGATGATACAGATTACAGCTACATCAAATTTACATTTTGTGAGACGCATAGGACTATTCCATGTTGTTAATTCTTTCAAGCAAACATTTGTGTGATGACGTTGATCTGCACTTAAATTGTGTTCTATTTTATAAAAGATTTAAACAACATATGTTAAAAAAAGAAATTACAAAAAAAGGAATAATAACAAGTGAAATAAGATGAATATGTTTTTCATTCAGTGATGAAGTTATCCCCAATTAAATTTGATAATTCCAAGCCAGATTGCCTGAAGTCTGTATGTTAATCTAACCTGCACACATACATTTGCAGTTTTGTTAATAGTTTTCGATCTTGAATAGCTACAGCTGGTATGAATGACAGTTGAACAATATGCAGGGTAGTGTAAATTAATCCTTTTAAGTAAATCCAGTTATTGTAACCTTAGAGTAGACTATGTCAGACAGGCCTAGCAAAAATATCAGGCCTTGAAATAGGCTGGCAAAAGTAAAAGTAACTGTAGCATTATACATATCTGCATTTAATTAATTTGTACGATTTAATCATGTAACTATGTTTAATTGCAATTGTCCAAAGTGTGGCCCTCCGTTTACTTTGCCAAAGTAACTGTGGCCCTCAGACTAAAACTGTTGCCCACCCCTGCTATAAACATTTGGATTTTTTAGTAAGCTATTTTATAAACATTCAACTTTTGTGAGGTATATTTTCATTTATATTATTTTAAAAGAACAGAATGTTTGTGTGTGATACACTTCACAGTTTTCACAGGCTCTGGAATGTGGAGGGTGGGAGGGAGATCCTGATTACAGCGACATCAAAAAACTCAAACCTTCTGTCAAAACATGATATATTATACCATCTTCAAAAAAACCAACCTTCTGTCACAAACTTAAAAAAAAACTCGAACCTTCTGTCACAAACTTCAAAAACATGAATTATTATACCATCTTCAAAAAAACCAACCTTCTGTCACAAACTTAAAAAAAAACTCGAACCTTCTGTCACAAACTTCAAAAACATGAATTATTATACCATCTTCAAAAAAACCCTAAACCTTCTGTCAAAAACTTAAAAAAAACTCAAACCTTCTGTCAAAACATGATATATTATAGGGGAGGGGAAACAACAAGGTCAAAGGTCATTCTGACCTATACCGGATGGCCCCCCTAACTCGGAAGCCCCGTCCCTAAAGGTCAAAGCCATTTTGGCATTAGGTGTAGCATAAGTGCTATGGACGTGCTACTTGGCCGTCAGATGTCGAGCGTCTGCTTGGTGTGCCAGCTAGGGCAACTTTGGACCCAGACGCTGCCGACGTGAGTCAACTCTGCAGTCTGCTTTCATCGCTACTAGTTGGCCGGCGTCATGTTTGGTGTGTTCCTTGCTTTATGATAGGCGTGGTGTAGCGATCAACGTCATTTGCGCGTGAAGAAGAAAGCGGCACAGTAAACAACAATGGACGACATACAGCCCATCTTGTTCTTGCTTCTCGGCGTGTGGCTGTTGTCACAAGAAGAAGACATGCTTTGTTTGAGCCAAAGCCCGATGATGCAAGGAAAAACAGTTGAAAAAAGCACATGCAAGTGACGATTCTCTGTCAACCATTCAACGTTCTGCAGTGAGTCTAGCTCCACCCTTTAGTACGGGACTACTGTGCTAGGTACCCTAATGGAAGGGTGCCAAAAAAGTGATACGGTACGGTTTGGAATTTGGGAACCATTCACAACTTCTGACAATGGAAATAGCAAAAATTGCGCACTGAACTGTGCTGACCGTACCACTCCATGGAAATGAATGAGTCAGTTCAGGAAATTATGCATCAAGGATTCATACTCACAGAAATCTGCTACACCTTGTAAATTGCTTACTTGTTGACCAACTTGTACCTGTTAAATCACCGGTATCTGAGATGCCAACTGAAGCCAGGAAAGAACCAAACATTTGTGTACATATATGTTATTTGCTTATTGTCAATCTAAGTTTTTTCTTCAACTTGCTTATGAATACTATTGTTTAAAAATATCTTGATGGATTTGAACGCAATTGAAAGACAATGCAAAGGACTGATGAACATTTCCTCTCTGTCATTTACTTCTTACAGCTAGCAGCCAGGAAAACATCTGGTGTATTATTTAGCTTTCAACCTCTGTATGTTATCAAAGATGCATGATGGGTAAAAGCCTAGTTTGACCTCTGACTCCAATTTGACTGTTTTTGCTTGTTTTTGACTGCAAAGCTGTATTGTGAGGGCATCAACTGCGAGGTTCATTAAAAGCAGGACAGGAAGACACTCTTAACCTACAAACACACATGCACTGACTTTCCCACACATGGCCAGGCCACTCTCACCTACAAACTGTTTGCAAAAGTTTAAAACCACATTTTTTAGATTAGATTAGATTAGATTCAACTTTATTGTCATTACACAAGTACAAGTACAAGGCAACGAAATGCAGTTTAGGTCTAACCAGAAGTGCAATAGCAGCAAGTGCAGGATATACAACGTTTGCATAAGTGCAGGACATGGATATGTACTGAGTATATATAAATATGTCTATAAATAGAGAGATGGTTATTACTATAAACAGAATTTACAGGTGAATATGTACAGTGAATAATATACAGATGGTTAATACTATAAACAGAATTTACAGGTGGATATGTACTATGAATATAATATAATATACAGATGGCTATTACTATAAACAGAATTTTACAGATAGAGGTATACAATGATATGTTAGGCTAAAATTAGGAATATGGCAGTGGATTAAGGTAGTGCAATAAATTATGGACAGAAGCTATTCGAAAAAAAAGTGTAAAAGTGCAGTGGAAGTGATTGCATATTACAGTTAGAAGTACGGTGCAAAATACAAATGTAAACAGTAGGTACTGTAAATAACAGTCGGCAGTGCAAATGAGCATAATCCAGTTACGGTGTGGTAGTGCAAAATGAATAAGTAAACAGTTGTTACTGTAATAAAGAGTCGGTAGTGCAAATAACAAAGTGAAGGTGGATGTGAGGTAGGAGAGTTATCAGTATATGAGGGGAGTGGATCAGCGGGGGTTTGAGTTCAATAAAGAGACAGCTCTGGGGAAAAAACTGTTCTTAAGTCTGCTGGTCCTGGTCCGGTGGATCCTGAAACGCCTGCCGGAGGGCAGGAGAGAAAACAGTCTGTGGGCTGGGTGAGAGGAGTCCTTGAGGATGCTGCGAGCTCGATGCAGGCAGCGTTTCCTCTGGATGTGCTCGATGGCAGGTAGTAGAGTCCCTGTGATGCGCTGGGCAGTTTTCACCACCCGCTGCAGTGCCTTGCGCTCCGCAACAGAGCAGCTCCCATACCATACTGCGACACAGTTGGTCAGGATGCTTTCTATTGCGCAGCGATAGAAGTTCACCAGGATAGCCGAGGAGAGCTGATTCTTCCTCAGTGTCCTCAGGAAGAAGAGGCGCTGGTGAGCCTTCTTGACCAGGCTGGAGGTGTTGGTCGTCCACGACATGTCCGCTGAGATGTGGATCCCCAGGAACTTGAAACTGGAGACACGTTCAACAGCCATTCCATTGATGTGGATGGTGTCGTGTGTGCCTCTTGACTCCTTCCTGAAGTCCACGATGATTTCTGTAGAACACCAACCACAGCAGGTTTCATTTTGACTAGGTTGAGCTGCTTTAGTGTCATACCGATGTGAGATGGTAGATCGTTCTATCTTTTTTTTTTTTTACAATACATAACTGATAATTGATTTATTGAATCATAAGCAAAATCTCTACTTCAGCATGATATTCAGGAAGATGAACCCAATATTCCACTCTTACAATTGTTCATATTTAACACACTTCTTTTGAAAAATGCTCATTGTTAAATGATAGAATAAAGAATGTTTTGTACTATATTAAGTCTTAATAAGAGCCAGAAGAGCATTTATCCATATATCTTTTGTAAAGAGCCTGTACATTTGACACACTAGGAGGGTCAAACGCTGTCGTGGGAGGATCCACACACACCACATTAACAGCTAGAGTGTTTTAGGAAGACAGTGATCAGACTTTTCACTGAGCAAATGAAGACAATGTTTCACGTGTTTGTTTTGTGCTGGTGGAGTCTGACTGGTAAGTTATACATATAGAATATATAATATCAGTAATATTCTTCACACGTTAAAAGATTTGCTAGTGAATGTAACTTCAACTAGAGGAGACATGGAGAACAAATCCTCCATTAAACCACTTTTAAATCTCCAGCCATTGTAGATCGCCTCTAGATAGCAGATACAACTATCAGAAGCCTTAATCTGTGTAAAATCTGTGTTCATCAGGTGTGTTTGGTGAGTCAGTGTCAGTGATGGAGGGAGATTCTGTCACTTTACACACCGTTACTGAAATACATGAAGACGACGACGTAGTGTGGAACTTTAGAGCTGAAAAATCTCCCATAGCTAAAATAAAAATAAAGAAGCAAATCTTCCCCACATACAACGATGTTCCTGGTGGGAGATTTAGAGACAGACTGAAGCTGGACGATCAAACTGGAACTCTGACCATCACAAACATCACAACTGAACATGCTGGAGATTATCATCTACTGATAAGTGGAGCTGAACTATCAGCAAAAACATTCAGTGTTTCCGTCTATGGTGAGTAGAGATCATTCGTCCAAACGTTCAAGTATTATTGTTTAATTAAAGGAATATTTAGTACAAATTAAGTTCAATCAACAGCATTTGTGGTGTATACTGCAGACTACCAAAAATATTAAAATATAAAAAATTTCCTTTTATATTTTGCTTTTTGTAAGCAAAACTCAAGGTTATGTTGAGGAATTTTTGGAGGATTTAAAAAGCAGAAATGTGAAGCTTATACATTTTATTAAATTGTAACTTTGCCAATTTATAAACCGTTTTGTATTGTTACAATGCCATACGTAAATGAACAATGTTTATTAGTTCTCTGTGTTACCTGGACAGAGGAATGCATGTTTATTTGTCGGTAAAGTCAAAGACTTTTGTCAGCTCCAGGGCTTTCGTGAAAACAAAAGATCATACTTTTGTATTTTTGTATCCCCGCCCACAGAAAGTAGGATTGACAGTGGGTTAATAACAGAACTTTGTGTAAGGGAAAGTTTTTCACTGAAAACTGTATTGTACATTGTCTACTATTTAAAAAAAAAAAAACTTTCCTTTCCTCTTTTCCTCCTCTTTCCTGCCCTACCCTTGCCTGTGCTACACTGAGAAATGTACACGGACCAAGTATTTCAGGCACTTGTTGCGCTCACTCGACTCTTCACGACCAATCGCTTATTGTACCCCCAAGTTGTAAGTCGCTTTGGATAAAAGCGTCTGCTAAATGCATAAATGTAAATGTAAATGTAAAACAACACGTTCGTTCTCTCCGTATTTATCATTCTTTGCAGCCTTTAGCCGCTGCCTACAACACACTGGAACCTTCTCTGAAACCAAAAGTAACTCACTTCCACTAAACATTTACTCTTTGAATTCTTGCACTGGAAACCATACAAGTCAACACCATTATGACAACAAGTTTGCTACTAAAGCAAGGCAATATTTGACTCGGATAATAAGCGTATCCCACCATGGGGGGGGGGGGGGGTACGGGGTGGGAATCAAGCCGTCTCCATTGACTTTGTATCACGTGAGGCTGCCTCCTTGTGATTTCTGACTTATAACAAAAAACAGAACAATGTCTAAAAGCTGCTATGTGACAAGGTGTACAGTAAACAAGCTAAAAAACACAGAACCAAAAACCCAGAAGTTTTTCTAAGCTGTTGACTCAAAAAACAAGCGTTTAAGGACACAAAAGTGGATACAGGCAATTGAGACAAGAGCGCGACATGTTATAACATGTAATATAAATATTACACTGAGAACTACACCCGCTGGAAGGGCAACGTAATCAGCGTTCAGGTATAATATAATATATAAAACTGACATTTGGATATTTGACTTAAAGGATTAGTTCACTTCAAAATTGTGACCCTATTCCTCAGCTGGGATCACGTGCTGAGTGTCTGGAGCCCATTTGAAACTGCATTGATTTTGACCTTCAACATTTTGGTTGCAATTGAAAACCATTATATGAAAAAAAATCCTGGAACGTTTTGCTATAAAAAAAAAATCTAATTTCTTTTCGACTGAAGAAAGAAAGACATGAACATCTTGGATGAGATGGGGGTGAGTAAATTATCAGGGAATTTTCATTTTGAAGTGAACTAATCCTTTAACAGTGACAAAATGTTTACTGCACACATAGGCATACTGAGTGTCAGGATCCCACAATGTACCTATTCCTGCTGAACCTTCATGTCTTATTGACTGTATTACTTTTGTCTCCTTAAACACTTAAAACAATATAAAGACATGTAGACAATAATTTGTGGAGGGAAAGTGTTTGTTTGATCTACAGCGCATTCTTTACATGCTTCACCTTTAATGGCTCGTTTCCACAGAGCGGTACGGTTCAGTACAGTACAGTACGATTCAGGACTGTAAACCCTGATCCGGCTTGCGTTTCCACCACCAACAGTCTCCTTAAGCCTGGAACACACCACGTTGGTCTTCGTCGGCTATTTTTCAGCCGATTCGACATGTTGAATCGGCGTCTGCGCTCGTTGGTCAGTCGGGCCATCTGATCGTTCTGATTGGCTGTTCTGCTAGCGAACCAGTGCACAAGAAAAAACCCCAGAAGTGACCGTCTGTGGTGAGCGAGATTACGAGGTGCTTTGTTTATATAGGGTGTACCATAGATATCCATAATAAATGCTAGATGTCTCGTCCGCGCTGCTGGCCAATGGAGGTTGACGTCCACACCTGGCAGCCATCTTGTCACAGGCAGCTCGCTCACTCGTAACATTGTTTTCATGGGTGCTTGCACTTTTTAAATAACCATAACTTGCTCAATTTTCTACCGATTTTCAAACTGTTTGGTTTGTTTTCTCCTGTTTGGAGTTATGACACTGCATACTTATGAAAAATGATTCATAATTTGTTCAATCATCCATAATTATAGCCACGTTAATAACGTTTGTAAGAAACCAAACCATTTGTAAATCCGTCAAGATTTCAGTGAGATAAGAGTAGTGTTCGTGCAGATCACTCGCCTTACATCAGGTACCACTGCCTGTGACAAGATGGCCGCCGGTGATGACGTTAGAAACTCCACCGTAAGACATCTAGCCTTTATTATGGATATCTATGGGATATACAGGGTAGCTCTTCAATTTTCCAGTTTTGAATAAAGAAAACAGACTACTGCCACCAGCTGGTATGAAAAGCTATTTACTCTTAAGGGGGTCGCACACCGGACGTGAAGCTCAACGACGCGCCGTGCAGCGTTGCGCCGCGTCTCAGGTATCTCACACCCGATGTGCACATTCTATACGCGCAAGCTAAATTTTGAATCGACTTCTGACAGAAGAGCTGTACGATGGGTGAGTTCTTGTAGCACAGAGTGAAATCAGTATGTACATTGACGATTTGAGGTAAATATAATATTTAATATAAAACCTTGAAATGGCAGGAGTCGTAGCTGGGCGCCATGGACAGGTACCGAATTTTATAGACGCTGCGCGGCGCATCCGGTGTGCGACCCCCTTTACGCAGAACGGACGTGCTACTTGGCCATCGGATGTCGAGCGTCTGCTTGGTGTGCCAGCTAGGGCAACTTTGGACCCAGACGCTGCCGACGTGAGTCAACTCTGCAGTCTGCTTTCATCGCTACTAGTTGGTCGGCGTCGGTTTGGTGTGTTCCTTGCTTTATGATAGGCGTGGTGTAGCGATCAACGTCATTTGCGCGTGAAGAAGAAAGCGGCACAGTAAACAACAATGGACGACATACAGCAGATCTTGTTATTGCTTCTCGGCGTGTGGCTGTTGTCACAAGAAGAAGACATGCTTTGTTTGAGCCAAAGCTGCAGGATGCAAGGAAAAACAGTCGAAAAAAGCACATGCAAGTGACGATTCTCTGTCAACCATTCAACGTTCTGCCATGAGCAGTGATGCCATTAACGCGTTACTCTAATCTGACTACTTTTTTCCAGTAACAAGTAATCTAATGCGTTACTATTTCCAAACCAGTTATCAGATTAAAGTAATTTATTTATATTAAAGTCACAGTGAGTTACTATTTTAGTCATTTTCCTTAGTAAAAATATATATTTTTGCTTTCTTCTTGCATCTCGGGGAGAGTATTTACCCGTATTTCCTCAAATAAAAGCATGTAGTCAATTAAACGCTGGGCCTCTGACAGTGGCCGGGAGCGTGGCCAGCACGAACAAATAAAGGCCGGTCTTAAATTAAGGCCGTGGAAAAATTAGTGTTGGTAATCTCCTAAATGCCTTTAATTTAATGTGCATGTAAATTCATCGTAATGTACAGTAGGGTTGTGCAGAAGGAGCGAAACCATCATGACCATCGCCCCCCGTTGCGAGTGCGACGCACACTAATCCTGGTCTCTTCTATAGTTAACCTAAAAACTTTGCAGGGATTGCTCTGTAAATTAAATAGAGAATATAACTGATGCATATATGCTATTTTAAATACTGTAGTCTATAAGTAAGACACTCTTAACCTACAAACTAAACACACATGCACTGACTTTCCCACACATGGCCAGGCCACTCTCACCTAGGAGGCAGCCTCACGCAATACAAAGTCAACAGAGAGCGTTGGATTGTGTGTGTGTCCACAAACCCCCCCCCCCCCCCCCCCCCCAACCCTCACTGACTATCGACACACTAATCAATCACTCAACATACTGAACCAAAAATAATATTCTTGACTTAGGCTACTTCTTGAGATTTACCCATATTCCTTTTTATTCTGTCATGTTTTCTAGCTCGTCTGCCTGTTCCTGTCATCAGCAGAAACTCTTCACAATGTCCTTCAACTTCTTCTTCATCATCATCATCCTCAAATTGTTCACTGGTGTGTTCAGTGGTGAATGTGAGTCATGTGACTCTCTCCTGGTACAAAGGAAACAGTTTATTGTCCAGCATCAGTGTGTCTGATCTCAGCATCAGTCTCTCTCTACCTCTGGAGGTGGAATATCAGGATAACAACACCTACAGCTGTGTGCTCAACAATCCCATCAGCAACCAGACTCAACATCTGGACATCACTCAACTCTGTCACACATGTGCAGGTACGGCAGCATGGCTGATATAATAATTAAGCTGATCTATGAAGTATAGTGCTTTTGATATTTTATTTAATGTTCATTGTAGATCAAATAGACAGATTCACTCACACTAAAGGCTCATTTTGTCCATTACAGGTCAAGATATGCCTTTACTGTACATCGTGTTGATCTCTGCGGCTGCCGCTGCATCTCTGCTGATTGTTGCTGTAGTCGTGATGTACTGCATCTGCAAGAAATGTAGAAAAACAGGTCAGGAAAGCAAGCAAATAAAGGGTTAATTCACCCAAAAATGAAAATTAGCATGATTTACTCAATCTCATGTCATCCTAGGTGTATATGACATTCTTCTTTCAGACAAATATAATCGGAGTTATATTAAACAATGCCATGGCTCTCCCAAGCTTTATAATGGCAGTGAATGGCTGTTTCTGTTAAAAGTCCATAAAAGTGCATCTATCCATCATAAGTGCTCCACACGTCTCCAGGGTGTTAATAAAGGCCTTCTGAAGCAAAGCGATGTGTTTGTGTGAGGAAAAATATCCATATTTAAAACTTTATAAACTAAAATAAATAGCTTCCGACAGATGGCCGTACTCATCGATTTACGGCAAAAGAGTGACCCCTAACCTGACGTATGCGTATTGACGAACGCAGAAGCGCAGAGGATAGAGCAAAACAAAACACCAGTCATGAATTAGAGTCTAAAGCGATAATTTTTAAAGAGAAATGCCGGAGGATTTCGATATAAGAGAAGAGAAACTTGAGTTTATTGCCCAGGCCTATTTGTTTGAACCGCGAGAGGCGTCAAAGCTTGCGCTCCTCCTACATCCTGCGTCATATATCGCGTCAGGGGTTATTCTTTTGCCGTAAGTCAACTTGCGTAGGCCATCTGCCGGAAGCTAGTTATTTTAGTTTTTAAAGTTTTAAATGTGGATATTTTTCTTACACAAACGCATCGCTTCGCTTCTTTATTAAGCCCCCGGAGCCATGTGGAGCAGTTTATGATGGATAGATGCACTTTTATGATGGATAGATGCACTTTTATGAACTTCAAAACAGAAATAAAGCTTGGAAGAGCCTGGACATTTTATAATATTACTCAGATTGTATTCGTCTGAAAGAAGAATGGCATATACAGGTGCTGGTCATTTAATTAGAATATCATCAAAAAGTTGATTTATTTCACTAATTCCATTCAAAAAGTGAAACTTGTATATTATATTCATTCATTACACACAGACTGATATATTTCAAATGTTTATTTCTTTTAATTTTGATGGTTATAACTGACAACTAAGGAAAATCCCAAATTCAGTATCTCAGAAAATTAGAATATTGTGAAAAGGTTCAATATTGAAGACACCTGGTGCCACACTCTAATCAGCTAATTAACTCAAAATACCTGCAAATGTCTTTAATGGTCTCTCAGTCTAGTTCTGTAGGCTACACAATCATGGGGAAGACTGCTGACTTGACAGTTGTCCAAAAGACCACCACTGAGGTCATTGCAAAAGAGGCTGGCTGTTCACAGAGCTCTGTGTCCAAGCACACTAATAGAGAGGCGAAGGGAAGGAAATAATGTGGTAGAAAAAAAAGTGTACAAGCAATAGGGATAACCGCACCCTGGAGAGGATTGTGAAACAACAAATCCTACAAAGAGTGCAGCTGGAGTCAGTGCTTCAAGAACCACTATGCACAGACGTATGCAAGACATGGGTTTCAGCTGTCGCATTCCTTTTGTCAAGCCACTCTTGAACAACAGACAGCGTCAGAAGCGTCTCGCCTGGGCTAAAGACAAAAAGGACTGGACTGCTGCTGAGTGGTCCAAAGTTATGTTCTCTGATGAAAGTAAATTTTGCATTTCCTTTGGAAATCAGGGTCCCATGCCATGACTGCATGCCACGCCGCATTGCTGCAGTAATTCAGGCAAAAGGAGCCCCAACTAAGTATTTAGTATGGTACATGCTCATACTTTCCATGTTCATACTTTTCAGTTGGCCAAGATTTCTAAAAATCCTTTCTTTGTATTGGTCTTGAGTAATATTCTAATTTTCTGAGATACTGAATTTGGGATTTTCCTTAGTTGTCTGTTATAATCATCAAAATTAAAAGAAATAAACATTTGAAATATATCAGTCTGTGTGTAATGAATGAATATAATATACAAGTTTCACCTTTTGATGATATTCTAATTATATGACCAGCACCTGTACACCTAGGATGACTTAAGGGAGTAAATCATGGGCTAATTTTCATTTTTTGGGTGAAATGAAATTAATTTAATGCTTATGTTGAAATATGTACCCTATCTTTTTAAAGCACAAATTTCAATATCATTTTGAAAACTTTGTTTTGACACATCTGTGGTTATTGTTAATGCAGTCGATACCCGTGAGAAAGACAGAACTGATTCAACATGGTGTAAGCCAACAACACGAAAAATGGTAAGATCGACTGAGTTGCAACAAGTTGTTGCAGTCAGTCTGACTGAACCTTGCTCATTGATTTTTTTTGTATGCAGCATGCATCAGATGGTCAGTGGACAGATGTCGGTGGTCAGCCTTGATTTGTATTACCTTCAATGGGTAACAGCTCTAAAAGCACGCTTTTTAATGCCATTTAAAAATGTTTGCACCTCAGTGGAAATACTAACAGCATTTCCATTTTGCAGTTATAAATTAAATTGCACTAATCAAATGTATTAGCATGCTCCACAGTATTTATGTTCACCCAATAACAATAAAATGTTAAGCTATAGTAATTGGTAAACTATTGTTATATTCAGTGAGTTGATCCAAAACAAATGCAAAAGTAAAAGTAAAAATCTAAAAGTAGCTACTCACTGTAGGCTACAACCCCGCATGAGTTTCTTTTAAGCAGTAGAGCTATGTCAGCCTCAGTCGCCATTCATCACTTTCACACAGTACGTGTTTCACGGAAGAAAGAGAGTTTAGCCTTTTATTCATCGCATGTTATAACGGACTTCCGTGTTTGTCGTGGTCGGGGAGACTTGATGAGAAAGTGGTGCCTCGTCCTTCTTTAATCGCTGTCTTTCATGGCCACCGAGAACATTTTTCTCAATTTATAGAGCACATGTACACAGGAACAAAGGGGTAAGTTGACATTTGACACGGTGTCGTTAGGCGCCGGTATATGGTTCAAGGGCGCATGTAAATAGCCGAGCACCCACGGAAAAACACGAGCTATTCTCCATTCATTTCAACCAACCAACCAATCAAAAAAAAAAAAAGTCGATTGAAAATCGGGAACCTCTCTGATTGGTGTCAACAACCTGACACAAATGCTGTGTCCGAATTCGCCTACTTACTACCTAAAAGTAGCCTATGTACTCTTTTTGTGAAGTAAAAGTAGCCTCCATACTTTTGAGAGTGTAGCAGAAGAGTATAGGCTTGTTTGAGATGCGCCTCGCCTGTAATTCTGCCGAGACTAGGCAGCTGCAGTGAGGGGAGGAGTGAAACAAGTGCAGGCAAGCCGGACAGTTCTCTCTTCTCGTAGTGGAGCAGACATCTGCGAGATCAAAGACGGATATCGCGGGATTCACTCACACTCATGCGCTTTGTTGCTGATAAACGGGATGTAATTAACGTTCTGGGGCCCGTTCTTCGTACGTCGCTAACTCAGTTAGCTGGATTTGATTGTTGACGATTTAACATGATCTCGGATTGTTTGGTTCTTCGAAGCTCATCCTGGACTTGCTGTCATAGTAACAGGTCCGTAAGCTTAAACCTGCTCATGAGCAGGCTTATTTCATGTAAACAGGATTAGATTGCATCTTGAGGTGATACTTAAAATCTGTCCCAGCCACTGCTACTTTATTACAAGAGTTCATTACTGAACCAGGGGCAATAATAATAATAATTTTAAATAATAATAATAATATAAAAATGTTATAGGCCTATTGTATATGAGAATGTATATAATATTATAATGTTGTATATAATAATATAGACACAGCCATTTGATTGAGCGATTTATTTGTGATGGAATAATTACTTTATCATTTTATTGGAGGTTTACACACATGTTGTACAGTTAATATGAGCCGTGCATTAATTTAAGTGATCACAGATATTATGGGATGGCTTGATGCAGCGCAAGAGATGCAGATAATTTGATCTTGATCCTTAAGAAACTTTAATACTGTCACGTTGCAAATCTGCTCCAAATTGAATTAAAAATTAAATTACAACATTGAAATAAAAATGTAAGGGGTGTACAAATACTGTAGCCTATATACAAATACAAATACCCCTGGGGTCTGTTCTTCGTACCTCCCTTAATAAATTTGAGATGATTTGACAGATCCCAGTTCTTTTAATCGTGATAATTGATGTCTGGCTAATTTGGTTCTTCAAACGAATTTGCGGATTGGATTTAAATATCTGGATTAAATGATCTAAGATCACTGCGTGTTCTTGTTTTCCCTGAAGAGGGCAGATGCATCGATACTCGAAACCATGATCAGCAATGCAGCGATTGGCTGGCGTCAAGACAGCAACGTAATGACATCATATTATTAAAAACGCCACCTGGCAAAAAACGTGGCAAATTACACAAAAAAACCCACGAATATCTGGACCTTTATAAGGAAACAGCTAAACGACCAAACCAACATAAAAGTTATAATAGATCAATGATAAATGTTTTTTTTTTTTTTTTTTTAACATGATTACCAATTATTTATATTCACGATTTTATACAGTATTTGTACACTCTTTACAGTTTTATTTCAATGTTGTAATTCAATTTTTAATTCAATTGGAAGCAGATTTGTAACGTGACAGTATTAAAGTTTCTTAAGGGTCAAGATCAAATTCTCTGCATCTCCTGCGCTGCATCAAGCCATCCCATAATATCCGTCATCACTTAAATTAATGCACGGCTCAGATTAACTGTACAACATGTGTGCAAACCTCCAATAAAATTATAAAGTAATTATTCCATCACAAATAAATCGCTCAATCAAGTGGCTGTGTCTATAGCATTATACACAACATTATAATATTATATACATTCTCATGTACATATACAATTTAAAATTTGTATATTATTATTATTTAAAATTATTATTATTCAATAATGCCCCTGGTTCAATAATGAACTCTTGTAATAAAGTAGCAGTGGCTGGGACAGATTTTAAGTATAACCTCAAGGTGCAATCTAATCCTGTTTACATGAAATAGGCCGCTCGCGAGCAGGTTTAAGCTTATGGACCTGTTGCTATGACAGCAAGTCCAGGATGAACGTCGAAGAACCAAACAATCCAAGATCATGCCAAATCGTCAACAATCAAATCCGGCTAACTGAGTTAGCGAGGTACGAAGAACGGGCCCCAGTTGATTGTATATAAACATGAATATGATGAACAAGACACCCAACGTTTTTGTTATTCATTTTTATCAATCATTTTTACTGTAATTACATACATGTATGTTTTTATATATATTTTTTTATAAATATGACAACAACCACAACCCACAGAGAGATTCCACAGTCAGAAAGTTAAATTTGTGAATATTCACACATCATTTATATACACATAAAAACATGATATCAGATTTTTAAAATTAAACATTTTAAAAGAAAACCATATATCACGGTTGTTTCATTTCCATTCTTTTGGGCTAAATCAAGAAAAAAGTATACATTGTATTAATGAAACAAAAACACATCTGTACTAGACATGTGTGAATTTAATGTGGGGGAAAATAAATACTCTGAACCCCAAGTGGATATACATTTGCCCCGCTCTCCCCAATTTGCAGTCCGTGTGTTTCTCTTAGCGAGCTACAAATAACTTTTGTGTAATGAATTCATAAAACACACTACCGTATACAGGGAGAAAAATACTGTAAACTTGAAAAACGAACAACAAAGGTATAATTAACTGTAATGATGAGCATGTTAAAATGTTTCAAGGGGCAGTTGTTGCGTATGTGTATGTCACCTTGCTTAGCTCAGCTCATGGAAACAGAGGTGAACAATTTGTATATTTGTTTGGTAGTGTATTTGCACTTGTTTCCAAGAATGAACGAAAGAAAGAAAGAAAGAAATAATCCTAATCAGTGTGACAGTGTAGGGCTAAATCGCAATGAGGAAAAAAAGGATCTTGATATTCAAATAAGCTTTCTATTGGTCTTTTATTACATTATGGTAATGTGCCTAGCTTGTGACTCACACTCACACACTGATCTCATCTGACTGTATGAAACTTCAGTATGGCATTCAAAAAGGACCAAAAGTAACACTTTCTTTTTTGTTCTCGTCAGACCGCAAATATTGTACGACATAAAATTTTTCAAAAATCACTCAATATTAAATGAACAAACAAATAGCCCAAATAAACAAGCAGTAGGCTCCTAATCTCACAACAAATCATCAATAATGCACCTTTTCCAAAACATTCCAGCATATTTTCATATTTGTATTACAGTAGGGATGTGACAGTGAGGAAATGTATTAAATTATTTTATTACTATAAAAGCAAAACGACGGTGGCGACGGTGCCGCGGTGGGCAAGTGATGTAACCAGTGTTTTGCCTGAACACCGGCAACACCAACTATCGCATCAAGCCTAAATTACAATAGACAAACTCTCAAAGTATCCTTCCCTCTAGATATTAGTGTTGCAGATTAATGTGTGGTTCTTTAGCACTGAATATTACACTAGCTACAAGGCTGATTATCAGCGTAGCGATCGGACATCATTTGGATAAGCTGATGGCTTCCATACGGGTCAGTGGCTGTTGGCAATGCAACATGTGATCACGCTTTATGCAAATGATCCGTATGGGAACACAAACAGTCATCCGCCACCTAGTAAACTACTTTTGGTGTTAAAATTATAGGGAGCAACTACTGTTCCTCAAATTATGTTCACTTCCACTACTTTGATTCAGGACTGGGATTTTTAAGATATAGCAAATAAGCTATTTTACAGAAACTTTAATAAGGTCTTGTAAATGTAGGTCTGCAGTTAATATTAACTCCTGAGTTGATCTGAAGCAAATTTCCATTATAATTGCTTTATGTTTTTAAACTGTTGCATTATCAAGGCTCCTTATTGACTGTATTTTTTCTTTCAGAAATCAAAAAAGGAGGCTGTGTATGCAAATCGCCCCAAAAAATGATGACCAAATACTGTATCTACTGGAGTAAATGTAGAGCTCATATGGGACAATACCTCACCTCTTAGTTCACATGTATTGTCTGCCAGGATATTTTACTTGTCTCTGTTTTGTTTTTGCTGTTTGTACATAGTTTGATTTCATCTGTTTTCCATAGCATTGAAATATACAAACTTCCCTAACACTGTCACTTTGTCTACTCCTGTTCAAATAAAATAAAATTGAATATCGAATGCATAGCGGTGTACAACATCACACATGTGCTCTGCATTTTGGCAATTGTGGCAAGGAAATCATTGCTTTAGTGTCTAAAGCAGAAAATGTCCTCAGTAATAACAGGGCTACTTTTACCCAATAGGGTACGCTATAGATATAGAGGCGATAGTGGAGCTAACTAAATAAACACCACCTGATCACTGCCTGCTGATGCCTGATTATAAATGACAACAAACTCTATTAAAGACAGATTACTTTCAGATTACTATTTTCACACCTTTTAAAGATTCTTTTCACACAGTAAATCCTGAAATCGGCTAAAGCACATGTGATTCTTTCCTTTTTGTCCTGATCGTAGAGTTACTGCATCTGTAATGATAAATAGATATAATAAGAGATAATCGATTTTTACCTTTGACTCATATTTACATCTTTCTACTGTCCTCACTTCTATTCTTGTGTGGCGCCATCTGGTGAGTTTTTAATAACAGCAGCTTAAACAACATCACAGTACTATACAACAGGTGATTCATGCAGGCCCGGTTCCAGAATCAAATCACTGAGGGTGCTTCTGAAATTACTTAGGGTGCTCTAGTAAAGTGCAGATAGGCTAAGCAACGGCTCCACCATAGCAGTGTACAGTGAGAAATGTATGATTATTTATTTACAAGTCATCACTTTTACCACTAATCGGAATTTAAAAAATATTTTGCTACAAATTGTCTATTTACGTCTACTAACTATCATTACGTGCATTTATAACATCAGATGCCTGCACGTGGAACACGACGAATAAAAGAAGCCCAAAGTCGCGTGTTATACTCGGACTTGGCAACTATATAACACCAGTGACAAAATAACACCAACATTTTCCTATTTACTGTTGTTTTCATTTGGTCCGAACCAAGGGCAAACAATTATACATAGTACAACCCCAAATCAGAAAAAGTTGGGACAGTATGGAAAACGCACATACAAAACAAAAGAAGTGATTTCTAAATTTACTTTGACTTGTATTTCATTGCAGACAATATGAACACAAAATATTTAATGTTTTTTTTGGTCAACTTCATGTAATTTGTAAATATGCATCCTTTCCTGTCATTCCGACCTGCAACACATTTAAAAAAAAGTTGGGACAGGAGGAATTTAGGGCTAGTAATGAGGTAAAATGGTTAAATAATGATGTGATTTGAAACAGGTGATGTCAACAGGTGATTGTAATTATGATTTGGTACAAAAGCAGCATCCAAGAAAGGTCTAATCCTTTAGGAGCAAAGATGGGCCGAGGATCGCCAGTTTGCCAACAAATACGTGAGAAAATTATTGAAATGTTTAAAAACAATGTTCCTCAAATAAAGGTAGGAAGAGATTTGGATATTTCACATTCAACAGTGCATAACATAATTAAAAGATTCAAGGAATCTGGAGGAATTTCAGTGCGTAAAGGGCGCAAGCCTAAGCTGAAAAACCGTGATCTCCGATCCCTCAGGCGGCACTGCATCAAGAATCGTCATTCATCTTTAAGCGATATCACCACATGGGCTCAGGACTACTTTGGCAAACCTTTGTCAAGTACCACAATACGTAGTTACATCCACAAATGCCAGTTAAAACTAGGGTTGGGTACCGAAATCCGGTTCCAATATGGCACCGGTACTTACATAACCGGTATGTACCGGACCGAATCAGAACGCAGATTTCGGTTCCTCATTTCGGTGCCAAAATTCAAACGTGCTTTCGCGCTTTGGCTGCACCGAGCCAGAGACAGACGCTCAGCGCTCGTCACATCACAACTCATGACAACTATTCAGTGTTTTCAACGACATCATGTTTATTTCAGGTTTCAGACATTTAAATGCTCATAAGTAGGCTACTAGCAAAAAACACACCCTGATGTCTATGAAAGCGGCTATGACAATCCTTTCAGACGATTATAATTTGACTAACGTTACATGTTTTATTCACATCAGATACATGCACATTATATAGTAACTATAGCGTTTACTCTGTTCTTCTTCCAGTTCACTGGTCACTTACTTTCATGTATTTCGTGAGACGAGAATGCTCTCAAGTGTTGTAAATCCGACAGATCCGATTCTGAGGCGCAAACTAACATGGCGCCGCCCATTGCGCTTTATAGATCAACTAACACACATTCACTCACACATTTGAACATCAGATAGTTCGTGACACAGTTAAGAAGTTTGTGAATATTTTGAATAAAAAGAAAAAACGAAATAAACCCGATACAGCTGAGCTGTCAGCGCTATTGCGGCTGCTGTGTGTCATGTGAGAAACATGACGCGTCGCCATGGAAACATTAAGACGATGCGTTCTAAAATATTTAGCCAGAGAATATGATCATATTTCAAAAAAGAGCTGAAGCTCGAAGCTGGTTAGTAGCATACCAAGAATACAGACTACTGCTGTTATTATTGTAATTATGAGTTATATTAGGCTTGTTGTAGTTGGGTTAGGTGGCTTAGGTTTTACTGTGAATTTGTAAATAAGTCAATTATAATTTGTAAATAAGTAAATTGTGTTTTGTATTTATTTATATTCATACATTTAAGTATACATTAAACTTTTAATAAATGGTTCAATTTAAATAAAAAATAAATAAATAAAAAGCCATTTAATGTCATCCACCTCGTTTTGTGGCCTTTTTAAAAAAAAAAAAAGTATCGGTTCAGGCACCGTTTAGGCACCGGAACCGTTTTAAAAGTATCGGTTTGGCACCGGAATCGAAAAAAAACCAAACGATACCCAACCCTAGTTAAAACTGTACTGTGCCAAAAGGAAGCCCTATGTTAACAGTGTCCAGAAGCGCCGTCGACTTCATTGTGCTCGGAGGCATCTGGGATGGACCATCACACAGTGGAAACGTGTACTGTGGTCAGATGAATCAGTATTTCAGGTATTTATGGGGAGGAATGGACGCCGTGTGCTCCGGACCAAAGAAGAAAAGGATCATCCAGACTATTACCAGCAACAAGTCCAAAAGCCAGGGTCTGTCATGGTATGGGGTTGTGTCAGTGCCCTTGGCAAAGGTAACTTGCTCTTCTGTGAAGGCATCATTAATGCTGAAAAGTACATAGAGATTTTGGAGCAGAATATGCTGCCTTCAAGAAGACATCTTTTCCAGGGACGTCCATGCATATTTCAACAAGACAATGCAAAACCACATTCTGCACACATTACAAAGTCCTGGCTGCGGAGGAAGAGGGGACGGGTACTTGACTGGCCTGCCTGCAGTCCCGACCTGTCTCCAATAGAGAATGTGTGGCTTCAAAATGCGACAACGAAGACCCCGTACTGTTGCCCACCTTAAGACTTGTTTGCAGGAAGAATGGGACAAAATTACACCTGAAACACTTCATCACTTGGTGTCTTCAGTCCCTAAACGTCTTTTAAGTGTTGTGAAAAGGAATGGCAACATTACAAAGTGGTAAATGCTTTACTGTCCCAACTTTTTTTTAAATGTGTTGCAGGTCTGAATGACAAGAAAGGATGCATATTTACAAATGACATGAAGTTGACCAGACCAAGTCCAAGTAAATTTAGAAATCACTTCTTTTTTCTTTTTTTTTTGCGTTTTCCATACTGTCCCAACTTTTTCTGATTTGGGGTAGTAGCATTTTTCAGCTTTTTTGCTTCCTTTTCACACCACACTGATTGCTTTGGTCCGAACCAGTTGAAACAAACCAAAATGCGGTCACATGACAACATCCACATCACTCATTGGTCATGGCTTATTTCCTAAACTGCTTTTCGATTGGTCAGAATTTATGTGCGGGAAAAGAGGAAAAGCCAGCAAAAAACACGGAGACAACACAACTATGGAGAGAGTACTGCGCAGGCTGGTTTTGTCCCTGGCCATAATCTATTACATTGTTTGTATACACCACAATATGCAAATACATTTCTATAATGAAGCGGCTTGAAAACAACGTTCTAATGCACTGCAAACGGCGAGCGCCATCGTCATCAGACCAAATTTCTCCGCACCTAATCACTACTCCAAGTTTGTCCGCGAGCTGCCATGCTAAAGTGCAACTGTCAACAAACACTTCCTCATCCCATAATTCACAGCGCAGATGAATACGGCAGCTGGTTTAGTCCAAAAATGATCAGTACATTTTGCAGTTGGGTCTGTTCGAGGTCGGATCACTCACCACAAACAAACCGCTCAAACCGCTTGTTTGAAAGCGCACCGAGACCACCTCTTCATGGACGCTTGTTTGGTCCGCGTTTGGTGCACACCCGAGTGCGATTACTGCTTTCACACCTGACCAAACGAACCGCATCAAATGGGGAAAACGAACTCTAGTACGATTCAACCGAACTAAATGTGAAAGCACCCTAAGAATTATGGCATTGTGTGTTTTCTCCACAATGTCCACCAAGCGGACCTGCATGAAATTCCATAAATACATTGTGCGTGATTTTCTCAGGTGAGAGGACAACGCCAAATGCTGACTCTTGTCCTTATTTCTCCTGCTTTTTATTCGCATCCATTTGCGGTGGACAGTATATGGCCTACCACCAAAGACACCAGTTACAACAATGACACTTAATTTTAGACCTGTTCCTAATTGTTGGCAGACATAAGCAACTGAAAGCACATGATGTGCTGAATTAGGAAAGATAATATGCTAATGAGATTGGTGCCAGCCTAATGAAAAGAAATGAAAGCTCTAGCATAAGTTCTGCTGGGAAGACTCAATTACTACGTCACTTATTGCCTTCATTCTAACCCAATTATATTCTCATGCTCACCGTATAAAAGCCCGGCACTTACACATGTTTGAGTTTGCAGATACTGAAGTGACGATTACGCAGATCTGAAGCGACGATTACGCAGATCTGAAGCGACGATTACGCAGATCTGAAGCGATGATTCAGTTAACGATCTGGATGTCCGTAGCGGTCGATCGCTGGTCCTATTATAAAGTTAATAATATGCACACAGTGGCGTTCTAAGTCCATGTCAGCTATCATTCTGTTCACTGGGCTGTCGCGGCAACAGACACGAGTGCCTCCACTAACGAGAGCAATCTCGCGTTCAGATTCAGAACAAATACTTCCACGGAGGACTATTGGGCATGTTATCAAAGACACGGCTGTGATCTTCATCACCATCCTGGCGTCATCTCTACATCAGCATTCACCACAGTGATATGTATATGATTATGCATTCCGATGCCGATTGGGTGTAGTATTTTACTCTTTCTCACTTTTGTCGCAAGCATGCCTGTACAGTGCAGACACAAGCATCGTATGAGACGCGCACAGGTGTCTGCCGGTCTGCTGGTGCAACGTGATCGCTCGTTGTGGCTCGCTGTGTCGTAATCCATAGTGCCTGTAAATGACTCGCATGACAACGGCCTGTATTGATGGCAATCGTTTAGAAAAGCTGAAACAAATCAGATGGCACAGCATATAGCCTCTCTCACTCTCCCTATGAACGCAAGGAAACCAAAGCAACATGCACCCAGTTAATCGGGGCTCATGATTAACAGAGTTAAGCTGAAATCGCAATGAGTTCAGTGTTATTAAATCAATACAATTGAATTAATATGCTAATTTGCTCAGTACTGTTTTTAAGTAGGCTACAGCACCGACATCAGTGCTTTGATCCGTTCTCATTCAATGGTGTTATTCTCTTGCAGCACTGCGAGTTCGTCACATATATGCAATTAAAACTGACACAACATAGTTTAAGCTTAAAAGTGTTTTTGGGCTGTCATCCAGCAGAGTACATCATTGCTCAATTATACGGGGCACCCAGTGTTGAAATGGTTTCCCTTAGTGATTCGACATGGCTTCCTTTCTGATGAGGAAGTACTGTAGCGTTCTGTGTTCCATTAAGGTGTCGTCTTATTGCATTATAAATATGCGCTATATTATAAATTAGTTAGTATAAACACGTTATGTATATTAATTGATGCTTTGTTTTCGCTTAACTCCAGTTAATTACTTGCATTTTATTCAGCTGATATCTGGATACCTCTTTCTATTTTAGTAACTTTAGAATTTAGTATTACGGTTCACTTGGTCCTTCCGTGCTAGGACGCCATGGCTGCAACTAGTATAAAACAAACGTGTATCTCACTTGTACTCACAGCACCATAGGTCAGGTAAGGTTTGTATACTAAACAAGTTTTTGATATTCCATTGCAGCACTAACACATTTCCGTACTCAATCGACCCGTATTACATAAAGATTGCATCTAAATCGCAGCACGGGAACACTTATTTAAATCTTTTATGAAAACAGTAAATGAGCTGAGTGTGCTCCCTTTATAAACGCATGAAACCGTCAAATGCTTTAGTTCAGAAACTCCTACACTAGTGGAAACTGCTGCGGTCAATCTACACTGAATCATGATCTATCGCATGCTCTATTCTTCGTTGGTCAAATGTATGCACTAGAAGGCAGAATTAGCCAGCAAACAAGCGCTGAACCATTCAAATGTGATCGCGTGTATTGTCATGGTAACTCCTCCAATTCGTCACAGCATCCAAGTGCTCAACAGACCTTACATTGCATGGTGCATTTGGCGGACGCTTTGTCCGGGGCGACTTGCATTGAGTTCAGGGTGCACATTTGGTATTTTGTCCGGTCTTGCTTTCCCTGGGGGCCGGGCCCGTGGCTTGGCGTTGTTGGCGCCGCACACTACTGTTCGAGCTACAGGAAGACATGTCTGTAATCGGCTACATTGCACCATTAACGCCAACACTTTCAGTCTATTGAGTCTAACACAATATACAGGGGAGTAAATATAGCGTTGACTGTTGACTCAGTCTGCACATAAGTGTTGATTCCTGGCTGCACCGCAAATGACGAGCTCTCTCGCAGTGAGCTTTTCTCTTCGCTAAAGCTGGCACACAGTGCGCTTATAATCTTTGTGATTTGTTGCTTTTCAGACTGTGATCTGATGTCACACTGTGGGATTTCAGTGCATTAATGCCAGGTACGTTAATCAGATCCACGAGGACTTGTCCGGATTTTACATCAACCCATTCACCTTAGTGAAATTATTCAGCCCAAAATTTTATCATGCCGTTGGTGAGTATGTCAAACTAACTATTAAAGACTTCAGATGTTATTCCAGGGTCAAAGGAATTTTTAGGATTGCGATATTTGTCTCATACTGCAAATGTGGCCACAATCACACAGTATTATCCTGGCTTAGGTTATCAAATAATGAATTTTTTTTTTTTTAGGTTCAGTAGCCGTGCCGGGTTCTATACAGCTAGCTATGGTTTTATTAGTTAGTAAAGCTTAAACATATAAAACATTCTTATCCTTTTGCAAGGGCATCGTCTGATGTTCTCAATCACATGCCCATGTTATGTATTGTCATGCTGTCTGGTATATTATCTTTTAAGGGCTCTCTTAGCAGGTTGAGGGTTAGATGGTGTTCTATCAAGACGTGAGCGGGAGTTACGCAAGGGTTTAGAATCCCCCTAATTGCAGACGGAAAGAAATATGTTCTCCAACTCACACGTGCATGGGACATTTTTTCAGGTCAGTGTTGCTACGAATATAGTTCTATGTGTGGAGTTGGCATCCTCTACCAAGGTCTCCTCTATTAAGTATGCGGGATGCCATGATGGTCAAGATGGTTCCTTCAGCAATCCCAGCTCAGTCTTTCGGTAGGCGTTTTGTCTCTCCATCCGCAGCTACAGTGTTCCCTCTTAGAGCGAACATCGTCCAAGACTTTCAGACGGCTCTACCCATTAGCCAACCCGGACCCAGCACCCTGTCCTCCTCCAGCAGCATTAATATTATATTAAACTATCTGCTAATATCGGCTAGAAATATATTCCTAAAAGTGTCGCTTCCTCAACTTTCAAAACTTACACGTCCGCATGGTCAGTTTTTTCTATGTTCTGTTTCGCTCAAATGTCAGTATTTCCCATTTTGATTTCGACCATTGTTCCTTTTCCAAAAAAAAAAAAAAAAAAAAAAAACCTCTTACAAGGCTCCGGCGTCACCTTATCTTTCCTAAAATCAATAATGATTTTTGTCCATTTCATCTATGGTCAAATTCCTTAAAAAACCACCCTAAAAACTTCTAATTATGCCCCTCTCTTTATCTTGCCTAACGGTGCACCTCTTTCAAAAGGCTGGTTCAGAACTCAGTTAAACTGCCGGTAAAAGCTGCAGTCTATCCCCCTCTCTCTACACCGGCCACTCATTCAGAATCGGGGCAGCTACTACAGCAGCTGAACGAGGAATCCCCATGCCGGCCATCAAGTTTGGGTAGATGGTCTCCTCGGCCTTTGAATCATACAAAAGACCCGATTCTAAAACCATTCTTCAAGCCCAGCAAGCTCTACAGTAACCATAAGGTAAATTCCTATGCAACTACTGGTGGTGGTGTCATAATCATATTTCCCTCATCCCGTTATTATCCTAGCCAGCACTCCTCAACAGTGTTGGGCACGTTACTTTAAAAAAGTAATTAGTTATAGTTACTAGTTACTTCTTACAAATAGTAACTGAGTTAGTAACTGAGTTACATCATTATAAAAGTAACTAATTACCAGGTGTGATGAAGGTTCGACGTAGGGTAAGGAAGGAAGAAGACAGGGGTCGGCGTGACTGGGACACGTGCTCTTTATTTATAATACAACTCAAAATAACAGCACTCGCGGGCGCAAACAGCTCTCAAATTATAGCAGCTTTTTAACCACTTTCTCCAGCAGACAATATTTCTTGGCACAGGTCAGGCAGATAGCAGCAGTGGTGTCCCAGTCCCTCTCTCTCTCCATCTCTCTCTCGCAGTGGCTTTATAGCTCTCTCCACGCCAATTACTGTAATCAAAGACAGGTGTTTTTAATCAGCGCTCAAGCCGCTTACTCACCGCTCGGATCCTTTCCTTCTCTCCGCCCGCAGACCTCGCGAAAACCACGCCCACCTCACCACACCAGGGAAAGTAATTACTGCGTTATTTATTATTATTTATTTTTCAAATGTTCAAATATGTCAAATAACTTGGATGCCCCCAATATTAGATATGTTAAATAAATGAATTGGACACTAAATAGAATAAATTATTATTATAAAACATTGTACATTAATGTACACTATTGTAATGTTGCTGTGGGACAATGTGAGAGACACCTATCAAATTCAATGCATTATTGTAAATATTATCAGTAGGCCTACTATAGTGTAAATATTGTGTAAATATTATCAGTACTATACTTTCCTTTGGTAGTGGAGCTCACGTTATCACCTGGGTTTTTAGCCACTAACTTTGTGGCATATGAATATGATGATGTGAGGCGCTTCAGAATTTCTTGCCACCGGCGTGGAGAGACTCTTTCTTCCTGGGCATAAGTTGCACGTTACATAAATATTCTTACCTTTCACCTCAGCGAGGGAAAAGTAGCGATTATACTTCCAGTTTGCGAAAGCTACCTTTGAAGTCATTGGACCATCGCTGAATGTGTATATGCGTGTGCGTCATAGGTGTGTGTGTGTGTGTGTGTGTGTGTGTGTGTGTGTGTGTGTGTGTGTGTGTGTGTGTGTGTGTGAACCATAGGCCGTGAAAAAAATAGGTGTGAACTCAACCTATCAACTTCAACCTTGTCTCCCACCCACCAATCATCATCAGTTATGTGTACCACCGCACCCACCCCCAACACGCATGGCTGGTGCGCGCGCACACGCACACACACACACACACACACACACACACACACACGTTGCAGGTCCGACTGACAGAGAGCCTGTTCGGATGAAAAGCGCTTCAGTGAGCTCAATTATAGTAACGCGACTAACGCCGCGTTTTTTTTCCTCAGTAACGCTAACGCCGTTGTAACGGGAGAAACAGTAATTCGTTTGATTACTCGTTACTGAAAAAAATAATTCCGTTAGTAACGCCGTTTATCTGTAACGCCGTTATTCCCATCACTGCTCCTCAACGACTTCTAGTCATCTAATATGTGTGGCCTAGCGGCTCTGTTCAATGTGGCCTCGTCTCTATGTGGCTGTAGCAGCCGTTGTGCCTTTGTTACATGTTCGTTATTTAAATGATCTTAAGTTAATAATATTATAAAAAAAAAAAAAAACTTGAATGTCTTATTTAATGCGATATTTTTGTTCTATGTGGTCTCCTGTGACCGTGTAGCCTAATGTGGCCTTGTCTCGTGGTCTTGTGGCCATTAAGCATGGCATGTTCTGTGTGGCCTAGCGGCTCTGTCTCGTTGGCCTCATTCAGTGTGGCTTAGCAGCCTTGTGGCCCGGCGGGCCTCGTCTCTGTGGTACAATGTTGCCTTGTTCCATGTTCGGCCTTCAAGGGTGCGGCCTTTATGGCTTCGTTTCGTGTGGCTTAGTGGCCATCGTCTGTACGTCTCGTCTAAGTGTGGGATTATGGTTTAGGAAACATTCTATGTTCTGTGTGGTCTACTGTGACCGTGTAGCCTAATGTGGCCTTGTCTCGTGGTCTTGTGGCCTTCATGGCATGGTTAAATGTGGCCTAGTGGCCTTGTATTCAGGTATGTCTGTCTATGTGTGGCATTAGTGGCCTTGTGGCCACGTGGGCCTTGTGTTCATGTGGGGCTTGGCGCCTTGTGGCATATGTTTGCCTTGTCCTTTAAAAAGATGCCTGATCGGCCAGTGGCCCCCCTGGGGCATATGTTTAATGTGGCTTAGATGCCGTAGTCTCATGTGGTTTGTATTTGTGTGGCACTAGTGGCTTGGTCTTGTCCTTAAAAGATGCCAATAGTGGCCAGTCGCCCCCTGGGGCATAAGTCTTTGTAAAAAAAAAAAAAAAAAAAAAAAAAATTTCTAGCCAAGTGGCTTCGTTCACGTGCAGTCCAGTCTTACCTCGTCTCTTTGTGGCATTAGCGGCCGTTGTGGCTTAGAAACCTCGTCTCTGTGGTCTGTATAGGCCGGGGTGGCTCATCAAGGCCTTGTCTCTGTGGTCTATAAAGGCAGTGTGGTCCAATGAGGCCAGAATATGTGTGGTTTATGTACGGCCCTAGGTGGCCTGCTATATGTGGTCCAATGTGACCGTTCTATTATAGCCAATGCGGCTCTGTCTGTGTGGTCCAATGAGGCCGTGTGGTCCAATGAGGCTGTGTGGTCCAATGAGGCCTGTTTATTATTTTTTGCCAAGGCGGCTGCCTGTATGGTCCAATGAGGCCTTGTCTATGTGTTTTCCTAGGAGTGAACTGGCAATATATATATATATATATATATATATATATATATATATATATATATAATATAAAAAAAAATTTTTTTTATATATAATAATAATAATAATACAAATAAATAAATTGTCTTTCATTAAGCTATAGGCATGCCGTATCTCTTCACATCTTAATTCTACCACATAGTAATTTTCTTCTCTATTTTTCAGGAACCCCAGGATTCTAGACCGGTGGGTATACTCAGTTACCAACTTTTGGGGGTTGGTGGGCCCCGTCCCGGTGTATTCATACTCCACGTACTTTTGGGGGTCGGCTGCGCCCCTGCCCTTGTCTTCAGGCAGGAATTGCAGATCCGATACCCTCGGATTATGCCTACGGACGGGGCCTACGCCAAATTGACTCTGTATATTATTAGCTTGCTGAGCTATTATTAAATGCACTATTGTTGATATAATTCTCCCGAGTCTTTCCTGCAGAAATTAAAGCTCTAGCATAAGTTCTGCTGGGAAGACTCAATTACTACGTCACTTATTGCCTTCATTCTAACCCAATTATATTCTCATGCTCACCGTATAAAAGCCCGGTACTTACACATGTTTGAGTTCGCAGATACTGAAGTGACGATTACGCAGATCTGAAGCGACGATTACGCAGATCTGAAGCGACGATTACGCAGATCTGAAGCGACGATTACCCCCATCCTCCCCACCACCACCAGGATGGTCCTGTCCATACCTCCCGGGGGGTCGGCTGCGCCCCTGCCCTTGTCTTCAGGCAGGAATTGCAGATCCGATACCCTCGGATTATGCCTACGGACGGGGCCTACGCCAAATTGACTCTGTATATTATTAGCTTGCTGAGCTATTATTAAATGCACTATTGTTGATATAATTCTCCCGAGTCTTTCCTGCAGAACTGGCATAATTCCAATTTATATAACATAAAAAGAGGCCCACACCCATTCAATTTGATACACCATAAACTGATACACCATTGTGTCATATTTATTAGTTAAAGAGGTCAGCAAAAAGTAAACAAATCATTTTCTATTCTAATTGTTGTTTTAAAGAGGGGCATGTTATATGTGAGGTGCAAAAGATTAGAGGTTAGTGATATTAGCCATTGATAATATCGCCCATATTTGTAATAATACATCATCACTATATCATATGTTCTGCTTATTTCTGTAATGAAATTTGTGGTTGCCACTCAAGAGTTCTCCATAGGACTTTAACCCATTTGTTCCCAAAGTTTTCTGAATGGTTTCATGCATACACTCTAAAAAAAAAAGGTTCTATATGGCACCAAAAATGGTTCTTGGCTCGTAATCATAGGGGAACCTTTTTAAGTGCTATATAGCACCAATTTTGGTGCTTCAGTGGTTCTTCAGAGGTTCTTCACCGGTTCTTTGACTAAGGTGCTATATATCACCACTACCATATACATAACATGCTAAGATATGGTGCTATATAGCACCAAAAATGGTTCCCCTATGATTACGACGAAGAACCATTTTTGGTGCCATATAGAACCTTTTTTTTTTTAGAGTGTATAGTCATCTTAATAGTGTCCTATGTGAACATGTTCTGCATTTATTTTCCCCAGGTTTTTTTTTTTTTAATACCCCATGTTAACATAGACATGGTTTGAGATCTCTGCGCAACAAAAGTGGGCGTTTCTAAATGTGTGGGTGTTTTCAAACTAATGGGTGTTTATAAACTGCAATGAAAATGATCCTCTTCACCGACCCCACCCCTAAAGCCTACCCACACTGTGACGTGGTTAAATCAGGTACCCCAGTGAAAAACGCCCTCTGTTTATGGCCTCGCCCACTAACTCATTTTACTATCCTTGGGTTTCTGAGCTTGTAACTAAAGTATGTTAAACTTCTTTGAAATTGCGTCAAATACGCAGGAATAGACACTGCAAGTGCTTTATTATGCATTCCAGTGTATATACAACTGGTGAAACTGTTTTTAATCGGTGATCCGTGAAAAATGCATAAACATACATACCTAATTTATTTACTTTATAAGTTTCTAATTACGTTCATCTACTAAACAGTTCATTTTCTGTTTCATTTAAAAGTGTGTGCAATACTGCTGATAACTGTCTTCTTTTGACATGTGCTATGTAGTCACTAACATTTTCTTAATGTTTTCTTTTCAGACCTGGGCGTGTTGACCAGTTTCATCAGACCTCATACCAGATCTATCCAAAGTTTTTGTAACCTGCTTAAGGTTTATTCACACACTAGTTCTTCTCATTGGACGTTGCGCTGTGTTTTTTTTTACACTTTTCTCTTTGTTTTTTCCTCTTAATTTTATCATACTGTTTCAAAATATAGTGTAGTTTCATAATACAGATTCTCATTATTTACTTGCCATGATGCCATCCAAGGTGTATATGAACACAAATGCACATTTTTAATCTGGAGGAAATTCAAGCCCTGTAGGATGCGTACAATGCAAGAAAATGGGTTCCACCATTGTGATTAATGTAAGAAACAAATCAATAAGTAAAACATTCTCAAATTCGGACCAGGGCGGGTGGGGGTTGTTTGACGGAAGTGGGCGTGTCCAAACTTTTATTTACTTTTGTTTTATACAAAATATTCAATCAACTATCACAAACTAGTCAAGTCAAGTCAAGTCAACTTTATTTATATAGCGCTTTTAACAATGTAGATTGTTTCAAAGCAGCTTTACAGTGTTAAACAGGAAAATAATGCAGCAGAATTTTATTAAGCTGTATAGCCATTTGATGTCATCAGTTCATTTAAATTTCCATACGGTGACAGTGTGGGCTTTAGATCAATAATTAGATCAGTAATTTAGTTTATATGGTTAATTTAGTTTATTAATTAGATTTATTTCGATGTTTAGTTGAAAAATTTAGTGTCCCCAACTGAGCACGCCAAGCCAGAGGCAACAGTGGCAAGGAAACCAAAACCCCATCAGGAGACCTAATGGAGAAAAATAAACCTTGGGAGAAACCAGGCTCAGTCGGGGTGCCAGTTCTCCTCTGGCCAATTAACAAACAGCGTATTATTATTATTATTATTCTGGCCGCTTTACAGGTCAGAGGTCATAATAGATCGGAATATTCGAAGGACCGGAGGCAACATGCTGGAGACGGGTTTATTGAGGATGATGTTGATTAAATAATTATTAAAGTGCAATATTCAAATGATCGGAGTCATCACGCTGGAGACGGGTTTATTAAGATGCCGTGTCGATGAGGCAGTTGCAGGGGGAGGCTAATTGACACGGTCTCTGCGGACACTTCGGGCTCCTGTGTTGGTCTTCTCTGGGCGCAGGTCCACCATCTGATCTGGATACGGCCCGGATCTGGCTGACTGCAGTAAACCTCTGGATAAAACAGAGAGACTATCATTAGCGTAGATGCCATTCTTCTGATGATGTAACGAGTACATCAGGTGTTATGGGAAGTGTTCCCGGTTCCGGCTGACCTAGTTAATGCAGCCTAACAATCATTTCATTGAAAAAGTGTTTTATGTGTATGCCACAGTAAAGAGGTGTGTTTTTAGTCTAGATTTAAACTGACAGAGTTTAAATCTAGAAACTATGCATCATTTGAAAGCTAAAACACTGAGTATTCAGGTTCTGACATTGTTTTTGCAATAAATACACCAGAGAGGAAAGGGTTAAATGAAATGCTGAAACACTCGCTATTTAAACATGAATAAAATACACGCACTACTCATCTCCTATCATGCAGATCAGATCGGACGAAACCAAAAAACAGCAGCATACATGTAAGTGTAAGGGTCCACTCTTCAAAATGCATCCCACTTTTTAATCTAAAGCAACGAAAAATAGTGAAAAAGACAAAAAAAATCCTCCTTTGTTTGCATGAGCGTTTTGAGTTAGAGTAATCAATCATGTCCATTTTCAACTAAATATTGTGAGTTTCATTGTGATTGGCCTCCTTTAACCTTGTCTGATAGGTGCTCAAATTCATTGGCTAATGGCGGGTGAATTTTTCAAGAAACGTGAATGTCTTTATAGCCAATCACACAACCCATTCTCACTCCCAAGGCGTCAAAATCCAAAGCATGGTCAAGTGCCTTCCGCGTCACAACGAAGACGCTAAAGTCACCCCTAGGCGTCACTATTTTGACGCGCTGAGTGCTCCATTGATTTCAGTTGTTTACCCAATGCATCAGATCAAGATGCATTTTATTCTTTGCATTTGTAAAAGCATATATGATTTTATTCATATTTTATTCATATTTAAAGGTTACTTTTATATTTTGGAGCAGCTAACCCAACTCCTACCCTAAACCTACCCACTCCTAAACAATATAAAACACACAACAGGCAAATACAAGTACAGTCACAGGTATTTATTGCAAAAACTTACCAACAACAGTATAAAAGTATTAACTCATGTTGCGTTCCAAGTCTTCTGAAGTCACACGATGTCTTCATGTAAAGAACAGAGTTGATCTTAATGTTTTAATCGCTGAGATGATGATCCCGCCGCTCCGCACTCATTCGTATCTCATTCAAATAATACACACACCTCTTTAGCATGACGCATTCGTTCACAAGACACACGAGAACCAATGACATTTTACAATCAAAGCTGACGTAATGATGCAATTGGTCACGAGACATACGAGAGCCAATGCAATTTCACTATGAAAACTGACGCAATGGGCGGCAATATTTGAAATTGTATGTTTTCGTGATCTTCTGCGGATGGAGACGCTGATCACTTTTGGGGATTTCCATCACACAAATCAATCGCTTGGCCTCGGAATATTTGTATTTTTTTAAATAAATTGTGCATGCAGTCGACTTTGCCTGTTATATCTGCATTTTATACCACACAAATGGGTAGGTTTAGGGATGGAATAGGGTTGGGTTACATGTTAAAACGTGTCTAGATAGCGTAAATAAAATGATGCTGGCTGATTAAATTGAGAATCACAGTCCAACATGTCATAATGGCAAAATCATAACCCAATATATGATCAGCATGACGATAACTTTCTCATGCCCAACGTGTCTGCGTATGACGCCGAAGGTTTCTCATTGAAATGAATGGAGCACTCAGCGTGTCGATATAGTGACGCCTAGGGGTGCCTTTAGCGTCTTTATTGTGACGCGGAAAGCACTTGACCATGCTTCGGAATTTGACGCCTTGGGAGTGAGAACGGGTTGCATCACAGCACCTTGAACCAAGACACAGCATGCTAGTTTTCAAGTAATTTGGACGTGCTATTGAGTAGCTATGTGTTTAGTGCCACATCCTTTTTAATGCGACCACAGACTGAGCCCATACCGATTTCGATTAAATTATCTCATTCTGTCCAAGAGTTTTGGTAAAAGTGGCCACGTCCACTTCAAACATTTTGGGGTCCCATTGAGGACATGAATCGACTTTTTTTGCAATAATTATTGACAGACTACAGAGAATCTTTCTGCACTGGTTTGGTTCCAATCGGGTAAAAAACTAGTTTGCAAAAGTAGGCATTTCAGAAAAATCTAAAATGTCTGAAAAATTGGCCAAGGTGGCGATCAAATCCGATACATGTTGTACCCGAAACATGTTTGTTCATCTTGAGCCAAGGATTCCAACGATATAAGACATTGGAGTCTGTGACTAACGGGAGTTATGAGCGACTTCATGCTTTGATCGCTGTAGTGCCACCATCAGGCCGATTGGGGCAAGACTTGGTGACATTGTAGATGAGGTGGGTACTACCATCCCTAAAAGTTTCATGTCTCTAGGAATTACGGTTTGGTCTGTACTGTAATTTTAGGCCAGAATGCTGATCTTTGAAAAACCTAGAAATAACAATAGGGTTTCAGCGCTACTCACTTGAACCTCTTATAAACACAACAGTAGTACTTCCCTGTCTCACCCAGAATAACAGGAAAGAAAGAAAGATTATACAAAGGAAATGACACCTACCTCCCTACTGGTCTCCAAACAATTCAAATAACAGAACATATTTAGCTGTCAGCAAATGGTATACCAAATATTTTGGGGGGCAGCACCACTCCTATGCTTTCAATTCAACAAACACTTAATAACTGATTAGCGTCGAAGGGGAAAAGCAACAGTGGGGAAACTGTCTGGGGCAGGAGAGAATGAGCCCACATGTGGAGGAAACCCTCCAAGTCTCTGTTTACGGTGCTTCATTGGCTGCTTTTATTGCTGAGCTTGTTCTTGCAGGAGCCAATGGATGGAGTAGTTGATAACCAGCAAATGCTGGTGTATGCAAATATATCAAAACCACATACAGCAAAACAAGCACTGCCACCCACCGATCACCACATAACAGAACTACAATAGTGCGTCAGCTTAGTTATTCCTGATAACACAAACGCACAAATATTTTAGAGACACTCCGATTCCAGTTATGAATGAATCATATGTTTTAATAATATTTATAACATAAACATACAAAGATTTTTCAAGTTCATTTCCTTGTTTCAAAAAAGAAAACAGTATTTATGTGGGTTTTGCGTCAATGCACTTTTTCCCTTTGCTGATGTAAAGATAAGGAACACAGACATAGTCCAAAAAACTCAGTATTTGTCTAACTAAAACAGCTTATTAAAAATTCAAAATAAACCTTTAGTGTTAGGAAAACTACAATATTCACATCCACTTCTGATTGGTTTATGATCAAACCTGTGGTAAAGGAGTTTAGCATATATTAGCTTTGACACTTCAATTACTTTTCTTCAAATATTTATCTGAAATAAATAAAATCATCCTCTATGAGGCTAGTATTTCCATGTTAATGAGTCCCAGACAAAAAGACAAATCTAAAAATAGGAATAGGGGAACAAGAGTGCTGCCAAAAGAAGACCCAAAAAAAAAAACGTAAGTCTTAAGCTGAAGGCTAGACAGAGTATTTAAGTGTATTTAAGTATTTAAGAAGACAATTCAGTGATAATATTCTAACAAACATGATATATTCCATGACAAAATCACACTAGACAATCACAGCTGAACACAACAGAACTGAAAGAGACACGAGATGGAAGACAAACGACACGACAGGTCTTAATCTCACATGTCAACAAATAAAATGAACGAATCAGCACCTCATAAAATGTCACAGATGTTTGTTCACAGCTTCAGTGACTTATTGTTTCATATTTCACCAGGACATAAATATATATCTACCAAATGTATAAAAACTATAATTTAACTGCATTGTTTTATCAAACATACACACACTTGTGTGTTATTATTGCTGTAACACTCCTCCATCAAGTATTTCTCAGGTTTAACGGCAGAGTAACAACGTTTAACACAGTCTGTATCATGTTTGTGTCCAGTTACAGGGAATAAACAGAATACACTCAGCAAAGTGTTGCACCAGCTTTAAACTAAATCACAACATTTCCACGTTTTGTTTCCAGTGTAGCTGCTGGAGAGTGTTTTCTGATGAAGGTGAATGATTGTGTTAGTGGTTAAACTATAAATATAGAAACATATTGATACCAGTCTTCTCCAGTAATAGCAACACCACCAGTAAAACACTGACTCAGTAGAGCAGACGGTCTGGTTGAGGTGATTATGGAAACACAGTCAGTTCTATCAGATATAAGAAGATGTAAACAGACAGACAAAATAACTGATGTCAGACCAGATCAGCATTACAGTGCAAATGACAAGAAACAGAGATAATAACTCACCATTTCTGTCTGGATCACAGCTTTAATAAACCTCTACACTGAGAAACATCAGACACTCGCTGATCTACTGACGGTGATGGTTTCATTATTGCTCATATACTGTTTAAGGCACACTGTCTTTTAATTTATCATTTAAATCACTAAAAAACAAATGATAAGTAATCAGTTTTTGATGTAATATTGAAATATGAACGTAACAGGTGAAATTTGACTGGTATTGGTGTCGACCACTGGGATCCTGACACAATTACTCTGTGAACGAGGAGAGTTTCAGCTGATCCTCATCTCTCCATCATTTCCTAATTCTCTTCAGTGTCCCTTTCAATGAAAGTATCAAAATTATAGAAATAATGTTACTGTCCTGCTTAGCAGCCTCGGCCTGAGTCTGATTCAAGGACGTGTTCCCCTCCTCAAAGGAATGGCTTCTGGATCATGTAGTGGGTTATTATCATCATCATCGGCATCTGGATCAGGTGGTGGGTTATTATCATCATCATCGGCATCTGGATCAGGTGGTGGGTTATTATCATCATCATCGGCATCTGGATCAGGTGGTGGGTTATTATCATCATCATCGGCATCTGGATCAGGTGGTGGGTTATTATCGTCATCATCCTCCTGTAAGAAAACACAGATTCACAGAAGGTAAATGTAATGAGGAGGATTGATGTTTCAGTTCCACAAACACAAAAACACTAAGTTTTAATTTCCTTAATTTTGAACAGTCTAAAAAGTGCATCACACTGTCATCTTTTGTACTACAGTAATAAAAATGTGAAGTATTAATATTAAATGCTAAGACTTCTGTATTGGTGTTTTCTAACAAGACTCTTGCTCTCTGAAATAAATTTACACTTTGTGTTTATTTGGCCATTATTAGTGTTTATGTTTGTTTTGACAATATCTAACCAGTGAATATCTGCTTCTGTAGTGTAAAAAAGATAACATTTCACAGGGTACACTGGGTAACCCCAGAATTATATTTATGTAATAATATTAAAATATATCCATACCAAGGATTTTTTTTTTTTCGCAGTTAATCTCATATAATCTTGCTTAATCAGTTGTATGTAATACTTACATTCTGTGCTGCTGGTGGTGTATAGATCTTGCGGCGAAGGCAGCGAATCACACCAGCAGCCACCGGCAGAACCAGAAGAAGAACAACACCAACTATTCCTGCTATAGCACCTGAAGACAGACCTGAACCTGGAACAGCTAAAGACAGACAGTCAATATTACTAGTGAGTAGGGGTGGGAATCACAAGGTCCGATACATGATACGTGGCTCACGATACGATACAGTATATTGCTAGACAATCCTATAATGATACATCATGATATCTGTCTAACTATAGAAAAAAAATGCCTGTAAAAAGGTTAAGTGCAGGTTTTCCAGACTTTGGACGTGGCTGGGGCACCTATTATTTACCATCCTGTTAAAACCCTCTTTTTCTTAGGCTAGTTAACATATGTTCATGTTTCCTTCATTTATGTGTTGGGAACCACCTCGAGGAGCCATGAAGTAGCGATGCTGGGAGCAGGGAAATTTATTTAGAGCACCTTATTTTATCAGGGTTCCCACTCTTTCATGAACACCAGATTCAAGGACCTTTCAAAGCACCTTTTATTTAAAATCAAGCACAATAAATATTATAAAGGTGGTTGTGCTACTGCCAATCTGGACAGTATATAAAATACCTAATTTACCTGTGTCAATCATTAAAGAGCACCTATCATGGCATTTAAAATGTTCCAAATATTGTTTTAGAAGTCCCCAACAACAGTTTTGCATGCATGCAATGACAAAAAAGACTTTAGTTTTCTTATAATATGCGTTTATTACCTGTTTTGACAGCGATTCTCAAATGATTCCTTTAGTGATTCACTTTTCAAAACCCCGCCTTTACGCAACGCTAATCTGCGGTGATTGGTCCGATGACCCAGTCAGTTGTGATTGGTATAGTCTGTGCAGATATTTTCGGAAACGGAACGCCCATCAAAGTCTTATAGTGACAGTAATTTGTTAATATGTGTCAGGAGTTATGAATATGAAAACCGTGTCTGTACCTTTTGATTGTAATATGAGCCTCAGCTGATCTCATTCATAAAAAAAAACTCCTCTATTCTCCTCACGAAGACTCGCGACAAATCAACATCCCTCAGGGCTTTTAGTTCAAAAGTGTGCAGATGAGGAGACATATTGATAGATTCTCATATGTCTGTGTCAAATTTCTAAACAGAGGAGTATTTTTTATTCAATACTTCCTCAAAATGCGCAGATATAGCCTAATCATGAGCGATTGAGTCTCTTATGTGTTGTTTTCAATTCATACTGGCAGCCGGAGGGCGCTCTGTGCACATGTAGTCCATATATGGTACAGACAGACGAAGAAGATACCATGTGCCATAATAGAAGTCCATAATAAAAGCTTCCTGAGATCGCGAAACATACATTTGACGACTAATAAACACTCAATCGTGACGATGTATGGTTTGTCTTCAAGCCACTTAGTCTTCAAATGCTCATCCTTGGGCAGATTAAAAAAGTTTGCTTTTGAGTCGCACTTCAGAACACAGGGTCTCGTCGCCATGATGTTTTCTAGTTTTCACTGGCGTCTTGGAGCGCAATAAGTGGGCGTATCGTATTCAAATAACTTGACAAGTTGACGTCATCTAGTCAGAGAAAAAGCTTCGGTCTTCTAACGATTCTTAAAAATGACTCAGAGTCGACTCTTACTTTTGAAAGAAAATAACTATATATACGATGCACTGTCATATTTCAAACTATGCAGGATGTTTTTGTTCACTTAGATCTATGTTACACACTACATGAAAGGTACATTTCAAAATTCCATGATAGGTGCTCTTTAATGCATAAACGCTAAGGCATATACTGACAACTAAAATGCAATTTTAGGGGCATGTGACTTTTTTAAAAATCCAATGAGGAAAGAGGCTGGTGTACAAGAGCGAGTGAGTGAGTCTTAACGAGAGATGCAGTTTGAGATGAGTTTGCAGCTGTCACAGGGTGTTTTGGTGTTGGTTCATGTTTTCACGTTTGTTTTCCCATTACCTTGCTTCCTGGTTTTGTCATGTGTTTCATTGTCATGTGATTCCCATGCCCTCATGTGTTGTGTCATGTCATTGGCTAATTGACTCATCACTGTTCACAGGTGTCACATTAGTCTGTGTATTTAAGCCCTCATGTTTGCCGTGTGTCTTTGTCTGTCATTGATGTTGTAACCTGCCGTGTAGGTGAGGTTTATGTTTAGCCAAGTCAAGTCATTGTTTTGAGTATTACCAAGTCTTTGTTTTATGTTTTGATATTTTTGATTAAACTGCACTTGGGTTCTCAACTTGCCTCTTCAGTGGAACTGTTACAGAATAACAGACCGTCAACCATGAACCCAGCAGTTTCTCGCCTACGCCAAGACCAGCATCCCGTTGAGAATTATGTCCAGGACTTTTGTGAACTGTGTCACCTGGTTGATTTTAATGATGCTGCTCTCAAGGGCATTTTTCGCCATGGATTCAATGACTTTTTAAGTTATTTAATGCCTGAGAGCACTGTGCCATGGACTCTGACCAGGTATATTGACTTTGCACTGCAGTTGGGTGGGTCATCTTTTACGGTGGGATTTGCAGAGGAGTCACCTGTCAAGAGTCCAGCGACCATCTCTCCCACCCACGTCCAGAGCCAAGCCATGGCTCCAGCCCACGCCCAGGCTCCAGCCCATGCCCAGGCCCACGAGAAGACTGAGTCTGATTCAAGGACCCAGCCCACGAGCCTGCCCCAGCCCACGAGCCCATCAAAATATACAAATGATATTGTATACATGAATTTTTCAATTAAATGAAAAGATATGGACAAGTTAATTGTTAGGTATTAAAAATATGCAAAATTATTTATTCAATCACCTGTACATGTACCTTTTTTAAAAATCTATTTGAAGGCTTTTAAGACCTGCACATATATTATATTTAACATATATAATTGCATCCGTAATAATGGCCCATTTCAAATGTTGACATGCTTTTCTTCTTTTTTTCTTTTGAGCGGTGATGAAATATATTTGTCTGGCTATCTCCAGACCAAGCTCAATTTAAGACTGAACATTGGTCTGGGGAGTCTGCTCTGTATTTTCTACTGCACATGCGAGCATAAACGTGCACAAATTAAATTACTCTGTATACGCAATTGGATAGTCCTTCAACCAATCAGACCACAAGAGGCGTGATCAACGGGCAACACTTCGCTTCATTATCCGTCATCGTGATAATCCCTCCTATAGCGGGCCACGTGGATCAGCCAGTCTGTGATTGGTTCCTGCAAAAGTGTAACAGAAGCAGTAGAAATGAGTGTACGGGTTTCCAGACTGAGTTGCCGGGCAAAATCAAATCGCTGGCAGATCAGGCTGGGTTTCCCCAGTCTACAAATATATTGCTCTTGTAAATACTTGCCAGCCTTTCAGTAATAAAAGTCTAGATCTTTAAAATGCAACCAAATTACAGAGAAGCGCAACCGTACGGTGCTCTGCAGTGGTCAAAAAGGATATAAACAGTGCATTTTGAAGAGATATATTCTTGAAAACTCTGAGATGTGGATTCGGACGGCAATTAAATGACCACATCTTTGGTGTTTGTAAAAAAACAGTAGGTAATTCGGCCAGGGATTTTTACACGGGTGGTGGGAGAAAACACTGACATTCTAGATTCGGACGCCAATAATATCACAGACAACTAATGATGAAAATACCTTATGACCCCACGTGAAACAATTACCGTCCGAATAGGGCTTTTGACAGTAGATGGCGGTTTATGGAACAGCAGAAATATATAGTTTTTTTCTCTGGTAACCTCTGCAAACAAAAGGAGCGCTGCACTGATAAACACTACTTTATTAACCGCTATTCGTTGGAACTTTGATAAATACATTTTTCTGTAGCTCAACACTGAGCCCAGCATCACTGAATCTGCACTTCTCTGGCACTGAGCTCATTAAAAAGCTCCACGTTATGTGCTCATTATGCAGAGCAGTCTGTACGTGATCACGATCCATCCGCTCACGCAGCATTTTTACAGGTTTTCCCCGCTTGCTCCCGTAGCGCTGTTTTGTTCTGGCTTTGGCAGCGCATGAAGGCCAATTTTTGTAGTGGCACCATGCTACTCTAACAAAATCTATTTCATGCTTAATTCAAGCACTTTCAAGGACCTATGTTTGTTTTCAAGTACTTTCCAGGCCTTGAATCCATGCGTCTGAAATTCAAGAACTTTCAAGTACTTTCAAGAAGCGTGGGAACCCTGTTTTATTAATTAAAAATATCGATCTTTGCTGTCAGCATATCGATTCTCGTATCGCACAGAGCAGGACAACAATTGCCATATCGATATTTTGTCTCACCCCTGCTAGAGAGTGGATGATAATACACATACTATGTTTACTAATATATCTAGACTGCTATTTACACTTTTGTACTTCATCACTTATTGTGTCGATTTTAAAATATTGTTTTTAAAAAAATCGTCAAAGGAAATTGCATTTTATAACTGAATTATGTACTCACCAGTGACAGTAAGACTGAATGTCTTCACTCTGGTGATGTAGAAGCTGCTGTTGATGATCATCATCTTTAGTTTATAAAGTCCCGAGTCTGTGGTGTTGATGTTTGTGATGGTCAGAGATCCAGTGTGATGATCCAGCTTCAGTCTGTCTCTGAATCTCTCTTCACACGGATCATCTGTACAGATCTGACTCTGATCTCCAGTGATTTCAGCGATGTGAATGTCATTAAAATACCACGTCATTGAATCATTTGGGTTTATTGTTACACCAGGATCAAAAGTGACAGATTCTCCCTCCTTTCTCTTCACTTTATCTTGTTCAGCAGCAGGAACACCTGAAACACAAACCAACAGATGATGGAGGACAAACAAACAAAACTACACAACATGAAAGAACTGAGTCGATAACATAAGCGCGGAAAAGTCTCAATCGGAAAAGAAACAGTTTGGTATGTGCCTATCAGTGTTGGGTAAGTTACTTTAAAAAAGTAATGAATTTCTAGTTACTCATTATGGTTTCACTTTATTTTGATGGTCCCCTTTGAACATTCAGTTGACTATAAGTACATTTGCAACTACATGTCTACTAACTCTTATTAGAGTATTAATAGAATGGTAGGGTTAGGGTTAGAATAAGTTCACATGTATTTGCAAAGTTACTTATAGTCAGTAGAATGTCTGTTGGAGGACCATCACAAAGTGTTAGCCGATATTAAACAGTCAGTCTACTGATACTCTAATAGTTAGATAACATGTAGTTGCAAAGTTACTTATAGTCAACAGAATGTACAAAGGGGACCATCAAAATAAAGTGTTACCCTAATTACATCTTCAAATGTGGAATACTGTACAAATTACTCTCTCCAAAAAGTATTTAATTACTTATTACTTTCTGAATCCTATATCAACCTCACTATTCAAGTATAGACATGAAACGGCTCTTATTCGTTCAAATAAAAAAAAAAAAAAAATTCTTATTAACTGACCAAAGTATTACAAATGTGAGAAGGATACATAAAAACATGCATTTTAAAAATGCATTCTGACTTATTTACACTGTTAAAGAGTTGGATTCTCATGCTAAACATGACCAAAGTTTCAAAAAATGAGTTGAAAGTATGACGGAGTATTTCTGTGCCAAATACACTCCTATAGGATTCGAATACGTTTCTGGAAGCTTTTTCGAGTATGGCCCTGTATGAGGTCATAAAAGGTGGAATTCCTTATATGGGCACATCTCCCGGATGAGCGTGCACACATCAACCAGAGCGAGAGTAAGAGCGCGTCCATCAACGAGCTTCGTTCGGGTTACGGGAGCCGTCGGCAGCGCTGTTATTTAGTTTTTAGATCGGAAATCAAAAATGTGACTAAAGAAGCGTGTTTCTAGTTGTGAGGGAAAGATGATCTTGTTCAGCTTCCCAAATAACCCAGCGTTAAGGGACAGTGGGTGAAGTTTGTTTTCCCGGAGCAGCAACGAGTTCTGCAAGTGTGTTTGTTTGTTCCCGAAATAAGTGGAAACCACAGGCGGTGAGTGAAACTGTATCAAATGTCTGTGTTTTGTTGGCAATCATAAAGGCATATAATGTAAAAAACACAAACGTATAGTGAACCGAAAGTTATCCAGGGAGTGTGTGTGTGTGCCGAGATTCTTTAGCTCCACCCACTGCACTGCACTTCCTATAAACACATTAAAAGACAAAAAAAAAACTGCATTTAAACATTTATAAATCACTCACCATGGACAGAAACACTGAAGATCTTTTCACTGTCTCTGCTGCTGAAGATCTGTAGTTTATAATCTCCAGAGTCTGTGTTTCTGGTATTTGTGATGGTCAGAGATCCAGTGTGATTGTCCAGCTTCAGTCTGTATCTGAATCTCTCAGTACCTTCATTACACTGAACATCTGTACAGATCTTACTGAGATCTCCACTTATGTGAGCGATGTAAGTGTCCTTAAAATACCATTTAATATCCTCTTGTTGGTTTGTTTTAACACCAGTGTGTAGAGTGACTGAATCTCCCTCCATCACTGACACTGACACTGTGTCAACAGCCGCACCTGGAGAAGAAATAGTTAACATAAGAAAAACAGAACTATGCAATAGGGCTGTGAATTGTTTTTCTTCAGATCATAAAGATTGAGAAATCTGTCAGGATTCAAAATGTAACATGCAAACAAACAGCAGAAGAACATCATTGATTTATATGTTTATCCCCTTTCTCTATGCATATAGATTTGCATGTTCATATAGACTCATAATGAATATTACATAATGAATAGTATAAAACTATTTCAAAAAATGATGCTTTAGTGCCTTTACTACAAAATATGTTTAGTCTTCCACATAAATAACATGTTTAGGCTATTACATTTTATGAATTTGGCAGAAGCTCACTCACATTACACTCATTCTCTACTCATTTAGACTCATTCTCTACTCACAATCAGTCTACGCACTGATGTGAAAGAACTTTACCTCAATATTTCAACCTTACTAACAGTAGGCTATGACACCATGTTACGTTTTTATACCAAGTCATTTAAAAAGATCCCATTTTCACGCCACTGAAACTGATCTGGGCTGATTCTGTGACCCATCGGGTTACGTGACTGTGGTAGCTATTTTGTCACCATATAATAATCCTCCTACCATCACCACACACGTTTTAAAATAAATTAACAATGTTTAGTCTTACCGTGGTCGATTGAAAACAAGATCGCCAAGAGCAAATTAAAGAGAAACTTCATTTTCACCACTTTTCCCCTCAAAAAAATGAAGGTCGACTTCATAAAAGCGTTCTCCTCTGCTTAAAGGGCGGCGCAATTCCAACTTGAAGTGAAAGTAGGTGATGACGTTTAATACGAATATTCAAAAATGTTCCGTTTGTAAAATATAAGCATACTTTCATCATATTAGTATATTCCACCACAGAATAATAATAATAAAATCAAAGTGTTTCAAAATTGTTACTTTTTGTCTCACAATTTAGACATTTCCCCCCACAGAATTGCAAGATATAAACTTGCTATTTCAAGAAAAGTTTTTTTACCCTCAGAATCGAACTGATAAATGTTTCTCAAAACAAAAAAGTTTATCTCAGTTCTGAAAAAGTTTTATTTTATTTATGTATTATGTATTTTATTCCATAATGGAAACAAGATTCCATAAATATCACTTCACACACTAACTAAATAAAAAAATATATATATTTAAAAAAAAAGAAAGAAAAATGTACAGGTCGCAGTACATGGCAGAAATTAAGAGGTTGTTGACACTTAAAAACAAAAAGTGCAAAACAGCATGTATCACATGATAGTGCTCCAATGAGAAGCCTTTCACATACTTTCCCCTTGAACTCATTTCCATCTTTACGTGGTGTAAAGATGGCTTTACACAAATCACCTGGATAAGGGCAACATAACAAACAAAGAGGTCACATGCAAATGAAATTAACCCATAAGTAGATATTTATTTATTAAGGTAATACCTAAATTAATTAAGCATACAAAATCGAACAAAAGAATAAATAACTAATGAATACACAAAAAAATGGTGTTGGAGAAGCCTCAAGCAACAACCACACAATCTTTTATCAGTTGATTCACCACAGATAACTCTGTGTGTCTTATCTGCTGCTTGACTCCACCCCGCAAACACAAAGAGAGAACACAAGCAAGACAAGCACCACCTGAGGCAGGGAAATGCAAATGAGAGAGGCAGCAGAAGCCAGTTCGTGACCAGCCCAGAGCAAGTTGACTGCATCTGCAATCATAGTTATACATAAGAATGAATATCTGTAGATTTTCATAGATTTAGTTTATCATTAACACAATACATAAGAAAAAAGTTTTAGCTAATGTGACATAAAAAAATTGCCATAGTTTAAAAACTTGTAATGTTGAGTTCATACATACATAAAAACACAAACCAGCACATACTCGCCTGTGAAAGATTCTACCATTTCTTTGGGATACTTTTTTTTTTTTTTGCCAATGCATCTCGGAAAACTCATTGGATCTCAGATGCGACAATGTGTCTAGAGCGGTCTGATGTGGCATATACATTTATGGCAGAAAATGCATATTTAAGTTAACTAAAATGACAGTCCGTCCAGAAAATGATTGTAGCACAGTTTAAAGTCAGGGAAGGAGGAGGCGGGATTACAATCAAAATGAAAGTAAAGCGGCAGTCATCCATGAAGGACGACTCACACCACTGGCCTTGTTCTGTTCAGCTCTCTGCCCTGCCCAGTCCGGTTTAGGGATGCGCCGATCCGATACTCAGTATTGATATCGGCTCCGATACCACCATTATTTACAAGTGTTGTGCCGAATTTCGACCCCTGCCAAATTATTACCCCCCCCCCCCCCCCCCCCCCTTGTTGAAGTCACTACCTGATTGCCTAATCCTAACCCCACCCCTAATCCTAACCCCTCCCCCACAACTAATCCTAAACCTACCAATACTAGGGGGGGTAATAATTTGGCGGGGGTCGGAATTCGGCACAACAACGGATTGGGTATCAGTCACACAGGACGATCCAAATCCGATACTGTGCGTATATTATTCTGTGTTATTATTAAACCCCAGTGCCCCACAAAAGGCACATCACATTATAAAGCATCATCAACGCTTTGTGCACTATATTAAGTGCTCTGAAGCCATTCCATAGTTTAATGTGAGGTACAGATGAATATTTAAGTCATTAAATTCACGTTCACATGAACTCTTCCCTCCGCTGCGTCTGTCAGTCATTCTCCATTCAGCTTTCAAACTGTGTGTTGCGTTCGGTTACGACAGTTAACACGATGAAACTCTATCCAAGATGATTCAATGTTCCTGTTATTATGATTGATCTGTAGATAACGGTCTATGGTTTCACATAAAATGGCTTCATCTTGCTGGAGTTTATTGCTGTTTCTAAATCATTACTTTCTCCCGGGTGTCCAATTGTATTGTTCTTCACACACACAACCTTTTTAACTGTTAAAAGAAACTGCTCAATAAAATATTACAGATAGATTCTCTACGCGTTGATATATCTTCCCTTTGTGTTTTGAACTTTTCATTGCGGAGTGCGGCGCACTGTGACGCTGCATTCACATGGGGCGTCGGCGATAACATTTGGCTGAAGCTTTGTGCTGATGCGACCGTCATAGTGACAACAGCCAATCACACGTCTGCTCTGGGGTTACATGAACGCAATTGGCTAGCGTCTGCTCTAGGGTATTTGCATAGGGCGATCTGATTGGATGACGCCTGCGTTGGCGCTTGAAAAGTTGAGAAATCTTCAACTTCTGCCACTTGCAAAGCCACGCGACGGAACCCACAATTCAGTTCGGCAACGCATGACGTCACCCATTCAAAGTAAATGAGAAGCGTTGACCGTGTGAATGCAGCATGACTTTTGCGCAATGAAAGATTTTTAATAGCCTTTCTTGTTCTGTCCTATCTATATGTCGCTAATATTCCTCATTAAAAAGCTGCGCTAGAGATTTAAGATAAATGTCTTTTAATTTCTTAGTATATAGGCCATATTTCTATAAATATATTTACTTGTTTTTCATGAATGTATTTTACAACAATGTGTAATATTTTACCAGATTTAGGACTACACTTATTCACTTTTATTTGTTCCCCATTAAATAATTTTTTTCCACTAAATGATTGTGATTTATATATTTTTTTAATTTTTTGATTTTCTGTATGAAGTCTGTATTTAGTAGATTGTGTTTAACACACAGAGCGATTTATCAGTTCAACACACTGAGGTAAAGAAATTCTACAATTAATTTTTAAACAAAACTGCGCTGGGATCGGTATTGGCCGATATTCAGAATTGTTGGGATCGGACCGGTTCTGAAAAAATGGTATTGGTGCATCCCTAGTACGGTTCCCCAGATCACATAGCCATTATGTCCTCCACCAGCTGGGTGAACTCCTCCGTGATGCCTGGCGGTGGCGCTGGATACCCCTCAGTGGACGACACTCTGACTCCTCCACCCCCTGGTGGATGGCGATGGCTCCTCCTGCTACGAACGCTTGGCAGCGAGTCCCCTGTTCCTCCCCATCATGGAGGACAGCAGCAGTTTCCGGCCTCTAGTCGACTAGTTGCTGGCCTATAGAGGGCGCAACAGGATAAGTCCACTTTTATCATTTCCAAACAGATAAATGACAGACAAATAGATCTCCACAAGACATGTTTGATTATACCATCTGGATGCTCAATATTGATCAGGTACATTTTGAACAGCTTATTGTTCACGCAAGTTAATTGCCATTCTAAACGAATGCGTGCTGCATTGTAATGCACACACATAGACAGTAGCTCGCATATCACAGGCAGATCGTGCGCACAGAACCATTAAGTAGATTTTCTGTGATTTATCAATAAAATAGCTTAGAAACTGAAAAGTTCTAGCATATCTTCTTAGTAACTAAAGCCGCGTTTCCATCATGGTCTAAAGTTCTGTGAAGATTAATACGGTGACGTAGGACTGTGCGCGTCGACTTTACAGTTCCCCCTAGATTTCGTCCTTTACAGATACATTTAATAAAGCCTGAAGCTTGTCGTCGGCCCATCAGTTGTATTTTTTTAATACTTCATTGTTAATTCCGAAAATATCAATCAACTCTTACTGAACGCACCGCGTCCGCAACCGACTTTTAAAAATAGTGGTTGAAATAAAATGCTGCGTCGAGTCGACCAATCAAAATGCTGCGTGAACTCAACCAATCAGCATGTTCAGCGCCCAAGTCCCACCCCCGAAAGTTCCTGAACTTTGAAAAAGTACTACCTCATGAGCAGGGCCGTTTTGAGGGGGAAATATTTACCCGGAATTTCATTTAGACCCCGGTTCCTATGGCGGAAACACACCAAGTACCACCCCAAAGTCCCTAGTTCCTCAGGAAAGTTCCTGTGGTGGAAACGCGGCTTAAAACACACAGCTTCACTATTAGTAGAGAAACGCTGCCAGGAGGAATTCACACACAATTCACACACAACTCTCACTAATGCATTCATAAAAATTGTATCTTTACTGTAACTTTATCTGTATCTGATTTAGAACGAGCAGAAATCTGTGAGAAATATAACAACCCAAATACAAAAGAACTGATAAAAAAATAAGCAGTCAAGTAGGAGCAATAACCTTGTGGCCAGCACTGTGTCATATGCCATATATGTGCACAAGGTCTCAGCTTGAGGTTCAGGCTTTGTTCATTTATGACATCATCAACGACTAGTTGACTCAACTTTCATATATCATATAAACGTCAACTTCAAAAGAGTTATTCAACTCCTAGCACAAACATAAACAAAACTCAACATAAATGTCCCAGGCCAGGTCCTCTCTCGTCCTTCACTGTTGTTGCTCCTCCTTTTATAATTTCCGTAACTCCTCAGTGTGATTCTGGACTGGGGTGATGCTCATTTGCTCTTACCTCACCAGCTTCACTCACCTTGACCTACCTGCTCTATCATTGGTATCTAAGGGTGTGTTCACACTTGGCATGTTTGGTTAAAACGAACCCTGGTGCTATTGCTCTGTTAGTGTGGTTCATTTCAATAAGTGTGAATGCTGCTATCTGAACCCTGCTTTGCACCAAACAAGCGGACCGAGACGCTGAAAAGATGGCTTCCAAGAAGCTTCCAAACCAACTCTGGTGTGGATCGAATTAAATATGAACACAACATGAACCAAAGACATGTAAACAACCCCAAAACAGGAAGATGTGACCCTAAAAAGGACAGAATGCTCACGCATATCGTATGTTTTTTTGGGGTGTCCGGACCTAATTACAAGTGAACGTACCCTAAGATGCCAGCTGCAGCAGGAAAAATGAAGAACAGAAAGATAGGATCTAAAACAGAGAAAGATACTTCACAAAGAAGAAATTAAAGCCAGCTGTGCGGAAAGTTGTGTAAGAGTCTAGACCAAATATTTGTGTTCATGTCGTTATTTATTTATTGACTGTTTTTGATGGATTCTGTACTTTTTATTTGACTGTAACAGGTCAAATTTGACTGTATTTAACAGTTTTAAAATGGCATCAAATGTGAGGTTCATAGTAGCGGAACAGGAACAAACCCTTCACCTACATTCTAAACAAGCATGCAGTGCATGCCCCCTCTCACCTACAAGCTGTCTGCCCAGATCATACCACATTGTTGAAAAATAAACGACCATAGTAGGTTTCAGTTTGACTCAATGAGCAGCTAGTTTCACATATATGTGAGACAGTGAACGCTATTAACATGTTTTACCATATACAATAATTTATTTACTGAAGTGAATTATAAAACCATTTAAAATCAAAAAGCTCTACTTGAGCATAACATTTAGGAGGATGTCCCCAATATTCCACTCTCCTAAGTTTACATATTTAACACATTAAAGGCCCTTTCACACTTAACCCCGGCCGCTACACAACATACAACAGTAAAATGATCAATTAAATTTGATACTACACCAGAAACGCTATTACGAGATCTTACGAGAATTCTTTTGATCAAATACATCATAAAATAAGCTTGACTGGGTCGAATGGAAAGGCCAAGAAGCACAGGAAGCTGCCAATAGAAACGGCACACAAACTTTAAACCAAATCCAAGAGCTCAGCAGATCCTCTTGTGGGTGCAGAGTACCGATTAGAGATAAAGATGGACACCCACTGCTGATGGCCGAAGCACAAGATAACTCATCGGCAAACTCTGACACTGGTGCAGGCTGGTTCAGGAGTTCTCCTCAAGATCGGACTCCCGAACTCCTGAACCAGCCTGCACCGGTGTCAGAGTTGGCAGATGAGTTATCATTGCCTGCGGTTGACCTACCTCTGGAAGACAGAACGATTTCTACCGCGGAGACTAAAGTGCCGATTATGGCTCTCCAAAGAGGCAGTGCACCCGGCATTGACGAGATATATGCGGAAATGCTCAAGCAAGGGGGCCAAGCTCTAATTGACGAGCCGATCACCTTAATGAACCCGAGTTGAAATATGTTGACGTTCCCAGCGGATTAGAGACGAGGAGTTATTGTTAAACATTAGAAGAAGGGCAATCTCACCGATTGCAACAACTGGTGAGGTATTACGCTACTCTCCGTCCCCTGGAAGGTCTTGTGCTTGTTTCTCCTAGGACACCTCCGATGAGCGAACAATGCACATTTGGGCGAGGAGCAGTCCAGCTTTTGAAGTGGGAAAACGTGTTTTTTTCCCTGAGGAATATTATCGTATTATTACAGAGTTCCAACAGAAGCTAATCGATCAACTTTGCCGCTTTCACAAAGGCATTTGATAGCATTCATCGAGAAACGCTATGGTCGCAAAGTTTGTCAACATTTTACGGAACGTACTGTGAATCCAGCTACTGCGTTCGCACGGACGAAGGCCATTCCGACTACTTCCAGATCAATACTGGCGTCTGCCAGGGATGCGTGATCTCACAACTCCTCTTCACCCTCGCCCTAGATTTCAACATGAGACGTGTCTACGAACTGTGAGACAACGGCTGCCCTCCTTGCAGCTACCCAGCGAGCTTATTGACGCAAGATTGGACTTCGGATCAGTGCCTCCAAGAGTAAAATCCTTCGCATCGGCTATGCTCGCGTCCATACCCCCATCCTTGTTGGTCAGTGACTGCTCGAAGAAGATGATTGCTTTCTGTACCTCGGCATAGATCCAGATGGCAGCTCAGACAAAGACATCTTGTGTCAGATTGGAAAAGCATCTGCAACCATGCAACAGCTAATGCCCATCTGGAGGTCAGCGACCGTCTATTTGCAAACTAAGATTGCCATCCTGACAGCCATCTACGCTAGTGAGAAGTCGTTCGCAGCAATCACTAAACAGCTGAACGTGTTCCAACAAAGATGTAAAAAATTTACTATCATGACCGAATCTCCAACGAAGATATTTACTGCCTCACCACCTTTGGCCAACATTGTCACTAAACACTGCTTTCGGTTTGCAGGTCACATTATATGCCAACCACCAGAGTGCTTAACAAAGGCCACCACACTGTGGACCCAGGGGAAACAGAAGCAAGGCTGGCCGAAGCAAATCTGGCACTGCTCATTTATTGATTATTTACGTACTGCCAGCCTATCATGGGACGAAGCGCAAGCCTCAGCAGAGCTCATTGGAGATCACTTGGTGCCCTATGTGCCAGCCGGCGCAGGAGGAACTAAGTACTAAGTAAGTACATCATAAAATTAGGCTAGAAATCTAGACGCACCCTAGCAGCAGCAAATCGAATTTGCAGCGAGGGTAGTCTAGCAACTCTCCGTTGGCTTGCGAGCTGGAAAAACCAAACTCTGGTCAGGCCAATCACATCGTGCATAGAGTCGGTGAGCGGGCTTAACAAAATGATGGCAGAGTTGTCGAGGTTCCGCGTGCTACTTGTAAACAAAGAAGCTGGTGAAGAGCGGCCTTTCTAATTGGCTTTGGCTGCGACTCTGGAAGACTTGGAGTTAAACTTTTCTTTGAGAAAAGAACAAAGAATGTTACTGAAGTCATTCTTAAGAGAGGAAGATGTGTTCAGAGTTTTGCCGATCGGATACGGCGAAAGTTTAATCTATCAACTAGCTCTGCTTCACCTTCTTCGTTGCTTTGGTTGGTTGTAGCGCCGTTTATCCTGCCCCTCGGACTGAGCCCTGCCAATGGTGTGTTCCCAGACCCAACATCTTGATGTGGGCCTGGCTTGTCAGGCTATCATAAAATATGATTATAGCTACAATTAGCATCAAGCTATAATTCACAATTCATGAGATTACAGTTTTTTCTCAAAATTACCATACCATACCAACTTTATTTGTTAAGCACTTTATAACAACCACAGTTGACCAAAGTGCTGTACAGAAAACACATTTGTACAATTAATAACCACAGAATAAAAGCAATCAAAATAACAAATTATATCATTTAAATAAAATAAAGTCAACCTCTTACTAAGTGTCAAAAGCCAAAGAGAAAAGATGGGTTTTAAGAAGGGTTTTAAAAACAGATAGAGAAGAGGCCTGCTTAACATGCAAAGGGAGATCATTCCATAGTTTTGGGGCCGACACAGCAAAGGCACGGTCCCCTCTGAGCTTACGCTTAGTTTTAGGCACAGTCAAGAGCAGCTGTTCATCTGATCTGAGAGAGCGGCCGGGTTTATAAGAGTGTAGAAGCTCAGAGAGGTATGGCGGGGCAAGACCATTTAGTGATTTAAAAGCAAATAACAGAATTTTAAAACGGATCCTAAATTGAATAGGCAGCCAGTGTAAAGAAGCTAAAATAGGGGAAATGTGCTCATGTTTACGTGTGCCCGTTAAAAGACGTGCTGCTGCATTTTGTATCATCTGGAGACGGGTGATGGAGGACCCACTAACCCCCACATATAACGAATTACAGTAGTCCAGCCGTGTAGTTACAAAGGCGTGGATTACAGTTTCAAAATGTTGTCTTGACAGAATTGGCTTTATTTTGGCCAGTTGCCTCAAATGAAAGAAGCTTGATTTGACAACAGCTTTGATCTGACTGTCAAATTTAAGCTCAGGATCCACTTTTACTCCTAAATTTGTGATACTAGGTTTAATATAGGGTGCCAAGGAGCCCAGATCTACAGATGGGGTCCCAGTGGTGCCTCCAAAAACCATCACTTCTGTTTTTTTATCATTAAAATTTAAAAAGTTAAGTGCCATCCAGGCCTTTATGTCGTCGAGACAATCGAGCAGTTGTCCAACTGAATTATCATTTTTCTTTTTTAGAGGGACATAAATCTGACTGTCATCTGCATAACAGTGGAATGAAATGCCGTACTTTCTAAGTATGGAACCAAGTGGCAGCAAATACAGAGAGAAAAGTAGAGGGCCGAGGACTGAGCCCTGTGGGACCCCACACAAAAAAGGAGCAGAGGAGGATACAGAGTCACCTAAGCTAACACAAAAAGTTCGATCCGCTAAGTATGACCTAAACCACTCCAGAGCTATGCCACTAATGCCCACCCACTGCCTTAAACGTGAAATCAATATTTTATGATCCACTGTATCAAATGCAGCAGTTAGATCTAAGAGCACAAGGATAACATAGTCACCAGAGTCAGTAGCTAAAAAGATATCATTAAAAACTCTTAAAAGAGCAGTTTCAGTGCTGTGCAAGGTTTTAAAGCCAGACTGGAAAACCTCGAGTATATTATGTTCCTCCAAAAAGGCCAATAATTGACTGTACACAATCTTCTCCAGGATTTTTGAAAGGAAAGGCAATTTGGAAATAGGCCTAAAATTTGCAAGAACTGACGGATCTGTTTTAAAAAATTACTGTTTTTAGGGGGCTCGAGCCCATGCCCTTTTAATCAGAGCAACCTGAAACGCAATTTGAATCGAGGGGGAAGGAATGTGCTTTAAACCGTGGGTAGAGCACACTAGGTCTGTGCACGCCTGCACGCCACTGCATATATCATTCATGACGAGCACGTGCATTAAACCCACAAGCAGGGTTATATGTTGTGTGGGAGGATTCACACACCACGTTAACAGCTCAAGTATTTTCAGCAGACAGTCTTTTTTAGATCAGACACTGAACACTCAACAATTGAAGATGTTTCACATGTTTGTTCTGTTCTGTTTGTGCTGGTGGAGTCTGATTGGTAAGTTATAAATGCAAATCCTCTTCAAAAAATATTTTTAAAACACTTTAAAAGTAACATGAACAACAACAGTAGTTATATAAATTCATTAGTCAAAAAGTGCAGGCATCCTGTTTTACAGGGCCGTGCAGAGAGTTCTTCAGGGGCAGGGGCTCAAATGTAAAAAAGGGGCAATATATATATATATATATATATATATATACACCCTTATGCTCATCAAGCCTACATTTATTTAATCAAAAATACAGAAAAAACAGTAGCCTAATATTGTGAAATATTATTACATTATGTTCTTTTTAACTTTTTATTAATCCAACAATCTTGAAAATAGTATCACAGTTTCCATCATTGACATTAAATCCTCATATTAGAATGATTTCTGAATGATCATGTGACACTGAAGAGTAGAGTAATGATGCTGAAAATCCAGCTGTGATCACAGGAATAAATTATATTTTAAATTACTTTAAAATAGAAAACCATTATTTTAATAATATTTCACAATATTGCTGTTTTTTATCAAATAAATGCAGGCTTGATGAACATAAGAGACTTCTTTCATAATGCTGCATAATATTCAAAAATGGTAACGTTAATATAATAAAGTCCTTTCACGTAACCATTTCTCCAGCCTACACTTCAAATAATAGGCCTGTAGGTGCCGGTGACACTTGGGTTTTGTTAACTTTGATAGTTTCATGAAATAGTAAACGGTGTATCAATATACATAAATACAAGTGAATTTAACACTTACCATTAATGCGACTTTTGCTGCTGCTGCATGGTTTTGTGCAGTGATTTGTTTGTTGTCAGTTAAAATCCATTTTGTCAGTGATGCAATTTATAAAATGAGACAAACCACAGGAAATCGTTCCACAAACGTTAGTTCGTCTGTCCATGTCATTTTCAACCGATTTATGAATAAGAACAGAAAATTACCGCTCCACATGCCCAATGGAATTTGAACCTGCTTTGCCAGATCACGATTGGTTGGAGTATGATAAACGGGCATTGACGAATTGTGTAATACTATAAAATATATAATATATAGATTTGTAATTAAATCAACACATTAGCTCTGATTATGGATGAAAAAAATATTGGTTTACTTTTTTCCCGTAAGGCCACACACTCTCTGAAAGGACCATATTTGGCTCGAGAGCCGTTTCCGAACAGTGGAAAATCAGCAGTCAATCAAAACGCACGCGACCCATAGCAACGCGTTATGGTAACGCCTCAACAGAAATTGTCTGACTTTTGAGCCGTCCGTTACTATTGTATACATTTTCATGTTATAATCAAATTTATTTAGTTTTATTAACCACAATATTATCATTGATATTTGTCTGAGAGGGGCACTATTGATTCATTTTGAAAAAGGGCAGGGGCTCGAGCACCCAAAGCCCCCCCCCCCCCCCCCCCCCCCTGCACGTGCCTGATGTTTTATCTACTGATCTAAATGTCCCATACAAAAATATCAAGAATAAATCAACTTTTGGTGTTGTACGTTCATGTTCATGGTTCTGAATTTTTTTCAGTTCACATTTAGTTACAATCTACAGCTGATTTTAGGCTTTGTAGACCAACGCATTAATCTGTGTAAAATCATCTTCATCAGGTGTGTTTGGTGAGTCAGTGTCAGTGATGGAGGGAGATTCTATCACTCTAAACACTGATGATACTGAAATACAGGAAGATGAATACATACTGTGGAAATTTGGAGCCGAAAAGTCTATCATAGCTAAAATGAAAAAAAAGAAGCAAATCCTCTCCACATATGACATTCCTGATGGGAGATTCAGAGATAGACTGAAGCTGGATCATCAAACTGGATCTCTGACCATCACAAACATCACAACTGAACATGCTGGAGATTATCAACTAGATATAAGTGGACAGAAACTGACATCAAAAACATTCAGTGTTTATGTCTTTGGTGAGTAAAGATGATTTGTGAAGCTTTATATATAGGTATAATGATTTATGTCCAATCCGGGTCTGCACCCTATGCAATTTGGATTCCGATCTCTTCACTCAACTGAAACGGCTATTTGTGTTTTTGTCGAGAAGGTGAAGTTCTATTTAGATAAAAACAGTTACGTTGCTGCTGTTTTTGTTGATCTTAAGCGTGCGTTTGATACTGTGAATCACTTAAAGCTTTTGTCTAGACTGTTAACATTTGGCTTTAGTAATCAAACAGTTAAATGGATACAGTCTTATTTATCAGATAGAAAACAATGTGTGCAAATAAAGAATTGTAAGTCACCCTATCTTCAATATACACAGGGTGTTCCTCAGGGATCAATTTTAGGACCTCTGCTATTTTCACTGTATGTGAATAGTTTGCCCAATGTATGCAAAAATGTTGATACGATTATGTATGCTGATGATACGGTAATTTTTACACATGCCAAAAGTGCTGAGGATGCTGCCCATCAGCTTTCATTCGCTTTAAATGATTTGCAAAAATGGCTGAATGATTCATGCTTGTGTCTTAATGTTAAAAAGACTGTATCAATGTTTTTTAGTAAACCTAAAACAACTGTGGCCACAGTAAAAGTTTGCTTGGGTGGACAAGAATTAACTAATGTTGAGGAATTTAGGTATCTAGGAGTTCTGATAGACTCGAAATTATCTTTTAAAAAACAAATCAAAAAAGTTGTGAATACTGTAAATGTTAATTTACGGAACTTTAAACAAATTCGTACCTCATTAACAGATACAGCAGCGATTACGTTCTTGCACTCTATGATACTGGCTCATATTGAATACTGTATCACAAGATGGGCTTATACTAGTCATGCTGCTATCGGGCCAATTGAGGTATGCTATAAAAGAGCATTGAAAATATTAGATAAGAAGCCTTCATCATATCATCATTGTAATATTTTAGATAAATATAAGTTTTTAAATTTTGCGATTTTTAAATTATTTAAATCAGCCTGTTTAATCTATAAATTCATACATGGTTTGGCGCCTCTACCATTGAGTGATTTTATTAAACAAAAGTCTATCAGTGATGTCGGGTCTCGAGTGACTAGAGCCAATATGAGAGGTGACTGTGTTTTGGCGCTTAGGCGGACATCCTTTTCCCAGAACGCTCTATCATATCAGGGGGTGAACTTTTGGAATAGTATCCCTCAGTCAGTTAGGGAAAGCACAAGTTGGCCTATTTTTAGGAATTGTTTAAAAGTGTGGTTGAGGGACACACAAATATGTGAGCATGTTTAGTAATCATTAGTATATATACCAGATGTAAAATAGAGTTAGTGTTTTATAAAAATAAAGGGGATAGAACTATTGGTGTGATATGGGTTGTGTAATAGGAGTTAGTATAGCATGGATATAGTGTATTATGGACTTGTGTGTTGTGATCACTGTTATTGTCCTTGCTTCACTGTGTATAGCCTGTGCATAGTGTGTCTATATGTAGTTATGTGTATTTATGTGTAACATCTACCTGTTTGGGGGTCTGCAGATGGAAATTAGCCTTTGGCTATAATCTGGCATATTTACATTTGTGAAAAATGTTCATTAATATGTATTGTCCCTTTTTTCTTTTTTTTCTACAAATAAAATAAAATAAATAAATAAAATAAATGTAATTTTAATAATTTAAGTTTTAATGGCCTTTTTTGTGCCTTTATTGGAAAGGACAATATAGACTTTGACAGGAAAACGAAATCGAATCGAACTCAGGTCGAACGCAGTTTTTATGTTGTAGTGTGGACAGTAAAACGGTATTTGAAAACTATGAGGCGCGTTTGTGACGAATAGTCTCGCGTAGCCAGACCTTATGACTGATGGCAGGAAGTCTGGACTCGCAGCTTTCACTGGCCAAGGACCACCCAAGAGGACGTTTGACTGACATGCATCTATAAATGATTAATTCAAGAACGTTGTGCAAGTTTACTTCAACAACAGAGCCGCAAACTTCACATACTTTTGAAAACCCAGCATTTGGTTGATTGTGGTAAGTGTTCATCGTCAGAGTTGTAAACACGATGGCATTCTTCTTCTACGTGGGATCTTGGCGTTATGGCATTTGTTTCTAAGTGGGCCGTTGAAGAACGCAACACACATGTCTTGTGGACATCCTGTAGAATACCAATCAGATGATGACTTTGAAACTCCTGAAGTGTTTCTAGATAAGTGTGCATCAGAAGTTTAGCCAACCGTCTGTGGCGTACCATCTCATTGAGCTTTTATGAGGTTTAACATTCACAGTCAGGTGAATTTGGCGTTTTCTGACATTTCTGTGTGGATGAAAACCTTTGGAAAACGCTATAGTGGACGAAGAGCGTTTTGAAACAAAAAAGCGGTTTTCAAATGTATCCGGATTCATGTAGACGTATCCCTAAACACTCACTCTACAGCCTGAACCGAAAATAAGATCACTGACTAGATTTATCAATATTTCTGTTTATTCTCTCATGTTTTCCAGCTCGTCTGCCTATTCCTGTCATCAGCAGCAACTCTTCACAACATGCACCATCAGTGTCCAATTGTTCACTGGTGTGTTCAGTGTTGAATGTGAGTCATGTGACTCTCTCCTGGTACAAAGGAAACTGTTTATTGTCCAGCATCAGTGTGTCTGATCTCAGCATCAGTCTCTCTCTACCTCTGGAGGTGGAATATCAGGATAACAACACCTACAGCTGTGTCATCAACAATCCCATCAGCAACCAGACTCAACATCTGGACATCACTCAACTCTGTCACACACATTCAGGTACGGCAGCAACGCTGATATACTATGTTTATTTACTGAGCTGCTCCATTTTTGTTATAGATCAGAATGATAAAAAGTATTTTAACATTTACAGACAGCCCTATTGACCTTTTAAATATTTCACTGTAACATTTTTATGCTTTTTTGAGAAAATAAACCAAAATATTGTTAAACTATAAATATTAAAAGGTTTTAATAATTTTATAGTTTGAGACAATAGAAACAGTCACTGAGTCTGACTGTCAACAGCCTAGGCCAGTGTTTCGCAACCACGTTCCTGGAGGCCCCACAAGGCCCCGATCAAGGCCCCGATCAGACAGAACGCCTTGTTCAGGTTTGAAAAAATAGCAGTGCGCTGCATTTTTTTAATGTTGCTAGGCAACTCCCGAATCAGCTGTGCTGTCAGTCTAATCAAGCGCTGAATCTGAAATCGCCCCCTATACCCTGAAATAGGGCACTATTTGTAGAGGTGTCCGAAACCATAGTGGACGTTATTGAGTGCACTCATTCTATCCCACATTGCACCGCAATAACGAGTGTAGGCTACAGCCTATGTACATTCAACGGCTGTTCGAATTCACTCACTTGTTTTCATTCACTCCTTTAAGTAAACTGTATTAAGCCCTGTTTCCACCGAAATTACCCGGAACAATTTGTACCAGGAACTTTTTTTACAGGAACTTTTTTTTACCCCAGACCTGCTACTGTCTGCGTTTCCACTGCGGTCTAAAGTACCGGGAAGATTAGGCAAATTAGTCCGGTGATGTGGGACTGCGCGCGGCTGCTCCTCCCAGTCAGCGACGGACAATAATAATATTTGTGCGATACTGTCTGCAACAATAACAAGTATGGAGGAGATGCAAGCAGCGCTGCTTTTGCTAGTTATGTATTGGTTTACTAAATATGTAATTAACAAAACGGCGGAAAAGAGACGAGCACTGATACTAAAGTGTATTCTGAAAGCTTGTAAAGCTAGATTTAAAATAAGACAACGTATGTTATTATCAGCTATTACGGACATTGACCGTGCGATTGCTGAGACAACGCGTGCCATCGGAAGAGCAAGACTGATATTTACTGAACGCAGACTTTTAAAAATGCCGGTTAAAAATAAAATGCTGCGTGAGCTCAACAGATCAGCATCTTCAGCACCCAAGTCCCACCCCCGAAAGTTCCGGAACTTTGAAAAAGTATTACCCCGGGAGCAGGGCCGTTTGGAGGGGGAAATATTTACCCGGAACTTCATTTAGACCCTGGTTCCTGCGGTCGAAACACACCGAGTACCACCCAAAGTTCCTAGGGAAAGTTCCTGCGGTGGAAAAGCGGCTTTAGTAGACTAAAGTAGGGAATAGTGATTGAGGGTTTAGGGGGGGCGATTTCGGATTCAGCCAGGATAACCGTCACCACAACGGAAGTCACGTCTCTACATTCATTCGATCGGACCATGGGGAAAAAAACGTGATGATGTCAGGTGCTTTTCTGCCCAGAGTTGATTTTTTTTCAACTTCATGCGCTCAGAGCGCTCCTGGAAAAATGCGAGGCGCAGCAGGTGGTTAAAACGCGAAGCGCCCAGGGCACACAAAAAGCGAGCATAGCGCTCACTGCCAATGGAAAACCATTTAAAAAAGGCGCTACTCACCTCAAAAAAACGCGTTCTGTCTGATTGGGGCCCAACACTGCACATTTTGCATGTCTCCTTTATCTGATACACCCATTTCAGGTCTTGGAGTCTCCACTAATAAGATGATCATTTGAATTGGGTGTGTTTGATTAGGGAGACATGCAAAATGTGCAGTGCTGGGGGGCCTCCAGGAACGTGGTTGGGAAACACTGCCCTAGGCCATGTCCACATTTATACATTTCCATTTGAAAAGCATCTTTTTCTCTCTATTTTGGCCTTCCGTCCACATTGAGATGCTGTTTTTTGTCCCGCAAACGCATTACCAAGCGGATACATTTGAAAACGCAGTTTTTATGTTGTTGTGTGGACTGTAAAAAAGTATTTGAAAACGATGAGGCACGTTTAGTCATGTGACGAATAGTCTCGCATAGCCAGACATTCAGACTGACGGCAGAAAGTCTGGACTCTATCGCAGCTTTCACTGGCCAAGGATCGCCCAAGAGGACGTTTGACCGGCATGCATCTATAAATGATTAATTCAAGAACGTTGTGCAAGTTTACTGCAACAATGGAGCCGCAAACTTCACATACTTTTGAAAATCCAGCATTTAGTTGATCGTGGTAAGTGTTCATCGTCATAGTTGTAAACGCGACGGCATTCTTGTTCTACGTGGGAGCTTGGCATTATGGCATTTGTTTCTAAGTGGGCCGTTGAAGAACGCACACATGTCTTGCAGACATCCTGTAGAATTTAACCAATCAGATGATGACTTTGAAACTCCTGAGTGTTTCTAGATAAGTGTGCATCAGACGTTTAGCCAACCGTCTGTGGCCGTACCATCTCAGTGAGCTTTTATGAGGTTTAACATGCGCAGTAAGGTGAATTTGGCATTTCTATACTGGATGAAAAACATTTGGAAAACGCTATTGTGGACGAAGAGCGTTTTGAAACAAAAAAAGCTGTTTTCAAATGTATCCGGATTCATGTAGACGTATCCCTAAACACTCACTCTACAGCCTGAACCGAAAATAAGATCACTGACTAGATTTATCAATATTTCTGTTTATTCTCTCATGTTTTCCAGCTCGTCTGCCTATTCCCGTCATCAGCAGCAACTCTTCACAACATGCACCATCAGTGTCCAATTGTTCACTGGTGTGTTCAGTGGTGAATGTGAGTCATGTGACTCTCTCCTGGTACAAAGGAAACAGTTTATTGTCCAGCATCAGTGTGTCTGATCTCAGCATCAGTCTCTCTCTACCTCTGGAGGTGGAATATCAGGATAAAAACAACTACAGCTGTGTGCTCAACAATCCCATCAGCAACCAGACTCAACATCTGGACATCACTCAACTCTGTCACACACATTCAGGTACGGCAGCAACGCTGATATATTATGTTTATTTACTGAGCAGCTCCATTTTTGTTGTAGATCAGACTGACGCATTCACTTACATTAATAACCGTCTCTCTTTTATTCTCCTTCAGTTCCTCCAGAGTCAGTCTCTCTGATAGTGTTGATCTCTGCTCCTGCTGCATCTCTGTTGATTTTTGCTTTAATCGCTGCCTTCATCTGTAAAAACTGTAGAAAAACCGGTCAGGAGAGCAAGCCGATTATGTTGAAATATTTATATTTTTTCATGCAAATTTTCTGAAGTTTCTGAAGACATGTAGTTTTAACATGTCTGTATTATTGTTAATGCAGGCGAGGCCATGAAGAAAGACAGAACTGATTCAGCTTTCTGTAAACAGAAAAAACACAGAATGGTAAGACAATTTATGACTCTGCTGCAAATTTGCAGTCAGTTAGTGTGACTGAAGAGTTATGATTGAAGTTTGGTGTGTAATCATATAGTTAGTGAAAACATTTAATTTAAATATAACATATACCATTTAATATTTTAACTATTTTACAATGGATATTTATACTATATTTTATTGATATTGAACAATATATTATATTGACATAGTAGACATACAGTACAAACAAGAGTGAATGTGTGCATATTTTAAATAAAATATTATTTGCAAAGAGTTTAAACTTCACAACTATATAGGCTATAATTAGACCATTCTTACTTATTCTTTAATTATTTAAATTAAATTATTATTCGTTTATATATATATATATATATATATATATATATATATATATATATATATATATATATATATATATATATATATATATATATATATAATTATTATTATTATTTTACATAAAATTATTGTTTACTCAATAACAATAACAAGCTATTGATAAATTATTTTTATATTCAATAATTAATAAAAAAAAAAAATAAATAAATAAATACTCGTCACTTAGCGGAACCCACATGTCACTGTCGGTCCCTAATTTTCTCTCCAACTGTACATTTCCGTGTTCGGGGAGAAAGAAATGCCTTAAGACGTTCGTGCTTCTTTAATCGTGCTCTTTTAGTTACTGCTTAGAACGCGCGCAGGAAAAACGGGGTGAGTTGACATTTGTTATGATGTGGTTGTGTGAGCTTGTGACGATTGGCAGCAGATTCGTCAATTCTGGAAAAACGTGCGTTTATGTTCATTAAAATTAAATGTTATTACTACATGATAATGGTATCTTATAGCCTTTTTTCCCGTCGGGCCAAAACGTTCTCGTTGCTTAACCGTTCCATTCTGTGTCGCTCAGTCGGTAGCCTGCGGTTTTGGTTTCATTTTCCACTGTGTTGCTGATAACGGCCACTCTTTGGAATGTATACAGATGCGTGCGTCAGTTGTTTCCTTGGTAACGCAAAAGTTAACAGACTGCATGCGGTGTATAGCCATCGCGTTATGGCGGATGATTATATATTTCTTGTAACTGTATTGTTTACTTGTGTTTACTTAACTCAAATAGTGCGCCTGTCCAGGCACAGGCAGCTAAGGTTACAGTGAAACTGGTAGCCACTAGCCAGCTGCAACGTGCAAGTAACCAATCGTGAGCGGCGACGTCACTACCATTTACAAGCAGTGTTGCCAAGTCCGCGGTTTTCCTGGGGAATTGGGCTACTTCAACACTGTTGCCGCAGGCTGTTTTTCATGTCGACGGGTTGAAGCGACCCCAATTATGTGATGTTTAGCCTCGGAAATGCGAATTTTACCAGGCAACCCTGCCAAAAAACCTCAACCACATTTTACCCTAAAAAACGCGATTTTTACCGGAGAACCCCACTGAAACGCGATTGGGCTTGTTTTGGGCTAGTTTTGAGTAGCAATTGGGCGGTTTTTGTTACCAGACTCATGTTGAAATAAACTGGAACTGCTCTTTACCGTTCTTAAAACCATTCAGCCTGATGGTGGAAAATCTGCTATTGTGATTTCATTAGGCTAATTTCAAATAAGCTTTTCTGTGTTATTATGGCAATATGTTAGTGTGTCTCATGCTCAAATCATATTTGATTACACTGCATGAAATAGCCTTCTCATCAGTAGGCTAAACTAAATAATATAATATGTACAACATAACAGTCTTCATAAACCACTCAGTATTTGAATGGATGGCCTAAATAAATAAGCCCTCCACTGAGTCTATGCTGTAGGCTATGGGGCGCCGTTTGTAAAGCGGCTCACGCTGAAAATAACAGCAACATTTTGACACATTTAGCTTCAAACAATGTTTAAAAAACTGGTATGAATTTTTGGCGGTCACTTTTTTAGCACATTTACAACAATATTTGTCAACTTAGAGATATTTTAAATAGTTAAATCTAAATGTTAAATCTAAATCTAAATGTTAAATCTAAATCTAAATGCTAAATCTAAATGTTAAATCTAAATCTAAATGTTAAATCTAAATGTTAAATCAAAATCTAAATGCTAAATCTAAATGTTAAATCTAAACGTTAAATCTAAATGTTACATCTAAATCTAAATGTTAAATCTAAATGTTAAATCTAAATACAAAATCTAAATCTAAATGTTAAATCTAAATGTTAAATCCAAATATAGATGTTGAATCTAAATGTTTCGGGTGAAACTAAATATTTAAATAATATGCAAATTCAGAATGCAGATAACCGGTTTTAACATTTAGATTTAACATTTAGATTTTACATTTAGATTTAGATGTAACATTTAGATTTAACATTTAGATTTAGCATTTAGATTTAACATTTAGATTTAGATTTAACATTTAGATTTAGATTTAACATTTAGATTTAACATTTAGATTTAGATTTAACATTTAGATTTAACATTTAGATTTAGATTTAACATTTAGATTTAGATTTAACATTTAGATTTAGATTTAACATTTAGATTTAACATTTAGATTTAGATTTAACATTTAGATTCAACATTTATATTTGGATTTAACATTTAGATTTAACATTTAGATTTAGATTTAGATTTTGTATTTAGATTTAACATTTAGATTTAACATTTAGATTTAACATTTAGATTTAGATTTAACATTTAGATTTAACAATTAACATTTAGATTTAGATTTAACATTTAGATTTAACATTTAGATTTAACATTTAACATTTAGATTTAACTATTTAAAATATCTCTAAGTTGACAAATATTGTTGTAAATGTGCTGAAAAAGTGACCGCCAAAAATTCATACCAGTTTTTTAAACATTGTTTGAAGCTAAATGTGTCAAAATGTTGCTGTTATTTTCAGCGTGAGCCGCTTTACAAACGGCGCCCCATAGTAGGCCTACTGTTTTAAAAGCATATTTCAGCATATTTTCAACATGTGCATATTTTTTAGTACAGTACGGAAAATCACAAAGTATCCTTTTCACTACAGTGTTGTGGATTTATTTGTGAATAAGATTCTCGTAGATGCAGAGTGCCAACGGGAAGTTGCTGATTATCAGTTTAGCGATCGGACAGCATCTGTTTGAATAAGCTGATGGCTTCTGTCGATATGAGGGACAGTGGCCATTCACAGTGCCACAGGAGAACAACTTTATGCATAAGATGGGGGATGCCCATAGAGGCCCAAGTGTAGCACTGCATCCTAAATCGCATACTACTACATTTACTTTACTTCAACTTTCCGTTAAAAAGTGTGTTCTATATAGTATGAATATATAGTATGAAATTTGGATATTACTACGTCCGCCATGTACTGACAGCATTAATTGCGCCGCTTCACTGCCATTCATTAATCCTCTCTCTGGCCTCAGTTTACATCGAATGTACACCTCAGAATCTTGCTGGAAGTAGCACGGAAGTATTTTTTAAATACTATAGATCTAGACACAGCCTACTCTGTTGCGTACGGTTTTTCGCATACAATGAAAGTATTACATTTTGGACGTAGCAAAGGTCTCTGTGTAACAGATGTAGTAACGGATGAAGGCCAGTAAGAGCAATGTGTACCTTGAATGCAATATAAGTCGCTTTGGCTAAAAGTGTCTGCCAAATGCATAAATGAAAATGTAAATGTGTGTGTAAACCTCACTCCTCTGATCTCAAGAGGCGTGTTAGCAACTGATGCTAGCGGCTGCAGTCTTTAGCGTCCTTGTTAGCATGCCCGCCTCCCACATCAGAGACCCCGGTTCAAATCACACTCGGAGCGGGTTGAGTAGGGCCAGTTACATCTGTGGTATAGTAATGGGAGGTAGCAGATCTGTAGTCTAGGCCGTAATGGAGGGGCGTTTTCAACCATGTTAACTGATTTGATCACGTCACAGTGGGGTCAGTTAAAGAGCATCATTTTAATTGCATGATTTAGAAACACAGACCTGTTCAAAAATGCCCACAAATTCAGAAATGCCCACTTTTGGTCTGCAGAGACCTCAAATTGATCTGCCGCTTAATACGGTTACCGTAGGGGGGACGCCTACTAGAAAATATATAAGCTATCCTCCAGATAAAAATATAAAAGAATAACAATTTTCAAATCTTAAAACTATGACCAGTCAAAGAAGTTTACAGATTTTACAGAAATAGGTCCTTAAACACCATGTCCTAACTACACGCGACGCGATGCCGCGACACGTGATAAAAGGTATCTTTTCCATGTTATTTAGAGACAGACAAGTTGCGTCGCATGTAGTTAGGACACGGTGTAACACTCCACTTTTTGTTTGAAAATAGGCTCATTTTCCAACTCCCCTAGAGTTAAACAGTTGAGTTTTACCGTTTTTTAATCCATTCAGCCGTTCTCCGGGTCTGGCAATAGCACTTTTAGCATAGCTTAGCATTAGATCATTGAATCTGATTAAACCGTTAGCATCTCGCTCAAAAATGACCAAAGAGTTTTGATATTTTTCATCGTGTACTAAGACCGACGGAAAATGAAAAGTTGTGATTTTCTAGACTGATATGGCTAGAACTATACTCTCATTCCTGCGTAATGATCAAGGAAGTTAGCCTATTTTCAGGCGCTGTGTAATAACATTAAGCCTGTGCACTGATGGTATGGCAGCAAAGTTTCTTGATAATTACGCAGGAATGAGAGCTATGCTAAAAGTGCTACTGCCAGACCCGGAGATCGACTGAATGGATTAGAAAACTGTAAACTCAACAGTTTAACTCTAGGGGAGTTGGAAAACGAGCCTATTTAAAAAAAAAAAAAAAAAGTGTATTCCTTTAATGATAACAAAATAAAAATAATGTTTGTAATGATTGACTGTATTTTTTCCTTGCAGAAATCAAAGAAGGAGGCTATATATGCAAATGTACCCAAAAAAAGATGATGAAATGAAAATGGGGGAGGGGGGGGGGGTTTGCATTGCTTTTTGCATTGCTTTTTGAATCAAATTGGTTGATTTTCATTGCTTTAAAATGTAATCAATATTTTTGTGTAAGAACATTTTTACATAAAAAATTTAGTAAACCATAGTAAAATAGTTTTTAGAGTGTAGTTGTTTGCAGTATCTCACGTTTTCTGCACCATAACACACACAAAAAAATACCCATCTGCTATGTTTATTCTCCACATTGTATAGGCCACATTGTGTGTATATTTGATAAATGTGTAATTCTATGTTGTGTTTATTTTGTATGTGTGTATATATTGTAGGCTACTGCATAAATCCTGTATTATGTATATTTTGTATTGTTGCGAATCATTTGTTTTGAACCAGTGATTCGGAGAGCGAATCAATCTGCCAAATTCACGTGATTCCAGTAAACGAGGCTTCCTTTCGAAATGTCAATTTTTCGTCAATGATCTCTGAGAAACATGAACCAATGTCTATATATGATATGGATCGATTTTATACTTTTGTTGACATTTAAGGACACATTTGTATAATTAAAAGGAAGAGTTGTAAATATTAGTCTCTAAGTCTGATTAACCAGCTCTCCATAAAACAAACAAAAAGTACAATACAATGTAATAGGCTACAACAACATATTATAAATACACTTCATAAAAGCTTCATAACCCTATAATGAATACAATGAGACACCAGGCTTACCTGTTCACTGCGCTGCCTCCTTGATGCCTATTTAAAACTCAGTTAAACACACTTGGTGTAGGAGGCTATGATATGACATTCGGAACAGATGCTTCTTAACATTTTCCTCTATGAGCCTTTTCTATGAATTCCTAAATTTAGGAAAGATTATGTGAATAATTATAAGGCTGCATGTGTTGATCGAGATCGATCCCAAAAAAATGCTACAGTACTGCTAGTAAAAAGCCTCAGTGCTTCACAAAGCTTCATTTCACCATCATTAGGCTATTACAATAAAAAATAAATACATCTTTTTACACTCTAATCTAATCACAACGCATGCATCATACGTCGGGTACGAGGTCACCCTTCTGTGGGAACGCGACTTTCTTCTGAACGAACGTTGCCGTAAGCCAGTGATTTAAGGTATAAAAAGCATTGGTTTGCTTCACAAAGCTTTTTTTTATTAACACACTGGTGTCGTATGGAATACTCGTATCATAATACTTATGGTGTCGTATGAACGCCCTCATTCGACACCTTCATGAACGCTTTCATGAACGCCCTCTCAAGTCAAAATCTGAATGCGATGAGCTGTGAGGCCCATTAAAAGCAAGACAGGAAGAAACTTTTCACCTACTAACTAAACACATACACTGATTGGCCACTCACACAAACTGTCTGTCTAGATCAAACCACATTTCTGAAAAACACCAACCACAGCAGGTTTCAGTTTAACTATGACCCAGTAGTACTGTGAGATTATACATGGTTTTAACTTTTTACTTTGGTTTTTCATACATTTCATACATATAAAGAACTTCATACAAATAGAGAACTGAATACATATACACAACCATTTAAAATCACTAGAGTTACACTTTATTTTACCTTGAAACACAGTTTGTCACACTTTTAGCCACTTAACAGACAGAAAACATCTGTTCAAAAAGTGTTAAACAATTAACATAAAATAATATTTCCCCAAATAAGTCAGATGAACTATAACATTATATGATATATGCAAATGCAGCGAGTGAAACGAGGGCCCAACTCTGTTGTGGGAGGATTCACATATAGACTGAGATGTTTTTAGAGAGTTTCATAACATCAGATGCTGAACTACTGAAGAAAATGTTTCAAATGTTTGTTTTGCTGTCTTTGTGCTGGCGGAGTATGACCGGTAAGTTATAAGAACATTGTATGGTTTATTTTTTCCCCATTTCAGAGTAATACAGGGGCTGCTATACTCTCAGGACAAAAAATCAGAATCAGAAAGAGCTTTATTGCCAAGTGTGCTTGCACACACAAGGAATTGTTCTTGGTGCTGAAGCTTCCAGTGCACATATACAAAACAAACACAACAAGAACATAGTAATACAAATTCTAAGAATAAAATATGAAAAATAGTATAAAAAATATAAGGTCACAGTTACGTTTAGTCAGACTAAACATTTACAGATTATGAACATATTTACAGTATTTGAGTAGTATGAATATATAAATAATCTCCTGATTACAAAAGGTACAGAAGCTGCCACTGGGGCAGCACACTTTCAAAAGGTACTAATGTGTACCATGTGCTCCGATGTACACTTTAGGTACTAATATACTAAAATACCATAAAGGAATATGCATCCTTTAGGGATAAATATAAGTGTGCACCTTTTGAAAAGGTACCGCTCCAGTCACAGCTTTTGTACCGTTTTTCCTGACATTGTACAGTTCAAATGAGATTATTTTCTTCTGCTGTACCAAATGAATCTGTACCAAATGAATCCAGGTCTCTGTTCAGAATTTTAAATGGAAATTTCCAGGTCTGGAAAATAACACATTTCTACAGCGAATTATATGATATGCTAATGCAGTGAGTGAAATGTGAAATGGAATGAAATTGACAATGTCTCCATTTTTGCTCTGCATGGAGGCTCAGAAAAGCCAAAACCTTTCTTTGAGTTGCTTTCAAATATCAGACCATTTTTATATTATTTTAAAAATAAATTATATATTCTGCAGTATTAGACATCTAAGTTTTGGAAATTCATTAGTCAAAATGTGCAGAAACTCTAAGAGCATTAGAGACAGATTCAATGAGCCTGTTTCACCTTCTGACCTAAATGTCTCATTAAAAATGTTTAGAAAATATTCAGTGCAATTAAATTTGTACTTTCAATCTGCAATATCTTTTTTTTGTTTTCAATAAATTGTGTAAATTTATACACAGATTTTCTAAAAGATTAAGCACCAATAAGGATTACCCCTCAATCTAGATTTAAATCAAGGTTTATCAAACTTCAAACTTTGTTTAAAAATAAGCAGACTTTAATTTAAACCATTTTGATGGTTTAACTTTACCTTAAAGTTACTTTGGAATAGTGTTGTCACGATACTGGAATTTTTAACTTCGATACGATACCATTTTCGATACCACGGGGAAAAAATGCTGCATATACTGTCAAATAGATATTTTTAATATAATTAATTTTTTTGTCCGTCTATTGAAAGTCTAGGCAATAAAAATTTTCTTCTGAAGAGATCACTTTATATGATAAAGCTTTTAAGGTTTTTCTCATATATAAACGTTGATCAATTACCATTTCAATGATCTCACAAATATTTGCTAACTAATTGTGTTGCAATAGCTTGCATACAGCACAAGAAAGCTTTATTTCAAATTGAAAGACGAGTAAACAGTAATAAAATAAGAACAAATAAACAAATGACTAACAATAGCACAAATAAATACAATAGAATAAAGATACAAATGAAAAAGACTGCTTTATTTTTTCAGGTAGGTCTAACAGTATTCAGGTAAATAAACTGAATAAAAAACAACAACAAAGAAATCAAATTTAAAATAACATTAGATAATCTTCATTATAAAAAAAAAAAATACAGATGAATCCATAAGAGTTACACAAGTTAATCAGTCAAGAGCAGTTAGTGATAGTTTGTCTTTTTGTAGTTTGAATAATAAATAACTGCTGTCCCTTTAAGACCTGACGCACGCATGGATCCCAAACACTGTTCCTGCTACACATTCTTCCTGAACTGTTTAACAACTGTGTTTATGTTAATACCCACCAAGATGGGCATTTAGATATTTTTTGAGTGTATTTAACCATTAATAAGCTGGAAGAAGGAGCTCATTTTTGCCCTTGTATGTCAGAGGCGGCTTTATTACGGTATGCGTGTGTGCGTTTCAGATGCGAGCGTGAAAACTGCGGGAATGAGTAGAATTAACTTTATGTGCAATTCCACGTGAAATTCAGACCGGTCACACCAATACTAACATGCAGTCATGAGGAAAAATCGAGCAGAACACGCGTTCTCTGTGTTTAGAGGATTAACTGGACTGAATGAGAGGCGGATGCGTGTCAACTCGCTGTCGGTCGGAGAGGAGAGGAGAGTGCGGCTGGTATCGATACTGTAGAAAAGGAGTATCGTACCGTTTCAGATATTTCTGTTTTTCATATCTGGAATAATGCATTCATATTTTTAATGCAGTAAATTGCCTGGAATATTTAGTATGAAAATTTGATGCATTACTGTGTTTCTGGGCTTTTTTAAAATGTGTGACATATTTTTGAAATTAATAATAATAATAGAAATGATGACAGTAATAATATTTCTTGTGGTAGAAGACACTGAGGCATTAAGCTACTGAAGAGGCCCTTGAGTTGTTATAGTTTATTATATACAGGTTCGATTTTTAATCCATTAATCTGTGTTTAACATTAAGTGGTGCAACAAACCGTGTGTGTTTGTTAATAAATCTCACCTTTCATTAGGTTTTGTTTCTGCTGCTCTGGATGTTCTCAAGTTCACATCTGAACAAGAAAAACTTCAGCTGACTTTAAACTTTGTAAACCATCAGTAACATTAATATGTGTAAATGTTCTCCAGGTGCGTTTGGTGATTCAGTGTCAGTGATGGAGGGAGATTCTGTCACTCTAAACACTGATGTTACTAAAATACAGGAAGGCGACGAGATACTGTGGACATTTGGAGCTGAAAAGTCTTGCATAGCTAAAATGAAGAAAAAGAAGCAAATCTTCTCCACATATGATGTTCCTGATGGGAGATTCAGAGACAGACTGAAGCTGGACGATCAAACTGGATCTCTGACCATCACAAACATCACAACTGAACATGCTGGAGATTATCAACTAGATATAAGTGGATTGAAAAAATCATCAAAAACATTCAGTGTTTCTGTCTATGGTGAATAGAGATCATTTGTCCTGTCCTCAAATATTATATATATATTATTAAAGGAATATTCAGGGCAAGTTAAGCTCCATCAACAGCATCTGTTCCATAATGTTGATCACTATAGAAAAAAATTAAAACAAAACTCAAAGATATGGTGAGGCACTTGTGTTAATGGAATGTTTTAGGACTTAAAAGCAGAAATGTGAAGCTTATCATTTTATAAAGGCACTTATTCTGTTAAACCTTGTGTATTATTTGAGCTGTAAACTGTTTAAACTGCTGACCGAAAATATGATTGTTAAATAGATTTATTCATATTTCTCTTTATTCTCTCATGTTCTCCAGCTCGTCTGCCTGTTCCTGTCATTAGCAGAAACTCTTCACAATGTTCTTCATCATCATCATCATCATCATCATCCAATTGTTCACTGGTGTGTTCATCAGTGTTGAATGTGAGTCATGTGACTCTCTCCTGGTACAAAGGAAACAGTTTATTGTCCAGCATCAGTGTGTCTGATCTCAGCATCAGTCTCTCTCTACCTCTGGAGGTGGAATATCAGGATAAAAACACCTACAGCTGTGTGCTCAACAATCCCATCAGACACCAGACCAGACATCCCAACATCACTCAACTCTGTCACACATGTGTAGGTATGGCAGCACGGCCGATATGTGTTTATTCACTGACCTGATCTCTGTCATTCTGTTGTAGATCAGACTGATGCAGCCATTCTTTATCATTACAGAACTGGTCGGACCGTCTCCTTCTCCTCCTCCAGTTTCTCTGACAGTGTTGATCTCTGCTTCTGCCGCTGGATCTCTGTTGATTGTTGCTGCAGTCATTGGGATCTTCTACATCTGCAAAAAACAAAGAAAAACAGACCAAGATGGCAAGTGTTACAAACTGACTTTAACAAGTATTATAACAAATAATATATTTTTAAAAAATTGTCTAAATAGTTTAATCGATTGATAGCCCTAAATAATGATTTAAACACAATTATTCTCATAATTCTGTAGTTAACACCCCAGATCATGTAGTGTATATAAATATAAACCAAAATAATACATGCAGTTATTGTGTTTGGCTATTTCTGTAGATCATATCAGAATACATGTTTATAACGTTGCTCTTTTCTCGTCTCACTCGCACAAACAAAAACAGATTCTGCATTTCTCAAACTGCATCAACAAACGCACAACAGAATTAATTAAAAAATAAAAAAGCTTTTGATTTTTTATAAACATAATTGTACATGTAAAGATGCACCTGGTGCTCAAATTAATTTTTATTGATTACTTTTGTTGAGCTTGTTGAGCTTCAACGCTGATTCATTTTCACCATACAAACATCCTGCCTGGGTTTCATAAATTATGTGTAAAGACTGTCTCTCTAAATTGAATGACCAACACATTAAACTTTTTGTGTGTGAAAACATATTAAAGGCTTAACAAATTAAATTTGCCATTTTTAAAAACTGCAGTATTAAACATATAATGAAATGTGTGATGCTTTATCTCTGACCATCCTAATAATAACAAATATGCTGTGAAGAATCAGATCTAGTTTGGATTAACGAATCTATTATTATCATTGAAACAGTTGAGACGGGTGAAGATGAGATCACTTACGCTGAACCAGCGTTCTACAAAAGAAACGCACATAAATCGGTAAGAGAACGTATTCCTGTGTCGTGTGTCACTTACTTAAGCTGTGAGTCAGATGTAGATCAGTGTTCTTGTCTGTATAATGATCAACCACATCACACACACATAACAGCACGATATCATATATTTATCAAAGCCATAAGAGTATCATTCCATGCAAGAAACTTTTTAGAACTATATATCACATTACGATCTTCAGGATGAACCTGCTAGATTTATTATTATTATTAGGGGTTCAAGTTAGGGCTGCTCGATTATGGCAAAATCGTAATCATGATTATTTTGGTCATTATTGAAATCATGATTATTTAACACAATTATTGGCGGGTGATGTGATAAGTCTTATTTCATGACATGAGTCATTTTAAATGTCAGTGAAATTTCACAATTATCGATACTTCAGCAAAAACTAATACTAGGTTAATTAATAAGTAAAAAGTCCTCAAAACAGTTACAGAAGACAAGTAAACAGCCAGCAATAAAATAACAAATAATACAACAAAACAAAAATACAAATGAAATAAACAGTGCTTTAGGTTTTTCAGGAAGATGTATTAACAGTGGTATTGAATAATCAAGTATTCAATACTATAATTACCACATATATTCAAGAAATGTATTAAAAACAGCAAGACGCTATAGTTTCAGCCTTACTCAAAGGCCGCGGAAACAGCCCAGTTACGCACATCAATCCATTCCCGACGATCTTGGTTTGCTTCTTATTTATTAAATATACAGGTAAGTAGTTGATATAACCTTGATCAAAATTAAAATACAATTTATAGAAAACAAAATTCACTTTAAAGAAAGACTTTCTACAAAACAAAACTCAATACAAATCATGTCTGACCCCACTCCATGTCTCCAGTCATATTGCGCATCTTACTCATGCCGATGAAAGCGACAGAATTTTTTTTCCTTTATGACAGCTGAAACAACTTACAAATTTTTTTTGACCACTTCGTTATTTTGGCTTGGAATTTAGTTTGTTGGAAATATGAACTGAATTTAAAAATGCTTTTTAAATTAAAAACTTTGCCTTTAATAAACAAAATATATATATTTTTTAATGAAGGGTTTGAAGTGAGTGCATGCAAAATAATCTGTTCCCTGAATCCATGGCCTTTTTTGTTATTGTGAGTGTACACAAATAAAAGTAGGCAGTTTATAGTTTATAATTATGTCTTGCACTTATCTGTATGGCTAAAAATGACGGAGTATTGTGAGTTGTTTCTGCTGTCATAAAGGAAAAAATGTGCCGGCGCTTTCATCGGACAGAGGGTTAAAGAAAACGTAGCCTATTTAGTTTCATAGTTAGGCTATGTTTAAACATTAGCCTATTTTAAATTTCATATGTTGATTATGAAAAGTGAGCAGCATGAGTAAGACCCGCAATATGTCTGGAGACATGGAGTGGGGAGAGACATGATTTTTATTGAGATTTGTTTTGTAGAAAGTTTTTCTTTAAAGTGAATTTCGTTTTCTATAAATTGTATTTTAATTTTGATCTAGGTTTTATCAACTACTTGCATGTATATTTAATACGCAAACCAAGATCGTCGGGAATGGATTGATGTGCGTAACTGGCCTGTTTCCACAGCCTTTAAGTATGGCTGAAACTATAGTGTCTTGCTGTTCCCTTTCGTTCAGTCACTACGACGTAACGTTAGTGACTAACGAATGGGGGTTTCGCTTAGAAGCCTATCAACTTCGAGTTTTGAGAAAACGCCCAATGGCGTGCCAATGCCATGGGCATGCGGAATTTGCATACGTAACTCCGCCTCACTGCGTGAGTATATAAGGAAGTACGAGGCAATATCGCATTATGTTTCTGCTTACGGAGCCAAGAGTACCTACCTCTTCACTCCTACAGCCTTCTGAGACTCTGTCAGCTTCTTCGAGACGAGCAGCTTTCCAGTCGGTGTTGGTGTGACGGCGCGTTCCAGTGATCGCATACTTCCTGCCTGCTGATCTGTGCAGTGGTCTGCATCCAGCTGGTGTGTGTTTCCCTGGGCGCTTCGGCATCGACTGCAAAGTTTCCTCTCATAAAAGAGCTTGCACGTGACACGTCCTTTTCAGGATGTTTCGTCCGTGCACTTCTGGGTGCGGTAGATCGCTTTTTTCTTTTGACGGGCACGAGCGCTGTGTGACGTGTTTGGGCTTTCAGCACGCTCAGGCAGCGCTCGTGGATGACTCATGTTCTCTCTGCGGGAACCTGGCCATCTCAGTGCTTCGATCGAGACTCCGTGAGTTCCGTGCTGATGCCGGAACGAGAGTCCCCTCCGCCACCCCCCAATCTGCGGTCTCCTCTGGAGGCGGCACTTTGGCTGGTGACCAGGGTGATCTGAGGGTGACGGTGTGGAACAAAGCTCCGACGCTAGTTCCTCGGCCCACACCCCCCTCTCAGGCACTTGACCCGGTCCGCGCTCAGGCGTCTACATCGGGGCCGGCTCCTGCTGTCCCGACTGTGGCGTTTGGCGCGGCAGAAGAGGAAGTGATGTCTATCGCCGCATCACAAGGTGGGCTGGAGTCATCTGAGGATGATGATTCGGCTGTGCTGCCACCTTCGGGTGCGCCAGCATTGCCCGAGTTGGACCCAGAGTTGACAGCCATGCTGTCTCGGGCCGCCGCAGCGCTTGGACTGGAGTGGAACCCTCCGCCTCAGCCCGAGCGTTCGCGGTTGGATGATTGGTTTTTGGGGGCGGCGCGTCCGGACACCCGTCCGGCCGCTCCTCCAATACCTTTCTTCCCCGAGGTGCATGAAGAGGTCGCGCGTTCCTGGAAGGCCCCGTTGTCTTCCCGTGAACGTTTGGCGGCCTCTTCCGCCTTCACCTCTCTCGATGGAGCCGCGGCTCATGGGTACACTGTAGTGTTAATTTTGTCACCTATTTTTAATTTAGTCTTAGTCTTAGTCTTGTGGCAAATGTCCTTGTTAGTTTTAGTCATATTTAGTCATTCACATATCTTTTTTTGTTAGTCAAGTTTTAGTCGACTAAAAGTCTCGTCATTTTAGTCTAGTTTTAGTCAAAAGACAACTCAAGGTATCTTAGTCAAGTTTTAGTCGACCGAAAGTCTAGTCATTTTAGTCTAGCTTTAGTCAAAGGAAAACTCAATATATTTTGTGGCAAAATAAGTTACATAAAGTACATATAACCTGCATAATGTTTGTGCCACAACACCATAGCTAACTGGTTGATTTACAGCGTAGATCAGCATTAGCTTATGTGACGATGGGCACAAATATCGAGTTCAATCTTGATTCAGTATGAATTCATATGTATATAGCCTACTGTACATAGTATAAGGGAAAATATGTTTTGTACACTTTTTTGTGGTTATATTATATTTGCTTGCATTCTTTACTATTCACTATTATTAACATTTCAAAATTTCACAAATAAGTAAGCAGTTATGATCTGTGTATGTATTAAAGAGCCATACAGGCACCCAGTGGGTAATGGCATTACAAGTGAATTTTTTTATTTTTCCAGCCACAAAATGACTCTAATTTGCCTCTTTGCAGTGGAATTCTCTATTTTAACCTTAATTAATACACTAATTGTAATATAAATAATAAAAATATTAGAAGAAAAATATTTTAAGTGATCATTAATGGAAAATATTATTGAATTAAAATATAGGCTATTTATTTTTGAAATAGTTAAGGTGTATGGTCACATTTGACCATCAATGAGTACAAGTGTGACTTAATTAGTAAGGAATACCTGAGGGCTAAATACAAGAAAAACATTAATATTAATGTTAACAATGTTGATCTCTACCACTCTCCATAATAAAATGATACTGTAAATGTGGCTGACGCACACTATGCTGTACTGTTTACCAAAAATTGCTGCAAACACCTGTAAAGTGAAGCTGTTGTGTAACTTACGCAGCTTAAGCCATTCAAATATACTGACACAGCGCTAGAGGTATTGAGCGCTCCGGGAACCACGTGACCACACGCGCGCGGCCGCGAGATGACAGGCGGAGTCTGAGAGAGACCTGTACTCCAGCAACAGCGGGAACTCTTTCTGAATATTTTGAACAGCTGAATATTCATCTCATGATGTAAAAGTAGAGACAATTGTAGACGAAAATGAAGAGAGATTTTATCTTAGTTTTTATTTTATGCAAAACATTTTAGTCTCGTCCTTTTTCATCAACAATAATGCATGTTAATTTAGTCTTAGTCAGTGTTTTTGGACATTGGTGCAGTCTCGTCATCGTCTCGTCTTCGTCATGGAAAAAAAGGTCGTTAACGAACATATTTAGTCTCGTCTCGTCTGACGAAATTAACACTAGTACACTGGGGTCCCCCCAGTCAAACGTTCTGTTGCGATGCAACTGTGTCCTCAGAGCGCTTCGTCCTGGCGTGGTGACCCAAAGCACCCCTCCAAGGCCTGTAGGTTTTCGTCATCCCTGGTGGCGAAGTCCTATAGAGCTGCGGGGCAGGCCGCCGCTTCTTTGCATACCATGGCAACTCTTCAGGCTTACCAAGCCAAGTTGCTGTGTGATATGCACGAGAGAGGGGCTGATCCAGGACTCAGCAATGAGTTGCGTGCCGCCACCGACCTCGCTCTCCGGGCGACGAAGGTGACCGCACGCTCCCTGGGTCAGGTGATGTCCATAAATGTGGTCCAGGAGAGACATCTATGGCTCAACCTGTCCGATATGCGCAACGCTGAGCGAACACGTTTCCTCAACGCCCCCATATCACAGGATGGGCTATTCGGCGGAGCGGTCGAGAGCTTCGCCCAACAGTTCTCGGCCGCTCAGAAGCAGACTGAGGCAATAAAATACATCCTGCCCCGGCGGTCAGCTGCTGCCTCCACCCCACCGCCCGCGCAGGTGCCTCAGCCTGCTCGCCGCCGAGGACGCCCTCCCGCGGCTTCCTCCGCCTCTGCGCCACCCAAGCAGCAGCCTCCACCCGGGCCGCGCAGAGGCAGCCGCAGGAAGGCGTCCCAGTCCGCTCCAGCCCCGCAGCCCGCGAAGAAACGCCAGGCTAAGCGGCGCTCCTGATGCGGACGGCTCAGGGATGGGCAGTTCTTTCCAGGAGACGGCGGCAGGGCCGCTCCTTCCCCCGGTGGAGGGCCGGGGGAGAATCTTTTGTTCAGCTGCTGGCCCCCGGGTCAGCAGCACCCTAATGTGGTTAAAGAAAGAACTGACAACCCCATCCCTGAGCCCCCAGAGATCGGTGACGGCAGTGCGCGCCACCCTCGGGTCTCGCCACTCTCGTCCCTCTCTGTCGCCAGCCCCCTGGCAGAGCAGACCCCAGTGGAACGCGAGTCCTTCCCTGGTCTCCTCTGTCAGGGCGCAGCCGTTAACCGTGCTCCGACCAGGGGATGCCCAACAGCCTCCCCTGTCCGCGCCGGTAACGCTGCCTCGCTGCCCCACCCAGGGTACGTCTGTCGTCCGTATGACCCCGTTGGTGCAGTCTCTGGAAGCCTGGCTTCAGCTTCCGGGGCTGTCCCGCTGGGTTGCCCGGACCATCAGGCTCGGCTACGCGATTCAGTTCGCGCAGGCTCCTCCCCGTTACAGGGGAGTCCGCTATACCATGACCGGGGCCCATGCCCCCGTCATGCGTGCGGAGATTGCCACTCTACTGGCGAAGGGTGCGATCGAGCCTGTCCCTCCAGCCGAAATGAGGTCGGGGTTCTACAGCCCCTACTTCATTGTACCCAAGAAAACCGGTGGGTTACGGCCAATCCTGGACCTTCGCATCTTGAACCGATCCCTTCACCGGCTTCCGTTCAAGATGTTGACTGCGAAACGCCTTTTCGAATGCGTTCGTCCGTACGATTGGTTTGCAGCGATCGACCTGAAGGACGCCTACTTCCATGTCTCCATCCTTCCTCGACACAGACCGTTCCTACGGTTTGCTTTCGAGGGGCGGGCATACCAGTACGCAGTTCTCCCATTCGGGTTATCTCTGTCCCCTCGCGTCTTCACGAAGATCGCCGAGGCAGCCCTTGCGCCCCTTTGGCAGCACGGGGTCCGCATCCTGAACTACCTCGACGACTGGCTCATACTTGGCCACTCTCGAGAGCAGGTTTGCGGACACAGAGATCTGGTTCTCCACCACTTAACCCGTCTGGGCCTTCGGGTCAACTGGGAGAAGAGCAAACTTTGCCCCGTGCAGAGGATCTCTTTTCTCGGTATGGAGATCGACTCGGTCGCCATGTACGCGCAGTTTTCGAGCGAGCGCGCGCAGTCTCTGCTGACTTGCCTCCGACAAATCGAGAGCAAGATTGCGGTTCCACTGAAACTATTTCAGAGGCTCCTGGGGCATATGGCATCTGCAGCCGCGGTAACGCCGCTCGGATTGCTTCATATGAGACCGCTTCAGCACTGGCTTCGCGATCGAGTCCCGAGATGGGCATGGCAGTCTGGCACGCTCCGGGTCCAAGTGACTCGGGCCTGCCTACAGACGCTCACCCCGTGGTCGAACCTCAGCTTTCTACGGGCAGGTGTGCCCTTAGAACGAGTTTCCAGGCATGTTGTCGTATCGACGGATGCCTCTGCCACGGGCTGGGGTGCCATGTGCAATGGACAAGCAGCCGCGGGCTCCTGGACAGGACCCCAGCGCCTTCTGCATGTCAATTGCCTCGAGTTGCTGGCAGTACGGTTCGCCCTGCACCGCTTCCGAGCGCTGCTGAAGGGTCAACATGTGCTTGTCCGGACAGACAACACGGCCGTAGTAGTGTACATCAACCACCAGGGCGGTCTACGCTCCCGCCGTATGTCTCAACTCGCCCGCCATCTCATCCTATGGAGTCAGAAGCGCCTGAGGTCCCTTCGTGCTGTCCATATTCCGGGAGTCCTGAACCACGCAGCCGACGAGCTCTCGCGGTTTCAGCCTCTCCCGGGAGAATGGAGACTCCATCCCCGGACAGTTCAGCTGATTTGGGAACAGTTCGGCGACGCACAGGTAGATCTGTTTGCCTCCCACGACTCTTCCCACTGCAGCCTGTATTATTCCCTGACCGAGGGCACGCTTGGCACGGATGCACTGGCGCACAGCTGGCCGCGGGGCCTACGCAAATATGCGTTCCCCCCAGTGAGCCTACTCGCACAGCTCCTGTGCAAGATCAGGGAGGACAAGGAGCAGGTCCTTTTGGTCGCCCCGTACTGGCACGGCCGGACCTGGTTCCCCGAACTCATACTCCTTGCGACAGCCCCTCCCTGGCCTATTCCTCTGAGACCGGACCTCCTTACTCAGAGACGGGGCACCCATTGGCACCCGCGTCCGGACCTTTGGAGCCTCCACGTGTGGCTCCTAGACGGGACGCGGCAGGTTTGAGTGGCCTACCACCTACGGTGGTCGCCACCATCACTTCCGCTAGGGCAGAGTCCACTCGGCATGCCTATGCGTTGAAGTGGAACCTCTTCGTCACCTGGTGCTCTTCCCGCCAAGAAGACCCCTGGAAATGCCCGATTGGGTCCATGCTTGAGTTTCTCCAAGAGGGGCTGGAGCGAAGGCTGTCTCCCTCCACCCTCAAAGTATATGTGGCCGCAATATCTGCCCACCACGATCCCTTGGAGAACAAGAAGGTAAGTCAGCACGACCTGGTCATCAGGTTTCTGAGGGGAGCCAGGAGACTGAATCCTCCTCGCTCTCCTCTCGTACCCTCTTGGGACCTCGCAGTAGTGTTAACTGCTCTGCAGAGACCTCCCTTTGAGCCTTTGCGGTCGGTCGATATTAAGTTTCAGTCTATGAAGACGGGTCTGCTGACCGCATTGGCCTCAGTCAAGAGGGTCGGGGACCTGCAGGCATTTTCGGTTGACGAAGCGTGCCTGGAGTTCGGGCCGGCTAACTCTCACGTGATCCTGAGACCCCGGCTTGGATATGTGCCCAAGGTTCCCACCACTCCGTTTAAGGACCAGGTGGTGAACCTGCAAGCGCTGCCTTTGGAGGAGGCAGACCCAGCCTTGGCATTGCTCTGTCCAGTACGCGCTCTCCGCGCCTACGTAGACATGACGCAGTGTTTCAGGACCTCAGACCAGCTCTTTGTCTGTTATGGTGGAGAGCGGAAGGGAAGTGCTCTCTCGAAGCAAAGGCTGTCTCACTGGATAGTGGACACCATTGCTTTGGCTTACCAGCAGCAAGGCCGACCATGTCCCCTTGGTGTGAGGGCACACTCCACCCGGAGTGTGGCCTCCTCTTGGGCTCTAGCGCATGGCGCCTCGCTAGCAGACATCTGCAGAGCTGCAGGCTGGGCGACACCCAACACATTCGCCAGATTCTACAATCTCCGAGTGGAGCCAGTGTCCGACTATGTACTCGCCCCCCCGAGGGGCCGGTAATGGGCCAGGTTCAGGTGTCTTCGCTTGCTCGCCACTCCACTCCACGGACTGGATACGTGCGATATTTTCCTCAGGTGAGCTCCCCGAGAGCCCTGAGCTCCTCCAGCACTGTCGACGCCGACATCAGTTCAGTCTGCCCTTTCGAGCCCAGACCCTCATGTCCGGCCAGGTGCCCCATGTGCATGGTTCCCTCCGGCGACCCCCACATGTGTATTTCACCGTAAGTCTCCGCAGTGAGCGGGTTTCTTCCCTTGGCGTGTCCCCGCCACCCCTAGGGTTAAAAATCCACCTTCGGCTGGTACCCTAGAGATCTTCCATATGCAACCCTCAGCGGGTCATATGTGTCTCTTAAGTCCTCCCCACGGGTAGGCATTTTGGCATTTCCTCACTGGGATATGCTTCCCAGTGTACCTTGGTATTCCTGTGTTAAGTGGGAGTCCTTCGTCCGTACTAGCCTTACGACAGGGTACTCACACTTACGCAGGGCACTGGAAGACAGCTGAGTGGCGGGATTATATTGGGACCCCCATTCGTTAGTCACTAACGTTACGTCGTAGTGACTGAACGAAAGGGAACGTCTCGGTTACGGATGTAACCCTCGTTCCCTGAGGAGGGAACGGAGACGTAACGTCCCCTTGCCACTTCAGTTGTGCTACCTGGAACGCAGGAGTTCAGTCTTGGCTCCTCAAGCAGGTAACATAATGCGATATTGCCTCGTACTTCCTTATATACTCACGCAGTGAGGCGGAGTTATGTATGCAAATTCCGCATGCCCATGGCATTGGCACGCCATTGGGCGTTTTCTCAAAACTCGAAGTTGATAGGCTTCTAAGCGAAACCCCCATTCGTTAGTCACTAATGTTACGTCTCCGTTCCCTCCTCAGGGAACGAGGGTTACATCCGTAACCGAGACGTTTTTAATACATTTCTTCAATATGTCTTAATTACAGTAGGCCTATAGATAGTTATGATATTTGTGGCTGCACCGTGGTGGGAGCGGTGACACTGAGAATAATAATGCATCACGAACGATACACATTTTTAGCTATTTTCTTTAACTATTGTAGTATTTTGAAGGACACAAATATGAACTTTAACTATATTGGCCAGGCACATGCAGAGGGGGGGGGGGGGGGGGGGCTTTGGGTGCTCGAGCCCCTGCCCTTTTTCAAAATGAATCAAAAGTGCCCCTCTCAGACAAATATCAATGATAATATCGTGGTCAATAAAACTAAATAAATGTGATTATTATAACATGACAATGCATACAATAGTAACGAACGGCTCAAAAGTCGGACAATTTCTGTTGAGGCATTGTCATAACGCGTTGCTATGGGTCGCGTGCGTTTTGATTGACTGCTGATTTTCCACTGTTCGGAAACGGCTCTCGAGCCAAATATGGTCCTTTCAGAGAGTGTGTGGCCTCACGGGAAAAAAGTAAACCAATATTTTTTTTTTTTCATCCATAATCAGAGCTAATGTGTTGATTTAATTACAAAGCTATATATTATCTATATATTTTAAAGTATGACACAATTCACCAATGCCCATTTGTCATGTATAGGCTATACACCAACCGATCGTGATCTGGCAAAGCAAGTTCAAATTCCATTGGGCGATGTGAAGCGGTAATTTTCTGTTCTTATTCATAAATCGGTTGAAATATAATGTGAAGTGTAGGCTGGCGAAATGGTTACATGAAAGGACTTTATTACACTATTTTTGAATATTATGCAGCATTATGAAATAAGTCTCTTATGTTCATCAAGCCTGCATTTATTTGATAAAAAACAGCAATATTGCGAAATATATTAAAATAATGGTTCCCTTTCGAAAGGGAACTCGCACTGCATCAGCTTCTGCTTACGCTACGGGGAACGCCTCCAGCGTGACTGGTGCCTGAAATCACTATCAAAAAACGTCAATCCTATTGACCGGCGACAGCCTATGATGTCATCAAGGCGCGACCAGGAAGTATATAAGGGCGCCTTGCCAACATGAAAGTATCTTTTCGTCTTCAGGGACTGTTTTGCCTGTCTTCACGTGAAACGTCTACAAGAAGGATAACAATGAAGTGTGTTGAGAATGTGTAGCTTGCGCTTTGGATACACACACACTTTGTGTTTACTGCCTGGGAGAAGAGCACGCACGAGAGGTTTGCGAACCTCTTGTGAAAGTATTTACGAGCGTTGTCTTCTGGAAACGCCCCGCTCTCGGCGGGACCTCTTCTCGAGGGGAGAGGTTTCTGCATCTGGGAACGGCCACGCTCGAGCTGAGGCTGAGCGGCGTCTAAACACCAAATGCGCTTCCCAGATGGATCTGGCTCGTCGCTTGGAGACAGTTATGTTCTCGAGGACGATCCGGATCGCGAGAGGCTCGAGCAGAGGATGGGTGAGTCAGTTAAAGATGCTAAAGCTCTTCAAACCATCCTGTCCCATGTACGGGGAGTTGCTGAAGGTCAGGGAACGCGCTGCGGGTAGACTGCAGCTGCCTTTGCGGCGCGTGAGGAGAAAGGCTGAGCGTCCAAACAGTTTGGACGATCGGTTTCTCTCCGCCCATGACCTCCCGACTCCTGGGAGTCTTCCATTCCTTCCAGGTCTCCATCAGCAGATCTCGAGGGGATGGAAGAAACCATACTCAGCCCTGCATCTGTCGACATCGGCGAGCTAAATTTCACTGATGTCGAGGGATTGCCTGGCTGGGTATGTGTCGGGGCTGCCCGTGGACGAGATGTTATGTTTATCTCGCCTCTGGGCGGCCTGCGACACTGTGGCTCCCACCCTGGCGGTCTAATGCCTGAATGGCAGGGCGTACATGTCAGTGGGTCACGCTGCGGCGGCTTTGCACACCACAGCTGTGTTGCAGGCGTACCAGGCAGACCTGCTGAGGGACCTCGATCAGGGGGAGGGACCCCCTGAGGCGGAAGTCGAGTCGCGCCGGACCGCGGTTTTCGCTCTCCGGGCCACCGTACAGATTGCGCCGATGGCGGCGACGGTGGCCACGGAGAAACATCTGTGACAAAGGCGTGCTCGGCAGCATTTAGAACATGCATCCCGCTGAGGTCCGGGACCGCGCCCAGGCAGTCGGGTGTCCCCGGCCCGTTCCAGTCTGAGGGCTGGAGACGGGAACAGCAAGCCAGCGTCGCCTCTCGAGCGCCCCGCCGCGGAGGACTGGGGCGCAGGGGAGGCGGGACACCCGCAACAGGAAGAGGAAGGAAGCCGGGGCTGGTAACCGGAACCAGCGCAGGCAGCGGACTCCGCCCTCGAGGACGCGGAGATGAACGCTGCCTTTTTTCCCTTCCTCTGGCTTTCCCCCGGGCGCTTTACATCAGGCCGGTGGGCCTATGATGAGCAGAAAATGTAAGACTCTGCCGGCCCGCCTGGTTTGTTTGTTAAAAGCGCCCCCCTCAGGATGGCGGGCGGATACTAGCTCGATGGCTGGGTTGAAGCACCGCGAGGAGCGATTGGTAAGTCCCCCTCTATGAGGGTGAAACATTTTCAAAACTATGTTTTTCAGGACTTTTTGACCGTCGCTCCCCTGAGGGGTTGCTTGGGGAGATTTTGGATCATTGAGGGATTTCGCAGGGCCTGCAGCTCCCCGTGAGTAAGCTAAGAACGATCTTCTTTGCAACATTATGTGGTTGTGTGTGTATGCCTCACTTTTGCTAGTTGAGTCTTGCTGCCTCTCCGTGTTATTTTTCCCACTATGTGGGTGATTAATTCGCGCTCTTGCCCGAGGGCTTGTAGTGTAGAGGGCTAGCTGTGTTTTCCTAGCGTAAAAGTGGGAAGTAGCTGAAGACCGGGTACGCGCTAATGCGCGAGCTGTAGTAAGATCTGCGCCCAGCTCTGCGGGGCTTTGGGAAAAGGGGTTCGGGGCCTCAATGTGTAATATTAGAGGTGATAATATTTCTTTCCCGGGCCCTGAGTAGATCTAGTGCGTTCTTATGTCGCACTACTTGGCCTAGGCTTTGTCAAGGATGGAGGCGTTCCCTTTTAATGAAGGTTGTTCGCCCCTGGCCTGTCTTTTGATATAAGAACATGGCGTGGTTTATGCATCCTTGTTTCAGCCTCCTCTTGTTACAGAGTCGTCCGGCCAAGGCCCGCCCCCTTCTCTGCGTTCTGGGGTTACGAGTAACGCAGTCGGGGTGTTGCAGCAGACAGCGACTTTGCCAGTGGTCGTGGGGCGGAGTGAAGCGTCTTTCGCTGGTTTGCGATCAGACTTTATCTGCCGTTTCCGCCTTTCAGAGCTTGGTGGCCGCCATCTTTTGGCAGCCCCCGGCCTCTTCCTGGAGGATGTTTGGCCGGTGGGTTCTATATTTTCTAAAAGAAAAGGTATTGTTTCACCCTTGCTCTATGTCTCTGCTCCACCTCCTTTAGGGCTCGGGTTGAACTTAACATCGGATAAACCTCTGTGGAGGTTCTGGTCGGATGCTCCCCTGAGGCCCGAGCATTGCCAATGGCTGACGCCCTCGTACTTATGGTTGGCCGCTGCATGGAAAGTGAGACAGCCGCCCCGAGGCAGGTGACGTAAGTTGTACTCCCCTCGCTTTAGAGGGTCTTTGTTTAAGCACTTTCGCTGAGTACACCGCTGTTGGCAATGTGATTAGGTCCATGTTTGTAGGCGCTGCCCGAGAGACTGCGCCGTCCTGGGGGCCCTAGGACACGGCGATGCAGTTGTCCCTAGCTGCCTCTGGGATGGAGCCAGCCCCAGGTGAGGGCGTAGGAGCCAGCTGGTTGTTAGTAGCCAGCTTGGACAGTCTGGGCAGTTGGACTTCAGAACAGGTAGTAGGCGTCAACCGGCCTCCCTGCAAGGAAGTCTCGACGCCGTGGCCCACGAGTGGGCCCTGGAGGATCTTCTCCACTGGTGTCGACGTCAGCAGTAACTTCGTCAGTGATCTGGATTTCCAGGCTTTGTCAGCAGCAGACAGCTGCCGCCAGCCCAGGCGCAGCAGCCAGCCTTCTTAGGGCCGCCCTGAGGGGTAGGCTCCTGGTTTGGGTTACCTTCGCTCAGGTGGTAAGCCCGATTGGCCTCCCTGAGGGCCTGCTGTGGTCAGCAGGCGCTGCCTGGTCTCCCCCGAGGGGACACCACTGGCATTGAGTCCCTCGATGGCTGGTATGAGCTGCTAGTAGGCGCTGTATGGCTAGCACGAGTGCTAGTAGGTAGTAGGCCTCAACCGGTCTCCCTGAGTGCAGCCGCTGAGGCGGTGACCATGAAGTGCTATGAGTAGCACATTCTGGCTATGGGCGGCACGCTCTGCTATCAGGTGGAGGCATTACGCCTCCCTGAGATCGTTCCCCGGTCCCCAGGTTCGGTAACGGATCGTAGCATGGGATGCTATCAGGCAAGCTGCACGGGGCTTCCCTGAGGGGATTCGCGTGGAGTAGTAGGCCCATGTGGCCTCCTCTGAGGGCACGCTCCTGTCTCGTGGTCTCTGGATAGTTCCAGTCACTGAGCAGAGGGCTGTGACGGAGAAATGCCCGGCATTTTTGCAGGTGGTAGGCCCGTTAGGCCTCCCTGATGATGCGAGTCCCTATCTTCCCTGCTACCTCGAGGGCTAGCACGACTGCGATCAGGTTTCAGGCCCGTATGGCCTCCCTGAGGGCGAGCTCCGCTGTTGGACACGCGAGCAGTCGGCACGGGTTACCAGCTGGAGGCTCCTCTCGGCCTCCATGGGGAACGAGTTCCCCTGGCGGGAACGCACAACTGGCTTTACTCTGACAGCTAGTGGTCACCCGCTATCAGGCGCCGGTCTCTGGCCGTTCACGAGACCTGGAAGCGGTGTTCTTACCCTAGCACGACGAGACGTTACTGCTGCTATGCGGTCCCCACGGGAGGGGACTTTCATAGTTTGCCTACTGCATGGCTACCTACCAGGCAGGCTTATGAGCTCCTCTCGAATGAGGGTCTACTCTGAGCTTATGGCCGCTTGGCGCTGGTTGAGGGTTGTAGGCCCCTCGGGGCCTCCCTGGCATAATCAGCCTGTAAGGCCTCTGGCCTCCTAAGCACGTTTTAAAGTAGGTGCTTGGTAGATCCGAGGATCGAGCGGCTAAACTCCCCTCGCTAGCAAGGGTTATATAGCACTTCGCTGAGAGCTGCTCTCCGGGATAACCCGTCTCTGAGATCCGGCTAGTGGATGTTACTGCCTTTCTTGCAGCACCCTAGCGGGATGCCTCTTCGGAGGCGAGTACCAGAGGCTCTGTACTATACAGACAGGGTTGACCGTATTACGTGTCCCACATTAGTCTGGGTCACCTGGTCAGGTCTCCCTGGTGGCATTCGGTGAGAACCTCCCGAATAGTGACTGGCATAGGGTTCCCTCGTAGTTCCCTTGCCACGTTCCCTTAAAGGAACCCCTTCTAAGTCGAATGGGTGGTTCCAGGCCTTCGAGCAGGGCCTGGGAAGTACCTCATGTGTGTGAAGGTTCCTTCTTGGGCGATAGCTTGGGCTATGACCGTAGGGAGCGCTGTCACTGACAGCCTAATGTGACCAGAAGGGGAGTGGTTCAGGCATTTCAGTAGAATTTGCTTGTCTTGACAGTTGTCACTGCCAGTGGGCATGCACTCCCGTCGGCATGGCGTAGTGGGTATATCGTTCCCCGTAGCGTAAGCAGAAGCTGACGCAGTGCGAGTTCCCTTTCGAAAGAGAACGTCTCAGGTTACAAATGTAACCTTTGTTCCCTGAGAACAGGGAACGAGACACTGCGTCGCTTTGCCATGCCGCAGGGCCTGCCTGCCGAAAACAGTCCCTTCAGACGATTAGATACTGTCATGTTGGCAAGGCGCCCTTATATACTTCCTGGTCGCGCCTTGATGACATCATAGGCTGTCGCCGGTCAATAGGATTGACGTTTTTTGATAGTGATTTCAGGCACCAGTCACGCTGGAGGCGTTCCCCGTAGCGTAAGCAGAAGCTGACGCAGTGTCTCGTTCCCTGTTCTCAGGGAACAAAGGTTACATTTGTAACCTGAGACGTTTTCTATTTTAAAATAATTTAAAATATAATTTATTCCTGTGATCACAGCTGGATTTTCAGCATCATTACTCTACTCTTCAGTGTCACATGATCATTCAGAAATCATTCTAATATGAGGATTTAATGTCAATGATGGAAACTGTGATACTCTTTTCAAGATTCTTTGATTAATAAAAAGTTAAAAAGAACACAATGTAATAATATTTCACAATATATATATATATATATATATATATATATATATATATATATATATATATATATATATATATATATATATATATATATATATATTTACATATTGCCCCTTTTTTACATTTGAGCCCCTGACAAACTCTCTGCACGGCCCTGATATTGGCTTTACATCATCAAGTCAGCTGTCACTTTTCTTTTGCGCGAGGCCCTGGTGAGGCGCGAGGCCCTGTGCGGTCGCACACTTGGCACAGCCCTTGCGACGGTACTGGCTACATCAATAAATTACAACACTTTCGTGCTATGGGCTCTGCCACTGATACAGGCAGCGGAAGAGCCTATTTTACACTGAGCTTGCTTCTGCTTTTCAAACATGGAAGTGTGACAAAGGCACATGGGCTATATCAATTCTCTAATATGGATACAGGCATTTTTAACAACATAACATCTCGTTATTTGGAGAAAATATGTTGTTTTTACAAAAGATCTCGTTATTACGACATAATTGAGTGGAAAAAATATGTATGTGGCAGCAATGCGTCAACGTAGGCTACTTTTCCGTTCCTCTTTCGCCTTTTTTTTCAGCGCACATAAATGCTACAACTGCCAAAGTGTGATTCATCATGGTCTTTTTGTTTACCACTAGCACATGCTGGTGATGTTTTATTCTTTTATAGAAACTTGCATTGTAGCCTACAATTCAATAGGTGTCATCCTCGTACTGTCTACATCAGTGGTGGGGTGTCAGGGCCAGCAAGGCCTTCTCTGCTGGCCTAAACTAATCAGAATCTCTGACTTAAATTTTTATATATTTTCCATGAATGTGTGTTAAATTATTCCCAATAGTTTATTCTCTTCATTTAATAGATTTTCTCTTGGTTGCATTGCTTCCAGTAGTGTTTGTTTATGTTAGAGCTTTTATCCAATCATATTTCAGCCATCATGTGTTGCCAGGGTCAAATAAATCTGCCTTGAGGCCTTCAGAATAGTGCGTGTGCCTCTAGCTTAAAATAAATGCCAATGAAACTGTGCGCTTTAACCAAGATAATACATCAGATTTGATCAGCCAATCAGATTTTGAGTTGGCGACACTGGGGCCATCTAGCAGGCGTACAATAACGTCGGCATTTTCATGTCCTTTGATCGAATGGTCAGAGAGCGTACTATAACTAGTAGTCCCTGTGTCCTCTGCTTCTGTCGAGCGGACATTCTCAGCCCTAAAGCGAATTAAAACCTATGCCAGAAATAAGACTGCTACAGACTTGACTTTCAGCCTTAGCCTCCATGACGATAGAAAAGGACTTGATAATATGTAAACAAATCTATGGTTCCATTTACTTTTTTTTTTTTTATAGAGTCGTGAGTCGTCTCTGGCTAATTCTGGTGCGTTTTTACTGTGATGAAAATATGATTGATTTTTTTTCTTGTAAATTTATGATCGAAAATGATTATACATTTTTTCCTGTTATTATTATATTATTTTCCCCATTTTTATACTATTCAAAGCCCGGATATGCTCACGCTTACCCCCCTTCTGCTTAATCTCGCGCCGCATTTGGTGCCTCCGCTGTGGGCCAGATGCAGTACTGGGGGTCAGGGATGTTGAAGGCCGACCGGCCAGTGCAGCCCGAGCTTCGGCATGTGCGTGAAGTTTATCTCTAAAGATGTGACTGCCGATATGGAGCAGAAACTCCCGACTGTATGCACAGTATGCACATTTTAGAACAGATAGACGCGACGAGGACGTACAAAAACATGGACTCACAAGATAGAAAACGGGAGAGAGAGAAGGGAGAGAGAGAAGCCGCAGCATGTGTGCACGAATTATAAATAATTAGCTACACATCAGAAATCACTGATCACAGATCAGAAGGAACTGAAAAAAGACTTCTGTTTTCATTTGTACATCCAAACACGGAGAAACTGCCAGCATTCACTCATTCACAAGCCATGATCTCTCGAGGACAAACAAATATAGCGCTTGCATGGGCGTGCCAGATTCTCTGGGCGGAGGAAAGGGAGGTAACCGGTCCTGTTTTTATGTCCTAACAGGTGACTTCAGGATTGGCTAGTCTGGCCTGTCATTTTCTCAAAGGCAGAGAAAGACAGCCACAACTCTGTTTACACCGATCAAAATTTCTAGCCACTTGGGGACAATATTCAGGCTAGGGGAACTCATATTAATGTTGAAAAACCTAATAAAATGAAAATTTCATGCCATGGGACCTTTAAGAAATTTGTCATACTTTTGATTGTTCAAAACGTCTCGGTTACGTATGGTAACCCTCGTTCCCTGAAGGAGGGAACGGAGACGTACGTCGGACATACCGACGAATTGGGATCACTTCATAGAGCCCCTATCAGCTTCGAGATATGGAGAACAGGCCAATGGGCCATTGGCGTGCGAGATTTGCATTTCGCGCTCCGCCCCGCACTGTGGGTATAAACAGGAAGCGAGAGCAACACGCAGTTGTTTTTCACTGAGGAGCCGAACTAGTGACTTGGCCATGCAGTGATGGTACAGCAACTGTGGCGACGGGACGTATGTCTCCGTTCCCTCCTTCAGGGAATGAGGGTTACCATACATAACCGAGACGTTCCCTTTCAGTCGGTCACGTTCGACGTACGTCGGACGTACCCACGAATTGGGATCCCTTTGGAAAACGCCACAGTTACTACCACTTCCAGCGCCCAGCGAAGAGACCCTCAGACCCGTCTGTTCCGGGCAGGAAAACTCATGCAGGGAGAGTCAAACTGCTGTTCCGCAAGACCCATTCAGCAGACCTTTATTGGATAACGCTGGGAAAGTGTGCCCGGAGGGGCCGCTGCGGAAGCCACATCACGCCCGGAGGGAGTTAACATGTGGAGAATACACGTATGGACTGGCCTTGGGCAGTACAACATACAGAAGCCCCAGGGGTGGCCCCGGCCAAGTCGGCGGGGGAACAACACCGCACTGAGATGGCAGAGGAACTCTACCAAGGGAAAGACACGGGCTCGCCGTACCGGGGAAGAATACACATATCGGACCGCCGTGGGGGTCACAACATATGGAACCCAGCCTAACACAAGTTCCACCAATGCATACGATTGTTAAACCTGGCGTTGGATGCTCCGCCACACCTGACTGCCGCGGGTTGGGGAGGACTCGACAGGCTTCGCCTAAGCTTAGGGGAACTCGACTGGAGCAGATAAGCGCACGTATCCGTTCCATGGGGAAGGCAAGCCGACACTAGAATGGGCACTCCGGTGTTACTGACTATGGGAAGCGAGAACACGGGAAGCTACCGGCTCTACACGCAGGCTATAGAATCTAGCGAACGTGTAAGGTGTCACCCAGCCCGCAGCTCTACACTATCTGTCAGCGAGGCGCCATGAGCCAACGCCCAGGAAGAAGCAACACCCCTAGTGGAGTGGGCTCTTAACCTGAGCGGGCAGGACACGTCTTGGGGTTCATACGCCAAGACGATGGCATCCACTATCCAGTGGGCCATCCTCTGCTTGGAGACAGCCTTTCCCTTCTGCTGTCCTCCGTAACAGACGAAGAGCTGCTCTGAGGTCCTGAAGCTTTGCGTTCTGTCGACGTAAGTCCGCAGGGCGCGGACCGGAACAGAGAAAAGCTAGGGCTGGGTCTGCCTCCTCTGAAAGCAACGCTTGCAGGCTCACCACCTGGTCCCGGAAGGGAGTGGTGGGAACCTTGGGCACATATCTAGGCCGGGGTCTCAGGATTACATTAGAGTTACCAGGCCCGAACTCCAGGCACGATTCGTCGACCAAAAATGCCTGCAGGTCCCCTACCCTCTTGATAGAGGTCAATGCAGTCAGGAGCAGTGTTGGGGGTAACGCATTACAAGTAACCTGAGTTACGTAATAATATTACTTTTTCCAAGTAACTAGTAAAGTAACGCATTACTTTTCAAATTTACAACAAAATATATGAGTTACTTTTTCAAAAAAGTAACACAAGTTACTTTTTCACATTCATTTGACTGACAGCTCTCCTGCCCCCATGTTGAGAAAAATAAGTGCAAAGGCGTTGTGTGTAAACATGATGGTTATTGTAGTTCTAGACTAAATGTGAGCATTTATTTATCTCACTTGCACAATAAAGATTCAGTATTCCTCAAAATGAATAAAATCTGTCAAATGCAAAATCAGAATACTATGCAAACCTCCAATAATTAAATATTAAATAAAACAACCTATTTTATGCATTTAATCTAACTTTATATTTGATTTACCAATGTCTTGCTACTGACCTTTGTTGACCATTTTTTGTTTTTATTGGTAAAACTTTTTTCTCCTGCATCCTATTCTACCATTATCCAGAATGGCAGCAGAGCTGCGCCCTATACTGTTCATGCGTGAATTTGCATTTTTACCTCAGCCTGGGGCTTATTATTTCAATTTTGGTATGAAGAGGTCTTTACCGTTGCACAAAAATATAACTTTTATACAAAAACAAGCCCAGCCCAGGTGAGAAAAAGCAACGCAAAAGTAACGTAACGCATTACTTTTCTTAAAAAGTAACTAATTAACTCAATTAGTTACTTTTCAAGGGAGTAACGCAAAATTGTAATGCATTACTTTTCAAAGTAACTTTCCCCAACACTGGTCAGGAGTACTGTCTTTAGAGACAGGAATTTCAACTCTGCCGACTGCAATTGCTCAAAGGGCACTCTCTGTAGTGCAGTTAGCACCAGAGTTTAGATTAGATTAGATTAGATTCAACTTTATTGTCATTACACAAGTACAAGTACAAGGCAACGAAATGCAGTTTAGGTCTAACCAGAAGTGCAATAGCAGCAAGTGCAGGATATACAACGTTTGCATAAGTGCAGGACATGGATATGTACTGAGTATATATAAATATGTCTATAAATAGAGAGATGGTTATTACTATAAACAGAATTTACAGGTGAATATGTACAGTGAATAATATACAGATGGTTAATACTATAAACAGAATTTACAGGTGGATATGTACTATGAATATAATATAATATACAGATGGCTATTACTATAAACAGAATTTTACAGATAGAGGTATACAATGATATGTTAGGCTAAAATGAGGAATATGGCAGTGGATTAAGGTAGTGCAATAAATTATGGACAGAAGCTATCCGAAAAAAAGTGTAAAAGTGCAGTGGAAGTGATTGCATATTACAGTTAGAAGTACGGTGCAAAATACAAATGTAAACAGTAGGTACTGTAAATAACAGTCGGCAGTGCAAATGAGCATAATCCAGTTACGGTGTGGTAGTGCAAAATGAATAAGTAAACAGTTGTTACTGTAATAAAGAGTCGGTAGTGCAAATAACAAAGTGAAGGTGGATGTGAGGTAGGAGAGTTATCAGTATATGAGGGGAGTGGATCAGCGGGGGTTTGAGTTCAGTAAAGAGACAGCTCTGGGGAAAAAACTGTTCTTAAGTCTGCTGGTCCTGGTCCGGTGGATCCTGAAACGCCTGCCGGAGGGCAGGAGAGAAAACAGTCTGTGGGCTGGGTGAGAGGAGTCCTTGAGGATGCTGCGAGCTCGATGCAGACAGCGTTTCCTCTGGATGTGTTCGATGCACATCCAGTAACTTGAACCCAAGATGGCGGCGCGAGTAGTTCGCGAGGCTCCGGGTCTCTCCAGATTCTGCAATTTTGCGGTATTTTTCCTGCTCATCTCGGGTCTGTTCGTTCAGAATAGTTGTGCCTTAACATCGTACACCCGTGGTGAGATTTTGGATATTGGTTTGCGAATTTCCGACAGTTTTATGGACAATCTTCGACTCCTTCCTGAGATCGCTAGAACACCCGAGGCTATGCACTCTGCCCGGCCGGGCGGAAGTGCTCGCAGGCGGCGCCGAGATCGTTAACAAAGGCGGGGAAGACGCGGTGGTCTGAGAGCTAAGCTAAGGCTAAAGCTAAGGCTTACCCCACATCGGCTCTCTTTACCCAGTATTTTCCTTGCCAATGTACGGTCGCTAGTGAACAAAATGGAGGAGATTCGACTCAGCATCACACACAGCAAGAAACTTTTGAACTGTAACGTCCTAATCTTCACGGAAACCTGGCTAAACGGCGGAATACCGGACACCGCTATTGAGCTAGCGGGATGCCACACGCTCCGGGCGGATAGAACATTAGATGGCTCCGGTAAGACCAGAGGTGGTGGATTGTGCATTTACATTAACAAAGCCTGGTGCACAAACTCTGTTATTGTTGGGAGTCATTGTTCAGCTAACCTGGAGTTTCTCATGGTTAAATGTAGACCGTTTTATCTGCCGCGAGAGTTCACTTCCACCATTATAACTGCAGCCTATATTCCCCCGGATGCTGATGCCAAGCTTGCTATGAAAGAACTTCATGCAGCCATCAGTAAACAACAGACTGATCACCCGGAAGCTGCTTTTATTGTTGCAGGTGACTTTAATCATTCAAACTTAAAGTCAGTGCTACCCAAGTTTCACCAGCATGTTTCCTGCCACACCAGAGGAAACAAAACCTTAGACCACGTGTACACAAACATGGCGGGAGCTTACGTTGCGACACCCCTCCCCCACCTGGGACAGTCAGACCACATCTCTTTGTTCCTCATCCCCAAATATTCACCCCTCATCAACCGTGTGAAGCCATCAATGAAAACCATCAAGGTGTGGCCTGCGGGGGTTGATTCCACACTCCAGGAAAGGTTTCTACACACAGACTGGAGTGTGTTTGCTTCTCAAGCCACCAGTGGCGCTCACACGGACATTGACTCCTACACCTCCTCTGTATTGGATCATATCAATACCACCATTGACAGTGTTACAACCCAGAAACAGATCACCACATACCCAAATCAGAAGCCATGGATGAACAGGGAAGTGCGACTCCTGCTGAAGTCACGCAATACTGCCTTCAGATCAGGAGATGCACAAGCCTACAGCGCATCCAGAGCAAACCTGAAGAGGGGCATCAAAAAGGCCAAGCACTGCTACAAGCTAAAGATAGAGGGTCACTTTTCCAACTCTGACCCTCGACGCATGTGGCAGGGCATCCAGGCCATCAGTGACTACAAACCCCCCCACTCCACCCCCGCAGCCACTGATGTCAACTTCCTGAACGAGCTAAATCACTTTTACGCTCGTTTTGAAAGAGACAACAGAGAAACTGCCACCAAGCTCAAACCCTCAGCTGACCCACCAATCACACTCTCCTCCACAGATGTCTGCAAGTCACTGAGCCGGATCAGCGCGCACAAGGCTGCTGGACCAGACAACATCCCTGGTCGTGTTCTCAGGGCATGTGCGGAGCAGCTCGCTGAGGTTTTTACAGACATTTTCAACCTGTCTCTTGCCCAAGCAGCTGTACCTTCATGCTTTAAACGCACGTCCATTGTGCCAGTGCCAAAACACTCTAACCCGAGGTGCCCTAATGACTACCGCCCTGTAGCACTCACACCCATCGTCATGAAGTGCTTTGAGCGGCTGGTCCTGGAACACCTAAAAGACTCTCTACCATCCACATTGGACTCACACCAGTTTGCCTACCGCAGCAATAGGAGCACAGAGGATGCCGTTTCCATGGCACTGCACTCTGTGCTCACTCACCTGGACAATAAGAACACTTACGCACGCATGCTGTTTGTTGACTTCAGCTCAGCATTCAACACTGTCATCCCAACCAAGTTAATAGCCAAACTTGGAGACCTGGGCATCAATACCTCAATGTGCAACTGGATTTTGGACTTCCTAACTGACAGACCCCAGAATGTTCGTTCAGGATCCACCTGCTCCACATCCATCACACTCAACACTGGTGTACCACAGGGCTGTGTGCTAAGTCCGTTTCTCTACTCCCTCTTCACCGCCGACTGCAAGCCTGTGTATGGATCTAATTCTATCGTCAAGTTTGCGGACGACACAACGGTGATTGGTCTCATCAGCAACAACGATGAGACTGCCTATAGGGAGGAGATCCAGCACCTGGCCACATGGTGCGCTGATAATAACCTGCTCCTCAACACCACCAAAACGAAGGAGCTCATCGTGGACTTCAGGAAGGAGTCAAGAGGCACACACGACACCATCCACATCAATGGAATGGCTGTTGAACGTGTCTCCAGTTTCAAGTTCCTGGGGATCCACATCTCGGCGGACATGTCGTGGACGACCAACACCTCCAGCCTGGTCAAGAAGGCTCACCAGCGCCTCTTCTTCCTGAGGACACTGAGGAAGAATCAGCTCTCCTCGGCTATCCTGGTGAACTTCTATCGCTGCGCAATAGAAAGTATCCTGACCAACTGTGTGGCAGTATGGTATGGGAGCTGCTCTGTTGCGGAGCGCAAGGCACTGCAGCGGGTGGTGAAAACTGCCCAGCGCATCACAGGGACTCCACTGCCTGCCACCTGCCAGAGTTAAGTCCCAAGAGGGTATAGAGGGAGGGCGAGGCGGATTTAGTCTCCTCGCCCCCCTTAGGAACCTGACGATCAGATCGTGCTTCCCAACAGACTTACTATCTACCATGTCATGGTTTGCGGTGATAGCGGCAACATAAACTTTGAGGGTGGAGGGAGACATCCTTCGCTCCAACCCATCTTGTAGGAAGGAAAGCACTGTAACAGGGTCAGCCCGAAGGGTAAGACTCTGTACTGATGTGCCCGTCCCTCGAACGCAACACGTAGGAACGGTGTGCATCGAGGGAAACCGAGACATGAAAGTACATGTCCTTCAGGTCGATCGCTGCTAACCAATCTTGGGGACAGATGCAACTGAAGATGCGTTTCTGCGTTTAGCCTTCTGAACGGCATTTCTTTAAGGGACCGATTCAAGTATTTGCAGATCCACGATCAGCCATAACCTGCCGCTTTCTTGGGTACAATGAAGTACGGGCTGTAGAACCCGGACTTCATATCGGCTGGAGGGACTGGCTCTATCGCGTCCTTCGCCAGCAGGACTGCGATCTCCACCTGGAGCACAGGGGCTTCCTCCTTCGACACGGAGGTGAAGTGAATGCCCCTGAGCTTGGGGGAGCGCCAGGCGAACTGAATCGCACAGCCGAGTCTGATGGTACGGACGAGCCGGCAACGGGACGGGAATGATAGTGGACCGTTTGAAGCAGCAGGGAACTTCACACTGCTCCAATGATCTGTTGAAGATCTGCGTGAAGACTGGGGCCAGTTAGTCAGCGCAGGCTTTCAAACAGGCAGATGAGATGCCGTCTGGGCCTGAAGCTTTCCTAGTCTTCTGTTTTTTGAAGACTCGGCTCACATCCTCCACACAGACCTTAAGCTCGGGTTGGATGGCAGGAGGGGGGAGGAGAGGGAGTGCAGGAGGTGATGGGGGACGTGTGAATTGCAGATCAGAGCGGGTGTGTGGTGTGAGACTGGGCTTTTCAAATCTGCAGTAAAAAGCATTCAGCTCATCGGCCAGTTGTTGATTCTCAGCAGATTGGGGGGATGGTGACTTGTAATTGGTGATATTCTTCAAGCCTGTCCAGACTGAGGCAGGGTCGTTGGAAGAAAACTGGTTTCTCAGCTTTTCAGAGTAGCTTCTTTTAGCAACTCTGATCTCCTTTGTCAGTCTGTTTCTGGCCTGGTTATACAAGACTTTATCCCCACTTCTGTTCTGTAAGCATCGTCTTTGGCATGACGAAGCTGTTTGAGTTTCCCAGTAAACCATGGTTTATCATTAGTGAATGATAAGAATGTCCTGGTAGGAATGCATGTATCCTCACAGAAACTGATGTATGATGTAACAGACTCTGTGAGCTCGTCCAGATCGGTGGTAGCAGCTTCAAAAACAGTCCAATCAGTGCAATCGAAGCAGGTTTGTAAGTCCAGCTTTGCTTCATTAGTCCATCTTTTTACAGTCTTTATTACAGGTTTAGCTGATTTCAGTTTCTGCCTGTAGGTCGGTAGGCCTATAAGATGAACCACACAGTGATCAGAGAGCCCCAAAGCTGCCCGTGGGATGGAGTGATATGCATTCTTTATTGTGGTGTAACAGTGGTCCAGTATATTACTGTCTCTGCTGGGACATGTAATGTGCTGTCTGTATTTTGGCAGTTCACGGGAGAGATTTGCTTTATTAAAATCCCCAAGTATGATTAAAAGAGAGTCTGGGTACCTTTGTTCAGTCTCAGCTATTTGCTCAGCCAGCTGTGGTAGCGCAGCGCTCACACACGCGTCTGGAGCGATGTACACATTCACGAGAATGAACGAGGAAAACTCCCGCGGCGAGTAGAAGGGTTTACAGTTTATGAAGTGCGCCTCTAGATTAGGAGAGCACATCTTCTTCAGCCTTGTTACATCTGAACACCAACTTTCATTTTCCCTGTTATTTCCGCGATGCGATCCACTCGGAACAGCTGGAAGCCCGGCAGATATAGTGCTTTGTCCGGGATGGCTTCACTCAGCCAGGTTTCAGTGAAGCACAGTGCAGCAGAGTTTGAAAATCCTTGTTAAAGGGTAACTAAACCCTAAACCAACTTTTTTTAGTTAATGATCTGTAATAATGGGGCTTTATTAATGCTGTTCATTGATTCGAGTAAATGTTTTGACATTTGAGTATAAAGTGTTTTAATTCTATAAAATATGGTGTAAAACCGCCAAAGTGCTGCCCTCTTAAGGTTGAACGGTGGCTACTGCAGTTGAATTTTCCTATTGGACGTTGTGGTACATCGTGACGTAGGATGGTACCTCCAACGGCTCACTATCCGCGCCCCTAGCACGAGCTCACCACGCCCTCAGAAATGTTTCCCCCAATCACACGATGAGAACGACTTCACTCCAGTATGAACTCTCATATTACATGAAGTAAACATTATGAATGAAACTCACTGGACACTTGCTTTAACATTGTATTGAAGAAAATACGGTTAAATAATGCAGTTGTCAGTACACGTCAGGCTTTTCTTGCCGCCCGTCATGTGTACAGATAATTTTCATACATGAGACGCGCTCTCAAACCCTGACACGCAAGTGGTTGCCGCGGACGCAGATAGATTAGGTCAGTTCTCTTGCGCGGCTGCTTCACTGGCATCGTCGGCATCGGGAGTTAACACAGTTTGAGCAGCGGCTCGCATTGATAAGGCTCCGGGTCTGTGTCTGTTACAGACAATCCACCCTCCTCCACTTCAGGTGAAGGTAGGAGAAATGACCGCTCTGTTGCAAAGCTGGCGTCACTCCAGTCATTCTCCATCTCTGCGACTCGCGAGTCTGACAGCTGTCAAACAATCCGTCACTGCGGGTCTCAGGTGCACGCCCTCCGCTCAGCCCCGCCCTCGGTTCGTCCCCTCTGTGTCCGCCGGGCTCTGCCCACTTTTCCAGCATTTTTTTAAAATTGCCAGTGGGTGGAGTTAAGCTCTGAGCAGGGGTTTAGTTACCCTTTAATGCGGGTGAGGGGAAGAAGTTCGTCCATTTTGTAAGGAAGTGATCGGAGATTCGCAAGATGAATACTAGGGAGTGCAGTTCGGAGGCCGCGCGCACAGAGTTTCACCAGCGCGCCTGCTCGCTTCCCCCGCGTGCGTCTGGCCGCGCGTTTTAAACACACAGCTGCGGCTCTACCGAGAAAATCAAACAAAACGTCAGAGTAGTCAAAAACTGCAGAAATGTTGTCTGGTGTGTGTTTCCTAATGTCCAGTAGTTCGTCTTTGGTGAAACAGATCGGAAAAGAATGACTAAACGCAGAACAAACTAACAAAAACAATACAATAGCTGAAGGTTATACCGAGGCTGCCATCCGCGGCGCCATCTTTTGTAACTAATATAATCTTGATAGGTCATATCCTGTTTTTCTGTCCATGTCTGGGAGTTATTTTAAGAATAAATGCAATGTATGATTTTATGGGTGTTGATTTCTTTAGTTTCAATCAGCAGCAATGTTGCTTTGCAAGGGTAAAACATAAATTGTCAATTTATAGTGTGAAAATGTACATCAATTAAATCAACCAGAAAAATTTTAAATCAATGGGATGTACACCATTTGTCTGATTTCCAGTGTTGGCAGTGTTGCTGTGTTTTTGTCTTTGTCATGTGAATGATCACGATATTAAAACTCCTTTATCAGGCAAAACACACATCTATTTGACCTTGTAACAAGCCTTCAAAAACGTGCCACTGATGAGGTGAAACATCTACGACAATACTATTAAAAAAATTTAGATTAATTTGAGAATCAGCCGAAATAATTGTGTAGTTACAACATATAATATCAGGGGCTAACTGGTCGTGTTAAGCAGACAGACCTTGACATTTTAATATTTAATTAAACAATAAATACATCTAGCAGTAGAACAGCCAAATGCCCCAAAAAATCAGAGATATACAAATTGTAAGGCTCAGGGCCGTCCTTAGGGCAATGCCCCGCAACCAACACTACTCTTTATCTTCTGTATTATTCAACAAACACAAGCAATAAATTAGGGATGTCCCGTTCAGGTTTTTTTGCCCTCATTTGAATTCGATCCGATACTTCTATAATACATAAAAAAATAATAAAGAAGAGTGAAAAAAACAGATCCAGGATGTTCCTAATTTTTTATTTAATTCACCTTATTTAACCAATAGCGTCTCTGAAACAAAGTAATGTCATGCCGCACGCGTTGCTGTTTCTGTGTGGAGTCAAAAGGGTCTAACTCTGTGCCACCGCATAACTATAGATGTGTTAAAAAATAATGAGAATATATATACATATATATCCGAGTCCTGATCGAGAGGTAACGTCCGATTCCGATCGAGTCTGAAACCACATGATCGGGCCCGATTTCCGATCACGTGATCGGACCTACAATAAATCATTGGGTTGGGGATCTTTAGGCACCTCACGATCCAATTCCAAAACAATTCTTATTAATTAATCTTATTAATAAAACTTAAAATCTTTTATTATTATTTATGTAATTATAAGTACTTTTTTTAAAATAACGACACATTAAAAAATTTAATTAAAACAATTGCACGTTAAGAATTTTAAATATATAATATCTTCAAAACATAAAAGCTAGTAAATAATAAAGAGGAACAAAAAAAAAAACATTACAAGCAATGGACAAAGAGTGCTTTCAGAATTTAAAGGGTTAGTTCACCTAAAAATGAAAATTCTGTCATTTAATTACTTACCCTCATATCGTTTGACACCCATAAGAACTCCGTTCATCTTCGGAACACAAATGAAGATATTTTAGTTGAAATCCGGTGGCTCAGAAAGGCGTCCATTGGCATATGCACTTTACACTCTCAAGACCCATAAAAGGTACTAAAGACGTCGTTACAAAGTCCATCTCACTACAGTGGGTCTACAATAACTTTATGAAGCGACGATAATAAGTTAATACGTTTTTGTGCGCAAAAAAAAACTAAATAACGACTTAACCGGAAAGTTGGTGGTTCAATCCCCGGTTCCACCTGACCAAGTGTCGAGGTGTCCATGAGCAAGACACCTAACCCCAGCTGCTCCCGACGAGCTGGATGGCGCCCTGCATGGCTGACACTGCCGGTGTATGAATGGGTGAATGTGAGGCAATATGTAACGCGCTTTGGATGGCCATGGGTCTGTTGAAAGCTCTATAAATGCAGTCCATTTACAAATTACCTCTCGAGTCTTCGGGTTCGAATCATACGTTCATCAAGTCCCAGCCCCATAGGCAAGGCTATGCAGTCACCGGAAACAGAAAAGATTAGTTAGATTCCGCTATAAAAGCAGAAGAGCATTCAGGTGTGTGTTAACACAATGCCAAGGAGGAAAGACATCAGTAATGATCTTAGAGAAGCAGTTGTGCTGTCAATCAATCGGTGACGGGTTACAAGGCCATTTCCAAACATTTTGAAGTCCATCTTTCTACAGTGAGGAAGATTATTCAAGTGGAAGTCACAAGTGGAAGTGTAGTCACAAGTGGAAGACATTCAAAACAGAGTAGTTCATCTCTCGAATCTTCGGGTTTGAGTCGTTCGTTCAAGTCCCCATAGGCTGAATGCAGAAACAGAAATGATTAGTTCATCTCGTGAGTCTTCATGTCCTTCAGGTACAAACAAGTGTGTATTTTTTGTTTGTTTGGTTCAGTTTTTAGCTAGTATAATAATTGATTTTCCCAGGGACGTGCACAGGGGGTTGCTCAGGTTGCCCGGGCAACTGCCCATATGCCCTTCTCGACTCACGTTGCCCTTCCGAGGTGGACAAAAATAAATAAAAAAATCGTACAATGGATGCAGAATTTCATGTAGGCATAAAAAAAAATATTTAAAAAATCTTTAGTCTCATTCTAACAAAGTCAAAGTCTCATTCACTTCCATATTCGGGCACCCGTCTGAAAGTGAAAGTCAGTAGGGGGGAAGGGCACACTCTGTTTACGTGGCTGCAGCGCTGCACGCGACCGGCACCTGAGCCTGCATGAGCGGCACTAGAAGGAGCATAGTTGCCAGGGTCGCGGTTTTCCTGCACAATTGGGCTATTTTAAAAAAGGAGTCGCGGGAAAGGTTACGGAGCTGCGGGTTGCGTTTTTTGGGCTACTTTTATAATGTACCGCGGCCGCAACAAAAATTGCAGGCAAAGAAATATGAAAATGGAACCGTTTATTAGTTTGTATTGTTCCCCTGGGAATGAATACTTGGCAACAATCGCTGCTGCTGCTCGTGTGCATTTGACGTAACATCACATGCGTTATGGTTATAGTAGAAGCATCGGTTCGGTTGTCCGTGGAAGAACAAGCAGCATTAAAAATTGTCAGGTAAATGGAGAAAAACCATCACTGTAAATGCTTTCTCTCTTTACTGCTGAAATCTATTCAGAAAGGTGGGGAAGAGAGCACAGATGTCTAAAAGAAAACAGCCCTAAGATTGTATATAGTTCTGTTATATATACACACACACACATACACTATACCAGTCAAAAGTTTGGAAACTGTACTATTTTAATTGTTTTTAAAGAAGTCTCTTCTGCTCACCAAGGCTGCATTTATGTTATTAAAAATACAGAATAAGCTGTAATATTGTGAAATATTACTTAAATGTTAAGTAACTGTTTTCTATTTGAGTATATTTTGAAATGTAATTTATTCCTGTGATCAATTTAAATGTAATAAAGATCAATTTATGATTAATTCAAAGAAATTAGTACATTTATTCAGCAAGAATGCATTAAATTGATCAAGGATAGACATTTATAATGTTGCAAAAGCTTTATATTTCAGATAAATGCTGTTCTTTTTAACTTTCTTTTCATTAAATAATCCTGAAAAAAAGGTGCACAACTGTTTTGAACATTGATAATAATCAGAACTGTTTCTTGAAATATATTATATAATTGCATATATTGCATATTAGAATGATTTCTGAAGGATCATGTGAATCACAGAAATAACTTGTATTTCAAAATATATTCAAATAGAAAAAAAAAAGTTAGCCTATTTTAAATTGTAAAAATATTTATCAATAGTACTGTTTTTGCTGTATTTTGGATCAAATAAACGCAGCCTTGGTGAGCAGAAGAGACTTCTTTCAAAAACAATCAAAATAGTACAGTCAGTTTCCAAACTTTTATATATGTATACGCGGTTGTCGGGTGAGACGACTTAACGTTGTCGGAAAGGTATAACAAACGGACGATCATCATCATCAAGTTTTATGAAATGAATTAGAATCTTCATAAATCCAGGATGAGTTTGCCACGTTTAGCCTAAATAATCAGACAGATAGCTTGCAGACAAGCAGCCTAGGCCATTATTTTTTTGGTACGCATTAGGCAAACTAAGCTACATGTCTGCTGATAGTTAGTTTCTCATATTTCGTTTTACCAAGAACAATGAATGATGGAAGTAATGCATCACGTTAATTATTTTATTCAAAATGGTTAACTGCCTAAATCCTATTTTGGGTATTGTTTGAAGCCAAGTTGCCCACTGAAAAGAGACGGATCCAGGATTCAGGAGAGACGATTCAGGGAGGCAGCAAAGGGCAGCACATAACTGCAGGGTTGGCTGCGAAAAAGCCAACCAGCAGGTGAGACAGAGACTTTGCACTGTGATAAAGATGACATGACACTGTGTAGGTGAATTGATTAATTAATCAGACTCATATTTTAGCCTACTAATGCCAATGTTTCATAATTACATTCCATTTAAGATGAGGAGGAGCAGTCACATGTAGGGATTTTCATGACTCAAGTCATGTTTTTCTATGTTATTATTAGTAGTAGTTAAGGTGATTGAGTGCTGTATATCAGTGTTTTACTTCTTTGTGTATATATATTTTAATAAAGACCCTGTTATTCTTAGTCCTTCGTATGGGGGGGTTGGTAGGGGAGTGCCCTTTTTTTTTTGGTCAGAGCAACTGCCCCTCAAAATTCCTGTGCACGTCCCTGGATTTTCCTATGAAGCCTGGACAGATTGGGTTGTTCAGAACGGATAGGCATAACAAATGTGTATTGCCCATATCTTCTGATGACTTTACAATAATAAATATATTACAACATGCAGTCAATAATATGACTGTAATGTTATATATGTTGCGAGACACTGAACCGGGAGGCGGTCAAATGACAAAAGAATGAGACTTATGGTGCATTCAAGTACGAGGGGAGAAGTAGTATTTACGACATCATGTGCATTCAAGTCTCTTTGGTCGGAGCAAGATGGCGGTGTACCTTCTTTTAATTAATTTCACGAAAATACAGCAAGGTTTGTTTACTCGGCTTACAGAAAATGAAGAACAAAGAGTGCGCATCAGGTGAGTCTTAATATTTTACGTTTTTAATTAATCTATGAAGCCACTGTAAACTGTGTTGTTATATATTAGGCTAATTGTTATATTACAATGCAAGCTGACTTTGTTGTAAATGACAAAGCCTGACAGTGTCACTGCTAAATACCCGTTATATTCAACTACAGACATTGCATCCATTGATTCCGCCATGTTTTTCACTGACACGCCCCAAACTCGTACAGATCAGAGCTTAAAGAAAATCCTGAACTTCCCACTGGTATTTACGACTTTGTGGTGGCGTTCATGTGAGTTCAACTCATAAATACGATCTTTACGACATGACTCGAACGCACCATCAGACCCGAAGACTCGAGAGATGAACTAATCATTTCTGTTTCAGCATTCACCATATGGGGACTTGAATGAACGACTCAAAACCTTGAACGCACCATCAGACCCGAAGACTCAAGAGATGAACTAATCATTCCTGTTTCAGCATTCACCATATGGGGACTTGAATGAGCGACTCAAACCCGAAGACTCGAGAGATAAACGAATCTTTTCTGTTTCTGGAGGCATACACATGTATTGCATATGAGGCTGCCACGGCCCAGATCAGACATGATGACGGCTCGAACCCGAAGACACGAGATTTGAACTAATCTTTCAAGGGAACAGACGTGATTAAATGTGACAAAAGAAAGAACAATTTGGATCGGGAGGTGAGGTAAACTAACAGACTGCAGTGCAAACATAGCCTGAAGCAAGCTAAGCAATTAATTAATCTTTCTTTCTCAAAGTTTGGCCGTGGCTGCTTTAGCTTATAGTTTATTTTTTATTCCAAAAGTACTAAATGTGTTGAAAAATGTAACATGTAACATTTTAATTTGATTCTGCTGAAATGAACGAAATGACTTGAAAAAAGATTTGTTCATTTTTTTGGACGAGAGTCAAAGATCCGAGTCAGTAAAATGATCTGAATTTCCCACTAATAATTAAAATGATACACCCGAGTCCCCACTCTTTAGCATGGCGCAATCGGTCACGAGACACACGAGAGCCAATGACATTTTACAATCAAAGCTGACGTAATGAGCAATTGGTCACAAGACATACGAGAGCCAATGACATTGCACTATGAAATCTGACGGAAATTTGAATGTGTGCATGATCTTCGGTGGATGGAGACGCTGTTTGCTTTTGGGGATTTTCTTCACACAAATCAGTCGTTTGGCCTCGGAACACTTGGAATATTTATACTTTTTGAATAAATTGTGCCTGCAGTCGTATCTGCCTGTTATATCCTGTGTTTTATATAACACACAAATGGGTAGGTTTAGGGATGGGATGGGGTTATTTGTTCAAACGTATCTAAATAGTGTAAATAAAATAAATGTAAAAAAAATTATGCTGGCTGTTTAAATTGAGAATCACACTCTAACATGTCATAATGGCAAAATCATAACCCAATATATCATTTCATCATGACGATAACGTTCCAATGCCCAACTCGTCTGTGTTTGACGCAAGGTTTCTCATTGAAATCAATAAAGCACCAATGACCTTTAGCGTCTTCATTCTTTCAGATTTTGACGCCTTGGGAGTGGGAACAGGTTGAAAAGTTTTAAAACATCTTCATATTTGGGGGCAGTCGTGGCCTGATGTTTAGAGAGTCGGACTTGTAACCCGAAGGTTGCGGGCTCGTGTCTCAGGTCTGAAGCAATATGGCTGCCATCTGCTCTGTGTGTGTGTTCACTACTGTGTGTGTGCACTTGGATGGGTTAAATGGAGAGCACAAATTCCAAGTATGGGTCACCACACGTCACTTCACTTTCATTTTCACATATACATATTATACAAAATAATTTTTTCTTTTGTGCCACAAAATTTTATTAAATTTCAATTCAATTCAAATTTATTTGTATAGCACTTTTCACAATACATATCGTTTCAAAGCAGCTTCGCAGAAAATGCATGCATCTACATTACAATTTAAAGTGATTTGTCCATGTTATGCATTTCAGAAATGCACATATACAAAGCACACAGATTAGCTAACAATCTATTATTAATCAATAGAATAATTAGGCACAGAAATAAGTGAAATAAGAAAACATGTTGTTAATGAATAGGATATATAGAGATGAGCATGGGTGCATGTTGATGCAGAGCTGCGTCATCTGAAGTCCTTGCAGGAGTTGAGTCGTCTCTTCACAGGTGTTGGTCATCTGAAGTTTATACGAGAAGCTCGATCCAGACTGGAGCTGGCGGACACTCTAGTTACCTCGGGATGGGCATCCCGAGATATAACAGAACAGAAAAACAATTAGCGTAGCTGCTGTTCAAAGCATTAAGCAAAGACAATCATGTGCACTTGATATAACTGGAGTACAAGGTTAGGAGATGCATCATGTGAATGTCTGGCTAAAGAGATGCGTCTTTAATCTAGATTTAAACTGGGGAAGTGAGTCTGAGCCCCGAACATTATTAGGAAGGCTATTCCATAGTTTAGATGCCAAATATGAAAACGTTCTTCCTCCTTTAGTGGACTTAGATATCCTAGGTATTACCAGAAGCCCAGAGTTTAGTGATCTTAAAGATCGTGATGGGTTATAAGGCGATAGAAGATCAGTTCCCTTACGAGAGTACTCTCGTATTGCGTTTTGCTAAAAACGCTTATGGGGGAATTCCTTTCCTCGAGATATTGAAGCAAATTTTTATCCAAAAATACCTTTTACACGCAGTGCAGCTGCAAAACTCTCAGCAGGAAGCAGCTGCGTGCTGATTGGCTGTGCCGCTGCAACGGCAGCAACCTATAGCGAGACCGTGGGGCGGGACGGACCAATCAGGTCCTTCTAAATTCCCGCCACAAGGGGCAACAGAATTTGCATAGCCAAGGGTATATAAGACCCCGTCTAGCAAGGTTAGTCAGATTAATTCTTCTTCAGCGACTGCTATCGCTGAGCTCCGGATCGAAGCCTGCCGTCGACACGCACCCAGCGGAACTCTGCAGCCTGAGGACGTCGGATTCTCCGCCTTCAGCCTGCCTTCCAGCTGCGCCATCCGGCACATATCCTTTTTCAATACCTTCTGTGTTTTACACATAAAAAAAAAAAGAGCCGAGACGTTGTTCCAAATGTCTCGTTCCTGCGCCTCGTGCAGAGGTTTTATCGCGGACGAGGATCGGCACATCATCTGCGTGTCATGTCTCGGACGAGACCACACGCAGGCTGCACTCAACCAGGGCGGCTGCCCGGAGTGCGACGAGCTGACGCTGCAGACCCTTCGGGCTCGGCTCGCCAGTTTCGACTCGAATCCCGTCCCTTGCTCTCAGCCTCTCGAGCCACGAAAGAAAAAACGTCGCGACCAGAGGCCCCTGGAGCGCTCTGACGAGCACACGCATGGCTCTCGGGCCGATTGCAAATCAAGGTAGACCACAGCTGTGTGTTGGCTCTGGCTCCTTGGAAAGATCCCGTCTGGTACAAGACGGGCGTGAGTTTGGGCACTGTTACGAAGTGGAAAGTTATCTCGACAGATGCATCCAACCTAGGTTGGGGAGCCCTTCACGAGGGCAGGCCAATCTCCGTCTCTGGTCAGACTCGGAGAAGAGCCTTCACATAAACTGTCTAGAGATGAAAGCGGTCCCGCTATCGCTAAGAGCTTTCCTTCCGTACATAAAATACCACCATGTCCTGGTCCGAACGGACAGCAGGTCGGTGGTAGCCTATATAAATCGCCAAGGCGGTCTGAAATCTATCGGTCTGCACTCAATGGCGGAAGAAGTCCTAATATGGGCAGAGCACAATCTGAGCTCGCTGAGAGCGACTCACGTGCCAGGCATTCTGAATTTGGGTCCGGACATGCTGTCCAGGGACAAAGATTCCCCTGCAGAGTGGTCTCTTCACCCACATACAATTCAGACAATTTGGGGCAGGTTTGGAGAGGCAAAAGTGGATCTTTTCGCCTCACAAGACAATGCTCAATGCCGAATATATTTCTCCAAGCACAAGGATGCGTTGGCCCACGAATGGCCCAACCTTCCTCTTTATGCTTTTCCCCCAATCTCAATGTTACCTCAGGTCATAGAGAGGATCAGGGAGAGCGAATGCGCTGTGCTTTTAATAGCCCCGCTTTGGAGAAATCAACCTTGGTTCTCACTACTGAGTCAGATGGCAGATGCAGCTCCGTGGCCGATCCCGCTGAGGAGAGACCTCCTCATGCAGGCGGAACAGCAGATCTGGCATCCCCGTCCCGATCTATGGGCGCTTCATGTCTGGCCCATCAACGGGTACATGAGAACCTCTCTGAAAATGTATTGAATACTATTACTAAAGCTAGAGCCCCCGCGACCAGGCGGCTCTATTCAGGCAAATGGTCAGTCTTTTCGGACTGGTGTAAAGCGCGAAGTCTGACCCCACATGATTGTGCAGTGTCAGAGGTGCTTATATTTTTACAAGAGCTTCTGGATGCGGGTCGTTCCCCCTCCACGCTCAAAGTTTATGTGGCTGCTATAGCAGCGTATCACATTCAAGTGAACGGACTGTCACTGGGAAAGAACAATCTTATTGTTCGCTTCCTTAAAGGGGCTAGAAGGCTTCACCCACCTCGCCCCCCTTCAATCCCTATATGGGACCTGTCCACGGTCCTGGATGCCATGAAGAGCTCTGCATTTGAGCCTTTGCATTCGGTGAGCTTAAAGCTCCTGTCACTAAAGACTGCTTTTCTGCTGGCGATCGCGTCAGTTAAGCGAGTGGGTGATCTGCACGCGCTCTCTGTGAGCGCCTCGTGTGTGGAATTTGGGCCAAACGACTCCAAAGTCGTCCTCAAACCAAGACATGGATATGTACCTAAAGTGCTTTCAACTCCGTTCAGAGCACAGGTCATTTCACTCTTGGCACTTTCATCACCGTTAGATGAAGAAGATGCTAATTTGCTCTGTCCTGTCAGAGCGCTGAGAATATACATAGATCGTTCCGCTGCTTACAGGCAAACTGAACAGCTCTTTGTATGCTTTGGCGGCCGTACCCGAGGGTGCGCGGTTACAAAGCAGACCTTGTCACGATGGATAGTGGATGCTATCTCACTGGCCTATGAGTCTAAAGATCTCAGCTGCCCCTTAGGCATTAGAGCCCATTCTACTAGAGGCATGGCCTCTTCGTGGGCTTGGTCTACTGGCATTTCTCTGAATGATATCTGTGCGGCGGCAGGCTGGGCCTCCCCGTCCACTTTTATCAGATTCTATAATTTAGATGTTCCGGCTTTACAAGCCGGGCTTCTTGCTGTGTAAACAGATTTAACCCCTTAAGGCTTGAAAAGTCCGGCCTGGGTTTAATATTGTATAAGTCATAAGCACATTCCTTATACGGCTCGAATTATCTGGCCACTCATTATTCCTGGCCCGACTATGTCTGGTCTATACTTTATATTATTGCACGTATATCATGTTCATTCTCATTAAGGGCCCGACTCAGGTCTGGCTCATTTGGGACTTATTGATATCATATTACGGGCCCACCTAGGTTGGCCTGGGTTTGGTGTCGTCGGCTTTAGAGCCGTTAAGCAAGCACTGCGTTTTGCATTGGTCCCCCATAAGCGTTTTTAGCAAAACGCAATACGAGAGTACTCTCGTAAGGGAACGTTTCGGTTACTAACGTAACCTCGGTTCCCTAAGATGAGGGAACGAGTATTGCGTTTTGCTTGCCGTGCTTGCTTACTTGCTCAGGAGTCGCTTCAGTCGATTAACCTGACTAACCTTGCGAGACGGGGTCTTATATACCCTTGGCTATGCAAATTCTGTTGCCCCTTGTGGCGGGAATTTAGAAGGACCTGATTGGTCCGTCCCGCCCCACGGTCTCGCTATAGGTTGCTGCAGTTGCAGCTACAGCGGCACAGCCAATCAGCACGCAGCTGCTTCCTGCTGAGAGTTGTGCAGCTGCACTGTGTGTAAAAGGTATTTTTGGATAAAAATTGGCTTCAATATCTCGAGGAAAGGAATTCCCCCATAAGCGTTTTTAGCAAAACGCAATACTCGTTCCCTCATCTTAGGGAACCGAGGTTACGTTAGTAGCCGAAACGTTAAATACACAGGAGCTAAACCATTTAGGGCCTTATAGGTCAGTAGCAATACTTTATAATTGATACGAAACTTAATAGGTAACCAGTGTAGAGATGTCAGAATTGGTGTTATGTGATCATATTTTCTTGACCTAGTAAGAACTCTAGCAGCTGCATTTTGGACTAATTGTAGCTTGTTTATAGAGGATTTAGGACAGCCAGCTAGTAATGCATTACAGTAATCTAGTCTAGAGGTCATAAATGCATGAACTAACATTTCTGCATCAGAGACAGATAGCATGTTTCATAGCTTAGCGATGTTTCTGAGGTGGAAGAAGGCTGTTTTTGCAGCATTTGAAATATGATTTTCAAAAGACAAGTTGCTGTCTAATATAACACCCAGGTCTTTAACTGTAGCAGATGAAGTAACAGTACATCCTTCTAAATGCAAGTTATAATCTAATCTAATCTGTGTACCAGTTTTTGGTCCAATAAGTAATACCTCAGTTTTATCTGAATTTAGTAGGATAAAATTACAGGTCATCCAATATTTTATATCTTTAACATCCTCTGTCAGTTTGGATAATTTAGAGATTTCATCTGGTCATGCTGAAATATATAACTGAGTATCATCGGCATAACAGTGGAAACTAATTCCATGTTTTCTTATAATATTACCAAGTGGCAGCAAATATATTGAGAATAACAGAGGGCCTAACACAGATCCTTGCGGCACTCCATAATTTACCAACGTTATCTTAGATTGTTCCCTGTTTAAATAGACAAATTGGTAACGCTCTGATAGATACGATCTAAACCACTTTAATGCCTGTCTCTGAATACCAGTGTAATTTTGTAGACGATCTAAGAGTATTTTATGATCTATGGTGTCGAATGCTGCACTAAGATCAAGTAAAACTAGTATTGAGATACAGCCTTGGTCAGCAGCTAAGAGTAAGTCATTTGTGCGCAGTTTTTGTGCTATGATGGGCTCTGAATCCAGACTGAAATTTTTCATAGATCTCGTTTTCTTGCAAGTAAAAGCATAGTTGAGTGAATTTTTTCTAGTTTTTTAGACAGAAATAGAAGATTTGAAATGGGTCTGTAATTTGCTAATTCATTTGGATCTAGTTGTGGTTTCTTAATGAGAGGTTTAATAACTGCCATCTTGAATGGTCTAAGGACATAACCTAGATTTAAAGATGAATTAATAATATTGAGAAGAGGCTCTTCTGCTACAGGTAACAGCTCTTTCAGTAGTTTAGTTGGTATTGGATCTAATAAACATGTTGTTGGTTTAGAAGCAATGATAAGTTTATTTAGCTCTTCCTGTCCTATAGTTGTAAAGCACTGCAGTTGTTCTTCAGGGGTTATAATCGAGGCTGAATCGTAAAACCCTGTCAATGGTTGTACATTTATAAATGTATTTCTGATGTTTTCGTTTTTTTTAGTGAAGAAATTCATAGTCATTACTACTAAACTGTACTGGAATATTTTGTTCAGGTGATGTGCATTTATTTGTTAACCTGGCCAATGTACTAAATAAAAACCTGGGGTTGTTTTGGTTATTTTCTATCAGTTTGTATGGTATGGTAATGCTCAGCCCTGGCTGCTTTTAGAGCCTTTTTATAACGGGAAGTGCTATCTTTCCACGTGATTCTTAAGACCTCTAATTGTGTTTGTTTCAATTTGCGCTCTAGATTACGAGTTTCTCTCTTGATAGCGTGAGTAATATTGTTGGCCCATGGTGCTGTACTTTTCTCTCTCACCTTTTTTAATCTGATGGTACGTGCAACTGTTTCTAATGTACTAGAGAAAATGGTGCTCACACTGCTAGTCAGTTCCTCTAGTTCATTTGTGTGTTTGGTACACTGAGCAGCTGAGATAAATCTGGTAGGTTATTTGTGAATTGATCTATAGTGTTTGGTAGAATTGTGGTCTATAACGCGGAGCAGTATGTAAAATATCAGCAATGCGCAGTGTGCACGTTACTGTTACAAGCACGCCAGGCTCCACTCTCTCACAACCACAACAATCCCTATCACCTGAATACTGAGCACACACACCTGCACGTCATCACCACAGCAATCACCACCTGCACTTAAGCACCACGCTCACACTCAGTCACTGTCCGGTAACGTTTGCACATGACCCTACATGCTTGCTTCCTCTGACTCACCTGAAAACCTACCTGATCTCCATCCTACCTTGAGTGTCTCCTCGTCTCGTCCTGTCTCCTGGTCCTCGTCTCCTTCGATCCATTGTTCCTGTATTCAAGATTCAAGAAACGTATCGTATTACCAGCATATCCAGCATTAACCAGAAACACTCTCTCAGACTCTCACTGCACCTGCTCACTTCCTGGTTCAGCAACAAACTCTGCTTTCACCTGCCTTTGTTCTCCGTGTCACCTCTGTTTGTAACAGTTACAAGGTAGTGATCAGTGACATCATCACTTTGCGGTATGATGTCTATATCAGTAGGATTGATTCCATGTGATATAATCAAATCTAGTGTATGATTAAAACGATGAGTGGGCCCAGTTTCCATGGGGGCCCATTTTGCTTGACCCCAAAGGAGTTTAATAAATCTGTAAACGCAACCCCTAGCGCATCGGTTGTATTATCTACGTGAATGTTCAAATCACCGACAATCAGTGCTTTATCAACAGTAGCCATTAGGTCTGATAGAAAATCTGCAAACTCTTTTAAGAAATCAACACAGGGCCCTGGCTGTCTATATATGGTAGCCAAAGCAAAAGATAATAGGGATTTTAATTGTAACATTTAGCACAAGCACTTCAAATGAATTAAACCTGTGTACTGTTTTCTGAGTAACATTAAGAATATCTCTATAGATAGTTGCAACACCGCCCAGGGGCGCCGCTAGCAATTTTGGGCCCTATGAAAGAATTTGATGTTGGGCCCTCTACCACACCAACCTAGCTATCCAAAATCTTTGTCTGCAATTTAATAATACTGACCAATTAAGCTCCGCTCGCACAACCCAGAATGCCCCAATTGGCTGATGAAACAATGATTAAAATTAAGATACAATTTATACAAAACAAAACTTAATGAAGTGGTCACAATCATGTCTGATCAACTCCATTCATCTTATGATGTGTCCTATCTCATGCTGTTCGCTTTTCATAATCGACATAGATTGACATATTGACAACATAGACATAAAAAACAACATTATAATATTTAAACATAAATATAAAAATAAATACCTTAATGGCTGCAACAATTATAGCACAGATAATTTTCATGTCGGAGTGGGATTTGAGTGAACGTAGTTTTTACCGGTGAGCGTGAGCGGTTCATGAGTGGACCATCATTTTTTTATATTTGTAACTCTTTGGTAGATTATACATTTATAATACATTACTACTAGTACTGTTACTACTAATAAAACCGATCTCAGGGGGCCCCAAAAGTGTGTGGGCCCTTAGAATCGTCCTAACTTTCCCCCCCTTAGCTGCGCCCCTGACACCGCCGCCACGACCATTCAGACGGGGCTTGTGCGTATAACAGTAGCCTGGTGGAGTAGACTCATTAAGACCGAAATAATCATTAGGTTTAAGCCAGGTTTCAGTCAGACAGAGTAAATCAAAGCTATTATCTGTGATCATTTTGTTTACAATAACTGCTTTAGGTGGGAGCGATCGAATGTTAAGCTAGTTTTAGAGAATGTTTTTGTTCTTTTCTTTTACGATTATCTGGTTTAATAATGATCAGATTTTCTCTAGATCCTATAGAGGATTTTGACCTCAATATTCGTGGAACAGACACAGTTTCTATACAATGCACTACAGAACAAGAACTGTTAAGTGTAGTTTGACTTACTAGTCATGCGGTGCGTAACGTCTTGGAGATGTTATCGGACAGAAGGTGCTACGCTCTGCTCCGATCCTGCTGGGGTGCAGGCCATCAGCACGGAAAATCCTAGGCCGCTCACAGAAAAGATTCCAATTATTTACAAAGAGCAGCTTCTGTTCATTACACCATGACATTAACCATTAATTTAGAGCAAATAGTCTACTGAACCTTTCATGCCCTCGTCTGTATGTGGGAAGCGGTCCGAACGCAAAGATCCTCCTCACGGGTGATGTTCTGCGTACAGTCTTGATCAGGGTCCTCAAATTATAATACAAAATATGACTTTTAAAGTACAAGCACTGCAGAAACACAGGTGCTCTTGGCATTGGGATTCTGTGGCAGCACATATAATCTATATGAACAGAAATTCTCAAAATGACTACTATGACTCCAACTAACTGATCAAAGTAGATGTGCGTTATTGGGTCTTGTAGACGCAAAGTAGACGTTAGTTATTAGCATTTGGATGAAACCACACACACGTACACCACCTGAGACCTGATATATTCACAGCAATGTTCTTTGCTTATGGGTAAAAAGAAGTTTGAAATACCATTCCAGCAATATAATGTCAGACTGTACATTCACATTTATTTATAAAGCACAATTAAAAACAACTACCATTGACTAATGCGCTGTACAAAATAAATAACCATTAAAGGGGTGGTTGATTATGATTTCACGTTTAACTTTAGTTAGTGTGTGACGTTGCTGTTTGAGCATAAACAGCATCTGCAAAGTTACGATGCTCAAAGTTCAAAGCAAAGGGAGATATGTTATTTTACAGAAATCTCTTTTTAAGGACTACCACAAACGGTTGGTAGGGACTACAATGACCCCCCCCGGGAACACACAACAAAGGCCATGTTGAGAAGAGGAAGAGTTGTTGTTATAGAGCGCATTTAGGAATCTGCTTATGGAGTCACACTGTAAAAAATAATTCCGCATTTTAGTTATTTCAACGTAATTTTGTAAGTTAATTCAACTTGCAGTTTCTGAATTTGTTAGTTCAACTTAACATGTTACGTTTTCACGTTTTCAAGTTGACTTAACTAGAGTATGTGTCACCTCAACTTAAGAACATAAGTAAGTATGCTAAGTAAGTTAGTATATAAGTTCTCATTATTTATCGCGAGATCACGTGAAGCGGGAAACAGGTCTCGTTCATCCATGCAGGATCGAGTTTATCAGCAGATGATATAATCCTCCCATCATCATCATCAAATCTGGTAAGTAAATATTCGTTCATATTGGTGTAATAACTTGTAAAATTACATATATGAAGTAACCATCCATGTATTGTTTACATATCAACGTTTCTATATTAAGAAGCTATATAAGCTTAACTATTAACTATCACTTTGGACCGTTTCTAACCCAGTTTGGCCTTTTATGTAGTTGATAGTTAGCAAACTATTGTTAAAATCTATAAAACTAGTCAATTATTACTGGTTTTCCTTTTATTTATCATGCAACATTATTTAATTTAGATGCCAAATAGGCACGTGGCTAGACGTTAAAATTTAATTCGGAGGATATTTCGATCCCCCAAATTTTTTATTTAACGTTATTCAAATGACACCGAATTCATTTTTTTTTTTTTTTGAGAAATACGTGATAGGGATGAATGGCACAACGCGCGTTCATAATCACTGTCGTGTTCAAGTTCTTTCCGCCAAATCAGCGAGTCTAACATAAATCACCATACAGGCAAAGCAGCTTCGACGCGTGAGTATGATATCAACGAGCTGACAAATATAATGTCATTTAATGTGAAACTGAGTGGTGCGGCAGGATTATCACGAATCCTCCGGTGTTCAAACCGGAATGCTCCATAACTGAACAGTTGTTCAGCTGTCTAGTTTCACCGTGTTTTCCCAAAAACGATGGTGAAATGCTTACGTGTCCGTGTTTCGCCAAACTACACTGTTCCCTAAAATCATGTACTCTTATGAACGCTTCTGTGTACAAGTAATCAAGCTTTGGGATATACGTTATAACTGCATCTTTAATGGACAGCTCTGTTGTTTAGATCCATCTGGTCCATCCTGTCACCGTTTATACTGGCCTGTCAATCATATTATTAAAACAAATAAATGTCTCTTACCGTGAAATAAGGTTTTGGTCATATTCACCTCTACAATTTAGGATGGATAGAAAAGTATAGCTTTTATTAATAAATTCTAATGTTGATCTATCTTAGTGCAAGTGTCTCAGACAGCCACCAAGCTAACAGTAAAAAAACTAACATTCCTCACACTCAAATGTAGTTTAATATGATCGTTTAGAGGAAATAAAACAGCTCTGTAACATTACATTTTTGATTTTATAAATACATGTCAATAAATATATATTGTTATAGTGTTGTTAAGTACATGCATTGTTTGTTACAGTTATTTTACCTGGATGTATATGTGTTCTGTATTATCCAATCTGATGTGGCTACGTCATTACGTGGGGATTAGTTCATTGTTTTGTTTTACGTGTAACGTCAGTATGCTCGCAGGCTTCGGTGCTGATGGTTGTAAACAAACCCATCAGCGCTGGGCAAGAGCATAAAACCCCACAATATTGTAACGTGTTACTTAATAAGTTAAGTAAAGTTCCTGAAACGGATCCTCTTTGTTGTGTGCTTCTCTTTACGCCTCCACGGACACTAATATACTGAACACGGGAAAGCACAACAAGTGGTGTCAGAAGCTGAGCGCGATTGACAGTCATCAGTGACGTGTGAGTGTTGTGAACTGCTGGGACATCCTTTGTGATCGATGGACATTATAACCACTGCAAAACGCCGTTGTTAAGTTGCATTAAAGACTGGTTGATCACGTTAGTCGACGCACACTCGCATTAACCATAAAGAACGGAGCACGAAGTTTCTCGTTCCCTACCCCCAGCTGAGTGGAGAGGCGGGGCGCCCGAGCGTTGGCAGCCTGCCAAATCCAGCACTGCTGTTGGAAGCCTGCCAACTTTCAAAGACTACAGCACAGCCCTGCAAATCTACATTGAAGCTCATAAGCCACAAAATATTTGTTACTCAAAAAAAAAAAAAAAAAAAAAAAAAACAGACAAAAAAAAAAAATTAAGAAAAAAAAAAAAAGAGGAAAAAAAAAAAAAAAAAAAAAAAAAAAAAAAAAATCAAGAGTAACAGTTGTTTTCAAGCTTAATTGTAATTCAACATGGATATGAGTGAGCCAGAAGTTCAACTTGGAGCATCAGCTGCCCCAGACCCCCCACAATGGCTACAGGCTGTGCTGTCACAACAAAATAAGCAACTCCAACATGCCATTTCACCACTGCTCCAAAGATTGGAAGCGACAGAGGCTAGTTTGTTTGCTCTCATGCAGCAACCACATGCCAGCAAGGTAATACGTGGTCCTCAACCACATGAAGACACTACCACACTTGCAGCTGCATCTGATAGAACCCTTATGACGGATGGAGATGCCACAGGGCCTTCGGATGCTGAACGGCTTTTTGCTGCTGAACTCGCAGTCATTGATAGACATGTACGAAGCCCAATTAGTCCGACTTCCTCCACACCTGGCCCTGATGTAAGACCCAGAAGCCGTACACAGGGACCCAGCCATTATAATGGTCCTTTTAACATGGGTCCGAACATGCACACATCTTTAACTGCTTCCGCGCCCGGCCATCACTTTACGACCCCTCGTGGTAGAGCCCCAGATGGACCTAAAGCTAAACTTGACACATATGATGGTAAAGATGACTGGGACTCCTTCATCATTCCTTTTGAGCGCAGAGCTGTTATTTATAGATGGAGTACAGTAGAGAGAGTGGATAAACTCCATGAATGTCTACGAGGTGCTGCTGTCAGATATCTGTGCTCATTACCCGAACACATACGTGAAGATTACTTTCTTCTGAAAGAACAGCTGGCGTTCCGATTTGGCCAGAAAGAGCCTCCCACCACAGCACGGAGGAGACTTGGAGAACTTCGGCAGTCTAAAGAAACTGTTTCAGAGTTTGCAGAGGAGGTTCACAGGCTGGTCATCTTAGCTTATCCTGGAGTTGACACGGAGCTCAGGGAGCAAATTGCTGCTGATGCTTTTCTCAAAGGGCTGCGCAACCAGAAGGTGGCATACGAGGTTATGAACCGTGACCCAGTGTCACTGGATGAGGCACAACGGCTAGTATCATCTTATGAGCACAACTTCAAAGCCACACTCGGACGAGACTTTGATCAGAGGGGGAGGACACGTCGAGTATCCTGGGCTGATCAAAACATGGACTCTGATGAGGAGCCACAGGCATTGCAATCACGTAGAGTGCAGTCACAGGGCTATGTTACACAGCACCAGTTGCAAACGCTTATTGACAAAGTTGATAAGCTCCAACTAGCCATAGAGCATCAGCCTCCTCCCTCTTCTGTTGCTCTTCCTTCTACCGTAAGACCCACCCAACAAATAAATTCCAGTGCACCAGTCCAGTCAGAAAGGGGACGTGCAGCCCAGACCTCTTTCAAGTCAAACAGATACAGACAGCAAAATACCAGCCCCACCAGAGCTTCTAGCGGGCCATGTTTCCAGTGTGGGGAGGACGGACATTACAAACGAAACTGCTCACGGTCCCCCAGTCCATCTACAAGTCCCCCTGCAAACATTGTGGCCAAAATGCAGCCCACAAGTCAAAATCGCTCCGAACATGCAGAACAGAGTCCGTCTATTGTACATGTGAGCAGAGCTGAGAGTCGAGGGCCCAGTTTAATGATTTTGCTGACTGTTGATGGCATACCAGTTAATGCAGTTATAGACACAGGTGCTGAGGCTACAATCATGTCAGAAGAGACGTACAGCAAATTACCTGCTAAATCACCTTCTGGACTAAAAAACGTGTGTCTCCGAAATGCAGAAACAGGGAAGGAGATGTCAGCAACAGGCGGAGTGAAAGTGGAATTCAGAATTGGCACAAAAGTGTTGGAGTGGACAGTTTGCATTGCACCAATTCGTGATGCCCTGCTCCTGGGCTTAGATTTCTTAAAAGCCGCTGATTTCACTATACATGCCTCTGGTAAGGTTTTCATGGGCTCTGAACTCATCCCAGCCTATATATCTGAAGGGAAAGGGCCAGACTATGCCATTTCGAGAGTGATGTTAGAGAGTGATGTCACTGTGCCGCCAGAGTGTGAATGTCTAGTTTGGGGTGTGGTAGACGACCCGAAACCAGAGATCCCTGCTGTTCTAGAGCCTGTTAGCCTGGCTGATGGAGTGTCTTCAGGCAGCATCATGATTAACATGGAACAGAGGATCCCTGTCAGGCTGTGCAATGTTACAGCTTCCAGCAGACCCTTACTACGCGGAGTCTGTTTGGGTGTGCTCATCGAAGCATATCCTGATGCTCAAGAGGAAGGAGAGAGAGCCGACTCAGTTCCAGTTGACGGTCAGTTGTATGCAATAGGCGGGGACTCAATGCCACAAGATCCTGACAATGAGCTTCCAGATGAGCACAACATAAGAAAGGTGTCGTCACCAAATGCTCTTGACCTCCCAGAACACCTCAGACAGTTGTTCACTTCTGCAAGCGAAACATTCACTGAACAGCAACAGGAGATGTTAGTGGCTCTGTTGAGTGAACACCAAGCAGTTTTTGCAGAAACTGATGATGATCTTGGGAAGTTCTCCGCTCTGCAGCACAGCATAGACACAGGAATGTCTAAGCCTGTTCGACAGCCAGTACGACGTACCCCTTTAGGGTTCAGGAATGAGGAGGAAACACATCTTAAGAAAATGCTCGATTCAGGTATTGTTGTCCCCTCTAGCTCAGAATGGGCATCCCCTATTGTTCTCGTAAGGAAAAAGGATGGGGGTGTCCGCTGGTGCATAGATTATCGCCAGCTTAATGATCTTACCATTAAGGACGCATATCCCCTACCAAAAATAGAGGAATGCCTGGATGTGCTGGGTGGTGCAAAGACATTCTCGACACTTGACCTACAGTCAGGATATTGGCAGATTGAAATGAATCAAAAAGACAGATCCAAGACTGCTTTTGTGACGAGGTATGGACTGTATGAGTACACCAGAATGCCATTTGGATTGTGTAACGCACCCAGCACATTCCAGAGGGCCATGGAGCTGGTTCTACGAGGGTTGCAGTGGGACACCTTGATGATATACCTGGATGACATAATAATTTTCGGTGAAGATGTGGAACAGTGTATTGAGCGCCTTGCAGAGGTTTTTCAGAGGCTGCAGGAATATGGACTGAAGCTGAAGCCCTCAAAATGCCAGCTGCTAAGAGATGAAGTCCTGTTTCTTGGTCACGTTGTGAGCGGCGAAGGAATTAAGACCAATCCAGCCCTCATTAACGACGTTAAGGACTGGAAGACCCCAACCAGTGTCCAGGAACTTCAGTCTTTCCTGGGTCTCTGCAACTATTACAGGAGGTTTGTTGCCAAGTTTGCTGAAATCACTACACCCTTGACAATGCTACTCAAGAAAGGGGCTCCCTTTTCCTGGGAGCAAGAGCAGCAAAAGGCCTTCGAACACCTTAAAAGGAGTCTCACAACTGCACCCATCTTGGTGTTCCCAATTATATCAGGACAGTTTGTCCTGGACACTGATGCATCCAATCAGAGCATTGGAGCAGTGCTTTCACAGTTACAGTGGGGGGAAGAGAAAGTTATCTCATTTGCCAGCTGTCTCCTCACACCAGCTCACCAGAGGTACTGTGTCACACGTAAGGAACTCCTAGCAGTTGTCAGGTTCACAAGACAATTCCGCCACTATTTGCTGGGGTCTAACTTCATACTCAGGACGGATCACAGCAGTCTAACATGGCTATACAGGTTTAAACGACCAGAAGGCCAACTGGCTAGGTGGCTTGAAGAACTTAGCCAGTACAATTTTGTCATCGAGCATAGGCCAGGTACACACCATTCCAATGCTGACGCTCTGTCTCGAAAGACTCTGAATGAGGAAACTTGTGACTGTTACCAAGCAGGAAGAGAGCTAGATAGCTTGCCGTGCAAGGGCTGTCCCTTCTGCCGGAAACTCCATCATCAGTGGGCAAGATTCGAGGAAGATGTTGATGATGTTATTCGCTTGGCGGTAAGGCGCACACACTCTCTTAACTGTCAGAATGAGGGTAGTTGCACTAACACTCCCAGTCATGTTAATGAAGTAGATGATGACAACCCATGTCCTTCCTCAAACTGGCTGCAGCCCCTGGGCCTCGGACGTCTCAAAGAAGAACAGTTAGCTGACCCAGACCTTTCAGTTCTCCATAAATGGATGTCTGATGGTTCTTTGCCTGTTAAGGAAGAGGTCATGATGCAGAGCCCTGCGGTTCGCAAGTATTGGCTGTGTTGGTCTCAAGTGGAGATGCGAGATGGGATCCTCTATTACCGTTGGGATGATGTTACTGGAGGTATGTCGACTCTGCGCTTACTTGTTCCTGTTTCCCTAAAGAATGAGGTTCTCCAAGCTTATCACAATCCAGCGCAAGCGGGTCATGCAGGGGAGGAAAAGACGCTCATGCGCCTCCGCAGGCATTACCACTGGTACAATATGGGGAATGATGTACGTCTGTTCGTCAAGAAATGCCCACAGTGTTGTTCCTGTAAGACAACCAGTCCAAGGGGCAGGGCCAAGCTCCAGAACTACCAGGGTGGAGCGCCTATGGACCGACTCCACCTTGATGTCCTAGGACCATTCCCGGAATCCAAGTCAGGCAACAGGTACATCCTCGTTTTAATTGACCAGTTTACCCGCTGGGTAGAGGCCTTCCCTATCCCCGAACAAGGAGCGGAGACAACAGCAAAGAGGTTGGTGTTTGATTTCATCTCACGCTTTGGGGCTCCCCTTGAGATTCACACTGACCAAGGACGGAACTTTGAGAGTTCGCTGTTCACAGAAGTTTGTCGCCTGCTGCAAGTAACCAAGACCCGGACCACACCATATCATCCAGCTTTGAACGGGCAAGTGGAAAGATTCAATAGAACCCTCTTGCAGATGATACGGTGTTACGTGGACCAAAGTCAGCGGAATTGGGACGAACATCTTCCCTTACTCACTGCAGCATACAGGAGCACTGTGCATTCAGCGACAGGCTTCACACCAAATCAGCTGATGCTGGGGCGAGAAGTTTTCCAGCCACATGACATCTGGCTAAGGACAGCTGAGGTTACCAGGGAAGCTAAGGTTCCATCTGAGTTTGTCCAGGAACTGCAAGCTAACCTGCAGCAGGCTCATCAAATGGCGCGCAAGAACTTACACTCCGCTCAGACTCGCCAGAAGAAGGTCTATGACTTGCGAGCCAGAGAGAAGTCCTACCAAATAGGTGATCTTGTTTTAGTGAGGGTCAGTAGCAGGAGAAAGGGCTACAGTCCAAAACTACAAGCCCCGTGGCAAGGGCCATTCGTTGTCACAGCATGCCTTGGACCGGTGCTCTATCGAGTCAGGGACAGACGGAGTGAGAAAGTGCTACATCATGATCGCTTACAACCCTATCTAAGTGACCACATACCTGCCTGGATGCAGCGTCTGCGACACAAATACACCTGCACCGAGGAAGGCTCGCTGGTTCCAATAACTGCTCAGGTACCTGCAGCCACAGAAGCAGAAGCGCAAAACCCTTCACTCTCTGACAACCCTGTGTCAGAAGAGCCTTCAACCCTTCCATTAATGGACTCCAACTGTGATCCTAATTCCTGTGGAAAAGAGGGAACGAAGACAAAAAGAGGGCGACTTGTTCGAGCCCCAAGTCATTATATGGACTGAAAAAAAAAAAAAAAGAACACAAAACGTTAACTGTTCACCCTCAGTGGTGCAGAAGGGACTCTGCAGAGCTAAAAAAAGGGGGGTGGTGTTATAGTGTTGTTAAGTACATGCATTGTTTGTTACAGTTATTTTACCTGGATGTATATGTGTTCTGTATTATCCAATCTGATGTGGCTACGTCATTACGTGGGGATTAGTTCATTGTTTTGTTTTACGTGTAACGTCAGTATGCTCGCAGGCTTCGGTGCTGATGGTTGTAAACAAACCCATCAGCGCTGGGCAAGAGCATAAAACCCCACAATATTGTAACGTGTTACTTAATAAGTTAAGTAAAGTTCCTGAAACGGATCCTCTTTGTTGTGTGCTTCTCTTTACGCCTCCACGGACACTAATATACTGAACACGGGAAAGCACAACAATATCAAGAAATTTTGTGAGACACTATTACTGTAGTTCTATTACTCTAATCTTGATTTGTGTACTCTGTTTATTAAATGTTGGTTGACATAATTTTTCTTTTCTTTATAGAATTACTTAAGGCAGTGCCGCAAGCTCGACCAATGAAGAGGAGCTGCAAGTTCTGCCATTTCACAACAACCAATCAACGCATTTTCATAAGGCACTACAAGGTGAAGCACTGCCATCACGCAAGTAATTGTCCACTTCCCTGCATCTATAAAGACTGTGTGTGTTCATTTAGAACTGAGTTTGCTCTAAAAAAAACATTTGGCCAGGAACCATAAACAATCTGTCCGACTCTGTGCTGCGGCATTCACGTTGAACTGTATAATTTGTCCAGCATAATTTTTGTTGCAAATATTGAAGTTAATTTGTTAATGCAGAAGTATTCAAAGGATTAGTTCACCCAAAAATTAATATTGCCCCATGATTTTCCCCCATTTACTCACCCTCAAGTCATCCTAGGTGTATATGACAATCTTCTTTCAGACGAACACAATCAGAGTTGTATTAAAAAACACCCTGATGCTTCCGGACTTTATAATGGCAGTTAATTACAACCATCAGTTATAAGCTTAAAAAAGTAAATACATCCATCAACTGCTCCACACGGCTCTGGTGGGTTAATAAAGGCCTTCAGAAGCAAAGCGATGAGTTTTGTATAAGAAAAATATCCATATTTAATAACTAGCTTCCGGCCAAACAAACATATGGATTTGACTTAAGTCTAAAGCGCAACTTATGCGAGTAATGTGACATACTGCTGATATTTAGTCTACGCCATAACGCACTACGCTTCTTCCGACGTCACAAATTGCATAAGTTTTATGTGCAAGTAGAATTAATTATGGATATTTTTCTTACACAAACGCATCGCTTTGCTTTAGAAGGCCTTTATTAACCCCCGAGCCGTGTGGAGCACTTTTATGAGCTTATAACTGTTGGTTGCAGTTCACTGCCATTACAAAGCTTGTAAGCATCAGAGTGTTTATTAATATAACTCTGATTGTGTTCGTCTGAAAGAAAAATGTCATATACCCCTAGGATGACTTATTTATTTATTTATTTATAGTTTATTTAATAGGGACAGATACAGTAAACATAGATTATCTTCATGACTTGAGTAAATCATGAGGTAATCTTCATTTTAAAGTGATCTAATCATTTAAAATATTGTAGCTTGATTGTAACTTTTTATACCCTTGCTTCATTTAGTGTACAGTACTATGAATATGCAAAATTCCTCCATTTATTCACAGTGTATAGTATTTGACTTAATTCTATCAGTTTAAAGGAATAGTTCATCCAAAAATTTATGTTCTGCCAATAATTACTCACTCTCATGTCGTTCCAAACCTGCAAGACCTTTTTCGGAACACAAATTAAGATATTTGGATTGAAATCCACAACCTTTCAGACCCTTCATAGACAGCAATGTAATTAGCAAGTTTCAAGGCCCAGAAAGGTATTATGGACATCTATAAAATAGTCTGTGTGGCATCAGTGGTTCAACCTTAACTTAGGCTGCGTTCACACTGCAGGCTGAAACGACCCAATTCCGATTTTTTTGCCCTTATGCGACCTGTGTCTGATCTTTTCATGACAGTCTGAACGACACAGATCCGATCTTTTCAAATGCGACCCAGGCCACTTGGATATGTGGTCCAAATATGATACATATCCGATCTTTTGAAATGCGTCTTCAGGCTGAACTGCCAGGTCACATGTATCCGACCCGCACGTCGTTGATACGCGACAAACGTCATCATTGTACGTTGAAGTAGGCGGGAATGAGAAGATAAACAACTAGGGCGGACGATGCTGAGACCAGTCAGTGGAAGGGAAGCGATATTTCGGAGTTAATTAATATTTGGGGGGACAGCTCTATTCAGGCCAAACTCGAGGGCTCTTATCGGAACCGGGCGGTTTTTGAAAACATTTCCAGCGAAATGGCGAAACAAGTGACGTCGTTGACCGTTGAGTACTCTTCTGCGCATGCGGGTCACTTCTGGGTCATTTCACGTTCACACAGGAGATCACAAAAGGTCGCATTTAATTGGAAATGTGAACGGCCTTGCAAAAAAATCTAATTTTTTCAAAAAATCGGAATTGAGCATTAAGCCCTGCAGTGTGAACGCAGCCTTAATGAAGCTACAAGAATACTGTATGTGTGAAAATAAAACAAAAATATTGACTTTATTCAACCATTTCTTCTTTTCCGTGTCAGACGACGTGCGCTCACAAGAGTACCACAAAATGAAGTAGAACCCAGATGTGCTGCACCTTGTTTACAAGCAGAGGAATGTACACACATGCGTTGTGGCACTCTTGTATCTGTGTGTCTAAGACTGATATGGAAGAGCAAACATTTTTTAACAGAGTCATTATTTTTGTTTTCTTTGCGCACAAAAATTATTCTTGTGGCTTCACAACATTACACTTGAACTACTGGTGTCACATGGACTCAATTAACGATGTCCTTAGTACCTTTATGGGCCTTGAATGTAGTAGTTCGTAGTTGGGTCAGAAAGCTCTCTGCTTTCATCAAAAATATCTTAATTTGTGTCCTGAAGAAGAACGAAGGAAAAACACTAAAACTAAATAAACACTGAAACTGGCTTCAATGAAACAGGCCTCAGATCAATAAATCAACTTCTAACAACAGTTATAAGTAAACATTTTTTTCTTTAGGGGGAGGCATCAAATCAACGAAAGAGGGTTGCAGTACTGCAGGGGCTGCCATGGTTCATGCGTGAAAATCCATCACAATTCATAAAGATCTGTGAGGTATGTGGAAAGTAAGGAGGCACGCTGGAGGCAGTTGAGTAGTTGAAGTTAATGTATTATTTCTAAGTATGTGGATGGAGAATGTGTGAAAAATATACAAAAATATATGATTTGTTGACTTATGGTAATTAAGATTTGGTGTACTAATGTTGTGTTTAAGTCTTTGAATGTGAAAGCACATTTTGAAGTTTGTCATTTTTTAATACAGCACACAGATTCTGAGGAACATGATCAGGGGCATGACTCTTGGAATCATCACAGTGGTGGAAGATGTGACGGATCCCATTCCCTGCAACCCCAGTGATGTGTCCCTTGTCATCGAGGAAGCAGTTGTTCTGCGAGGACTTGGTGACGTACCAAATGCGTATATGAATATGATGGGATTGCTTTATGCTCTCAACATAAACTACCCAAAAAACCTCAGATACACTTTTGAGGTGATTCAGAGGCTGTTGATGGACATTGGAGCCGATACCTGCAGTGCAAGAGTGCACTCCCTTAAAAATACACTGTTGAATTGAAGATGTTGTGGAGGTAAGGTGTTATGTTTTTCTACCAAGAGCCTGTGTTTGCATTTTACAGTTCTCTGCATCAATGGCCTGACATCCATTTTCATTGTTTTTTCAAGATGTTATGCGTTTTAAAGTTATTTTACAGTTAAAGGGGTATTATTAATGTGAAAAGTGTTTTGTTAATCCTTGAATTATAAAGGAAGATATTTTTAATGAAATCTGTGAGCTTTCTGTCCCTTCTTTGACAGTCTATGGAACTAGCACATTCAAGGTCTGCAAAGATAGTAAAAAAATATCTTTAAGTAATCCAAGTGACTCCAGTGGTTTATATATTTACATGCAACAGTGTCTGCATTCGCGTACACACAAGAAGCATGTGCTGTTATGCTCTTGTTAACATGCAATGAAACACTCACAATGCTTAATAAAACTGAGGTTAAACCACTGAAATCACTTAGATTACTTTAAGTGTGTCTTTTCAGTACCTTGAATGTGCTAGTTGCGTAGGCTGTTAAAGAAGGGACAGAAAGCTCACAGATTTCATTAAACATATTTAAATTTTTCTTCCAACAAAAGAAAACCTTAAAGGGTTAGTTCACCCAAAAATGAAAATTCTGTCATTAATTACTCACCCTCATGTCGTTCGAGACCCGTAAGACCTCGGAACACAAATGAAGATATTTTAGTGTAAAGCTGATGGCTGAGAAAGGCTTCAGATAGGCCTCCATTGGCATTCAGTACATTTACACTCACAAGACCCATAAAAGACACTTAAAACATCGTTACAAAGTCCATCTCATCACAGTGACTCTACAATAATCTTACGATGCGACGACAATAGTTTTTGTGCGCAAAAAAAATCAAAATAACACCTTTATCCAACTTGTTCTCGACTTCCGTGTGTGCCTCCACGACGCATGCGTGAGAATATGACGTAGATCTGGCGTTCGGACACATGACCCAGAAGCGATTTGTTTACAAGCAGAGGAAGACGCGCGTAAACTAAGCTGTTGGATTCTACATTGATCGTGCTTTAGGTCTCGGCATAGTTCTCAAAATGGGGCTTAAGTGTGCATTTCATGGATTCCCGAACGCTGGCGCTACGTCATATTCTCGCGCATGCGTCGTGGAGGCACACACGGAAGGCAATAACAAGCTGGATAAAGGTGTTATTTAGATTTTTTTTTTGCGCACAAAAACTATTGTCGTCGCATCGTAAGATTATTGTAGAGTCACTGTGGTGAGATGGACTTTGTAACGACATTTTAAGTGCCTTTTATCGGTCTTGGGAGTATAAGTGTACTGAATGCCAATGGAGGCCTATCTGAAGCCTTTCTCAGCCATCAGCTTTCAACAAAAATATCTCCATTTGTGTTCCGAATATGAACGGAGGTCTTACGGGTGTCGAACGACATAAGGGTGAGTAATTAATGACAGAATTTTCATTTTCATTTTTTTTCATCCAAAAACTGGCTTAAAGGGTTAGTTCGCCCAAAAATTCAAATTCTGTCATTAATGACTCACCCTAATGTCGTTCCAAACCCGTAAGACCTCCGTTCACCTCCGGAACACAGTTTAAGATATTTTCGATTTAGTCCGAGAGCTTTCTGTCCTTCCATTGAAAGTGTATGCACACTCTACAGTCCGTGTCCAGAAAGGTAAGAAGAAAGGTATGAAAAACATCATCAAAGTAGTCCATGTGACATCAGTGGGTTAGTTAGACTCTTTTGAAGCATCGGCAATACATTTTAGTCCAAAAATAACAAAAACTACGACTTTATTCAGCATTGTCTTCTCTTCCGCATTTGTTTGAATCCGCGTTCACGAGTCCACAGCGTCTTACGTCAGCAGCGGGATTCAATATGTCAAAATGTATTGCCGATGCTTCAAAAGAGTCTAACTAACCCACTGATGTCACATGGACTACTTTGATGATGTTTTTCATACCTTTCTTCTTACCTTTCTGGACACGGTCTGTAGAGTGTGCATACACTTTCAATGGAAGGACAGAAAGCTCTCGAAAATATCTTAAACTGTGTTCTGGAGATGAACGGAGGTCTTATGGGTTTGGAACGACATTAGGGTGAGTCAAACCCATACAGAATTTTCAATTTTGGGCGAACTAACCCTTTAAGCCAGTTTTTGGATGACATAAGGGTGAATAATGGTATTTGAATTTTTGTGTGAACTGACACTTAATGTTTTTTTTCACATGAATAACCTACGCATTCCATGCATTCAAATAAATGTTTTAACCTTTAAAACGCAATTGCAATATTATTGAATTTCATTTGACAGATTCATTATTTGTTTTATTTGAGAAAAAAAATGTCTGTAATTTATTTCTCTCATTTCTATATTCTAGTTTTTAGTTTGTATTTACAAATATTCAGAAAATTCATTTTTCTGTTTCATTCTGTTTTTTTTTATTTTATTCTAATCCTTTGAATATGTTAATGTTGTCCATGTATTGATTTGTAAGGGACAATAAAATATAAAATATGTTTATATGGAAAATGTGTTTGTTTATTTGGTTGAATGAGCTATTACAAGTTGAGAAAATATACCAAATTAAGTTCAATGAACAAAAAGTTTAGTACAGATAACTTGAAAATGTAAGTTTTCATATTTCAACTAAACTTTGCAAGTACAAGTTACTTGAAATAAGTTGTTGGGTCAACTATTTTACCTATATCAACTAAACTTTTTAAGTTGAAAATACTTTGTAGATTAAGTTAATAAAACTTAACTGAGTCAAAGCAAAAAGATAACTAAAAAATGTAAGTTGAGTGAACAAATTTTTTTATACAGTGCATAATGCCATAGATTTGCACAAGAATAAAGTATTGCAAAAGAAAGTAAAGTTTTGCGAATTCACCACAGATGTAGGCACCATGGCTGAGAGGCATATGGATGGATTATTTCCTTGTACTCACTTTTACTAGCATTAAAACGGGCATGGTTTTGTTTTAACTGAATGTATATTAAAAGCATTTATTTTAGTTAGAGATCATGTTAAAGTGGTGTTTATTAATAGCCATAGACTGCTCGCTAACGTGAACTGTCTGAAAAAAAGGTCAGCATCTGCTGTTTATTTCTCAGTGTTTTATAACATTAAAATCTTCATGGTTAAATTTTGTTACTTAAATGTGTATTAAAAGCGTTAAAGCTTAAGTTAAAGAAGTTAGAGATCAGTTAAAGTTTTTTTTGCTCAATACTTTATTTTTGTTTTGCAAATTGTTTGGCATTATATTGATTCCATGGGTCCGTTCTTCGTACCTCGCTTAATACATCTGAGATGATTTGACAGATCCCAGATCTTATAATCGTGATAACTGATCTCTGGCTAATTTGGTTCTTCAAACAAACTGGATTGGATTAAAATATCTGGATTAAGTTATCTAAGATTACTGCGCGTTCCTGTGCTCCCTGAAGAGGGCAGATGCATCAATCCTTGAAACTACGATCAGCAATGCAGCGAGACAACGCTGACAGCAAGTAATCAAGACAGCACCGTATTGACATCATATAATTAAAAAACTCGTCCATCGGATTGCCACAGAAGTGTGATTGGTCACTCCAGATAACACGTCTCCACTGCTCTAGTGTCCAGTGGTGGCGTGCTTTACACCACTGCATCCCACGCTTTGCATTGCACTTGGTGATGTAAGGCTTGGATGAGCTGCTCGGCCATGGAAACCCATTTCATGAAGCTCTCTACACACTTTTCTTGAGCTAATCTGAAGGCCACACGAAGTGGAGGTCTGTAGCTATATAGTTGGCGACTTCTGCGCACTATGACCCCCTGCGTTGACCCCGCTCTGTGATTTTACGTGGCCTACCACTTCATGGCTGAGTTGTTGTTGTTCCCAATTGCTTCCACTTTGTTATAATACCACTAACAGTTGACCGTGGAATATTTAGTGCTGAGGAAATTTCACGAATGGACTTTTTGCACAGGTGGCAACCTATCGCAGTACCACACTTGAATTCACAGGTCCTGAGAGCGACTCATTCTTTCACAAATGTTTGTAGAAGCGTCTGCATGCCTGTGCTTTATTTATTCACCTGAGGCCATGGAAGAGATTGAAACACCTGAATTCAATGATTTGCAGGGGTGTCAATACGTTTGGCAATATAGTATCATTTTGGTGATCAAAGATGAGTTTTAAGGGAGAAAATGATTGACAGGGGGACTTTAAGGCATTCTCAGAGATTTCAGTCTGTTGTCAATTCAGTTTTTTTTTTGCAGACAGACAGACAGATTCAGTGCTCATAGTATCTCACCTGATAATCACGGTCCGGCATCCTGTTTCCTGTTTGAACAATAACAACAAACTCTTACTCTGGTCAGTTAGAACAAAAATACATGAACATTTTAAAAGATTGTTTTTGCACAATAAATCTCATATTTACATATTGTACAACCAGAGGCCTATTGCACAAAACTTGGATAAGGGATTAAGCCGGGATATCTTGGCGATCCTGGCTCAATTTATCCGTGATCCGGTTGCACTAAAGCTGGATAGGGTGGCAGTTGGATGTTATGGTATAAATTACCATGGAGATTTATTCTGTGGAGCTAGCCTGCTCCAGACCAGGCTAAATTCCAGGATCTATTTAATCTCATCCCTTATGTCAGTCAGCAGTCACCACAAACGGAAACCAATAGTTATTCTATTGCCCACTATACATTGTTATCACATATAACTAGACCCACTGTCATTATTTAAACGTTTGTGGTCATAATTTCAATCATTTTGGATAAATTATGATTTTTAGATGATGTTGCTATCATTAGATAATTTACGGTTTCCCATAGACTATAAGGCTATATATAAAAATGATAGAATATTAGGGCCACAGAGGAAAAAAAAGAAAAGTCACAGACTTCGAAAAATTAAGTCATAATATTGTAACCCGTTGTTTTAGAGGAAGACGGTTGTTAAAATGACAGCTGTGGGGCATTTCGTGGAATTGTTCTTCAGTATGGTTTCACAAACAAGGACATACTTAATCTTTTGGCACATCAGCGTCACATTGTCATAAGTATCAGGACTGTAAAAAGAATATGCATCTTTTCCGCAGAAAGAACCAGCCTCATAAATGTATGAATTTTCCTTCTTCCTCAGTGTGGCCCTAATACTTGGTCGTATAAAATACACATTCCATATAAATATAAAAACACAAAGGGTAACATTAGGTTCCTTTATTGAATAAGGATAAAACAAAGCAGGTAAACCATCAGCTCCTTTCGAAACTGAAGTCACACAGTGACTCAACAATACAACAAAAGGATTATACAACAAAAGGATAAATACACATTCAAAGATAGAGATTATATATATATATATATATATATATATATATATATATATATATATATATATATATATATATATATATATATATATATATATATATATATATATATATATATATATATATATATATATAAAAACACACCCCGCTTGTCTGCACACTGAAATAAATGCAGGACAAATCCATACACATCAACTGAACAGACAAATGAATGGATGCAGTAGCCTCCTTGCAAGCTTGTATTACACACAGTATACAGCACAAACATCATAAGAGGCCAAAAAAAACAAAAAACAAAAAAATTGGTGGACAGCATAAGAAGCAGAGTACAACGGCTAAGATTAAACTGTACTAGCCTACTGAGCGTAGTAATTATGTAAGCCTTTGATAATAATTTATCAAAGCCTTATACAGTGTGATGGGGCTACTTTACACAATTTCACTCATATCTGTTGTCCATTTCAATTAAAAGTTAAACTGTTTCATAATCAGTGTACAACTGCATTTTTGGAGATGTGAATTAACTATTTGGATTGTAATTGTGATGTTTCAGCGGAGCGGTGAGTGTGTAATTGTGCACTACTTACGCATTCAGGAGGTCTGCAATACTTTGCCATGCTTTTTCTCTTTGCTTTATCACTGTGGCGGTGTTGCCTTTCTTCTTAATTATGTATTTTACCTCCTCGTATGCCTCCAGCCTCCAACGGGGAAAAGTACGCCGCTCTAGTTGCCATGGTAAATCAGTGAATCTGTGATCGGTGGCGGGTCTATGTATGGATAGAAAATTGTTATATTAGGGGCCAGGACAGGACAGGACTTGAAAACAGGAGATGTCCTGGGAAAACAGGACGTTTGGTCACCCTATTAAAACAGCATTACCACAATAGGGACTTTCACAGAGGGACTTTTTCATAAGCCACGTTTCCACACAAGGAACTTTCCCCAGCAACTAGGGACTTTGTGGTGGTACTTGGTGTGTGTTTCATCCGCAGGGACCAAGGTCTAAATTAAGTTCCAGGTAAAAAATTCTCCCTCAGAAAGTCACTGTTCTCGAGGTAGTACTTTTTCAAAGTTCAGGAACTTTTGGGGGTGGGACTTGGCCACCGAACATGCTGATTGGTTGAGTTCAAGCAGTATTTTTATTGGTTGACTCAGCATTTTTCAGCATTTTATTTCAATCACCATTTTAAAAGTCTGTTGTGCTGCATGCAGTAAGAGTTGCTTGCTATTCTAATCAACAATGGGGTTTAAAAAAATACAACCGATGGTAGAGATTCCCTTACGCAACAAAAATATGTCTCAATATATTACGTGACAATATATTTCATGTGTCTCCATATATTGTGAGATTTAAATAGCAATATATAATATGATATATTATATATGTAAGTTATATATTGCAATATATGGGACAATACTGCAATTATTGCCATTTTCATATATTGAATAAATACATATTGTTATACTATTTATTATATTATGTATATTGCAATATATCCCTCATTATATGAAATTATATATTGGAAGAGCCATTGTATATATATATATATATATATATATATATATATATATATATATATATATATATATATATATATATATATATATTTATATATTTATATATATGTAAATATATATGTAAAATTATATGTGATAATATACCTCAATGTACAAGATAATATAATCAGATATGGGAACATGTCTTATATTGATTTATATTACATAATATATATATATATATAATTATCATATTATATATTGTATACATGGTAAATATGAAATAATCTAATGTACAATGTCTGTCATATATTTTAAAATATAGATTGAAGATCAATATATAGATCAATATGGTTCACAGTAACTGAATGAGGTTTATTTCAAAAGCAGCAGCTGAATGTTAGATCTGGTGACAGAAAAAAAGGCAGAAGATCCAATAGTGAGTTCAACAACAGGTATTTATTATACTCAGGTTCACAGTAGAGTTAGGACAGATCGCTGGACAAAGCACAGACAAATGAAGCAGGACTGAAGCAGGTAAAGGCAGGCTGAAGAGAACACACTCAGAACAGCGACGCAATGGGCAAACCGAACCAGCGGGATCCAGAAATCCAAATCGAAGAGCCACGACCAGGAACACGCGAAACAGACAGGAACCTCCAGACACACTGCAACAATCTGACATCAAGGCTGAGTGAGACACGTATAATAGCCCAGGTGATGAGTGCAGCAGGTAGAAGTGATCAAAGTGTTCAGCAATCAGAAACCACGCCTCCAACACAACCACACACACAGATAAGGTGAGACGATGTATTCATGAACCGTGACTGTAGCCACGTTTACAAGCACGCTTTTTTGTAATTCCGATTAAAATCATTCCGATTGAAAGATTTGGTGGACTGTTTACATGAGACGTTATCTAAACCGATCTGGTGTTTACATGTGCTGACTTTCAGTAGGAATCATTTTGAGACATGCGCACACAGTTTGTCTGCCGCCTCAGATTCGTTACGTATGGTGGATCAATAGTTCTGTGTTGGTAATTTTTATTTTTCTGTGGGCGGACATGCAGTAGTTTAACCTAATTTATGTCCTATACAATGGCTATTTCAATAGCTGTGAATGATGAATGCGGAATCAAAAATGAATTCAATTCATTTATTTTGAAAAACACAAAATTAACAATAAAACGCACTCAAATTATTAATAAAAACATAGGATATACGGTGAAAAATGAATGAAGCATTCAAGACATGCTCAGCATCATTACTAGTAGTACTAAACATATATATTTCAGATGATTAAGGAAAGATACCATAATCACAAAGGTATAAATATTAACAAAAGTAATTAAAGTAGACTGTGGGTAATGTTACTTAACCAATTTGAAGCAGTTGTTCATTTTTTTTTTAACTTAACTAATGAGAAACAGAGAGCAGAATGTTGAATGTTCCCCGTTGAAATGGCAGCTCTCAACGGCCACCAGGACTTGTACAGTTTTTAAAAGCTATTTATTATTTGTCGTAAAGTGTAAGAATCACCTCAGAAAAATAAATTATTCTGTCAGGCGCAGTTGAAGCCTAGGACAAACGCTAGCTGTCAAGATGAGATGCTGTAGCCAGGCTATGTCTGTGTCATTATTCCAACATCATGTTCATAACATGTTACGAAATAAAAAGTTTAATACCTCAGAAAAATGAACTTTCCTCGCTTGTCAACATTAGCCTGGTATGAGCGCGGCGCGCGCTCTTCAGTTGAGGAGGCGTGCGCTGTATATCGCGTCACAGAAAGACGTGCACTCAAAGTAATCGGATCAGAACGTTTACATGGTGGAATTTTTCATTTGATCGGTTCATTTGAAAGGTTTATCCCACCCCTCTCAAACCGATTACAATTTCATTCGGTTTGGCCATTTTTATTCCGATTGAGGTGTTTATATGGAGTATTTTTATTCGGATTGGACTTTTAAACCGATTACAGTGCTAGCAACTAGGTGCGTTTACATGGAGCACTGTAATCGGTTTAAAAGTCCAATCCGAATGAAAATGCTCCATATAAACACCTCAATCGGAATAAAAATGGCCAAACCGAATGAAATTGTAATCGGTTTGAGAGGGGTGGGATAAATCTTTTCATGAACCGATCAAACAAAAAATTCCACCATGTAAACGATCTGATCCGATTACTTTGAGTGCACGTCTTTCTGTGACGTGATATACAGCACGCGCCTCCTCAACTGAAGAGCGCGCGCCGCGCTCACACCAGGTTAATGTGGACAAGAGAGGAAAGTTCATTTTTCTGAGGTATTAAACTTTTTATTTCGTAACATGTTATGAACATGATGTTGGAATAATGACACAGACAGCTACACCATCTTGACAGCGTTTGACCTAGGCTTCAACTGCGCCTGACAGAATAATTTATTTTTCTCAGGTGATTCTTACACTTTACCACAAATAATAAATAGCTTTTATAAAACTGTATAAGTCCTGGTGGCCTTTGAGAGCAGCCATTTCAACGGGGAACATTCAAGCAGCTGGAGAGGACGTGTCGACGTTTCTCTGTTTCTCGTTAGTTAAGTTCAACAACTGCTTCAGATTGGTTAAGTAACATTACCCACAGTCTACTTTAATTACTTTTGTTAATATTTATACCTTTGTGATTATGGTATCTTTCATTTCCCTATCTGAAATATATATGTTTAGTACTACTATGCTGAGCACGTCTTGAATGCTTCATTCATGTTTTACCGTATATCCTATGTTTTTATTTATAATTTGAGTGCATTTTATTGTTAATTTTGTGTTTTTCAAAATAAATGAATTTAATTCATTTTTGATTCCGCATTCATCATTCACATCTGTTGAAATAGCCACTGTATATGTAACGAGACTGTAAATCCCGCCCTGTAGGGGAGAATTAAATTGTTACCCTGGAAGGCTTAAAAGTGAAAGGATCCCGGTCCCCACTCCAGCGCTTTGAGTCTCAGTATGCACGTTATGTGTATATGGTTTACCTTACACTAAATATAACAGGAATGGGTAGTGTGGGCTTCAGGTGAGTATGTCAGCACGGTGGCTCCCTGAAGTGCATGTGATGAAAAGTAAACTGAAATTCACATCCCCACCCACCTAATCCTAATAGTGAAAGTGAGACGCCCCTACCCCAAGGTAAGTAAAAACAAACAAAAAAAACCTGTATTGCTTTTAACAATTATTAATTTATTTTTCCTTTCCTTAGGAAACTGTAATTTTCCTTGAAGGATCTCTTTCAATAGGATGAAACAACAAAAAGTAACAAAAATGAAAATAAACAGTTCTCAGAAACTTCTGGTTTTCTTGGTAAACCTTCAAATGTTTAACACTTTCAAAACCCTCTTGTAACACCTCAGATGTTAATTTTCACAAAAGTAATCTCAATGTTAAAGTGCAAACTGATTTACAAACACAGGGTGTTTCAAAGCTTGACAACTCTTATAGTTCAAACAAATGATTCATTTGAAGCAACTCAGCTCAAATAACTGTTCAATTCATCCAAACGATTCTTATAGATCAATAGATTCAATTTCCAATTGACTCAGTTCTCACACAAAAGCTGTGTCCCAATTCAAGGGCTGCGTCCTTTGAAGGCCGTGTCCTTTGAAGTGCGCGGCCGACGCAGCCTTCAAAGGACGCACCGAGACTCGTTTACAGTGGAAGGTATAGCGGATTGCGTCACCGCGGCGCGACGAAGGCCGTCCCAATTCGTAGGTCCTTCGAAGGCTCCTTCAAAATACGGCCTGCAAATGCGTCCTTCTTTTCCCATGAAATGAAGGATACTCGGATGGATGCTTCGCAGCCTTGCCTACCCCAGAATTCATTGCGCGCCGCGACGTCAGACGTCAGCAAGAGTCAAATCGCCAAGAGCTAAATTCCCAGGAGCCAGGGTCTTCTGGATTAAGGTATGTGTATGTTCCTAGAGAACGTAAATATCCCTGGTTCTCTGGTAGTTCAGAGTCTCCACCAGTGGAGGAATGGATTGAGGAGGTCCGTCGATGTTTACAGGTTAGGCATATGTCGATAGGTGAGCAGGCACATTTCGTGTATGACCTTCTGGATGGGGAGGCAAAGTTAGAAATGAAACTCCATCCAGCTCTAGTTAGATCCGAGCCTGAAAATATTTTCTCTATACTGACTGAGACTTTTGGCTGTAGCCAGTCTTACATTGACGCTCAACAAAAAAATTGAAACGTTGCGTGAATTTTCACACTCATTAATGTCACTTATGGAAGTTGCACAACGTAAAAATATAACTGCAATTGCTAAACCTGACTGTGTTCTCCGTGATCAATTTGCAGAAAATGTTAGAGACAAAATGCTGCATGGAGAATTAAAACAATACATCCGTCTTAATCCTGATTCCTCCTTTTTGGACTTGTGTCGTGAGGCATTTCGCTGGGCCGATGATGGCGAGGGGCCTCGCCCTGTCCGTGCAAGGGCTTTTTCGTGTGGCGCTAGTTCAAGGGTGGTGGGAGCGTTGCAGGCAGAAGCCCAGGTCGTTGTAGCACAACCAAGTAATGAATTGACTGAGCTCAAAGACTGTTTACGTAGGCAGCAGGCCCAATTAGATACTATTCTTAAACATTTGTCCCCTGGCTCAGGGCCATCCAATCTACCAAATAGGCCGATTAATCATCAGAGGCGGTTTCGTTTTGACGTGGATGGCAGACCTATTTGTCTGCATTGTGAGCAGGTAGGCCACATGGCTAAGGATTGTCCGGGTGGCTCACGGCAGACACAGCGTGTAGGGATTGGGTCTAGGCCACCTGCTGGGAATGGGAGGTATGACTCTTCCAGCAGGCAACAGGGAAACTAGCACCCTCTAGTGCATGGAGCCAAGCACTAGAAGGGGGTTTGATGGGCTCGGACTCGTTTACATCTCTTTTGTCCTGTCCTTCGGCATTGGTAGGTGAGTGTCCAGTGGCAGATGTTCAGATGGGCGGTGTAACTGTTACTTGTCTTATAGATACCGGTTATATGGTATCTACCATCACTGAGTCCTTCTTTAATAACCATTTCCGAGTCTTGGGGTGTGACCAGCAACGTTCCTGTGGTTGGCTACAGTTAAAAGCGGCCAACGGCCTAGATATCCCATATCGAGGTTACTTAGAATTGGATGTTGAAGTCTTAGGAAAAGTTCTTCCTTTTATAGGCATCTTGGTGGTCCAAGATTCACCCGAGTCCAGACTTAAGACAAACAAGGACTCTTTCCCAGGATTGATTGGGATGAATGTCCTCCGTTGCTGCCTGCAAGAGTTTTTTTGCCAAGACGGTGCAAGGTTGTTTACTTCTTCCGGGCCTACAGTCCCAGCCGTTTGGGAACATGCCTTATTAGCGTGCCAACGCCTCAAGGACTTTTCTACGTCTGGTGTTCTAGGCAGGGTTTTGACTGCCCCTGGGTCCTCCACCTGTTTTCCAGCCGGAACTTTAAAGTTTGTGTCAGCAACCTGTAGGCAGGGTCTTGGCCCATTGATTTCTTCTGTATTGTCAGAACCAGCAGGGGCAGGGTGGCAGTTGCCACCAGATTTAATTGTCCCAATCGCATTGCTCCCCATTGGAAATGGTACAGTACAAGTGCCAGTTGTTAATGTGGGCCAGGTAGATCGGTGGATAAAGCCACGTACCCTTTTGGGGGAAATGCACTTGATCACTGCACATTCTGCTAGCAAGTCCATCTGCTTTCAGGAAGAAAATGGTACCCAAGGCCCGGTCGCATTCATCCGGTCAATGGAGGCTGCTACAACCCCCTCGTTGGGGTTTGGGGACCTTTCCTGGCCTAATCTAACTGAGTCCGAGCAATGGGAAGCAAAGTCTTTACTTCAGAATGAATAGTGATACTTTTAGCTGTAGTGAGGCACTCTTAGGCTGTACCGACTTGATCGAGCACGAGATTCCTTTGATTGACGACACTCCGGTGCAGCAGCGCTATGGACGACTTCCACCATCCCAGTATGATGTAGTGGAGGCACATATCCAGGAGTTGTTAGATCAGGGAGTGGTAAAACCGAGCTGTAGTCCTTATTTCTCACCCATTGTAGTTGTGGAGAAAAAAGATGGATCTATTCGTCTTTGTACCGACTATAGACAATTAAACGCAAAGACTAGGAAAGATGCCTTTCCATTGCCGAGAATTGAGGAGTCTTTGGATGCCCTCACAGGTGCGTCTCTCTTCTCCACTCTCGACCTTGCGAGTGGTTATAACCAGGTGTCAGTTGCTGAGAAGGATCGGGCTAAAACCGCTTTTTGCACACTATTTGGCCTGTTTGAGTTCCAGAGAATGCCATATGGGTTGTGCTTTTCAGCGGCTGATGGAAAGAATATTTAGGGACCAGCGTTTCCATTCCCTTCTCCTGTACTTAGATGATGTGGTCATTTTTTCATCTACGTTCAAACAACATCTGGAACGTTCAGAGTTGGTATTCAGTCGTCTACGCGAGCACGGTCTCAAGCTCAAACTCAAACTAAAGAAGTGTCATTTTTTTCAGCCTGAAGTAAAGTTCTTGGGCCATGTTGTTTCGGCCTCTGGGGTCTCTACGGACCCTGACAAGATCAGCGCAGTTAGGGATTGTAGCACTCCATCTACAGTTGCAGAGCTGCGATCATTCCTTGGGTTTGCGTCATATTATCGGCGTTTTGTGCAGGGGTTTGCGAGGTATGCGGCCCCTCTACATAAATTGGTGGCAAATCTCCAGCCACACCCTAAAAAGAATAGGATGGGGCGTAATGCCACTTTGCGGGATCATTGGGACTGGGGCTGCGATCAAGCATTCAGTACGTTGAGGGACAAACTGATAAGCGCACCAGTTTTGGGTTACACCGACTTTAGCAAACCATTTGTCCTCGAGGTAGACGCTAGTGGTCTGGGGCTCGGTGCAGTCTTATCTCAAGAGCAGGACGGAGGGCCTCGGCGTCCAGTCGCTTATGCAAGCAGGGGCTTGCGACCAACTGAACGAAACATGGATAACTACTCAGCTATGAAACTTGAACTGTTGGCACTTAAGTTGGCAGTAACAGACAAGTTTCGGGATAACAAACCGCTCTGTTACTTACAGACAGCTAAGTTAGGAGCCATAGAGCAACGTTGGGCTGCGCAACTAGCTCTTTTTGATTTCACCATAGAGTATCGTCCTGGCGCATGTAACAAGAATGCATATGCGCTATCCCACTTGCCGGCACTACCAGTCCTAATCTCTATGGATGAGATGGCCCCGGGGATCTTTGTGCCAGCTGAAATTAAGAGTGTGGTCATGTCCCCTTTGGTTGAAATACAGGCCATAGATGCATGCCCTACAATAACCAGGGCAAATCTCAAACTCTTGCAGGCTGAGGACCCTGTTTTGAAAGCCTTCCTACAGAGGGGCAGTCCTCCTACAGCCCCAGAGAGGTCCAATGAGTCCCCTGCTGTTGTGGAGCTTGCCCGTCAATGGGCAGACCTAGTAGTCCATGAGGGTGTCCTATACAGGAAAACACATGTCCCTGGCAGCACTAAAAAGGTCTTGCAGCTACTGCTGCCTCAGGCGCTTCAGACAGAAGTGCTCACAGCCTTGCATGATGATCATGGCCACCAGGGGGTGGAACTAACAGCTAGTCTTGTCCGCCAGCGATGCTATTGGCCCTTTATGCGGAAGGATGTCGAACGGTGGTGCCGTGAATGTTGGCAGTGTGTGGTGGCCAAGGCAACTCAGCCAATGCTGAGGACCTTTATGGGTAGTCTGTTGGCATCAAGGCCCCTAGAAATAGTAGCCATTGACTTTTCCATATTGGAAAAATCTAGTGATGGGAAAGAGAATCTTTTGGTTGTTACTGATGTGTTCTCTAAATTTGTGCAGGCATATCCTACAGCAGACCAGAAGTCGGCAACGGTAGCTCGAGTCTTGACAGAGCAGTGGTTTTACACTTATGGTGTCCCACTACGTATCCATACCGATCAAGGGCGCAATTTTGAAGGTGAGCTGTTCAACAATTGTGCAGAGTGTATGGAATTCGTAAATCCCGCACTAGCCCATACCATCCAGAAGGCAACGGACAGTGTGAGCGATTTAATCACACATTGCATGACTTGCTTCGTACACTACCCCCTGACAAGAAGAGACGGTGGCCTTACCATCTGTCAAAGGTTTTGTTTGCATATAACACCACAGCCCATCAGTCTACGGGGTTTTCTCCGTAAACTGATGTTTGGGCGTGAGCCCATCCTTCCACTTGATTCTTTGTTGGGCACAATTGATACTCCATCAGACTCTGCTACTGCCGAGTGGGTTCAAGAACATCAGGAAAAAACGAGCAGAGAATCTTTCGGTTCCTTTGCCACTCTTTCCCCCTGGTAGACTGGTGTATCGTCGCAGTCACCCGCATGGACGGCACAAGATTAGTGATCATTGGGAAAATGTGGTATATGAGATTGTGAGGTGCCTTGATGAGGTTGGTACACTTTATAAAATTAGACCAAGGGATCAGTTAGGCCCGAGAAGAATATCAACCGAAAAGAACTGCGCCCCCTCCCAACTGACTCAAACCATCTTGTACCTGGAGGTGAGATGCTTAATGTAAGCATCCCAAACTCCATAGGGGATGATGTTGATGGCAGTATAGATGAAGGTGATGATTTTGGAGTATTGGTGGCAATTGATGCACCTCCTTTAAGAGGATCAACATCTTCCACTGAGTTTGTTGTGTCGCAGTCTTCAGCTCTTGAACAGCAGGGGCAGACCACACCTCAACATTTAATACCTGACTCCTTGGGCGTTGAAGGGGAAGTGTCAATATCTGGCAAAACCCTCATTTCAAGGAGAACTGCTTGATCAAATGCAGGCCACCATCCCAACCCCCACAATCTCCCATGCACAACTGTTAGGAGACCACCGGTGGCCTCGGTAGAAAGCGCTCTAACCATTTCTTCCCATAGTGCCGTTTTTAGGCCTTGGGTTTGACCCTTGCCCTAGTCACCGGGATGGTGACATTCAAGGGGGGGTGAATGTAGCAGGTAGGACGTAGGCAGCGGGAATTTACACCTTGATTGAATCAGGTGGTGGCCGTTTGGCGCTGCACCTTTAAATCCAGCAAGCTGGCGGTCTCTCTCATTAGTGTTTTCGCTACAAATTCTCTTGGTTCCTTGGACTCTCGGTTGGTTGTACGAGTGGATCTTGACCTGGGGCCTCATTTATAAAACTTTGCGTAGGATTTGCGTCAGAAGTGGCGTACGGATGAAACATAGGACGTGCGTACACACAGAAATATTCGGATTTATAAAACCTTGCGCACGCACATCCTACGCAGTTTTCCCTTAATAAATCACAATCAATTCTAAATGTAGCGCAGCTTTTGCGGCTTCATGTCACGACCATAGTTGCCCATAAATAGTCAGTGAAACGCCCACAAGTTAATATTCATAATATGCGAAATCATGGCAAACACAGAGAGGAAATCAAAAAAACGTAACTTCACTCAATGTGAAGTAGAAGTTATCGTTGGCGAGGTGGAAAAGAGGAGAACAATTTTGTTTGGAGGGCACAGTGTGGGCATTACTAATGCCAAAAAGGCACTTGAGTGGCAAAAGGTTGCAGACACCGTAAATGCTGTAGCCTCACAACCTCGGACCATGGCCGAAATAAAAAATAAATGGTCGGACATCAAAGTCGAGGCAAAAAAGCGCCTAGCGCTCCATCGCCAGAGTGTGTCTGACACGGGTGGGGGAGAGGGGACACTGGAGCTGACCCCTCTTGATGAGAGAGTGGCGGCAATTATTGGGGAATCCCTATTAATCCCTATCCCTATTATCTACGTGGAAATGGGAAATAGTTCAGTGCAAATGTAATTTCTTGCAGTTTTCTGAATGGTTGAGACATACGTCATACGTTATTTTATCAAAAATAAAACAAACTAAAGGCATATGCATGAATACCATATGATTCCGTAGCTGATGAATACATTTTTACTATGAAAACAACTTTCCCCAGCGGACAATTAATTTATCTATCTATCTATCTATCTATCTATCTATCTATCTATCTATCTATCTATCTATCTATCTATCTATCTATCTATCTATCTATCTATCTATCTATCTATCTATCTATCTAATTGCATCTATTTCTACTCCGCCAGACGGACACATTGACGAGAATATCAGTTTTGTAGGCTACATTATTTCGTTCTGTTTACCATATTATTTATGAGGATGAATTGCATAACATGGCAATATTATTGCAGAACATATTTCACATATTTTATTTTTGCAAATATGTGTTAATTTGCATTTCTGTTGTAATTTTCGTTTGTTTTACACTGCAGATCGATCAAACGGGTGTTTGTGTAGGCTGTTAATTGTAAGACTTGCTTTGTGAACTGAAGTCTTCGTGTTATTTATGAGAGGCAGTATAGCCATTTCTTTTACACAACGTTCTACAGTTTCACACACTTTCACGTGTTTCTTCCATCTGCCGACGGTGTCGCCATTTCTCATTTCACCCGTTTTTGTGCGTACGCCTCGGTCAGAGCTTGCGTGATGGACCGCACATTTTCCCGTCAAGTTTGCTTTTTATAAATGCCTTCTTTTGTACGTACGCAACGTTTATAAATGAGGCCCCTGGTGTTTGTGCTTTGCTTTGCAATTCAGAACGCTTGCAGCAGTCAGCGGATGGAGTGAACAAGCGCTGATAACAACATATCGGCAAGGATTAGAACCTCGGGTACGGCTGCATCTCGCTGCATGCGAGGACTCCATCGGCCTTGAGAAGTTCATCCAGCACTCCATTCGCTGCGCCACTCGCATGCAAGCGTGCATCCAAGAGCACCAGGACCAGTATCCCTTCAGCATGCCCTTCCGCCGATCCGAACCCTTCAGCACTCCAGAACCAGCCCACGAACCCATGGAATTAGAAAATTCCCGCCTAACCTCTGAAGAACGCCGCCGTCGGCTGACCCTTCGTCTCTGTCTGTATTGTGGTGAACCTGGGCATGTTATTGCTGCATGCCCCACACGACCCCCACGACCCATGGTGAGTGCCATTATTCCTGCTGATCACAAAATGAAACCACTCACCACTGTCGTCATCCTTACTGCCGCTAATGTCTCCCTTTCAGTGGTCGCGCTCCTCGACTGGGGGTCAGCCGGCAACTTCCTCTCTGGTGCCATCTGCCGCCAGTTACGCCTCAAGACCACTCCGTCTCCGACCACCTACAGGATCAGCTCCATAACCGGCAGGCCCCTCAGTCGCAAGCACGTCCGCACCGTGGCTGGACCAGTCACTCTCCAAGTAGGTCTATTACACCGGGAAGAGGCTCACATGCTGGTTCTGGAGGATTCGACTGCTGATGTGGTTCTGGGGCGCCCCTGGTTGGAGCAGCACAACCCTACCATCTCGTGGAAGATGGGCGAAATCCTGAAGTGGGGCGACACTTGCTTCTCTCGATGTTTGACCGAACTTCCTCTTCCATCATCGTCTCCGCCTGATTTGACTCTCTGTGCCACATCCATCGAAAGTCCAGTTGAACAACGCTCTGTTGATGTCCCCAAGTGTTACGCCCCCTTCAGCGATGTCTTCTGCCCGCAACGGGCTTCCAAGCTGCCTCCACACCGGCCATGGGACTGTGCCATCGACCTGCTTCCGGGTGAACCAGTACCAAGGGGTAAGATATACCCACTATCCATCCCGGAGGAGAAGGCCATGGAGGATTACATCAAGGAAGCCCTCGCCCAAGGTTACATCAGGCCGTCTACTTCCCCTGCTGCATCCAGCTTTTTCTTCGTGGCGAAAAAGGACGGAGGCTTGCGGCCATGCATCGATTATCGTTCACTCAACAAGATCACTGTTAAGTTCCGATCTCCCCTTCCTCTCGTCCCAGCAGCCCTAGAACATCTCCGTGGTGCCACTGTGTTCACCAAGCTGGACCTCCGCAGCGCCTACAACCTCATCCGGATACGTGAGGGGGACGAGTGGAAGACTGCCTTTATTACCCCTACTGGACACTATGAATATCTCGTCATGCCGTATGGATTAGTAAACGCCCCCTCCGTATTCCAGGATTTCATCCATGAGGTGCTCCGGGAGTTCCTCCATCGATTCGTCCAAGTCTACATCGACGACATCCTCATATACTCCCGGAGCCAGGCCGAACATCGCCAACACGTTGCGGAGGTCCTCTACCGTCTACATCAGTTCCACCTGTTCCTCAAGGCCGAAAAGTGTTCTTTCCACCAAGCATCAGTTTCCTTCCTGGGGTATCACATAGATCACAGTGGCATCCGGATGGACGAGAGGAAGGTGGAATCCATCACTAACTGGCCAGAACCCACTACCATAAAAGAACTCCAACGATTCCTCGGTTTCTCCAATTTCTACAGACGTTTCATCAAAGGTTACAGTTCTATCACTCATCCACTCACCAGTATGTTACGCAATAAGCCCAAGTCTCTGTCCTGGAGCCCGGCAGCCACCAACGCCTTCAGCCAACTCAAGAAAGCCTTCACCACCGCTCCCTTACTAGTCCATCCAGACCCGTAAATAGGGCTGCACGATTAATCGGAAAAAAATCACGATCTCGATTCAAACATAAATGCGATCTCATTTCTTAATGTTGGCGATTCACTTCCGTGTATTTCCCTCAGATCATGCTGCGTTCACGCGTTATTGGTCACACCAGAGCTTGTCACACTCACACAATAACAGAACACTAACCAATCAATCATACATCTCCACTTCTCTCCTCTCCCTCATTGGCCACGTTCCGCTGTTACTGACGTCACGTGTAACAAGGCGGCAGACCTAAACGGAGTCAGATTTGTGTAGCGGTAACAGGTAAAAATGAACCCAAGTGTGGAAAATCCCGGAGGCAACGGTAAGAGTGAGGATGTACCAACAACAACAACACTGGTACAGAAAAAAGGAGCACATTCCACCGTGTGGTTTTAAACCTGAAGACGATGCGCAAAGTTTTATAATTTGCAAACAGTGCTTTTGCATCGTCGCAGCACCGCAAGGTAACACCACCAATCTATTCAATCACCTCAAACGTCACCACAAAATACAGTATGAGTTAGCCATGAGAGACAAGGGAGCCACACCACAAAATACCAGCCGCCAGACCACGCAAACTTCAATAACTCAGACGTTGTACGGAGGATCGCCATACCCTTCAAGTTCCCAGCGGCACAAAGACATAACAAAAGCCATCACTTATTATTTAGCTAAAGACATGGCTCCAATCAACACCGTTAACAACGAGGGATTTAAGGCAATGATACAGACTTTAGACAAGCGCTACTCTTTGCCCTCTCGCAACTATTTTTCATCCGTTGCACTGCCAGGTCTATACACCCAGTGTCGAAAGACAGTCGAGGAAGAACTGCAAAATATGCAGCACTTCACGGCAACAGCAGACCTATGGTCAAGTCGAACCATGGAGCCGTATTTAAGCTTGACAGTGCATTTCATAACAAATTACTTCAACATGAGAAGCCGCTGTCTACAGACGGCGTTCTTCCCTGCTGATCACACTGGCGAGGAACTGGCACAGGGACTAAAGGATAGTCTCAACTCCTGGAGTTTGGAGGAGGAAAAAATGGTGTGTATCACCACAGACAGTGGAGCAAACATTGTAAAAGCAGCCTCCCTGAACAACTGGACAAGGCTTCAATGTTTTGGCCATAGGCTACATCTGGCTATAGATGAGCTTTGTATTAAATACACAGTAAAATTTTCATATTTTCATTTAAATCAGAAAAATGGGTTCTTAATTTTCTAATAATAATAAAAAAAAAAAACATATGACAGAAAACAGAATAAAATAAGAACACAACACATAAGGTACTATTTAGGACTGCACAATTAATCTGATATAATATCTAAAAGAATAAATGGGCCCATTTTATCCTGAGTCTTAAATGAACATTGAAGATTGTATTGTTTGTTTCAACATTTAAAAAAAAAAAAAAGATTTATTTATAGTTTTAATTTTTTACAAAAACACAAAAAGAAGCAACGAAATAAAACCCTCTCTTCACAAGGCAATATATTAAATAATCATAAAAATAGAAATAAACAGTAATAAGCTAGACTGTCTACATTTGTTGTTTCTACATTTTAATTTAATTGTAACTAATTACTTTTATTTAAAATTGATTCTTTTTTTTTAAGTATAAGCACACAATTAAGTTTATCCTGCTTTATTTTTGTCCCATCATATTGAATTTTAATAGCCATTTTAACATTTAATGCAAGAAAATGTATGGAATGTTAAATTAATTTACTGCAGAGTTGATAAAGCATATTTTTATTTATAGAGAATGCAATGAAAGATTCCCGGATTGACCGTGCTGTGGGTCTTTGTAAAAAGCTTGTGGCCTACTTCAGCCATAGTTGGAAGCGGAGGAGGGAACTTGCTATTGCCCAAAAGGAGCTCAACCTGCCTGAACACCAGCTTAAAACAGAGTGCCCAACAAGATGGGGATCCCGACAAGCTATGGTCCAGAGGATCCTGGAACAGCAAACTGCTATTGGACATGTTCTCTCCGCTGACCGGAAGGCAAGACACCTGACACCAACCTGGCAGGATATCGAAGTCCTTGAAGTGATCAACAAGACACTCACCCCACTGGCAGACTTTACTGATGCTCTGTCAGGAGAGCAGTATGTTACGGTCTCCTCAGTCAAGCCGGTCCTCCACCTTTTTGAGACAATGATGGCAGTGCAGGAAGATGATACAGATCTCGCACGATCAATTAAGTCAAAAATCCTGCATTACCTTAAAGAAAAGTATAGTGATCCACACACTCAGGAGCTGCTCGACATAGCCACAGTATTGGATCCACGATTTAAACTCGACTATGTCAGCGAGGACAACAAAGTCAGTGTCAAGGACAGACTGAAGAATGAGATGACTAGCATTGGTATGGTAAGTATATCTTCATATGATTCACAGTATTTATTGTCTCACAGAGTAAGAAATTTACATTGAGCTACATTGTTAATACATTGAAATAATTGAAATTGGATTTAGCTAACCCACCATAGTTTTTAACTGCTGAGATGTTACTTTTGTTAACAAGTGTAGAATATTAAGATTTTTATTTGATCTTTTCTCTTTTCCAGCGAAGTTCCCCCACAACTGCCCCCAGCGCCCAGCCTTCGCTGCCCCCCGTAGAAAAGAAGAGAAAGACCTTAGGCAGTTTTTTTAAAGCAGCAAAGGGCAATGAGGCAGCAGCACCATCTGATGCTTCTTCTCAAGAGAATGATGTTGACATGGAGCTAGGCTCATATCTGCTCACAAGAAACATTGACAGCGAAGATGACCCCATAGTCTGGTGGAAAGAACACAAGGGACAATATCCAAGACTGTCTGTGCTGGCAAGGAAATACCTCTGTATCACTGCTACAAGTTCCCCATCAGAAAGGGTTTTTAGCACAGGGGGGAACATTGTAACATGCCAGCGTTCCTCCCTGAAACCTCAAAATGTTGATAGGTTAGTGTTCTTGGCCAAGAACCTTTAAGGTTATGTGCCAATTGGAGCAAAAAGCACAGGTTCTATTTAGTTATTTTTATTTATTTTTGTATATTTTAATGTTCTCTTATGTTCAACAACATAAAGCTTTAAAATTATTCTCTTTAAGGGGTCTAAAATAAAGAAAAGAGAGTAGAGACATTTTTTTGTTACTCCTGCACTTTATTATACTGAATGTCCTGTGTTTTTTTTTGTTTGTTTGTTTTTTTGTACTTGAGTGCAATAAATTTTGGTTGAAAAAAATGAGAATCGTGTAAGAGAATCGTGATCTCAATTCCCATGGAGAAAAATCGTGATTCACATTTTAGCAAGAATCGTGCAGCCCTACCCGGAAAGATCCTTCATCGTGGAGGTGGATGCTTCCACAACCGGAGTGGGAGCGGTGTTGTCACAGCAGCAGGGGACGCCCAGTAGACTCCATCCATGCGCCTTCTTCTCCCGCCAGCTCAGCCCTGCGGAAGTCAACTACTCCATCGGTGACAGGGAACTCCTTGCAGTCAAGCTTGCCTTGGAAGAGTGGAGGCTTTGGTTGGAGGGAGCCAAACATGCGTTCCTGGTGCTAACGGATCACAAGAACCTAGAATATCTTCGATCAGCTAAAAGACTAAACCCCAGACAAGCCCGTTGGGCTATGTTCTTCTCCCGTTTCAATTACACCATCTCCTATCGTCCAGGTACCAAGAATATTAAAGCTGATGCTCTCTCCCGTCTTCATGCTCCTGAAGAACAAACCGAAGAACCAGAACCTATCATTCCTAGTTCCCTCATCGTAAATCCTATTACCTGGTCCGAAGAAACTATCCCCTCCTCCAATGCCTCCACGAACCCTCCGCCGGGCTGTCCACCTGGCTTGCTGTACCTACCTCGGACACGACGCACTCCCACCATTCACTCGGCTCACACGTCACTTGGTACTGGTCACCCGGGGGTCAATGAAACCCTCTCGTTGCTGAAAGAACGCTTCTGGTGGCCAGGGATGGCTAAGGATGTCAGAAGGTACGTGCAGGGCTGTAGGGAGTGTGCCATTTCCAAATCTCCGCGTCATCTTCCAGCTGGAAAACTCCTTCCTCTGCCCGTTCCAGAAGGCCCATGGTCACACCTAGGAGTAGATTTCATCACTGACCTGCCGGTCTCAGACGGTAATACCACCATTCTAGTAGTGGTAGATCATTTTTCTAAATTCTGTCGTCTGATCCCACTTCCAGGTCTGCCTACTGCCATGGAAACAGCCGAAACACTCTTCAACCAAGTTTTTAGATACTTCGGAGTACCGGAAGACATTGTATCAGACCAAGGTCCCCAGTTCATATCCAGAGTATGGAGATCGTTCTTCTCACTCCTAGGTGTGGCCGTTAGCCTGACGTCGGGGTATCATCCACAGTCGAACGGGCAGACGGAAAGGAAGGTACAGGAAATTGGCCGCTTCCTACGTACCTTCTGTCATGACCACCAGGACTCTTGGAACCAGTTCCTGGGTTGGGCCGAGTACGCCCAAAACTCACTCAAACAGTCAACCACAGGACTCACCCCATTCCAGTGCGTACTCGGCTTTCAACCCAGGAACTGGGAACTGGGAACTGGTGGGCAGCTGGAATATTTAGTGGATTGGGAAGGATATGGTCCAAAGGAACGCTCCTGGGTCCCAAGGAACGACATTTTAGATCCCAGTTTACTCCAGACCTTTCACGACAGTCATCCTGAGAAACCAGCTCCGCGGGGTAGAGGACGTCCACCACGGCGTCGGAGTTCTCAGCCCTCTGGAGTGGGCCGTGGAGGGGGGGGGGGGGGGGGGGTACTGTCACAGACACGTCAGGTTCCACCCTCCACCAATCACAGCGCACTCCTTCCCCAGAGTACTGATCACCATCACCTGCACCTCATCACGACACTCATCACCAGCACTATAAGACTCACAACCACACAGCACTCCACGTCCGGTCTCGTTCGCATATACGAAAGGCTATGCTTACCTCAAGGACTCCTCTACACTTACTTACCTGTCTCCAGCGTGTCTCCTTCCTTCCGTGTTCCTTGTCTGCTGTGTGGGTGTGTTCCAGTCCGTCCCTCAGTTCTCCAGCGAACTCCAGGCTCCATCGTTCATCCATCTGCAAAACAAAGGATAGTAACTCTCTCTCGTATCACCTCCAAATCTACCAACAACCCGTTAACTCACCTGTGTCACAACACCTGCTCTACTGTGGTCTAATAAACTACCCTTACCTGTTAACATCTGTGTCTGCCTCCTGTGTACTTGTAACAACTGGTTTGCTGAGTGTAAATTACTTTTTTTTTCTGTTTTTCTTATGCATGTGATTTGTGATGTGCCTTATTTGTTCTGTTTGTTTATTGAGTTTTGTTGAATTTTTTTTATTGAGTATTATTCATTCAAACACCCTGATTTTGCACTTTGTTGTCCCCATCCCTGAGTTTGTTGTCCAGAGGCCTAATGTCTTTTTCATGTGTGTCTAATTTGAGCAGAATAAAATTAATTGTTTTTATTTTTATAATACTCCAGTCCCTCTCTCTCCTTTATTTCCCTTTATTGGGATAGCCTGCTTGGAAACATCTAAAATTTAGATTGTTGGTTCTCAACTTGTGACTGGTACTAAAAGGCCCCCCTAGGGTAACATTTACACTGAACATCTGTACAGGTTTTACTAGGATCTGCACTTATTTTAGCGATGAGAATGTCATTAAAATACCATGTCTTCACATCATTCAGTTTTCTTATTACAGCAGGATCTAAGGTGACAGATTCTCCCTCCTTCAGTGACTTTATCCTCATTTCATCTCGTTCAGCAGCAGAAACACCTGAAACACAAACCATAAAATCAGAAATAAATATTATTGCATGAGTAAGAGTAAAAAAGTATGCAGTGACAAGACTACTCAAGTAGTGAGATTACTTCTGATCTGATACAGAATCAAGATGATGATGATGATGATGATGATGATGATGAAGCCAATGAAACATGTAGCCAATTACCATAGGGATGTTTTCTCCCCATTATGTCCACAAAAAAGATGGCATGTCATCTTGCTGTACTTTTTTCAAATAAATTATGCTATCTCTTTGTTAGTAGATACCCTGACAGTATGTAACAATGACATTATTATTTAGATAAAAACAATAATACTATATCACAAATCTAATATTTTAAATTAACGTGACTTTATTACATAATGATATCTTCACAACATGCACATAGTAATTTATATTTAAATCTACAAATTCCACCAATAGTAAATGTATTTTTGAAGAAATTATCTAATACTGTATTTAAATGAAGTCATGACATGGATTTTTTTCTGAATCATTTTAGGGGTTTTTTTGCACAAAAAAAACAAATATATGTAGCTGCTGTCAGATCCTGTGAAATGCCTTGTTGATGCTAGAAGTCAGAGGAGAATGGACCGACTGATTCAAGCTGATAGAAGAGCAACTTTGACTGAAATAACCACTCGTTACAACCGAGGTATGCAGCAAAGCATTTGTGAAGCCACAACACCCCACTTGTGAAGACCCCACCGGGTACCACTCATCTCCACTACAAATAGGAAAAAGAGGCTACAATTTGCACAAGCTCACCAAAATTGGACAGTTGAAGACTGTAAAAATGTTGCCTGGTCTGATGAGTCTCGATTTCTGTTGAGACATTCAGATGGTAGAGTCAGAATTTGGCGTAAACAGAATGAGAACATGGATCCATCATGCCTTGTTACCACTGTGCAGGCTGGTGGTGGTGGTGTAATGGTTTGGGGGGGATGTTTTCTTGGCACACTTTAGGCCCCTTAGTGCCAATGGGGCATCGTTTAAATCCCACGGCCTACATTGTTTCTGACCATGTCCATCCCTTTATGACCACCATGTACCCATCCTCTGATGGCTACTTCCAGCAGGATAATGCACCATGTCACAAAGTTCAAATAATTTCAATTTTTTTTCTTGAACATGACAATGAGTTCACTGTACTAAAATGCCCCCCACAGTCACCAGATCTCAACCCAATAGAGCATCTTTGGGATGTGGTGGAACGGGAGCTTCGTGCCCTGGATATGCATCCCACAAATCTCCATCAACTGCAAGATGCTATCCTATCAATATGGGCCAACATTTCTAAAGAATGCTTTCAGAACCTTGTTGAATCAATGCCACGTAGAATTAAGGCAGTTCTGAAGGGTCAAACACAGTATTAGTATGGTGTTCCTAATAATCCTTTGTATGGGAATAATCCCTGTAATGTTGGTTCGTGTGGGTGGGTGTAGGAAGGAAGAAGACGGGGTCGGCGTGACTGGGACTGCACTTATTTTATTACTCAGAATGGGTTCAAACATAAAGCACGCACGAGAGCGTTCAGCTCAGATCAATAACTCAAAACTCAGTCTTCAATATTCCACTCGGTTTCAGCTTTGCAACTCTCTTCTCTGCAGGCAGCAACAGGCAGTCCCAGTCCAGGTCTCTCTCTCTCGACTCTCTCCCCGCAGCGGCTTATATGCGGTCTCTCCACGCCAATTACTGCAATCAGACTCAGTCTTATATGCGGTCTCTCCACGCCAATTACTGCAATCAGACACAGGTTCATGATCTGCACTTGACCTACTTGACCTACTTACTCACTGCTCGGTTCCGCTCTCTCTCTCCCGCTACCGACCTCGCAAAACCACGCCCCCTCCGCCACAGACTCCAATTTCAATTACTTTTGTAGCACATTCCAGTCATTAGGGGCAGCAAAACCAAAAGCTGAACGACCATAAACATTTTATTTTTTGGGATGGTTAAAAGAATATGATTAGATGATCTAGTTGTATACGTACTAATGTGTGGTTGCAGCATCTCTTAAAGATATTTGAGTAATAGACCTAACAGGACTTAATAAATGAAAACACACCAGTGTATTTCCCGTCTAATGTGTAATGATGTCCAATTTAAAAGGGAATACAGTTCACAGTGATGCGTTCTGTTTGGTGCATTAGTAATCAGTTGGATAGCTGCATGATACAACACATCTAATTGTTTTAGAGCACATTTACGTGCATTCCTTTAAACTACATCTCCGCAGTCAAATAACGGTTAAACGTCTCTGGTTACGTATGTAACCTCTGTTCCCTGAGAACAGGGAACGAGACGCTGCGTCAGCTTGACGCTACGGGGAACGCCTCCAGCGTGACAGGTGTCTGAACTACTATCGAATCACGGCAATCCTATTGACCGGCGACAGCCTATGATGTCATCAAGGTGCGACCAGGAAGTATATAAGGGTGCCTCACAAACATGACACCGCTTCTTCGTCTGAAGGGACTGTTTGGCAGGCAGGCCCTGAGGCATGGCAAAGCGACGCAGCGTCTCGTTCCCTGTTCTCAGGGAACAGAGGTTACATACGTAACCAGAGACGTTCCCTTTCGAAAGGGAACTCGCGCTGCGTCAGCTTGACGCTACGGGGAACGATATACCAACGCCGCCATGCCGAGGGGAGTGCATGCCCACTGGCAGTGACTACTGTCCGGACAAGCAAATTCAAATGAAATGGGGAGAGGTGGTGGTCCAGTGGGTTAAACCACTTAACTGATATGCAGAAGGTTGCTGGTTCTATCCCAGCGGTCACCACCAGTGTGTCCTTGAGCAAGGCACTTTACTCCACGTTGCTCCAGGGGGATTGTCCCTGTAATAAGTGCACTGTAAGTCGCTTTGGATAAAAGCGTCTGCCAAATGCATAAATGTAAATGTAAATGTAAATGCCTGAACCACTCCCCCTCTGGTCACACAAGGCTGTCAGTGACAGCATTCCCTACGGTCATAGCCCAAGCTATAAGCCTTGTCAGGAACCTTAGTGCGGCTGCACGAGGTCCTATTCAGGCCGCTCAAAGGCCTGGATCCAACCCATTCAAAGGAAGGGGGCTCCTTTAAGGGAATGTGGCTAGGGGGCCCTAGGGCGCCCCAGCCAGCCACTAACGCCACCAAGGAGGCCTAGCTTGGTGCCTTTTCCAACGGGCACTTCGGCCGGGCCATCCTTGTCTGTTCGAGAACAGAGCCTCTGGATACTCGTCCCCTGGAGAGACATCCAGTCCAAGGTACTGCAAGCTGGCAGTGTCCTCCTCGAGCCGGATCTCAGAGACGGGCATCCTGGAGAGCAGTACTCAGCATAGCGCTTTCGACCCTTGCCAGCGAGGGGAGTTAATCTGCTCGATCCTAGGATCTACTGAGTTATTATCAAGTAGAAACACCCAGGAGGCCAGACTGGCCTATAAGCTGATCCAATTTGGGAGGCCTCGCGAGGGGCCTACGACCATCTGATCAGGCCCAGGCAGCTTCGGGCTCACAGACGACCCTCGGAGAGAGGGGAGCTTAAAAAGGGGCTGCCCGGTAGGTAAGCCAGGTTGTAGGCTAAATTCCCTCCCATGGGAACCAAGTAGCAGAAGCGACCTCAGTCGCACCAGGGTAAGACCATCCTCAGATGCTGCCGAATAAGGGCAGATACCACTAGCTGTCAGCATATGCCAGTAAACAGTTCTTGAACTGAGAACCCAACCCCTCAGGGAGGCCTAGTGAGGCCTATTACATGATAGCAGTCGAAGCCCACTGTCGAAGTAGCTGGAAAACAGAAGCTCGTCTCCTAAGGGAGGCCTGGAGAGGCCTACTACCTAATAGCAGGCCATGCTAGCTGCCCGAGCATCCTGACTCGGGAACTCCCCCTCAGGGAGGCCTAGTGAAGCCTATCGCCTGGTAACGAGCTCACAGGGAGGCTGAGTGAGGCCTACCACCTGCCAACAGTCCATGTTAGTCCACATGACTGAAACCTTGGGACGTGCCATCAGGGGAGGCCCGGCTTGAGGCCTGCTACCCATGGCAAACCTTCAGGGAGGCCTGGTGAGGCCTACTACCTGGCAATCCCACATGCCTGCTGCCAGAGGCATCCTGGTCCCGGGGCTCACCCCTAGGGACGGTCAGGAACTCACATCCAGGGGAGGCCTGGTGAGGCCTACTACCTGGTAATCCCACATGTCTGCTGCCAGAGGTATCCTGGTCCAGAGTCTCACCCCTAGGGACAGTCAGGAACTCACATCCAGGGGAGGCCTGGTGAGGCCTACTACCCGGTGGCGAGCCACAGGGAGGCCTGGAAGGGGCCTGCTGCCTGCTCGCAATCCACACTGACCGTCACGGTCGACTGGCGACTGGCGTCCGTGGAGCCCATCTTCAGGGAGGCCTGTCGGGGCCTACTACCTTACAGCAGACCTGCAGGGACGGCTTCCTGTTGTGGCAGGCATGAAAAACTGCTGCTATAACTCCCGGACTGACAGCGGCTTCTCTGGTGGCTGACAAGATAACAAAGAAAGGTTATTAATTGATAATTCTACTACTTGAGGCCGACATCGTTGGGGAGTAAACACATAGCAATACAAAAGGGGCCGACTTTGCAAAAGGCCTACTTTCCAAGGCTGACTACCTATCTAGGTTGCAGCTATTAATTGCTAACCTCCCCAATGTCGGGACTCACTCGCAAGGAGGCCTACTGAGGCCTACCACCTGACCCGGAGTCTACTGCCCAGACTGCCCGAGTTGGCTGCTCACAGCCAACTGGCTTCCCCAAGGTCTCAACCTGGGGCTAATCCATCCCAGTGGCCTACTTTAGGGCCTACTGTATGACAGTGCAGTCTTACCAGCAGCGCCTACAAGCTCTGGAACCTAATTACATTACTCATGACAGGGTACTCGGCAAAAACAACGCCCTGGACCCCCTGAGCGGGGGGAGTACCACGTACGCCACCTACCTCATGAAGGACCTGGCTTTAAAGCGGCCTACCATACTGCAAGGGCGTCAGCCATGGCAATGCTCGGGCTTCAAGGGAGCTCACTACCAAACCAACATATGACAAAGGTTACGAAGTGCTGCTCAACCCGAGCCATGGGTGAGGCAGAATGATACAGAGCTAGGAGTGGGATATTCAAATCTATCCTGCCTTATCAGAGGAGTACTGCCACCTGGCCAGGACATATAAACAGGGCCAGAGCCTGCCAAAAACTGGCGGCTTTTAAGAAACTAGCTCTGGAGGGCAGGGTTGAGCTACGCATACAATCTCTTCGTACTTGAACGAAAGATGGCCTAACCCTGCCCCACGACCACTGGCTAAGTCGCTATCAATTCTGCACAGCACCAACCTGCATTACTAGTGAAAAACCCCAGAACGCAGAGAAGGGGGCGGGCCTTGACCAGACGACTCTACATGAGAGGAGGCTTACATTAGGGATATTAAAAAACGAATTCACTTATTGAATAGCTACCCGGGGCGCCAACGCATTTAGCGGACGCCTCCGTAATCCCTAGAAAGCCTAGGCCAATCTAGATCTATACCCGAGACCCGATAGGGCCAATCCTATTGCACCAGACAAAAGGACACCCGGGCAGAAGTGCCAGTCGTATACTAGATCTGGCCCCAGATCTAACTGTAGTTCTAGCGTAGTCTGATCCTGCATTCTCAAAAAACTTATACTGAGAGAGGATACAAACCGCCTTACCCCGAGGCGGCTACCAGTTACCAGCTTAAAACTAGGAGAAAATACACGCCTAGCAACTCGTTTTTTTAATTATTTTTTTTAACTTAGGAGGTTAAAAACTGTATTCCACACAGCGAGCAGTTACAGCTCTTAAATATAACTCTCATATCCTTTGCTGGGTCTCTACTAGCAACACTAGCTCACCATGGAGCCCAAGCAACTGGTGTATAATGATCGTTCTAGCCATCCTAACAGGGGAACTACAGGCCCTATAGAAATATCCAACTATCCACAGCGATCCCCGAAGCCCTCTACAGGGAGCATGAGTCAGAAAATATATTCATATTTTCCCTCTTATAGGGGACTTACCCGCTCGCCTGCGGCGCGCCAGGATATCCACCCACAAGCTAAATTCAACACATGAATGCTTAGGTGTACCACTACCATGGGCCAGAGGGGGCGCACTCACAGACCAGCCAGGCGGGCCCTAGCACATCATCGCGGACCCACCTAGGCCAGATGTAAGAAGCACCTGGGGAGAGATGAAGAAGAGGAGTGAGGGTCAATATAATTCTTAACTCACCCTCAGGGAGGAGACCCATCATGAACAGTGACTGCGTTTTGTGATACACAGCTCCTACTTCTGCCAGGAGTCCGCCTCTCTGTGCCCCACCCTCGACTGTGGGGGGCGCGCAAGAGGCAATGCTGGCCCTCGGGCCCCGTCACCGGTCCTCGGACCGTGATGCCTCCCGCCTGCCTGGGACCCGGATCTCAGTGGTATGCAGGTCCTCAGACGCTGCCAAATGTGCTATTCCTCCGTGGTGCTGGCCCTCGGGCCCAGTCTCCGCCTGCTGTGCAACCACCGCATCAGGGAAACATCCCCTGATCGAGATCCCTCAGCAAACCGGCCTGGTGCGCATGAAACACTGCCATGGTGTAAGAAGTATCACCGGGCTGACCTGCTGCCGTGTATGCCCTGCCATTAAAGCGACACATCGTTTAGGTGGCAGGGTTGGAGCTCTCAGCTTCCCAGATGCGTTTTGTTAGATTGCACACATCCCGCTGATGTCACACTGCTGATGTCAGTGAATATGAGCCGAATATAGGTTATTCCATGCCCACTCGATCTAAATAGGAAGATCAGGAAGGAGTGAAAGCCCAACTGAGCCGATGATTATGGCTGGGGAGAAATCGATCGTTTAATCCAACACGAACGATCTCTCCTCTAACGCGGCAACACAGCGGCCGCAGCCTGCCTGCAGCGCGTTTCATAACATTCATCGGCTCAGCATACACAGTCGCGATGGTTGAGAAGATTAATCCTCCTTCTCACAGCCATCCCTAGAGCACTTGCAAACAAGTCTCGTCAGCCGCCAGATCGTCAGAGGGAAGAATGCCTTCCCGTGACGATTTAGCAAGCTCTATCCGGGAAACCCGTGACGTGCGTCCGCGCACATCCTCGGCATGAGCGGGACTGCATCATCGGTCTCGGATGCCAGACCCTCTTCCCTCAGGAAGAGAATCAGACGAGAGCAGAGCGATCTCGGATTGACAAACTCTCACATTATACAAACAAACAAACAGCTTGATAAGAGCTGACTGTGCATGCTCTTGATCCCAGGCAGAAAAACACAGCTCGTGTGTATATAATAATGAATTTGGATTACCTTACTCGAAGCAATTCAGACAAAACAGTCCCTGAAGACGAAAAAGCGGTGTCATGTTTGTGAGGCGCCCTTATATACTTCCTGGTCGCACCTTGATGACATCATAGGCTGTCGCCGGTCAATAGGATTGCCGTGATTCGATAGTAGTTCAGACACCTGTCACGCTGGAGGCGTTCCCCGTAGCGTCAAGCTGACGCAGCGCGAGTTCCCTTTCGAAAGGGAACTGTAGTTTCAACAAGATATTTCTTGTAGTAAATGAAGATCTATTTCGATATAAGAAAACAAGTCTAGATTTAACTTTCTTCTGAAGATTCATCATATGGTCAGTGAAAGTTAAAGAGCTATTGAGCCAAATTCCAAGATATTTATACGAGGATACCACTTCAAGATTTGCCCTATTCAGGGATGTAATACCTTTGTTACACGGACTCTTTCCAAACCACATTACAATATACCTCTGTTTTTGTGCTATTTAAAACTAGGTTTAACTCATGAAAAGCTTCTTGAATACTATTAAAACTATCCTGTACCGGTTTTACTTCATCATTCGATGATCCTATGGAGTAAAGCATGGTGTCATCGGCATATAAATGAATAAAAGTTCCCATTTGAAATGGTTCCTCATATTGTGTTGTTATAGGCGTTTATGGGAAAACTCCTTTTCTCAAAATATTGAAGCCTTTATTTTAAAAAGCAGTGCAGCTGCACAGCCAACATTGTGCAAGCTATAAGCGTGATGATTGGTTGGGCTGCGGGAACTGCATGAACCTATGGCAAGGCGGCATATCTGCTCGAACAGGGAGCATCCTGCCACCTGTGAGCTGAGCCCGCCACAGTGGGTGGCGCTATTAGCTATAAAAGCAGCTCATTTTCATAGAAATCACATTTATTCTCCTTCAGCGACGACTCACATTTTCGCAAATTTTTCCTGCTCTGAAGCCCTTCTCGCCACCTATCGAGCCGCAGTTCAGTGGACAGTGGCTTCCTACTCAGCGTGATCTGACTCGACGCCGCCATCTACTGATTTGCTGTTTCACCGTCGTTCAGCACCGACGAGTATCCTGTAATAATTTCACTTTTGGGCCCAAACAAGGGACGCCAATTATGTAGTGATTTTACCTTCGTCCATCCAAGGACGTTAAGTAAGGTAGTGATTGGTACTCACATCACCGCTGACGTTGTGATTTTTGGATCACACGTCATCTTAAGGTGTGGTTATGAGTACATCAGATGACCACCTTCCCCCTCTCTTAGTTTGGGACACTAGTCAAGGTCTTTTACCTTGGCTCTATGAGAACACTCCAAACAGGAGGCTGTTCAATCATTTTAGATTGAATGTAAAGTGGGGTCAGCTGATTTATCTGAAAGATTGGTGAGATTTCTAACTTGTAGAACCTTTTCTGTGTTATCAGCACAAGTATAATAAAATAGATTTTATTAACAAAAGATAAACAAGAATAACTAACACAACTACTAAATGAATACAATGAATGATAAAGGAATAAAGTGCATAAGATACATAAAATACATGTGATTAAGTTGAGTGTGGCTATGGAAGAGTTGCGTTATCTTATGGAAAGATAAACTGTTGTTTCTCTGAAACTAAGGTGAAAACCTTATTGTGCATCAAACAAATAAACTAAAGATTATTTGTTATTAACTAGCATCAGTTATATTACCTCTACTGTAAATTAGAAAATTATATACTGATAATATACAACAATGCCAAGGTTTCTGGAAAGAGGTTTGGTTAAGTGATATTTACGTTCCACTTGGTTGAGTAAGCAGTCCGATGGAGGTGACTTCTTCCTCTGGTTGTGCTGGGTGACAATGCAGTAGGAAAGGAGCTGGACTCCGTTTCAACAGTCTTGAACATGAACATGATCTGTGGGATGCTGATCTCCTGGAGCACCAAAGGGTCAGAAGGTCCTTAATCTGGAACACGCAGATAAAGGAACCTCGAAGTGAAGGTTTTACTCTCCTGAGCTTAACCTTGTTGCAAATGTCTGTTTGTGTCTTCTGACTCTGTGGGTCAGACACTCAGGACTTGGTCAATCCCCTTTTGTCTCTCTGGCATGGAGACTCGGGACGTGCTGTAGTCATCTCGCTGGACTAAAACTCTGAACGTAGTGGTTGTTAATGTCTCTTTCCTCACAGGCTGGAGGCTCAGAACGTGGTCGTATCTGTTGCTGCCTCACAGGCTGTAGACTCAGATCCTCAGATCTTTTGTTGTCTCTCTGGATTATTCAGAGACTCAGAACTTGGTGAACTGTTTGTCTCTCTCAAGGAGAAACTCAGAACTTGTTGCTTTGTCACAGTCTCTCTCAAGGAGAAACTCAGAACTTGTTGCTCTGTCACAGTCTCTCTCAAGGAGAAACTCAGAACTTGTTGAACTGTTACAGTCTCATCCTTGCTGGGGAGACTCAGAACGTGGTTGCTCTGTCACAGTCTCATCCTCGCCAGACAGACTCAGAACAAGGTGTGTCTGTTGAAAGGGTACCTTTATCCTTTTCTGAATAGGAGGAGATTGCAATTTGGCCCTTCTCCATTCCAGTGTTGCGATTGGCTGCAGGCATCAGAGGGGGCACACCGAGTGGCCCTTTCTCCTGTGGAACTCATTTGCATACTGTACACAGTTAGAAGTCTTTAAAGTGTCCTTAAAGTTTACCAATGCATTTCTCCCTTTCCAAACCACCATCAGAATACCCTTGGCAATATTCTAAACAAATAGAAACCAAACATGATTGGAAAAGATTGAACTGTTCATTAATTTGTTCATTAACAGCTGATTCTGTGTAAGATGTTGCATTACAAATACCTGTCACTGAGAATACTTATTTGAAATGGATGTAATTAGTATGAAATGGATGTGTGTAGTTTACATCAGTCTTAAGGTTTCCAAACATAGTTATGAATGGATTTAGATGGATCATTGTGGTCTTTGTTTCACCCACTACTGCTAAGGTCCTATGGAATTTTTATGGCAGTCATAGACCAGGACACTAGGGATTTGGGTGAAGGGCAGAAACTGCATGTGGACCAATGAGATGTCTTGTCCTTCCTGGGCTTGGTACAAGAGTTCTTCTTATTGCCCTCTAAGAGGTGTCTGGCTGTTGTCCTAGCATCTTTATCTGATGGCGTTGGACAGTTTGTTTGTGTCAGTCTATCAAGATCCAATCAAAATGTAGCAAATCTTTACAAACGAACTTACAAAGTCCTGGCGCACCCCCTACTCTGCCTGCTTACACACTTCCACCTCAACAGCGTTCTCAACATTAGATGTCACGGAGGAAAAGGACTATAAGAAACTTCCTCCCCTAGAGGAAGCGTTGGCCGTGCATCTCTGCCCGCCCACCGCCATTGGATGGAAGTGCCGCATCCATCAGAGCTGTGCAGGACGACTTCAGCTGTCGCCAGCCGGGCTTACACCTCTGCTGGTCAAGCAGCCCTGCATACTATGGCGGTCCTACAGGTTTTCCAGGCGAAACTCCTCTGCTCTATGGATGAGTCTGGCCTTCCGCGACCTGTGCAGCGCCAATAAGACCACCGCACAGGCTATTGGAAGGAGCCTGTTCAGCCTGGTAGTGCAACTTGACGGAGATCAAGGACACAGATAAGACTGCCTTCCTTGACTCCCCCATTTCTACCACTGGTCTCTTTGCTGAATGCTTCACTGAGGCGCAGAAGTCTTTGCAGGCCATGCAACACTTCTTTCCAAAACACTGCAGCTCTCCTCCAGGTCGCCCAAACAACGCGCGACCCAGCAGCCTGTCAAATCAGCGCCGCCGGTCTCTCAGCCCCCTGGCTGACACCAGGCAGTGCCCACAGACAGCAAAGTGCTACCCCTTCCCTAAGCGCCAGGGACCCAATATTTCGAGTTTCCCGTTTTCTCACTAGAGATTGGGAAACACTATTTTTATAAATGTAAAATAATGTAGAAGCTATCAAGCCTTGAGGAACATCTTTGTTAATAGTTAGGGGCTTAGATAGTTCTTGTTCAATTTTACATGTTAGGATCTACTAAATAGATAATTAGAGAACCACAATAGAGTTAAATTAGATGCACCAATACTACGTAATATGGATAAAAGGATAGAATGATCAACTGTGTCAAAAGCTTTAGCAAGATCAATACAAATAGTTGCACAAAATTGTTGTGTATTTAAAGCATTATAAATAGCATTCATTACTTTTACAACCGCTGTAATGCAACTAAATGATGAAGAAAACCAGACTGAGCATCAGAAATTATGCTAAATTCATCAAGAAACTATTAACTGCTTATTAATTAATTTCTCCATTACCTTTGCAACACATGGCAAAACGTCTCGGTTACGTATGGTAACCCTCGTTCCCTGAAGGAGGGAACGGAGACGTACGTCGGACGTACCGACGAATTGGGATCACTTCTGGGAGCCCCTATCAGCTTCGAGCTATCTAGAACCGGCCAATGGACAATTGGCGTGCGAGATTTGCATCTCGCGCCCCGCCCCGCGGGTATAAACAGGAAGCGAGAGCGAATGCAGGCTGTTTTTCACTGAGGAGCCACACGTAATGGCTCAACCTGCAGTGATGGTACAGCAACTGTGGCGACGGGACGTACGTCTCCGTTCCCTCCTTCAGGGAACGAGGGTTACCATACGTAACCGAGACGTTCCCATTCAGTCGGTCACGTTCGACGTACGTCGGACGTACCGACGAATTGGGATCCCCTATGGAAAACGCCATAGTTACTACCACTTCCAGCGCCCAGCGATGAGCCCCACAGACCCCGATCTGATGCGGGCGGGTAGGTTCACGCAGGGAGAGTCAAAGCTGCTGTTCCGCAAGACCCATTCAGCTGACTGTATTGGATAACGCTGGGAAAGCGTGCCTGTGAAGGCAGCTGCGGAAGACACATCATGCCCAGAGGGAGTTAACATGTGGAGAATACACGTATGGGCTGGCCGTGGGCAGCACAACATACGGAAGTCCCAGGGGTGGCCCCGGCCAATTAGGAGGGAGACAACACGTACCTGGGACGGCAGAGGAACTCTGCCGAGGGAAAGACACGGGCTCGCCGTAGGGAGCCGTACCGTGGAAGAATACACATACGGGACCGCCGTGGGGGTCTATAGAATCTAGCGAACGTGTTAGGTGTCGCCCAGCCCGCAGCTCTACAAATATCTGTCAGCGAGGCGCCACGAGCCAGCGCCCAGGAAGAGGCAACACCCCTAGTGGAGTGGGCTCTTAACCCGAGCGGGCAGGGCACGTCTTGGGACTGATAAGCCAAGACGATGGCGTCCACTATCCAGTGGGCCATCCTCTGCTTGGAGACAGCCTTTCCCTTCTGCTGTCCTCCGTAACAGACGAAGAGCTGCTCTGAGGTCCTGAAGCTTTGCGTTCTGTCCACGTAAGTCCGGAGAGCACGGACGGGACAGAGAAAAGCTAGGGCTGGGTCTGCCTCCTCCGAAGGCAGCGCTTGCAGGCTCACCACTTGGTCCCGGAAGGGAGTAGTGGGAACCTTGGGCACGTATCCAGGCCGGGGTCTCATGATCACATGAGAGTTACCAGGCCCGAACTCCAGGCACGATTCGTCGACCGAAAATGCCTCCAGGTCCCCTACCCTCTTGATGGAGGCCAACGCAATCAGGAGTATAGTCTTTAACGACAGGATTTTCAACTCAGCTGACTGCAGAGGCTCAAAGGGTTCTCTCTGTAGTGCAGTAAGCACCAGAGCTAAGTCCCAAGAGGGTATAGAGGGAGGACGAGGTGGATTTAATCTCCTCGCTCCCCTAAGGAACCTGACGATCAGATCGTGCTTACCTAGAGATTTTCCATCTACGAGCTCATGATTAGCGGCGATAGCGGCGACATAGACCTTGAGGGTGGAGGGAGACAGCCTTCGCTCCAACCCATCCTGTAGAAAGGTAAGCACAGAAGCGATCGAACATTTCCGGGGGTCTTCTCGGCGAGAAGAGCACCAATCGACGAACAGGTTCCACTTCAACGCATAGAGGCGCCTCGTAGAGGGGGCTCTAGCGGAAGTGATGGTGTCAACTACCGCTTGTGGTAGGTCACCTAGAACCTCCGCGTCCCGTCCAGGGACCAGACATGGAGTTTCCAGAGGTCTGGACGCGGGTGCCATAGGGTGCCCCGTCTCTGAGTCAGGAGGTCCTGTCTCAGAGAAATGGGCCAGGGAGGTGCTGTCGCAAGGAGCACTAGTTCCGGGAACCAAGTCCGGTTGGGCCAATACGGAGCAACCAACAGGACCTGCTCCTCGTCCTCCCTGACTTTGCACAGTGTCTGCGCAAGAAGGCTCACTGGGGGAAACGCATACTTGCGTTCTTCCCGGGGCCAGCTGTGGGCCAGGGTCCCCTCGGTCAAGGAATAAAACCACTGACAGTGGGTCGTCTCTGGGGAGGCAAACAGGTCTACCTGAGCGGTCCCGAAGCGACTCCAGATCAGCTGGACCACCTGGGGGTGGAGTGACCACTCTCCGGAAAGCACCTGCTGACGTGAGAGCTCGTCGGCTGCACGATTGAGCAGGCCCGGAATGTGAGTGGCACAAAGCAACCTCAGATGCTTCTGACTCCACAAGAGGAGATGGCGGGCGAGTTGTGACATGCGACGGGAGCGTAGACCACCCGGTTTGTTGATGACCAGTTTTTCATTTAGTACTGCCCTTCAGAAGCAACAGAAGATACTTGCAAGACAAATTAAGTACACTTTACCTTTTTCAAATTGAATAGGCCCCCCCCCCCCCGGCTCTTAATGCATTGTGTTTCCTTCTGGAGCATCAGTGAATGTTTGAACCTTTTTTACTAGTTGTGTTTGAGTCCCTCAATTGTCCTCAGTGTGAAAAGATGGATCTTAAAATCATAAAGTCATTGCTGGAGAGGGTTCAAATATGAAAAAGAGGCTGGAAAACGTCTCGGTAACGGAGACGTACATCGGATGTAACCGATGAATTGGGATCATTTCAGGGAGCCCCTATCAGCTTCGAGATCTAGAGAACGGGCCAATGGCCATTGGTATGCGGGATTTGCATCTCGCGCTCCGCCCCGCACCGTGGGTATAAAACAGGAAGCGAGAGCAACCCGCAGTTGTTTTTCACTTCGGAGCCGAACTCAGTGGCTCAGTACTGCAGTGATGGTACAGCAACTGTGGCGACGGGACGTACGTCTCCGTTCCCTCCTTCAGGGAACGAGGGTTACCATATGTAACCTAGACGTTCCCTTTCAGTCGGTCACGTCCATCGGACGTAACCGACGAATTGGGACTCTTGGAAAACACCACAGTTACTACCACTTCCAGCGCCCAGCGAAGAGCCCCTCAGACCCCGTCTGTATCGGGCGGGAAAACTCACGCAGGGAGAGTAACCCTGCTGTTCCGCAAGACCCATTCAGCAGACCTTTAATGGATAATGCTGGGAAAGCGTGCCCGGAGGGACGCTGCGGAAGCCACATCATGCCCGGAGGGAGTTACCATGTGGAGAATACACGTATGGACTGGCCTTGGGCAGTGCAACATACGGAAGTCCCAGGGGTGGCCCCGGCCAAGTTTATGGCGGGGGAACAACACCGTACTGGGACGGCAGAGGAGCCTCTGCCGAGAGAAAGACACAAGCTCGCCGTAGGGAGCTGTACCGTGGAAGAATACACATACGGGACCGCCGTGGGGGTCACAACATATGGAACCCTGTCTAACACAAGTTCCACCAATGCATACGAGTGTTAAACCTGGCGTCGGATGCTCCGCCACATCCGACTGCCGCGGGTTTGTGGAGGACTCGACAGGGTTCGCCTATCCCTAGGGGAACTCGACTGGAGCAGAATAAGCACTAGTATCCGTTCCATGGGGAAGGGCCGGCACAGCAAGCCGACACTAGAACGGGCACTCCGGTGTTACTGACTATGGGAAGCGAGCACACGGGAAGCTACCGGCTCTGCACGCAGGCTATAGAATCTAGCGAAACGTGTTAGGTGTCGCCCAGCCCGCAGCTCTATAAATATCTGTCAGCAAGGCGCCACGAGAAACCGCCCAGGAAGAAGCTACACTCCTAGTGGAGTGGGCTCTTAACCCGAGCGGGCAGGGCACGTCTTGGGATTCATATGCCAAGACGATGGCATCCACTATCCAGTGGGCCATCCTCTGCTTGGAGACAGCCTTTCCCTTCTGCTGTCCTCCGTAACAGACGAAGAGCTGCTCGAGGTCCTGAAGCTTTGCGTTCTGTCTACATAGGTCTGCAGGGCGCGGAGCGGACAGAGAAAAGCTAGGGCTGGGTCTGCCTCCTCCAAAAGCAGCGCTTGCAGGCTCACCACCTGGTCCCGGAAGGGAGTGGTGGGAACCCTGGGCACATATCCAGGCCGGGGTCTTAGGATTACATGAGAGTTACCAGGCCCGAATTCCAGGCACGATTCGTCGACCGAAAATGCCTGCAGGTCCCCTACCCTCTTGATAGAGGCCAATGCAGTCAGGAGTACTGTTTTTAGTGACAGAACTTTTAACTCAGCTGACAGCAAAGGCTCAAAGGGCGCCCTCTGCAGTGCGGTAAGCACCAGAGTTAAGTTCCAAGAGGGTATAGAGGGAGGGCGAGGCAGATTTAGTCTCCTCGCCCCACTCAGGAACCTGACGATCAGATCGTGCTTACCTAAGGACTTTCCGTCTACTAAGTCATGATTAGCGGCGATAGCGGCGACATATACCTTGAGGGTGGAGGGAGACAGCCTTCGCTCCAACCCGCTCTGTAGAAAGGAAAGCACCGAACTGACCATACACCTTCGGGGGTCTTCTCGACGAGAAGAGCACCAGTCGACGAACTGGTTCCACTTCAACGCATAGAGCCGACTCGTAGAGGGAGCTCTAGCGGAAGAGATGGTGTCTACCACATTCTGTGGTAGGCCACCTAGAACCTCCGCGTCCCGTCCAGGGACCAGACATGGAGATTCCGGAGGTCCGGATGCGGGTGCCAGAGGGTGCCCCGTCTCTGAGTCAGGAGGTCCTTCCTCAGAGGAATGGGCCAAGGAGGTACTGTCGCGAGGAGCATTAGTTCCGGGAACCAAGTCCGGTTGGGCCAATACGGAGCCACCACCAGGACCTGCTCCTCGTCCTCCCTGACCTTGCACAGGAACTGTGCAAGAAGGCTCACTGGGGGAAACGCATATTTACGTAGGTCCCGGGGCCAGCTGTGCGCCAGAGCATCCGAGCCGAGGGTCCCCTCGGTCAGGGAATAAAACAACTGGCAGTGGGTCGTGTCCAGGGCGGCAAACAGGTCTACCTGAGCGGTCCCGAAGCGACTCCAGATCAGCTGGACCACCTGGGGGTGGAGTGACCACTCTCCGGAAAGCACTTGCTGACGTGAGAGCTCATCGGCTGCACGATTGAGCAGGCCCGGAATGTGAGTGGCACAAAGCAACCTCAGATGCTTCTGACTCCACAAGAGGAGATGGCGGGCGAGTTGTGACATGCGACGGGAGCGTAGACCACCCGGTTTGTTGATGTACGCAGCGGCCGCAGTGCTGTCCGTACGGACTAGAATGTGCTTGCCTCTGAGCGGCCCCTTGAGGCGGCTGAGTGCAAGACGAACTGCTAACAACTCCAGGCAATTGATATGCCATTGCAGTTGGGGCCCCGTCCACAGACCCGAAGCTGCAAGCCCGTTGTACGTGGCACCCCAGCCGGTGGATGAGGCATCCGTGGAGACAACAGCATGCCTGGACACTTGTTCTAGAGGCACTCCTGCCCGTAGAAATGAAGGGTCCGACCCCGGGCTGAAGGTTTGGCGGCATCTCGGCGTCACTTGGACACGGAGGGATCCGCTGTGCCACGCCCATCTCGGGACTCGATCGTGTAGCCAGCGTTGAAGCGGTCTCATATGAAGCAATCCGAGCGGCGTTACCGCGGCTGCAGATGCCATATGCCCCAAGAGCCTCTGAAAATATTTCAGTGGTACCGCTGTCCTGCATTTGAATGAATTCAAGCAGTTCAACACCGACTGGACACGCTCCTCGGTGAGGCGCGCTATCGGGGCGACCGAGTCCAGCTCCATCCCGAGAAAAGAGATCCTCTGCGTAGGGCAGAGTTTGCTCTTCTCCAATGAAGAGTTTGCTCTTCTCCTATCTTGAACGGCAGCCTGTGAAGGGACCGGTTCAAGAACCGCAGATCCAAGATCGGCCGTAGAAGTGAAGTACGGGCTGTAGAAGCCGGTCTTCATATCGGCTAGAGGGACCGGCTCTATCGCGTCCTTTTCCAGAAGGACCGCAATCTCCGCCTGAAGCAAAGGAGCGTTCTCCTTCGACACGGAGGTGAAGTGATCGCCCCTGAACTTGGTGGGACGCCGGGCGAACTGAATCGCATAGCCGAGTCTGATGGTACGGATGAGCCAGCAAGACGGTCTGGGAAGCGCTAGCCAGGCTCCCAGGGACCGTGCAAGCGGGGCCATCGGAACCACAGATGTACCCGCAGGGGGGCAGCGAGGCGGCATGCAGGGACCCGACTCGGACGGCCTGGTGGTGGCCCGAATTGGGGTCTGAGTGTGCTGTGCAACACTTACCTGCTTCTGCTGAGGGGGTGTGCGAGTGAGGGAAGGCCTCTGAGGTGCGTCTCCTCACCCGGCACCCCCTGCTGGTGAACAGAGAGGCGTCTGAGAGTGACAAGGCATGGGAGCATCGAACACTGACAGGCGCGCTCTCTTGGCACCCAGAGATATTGAAAACTGCTCTTTTATTGAAATTTTGGGCGGAACAGAAAAAACAGAAACAAAGATTCTCCCCCGGCCCTCTTCCGGGGGAAGGAGTGGTGCTGCAGCCATCTCCTGGAGAGCCGTTTCCTCCATCTCTGGGTTGACAGTACCTCCTTGGCCCATCTCAGGGTCGCTTACAACGGCGCTTGCCACCTGGCTTGGCAGCGGCCTGAGCGGGCTGGACGGCCTTCCCGCGGCCGGCTCCGCGACCACGGCGAGGTGTAGGCTGCTGCTGGGCTGGGGCGGGAGCAGGGGTGGTGGCAGACGGCCGTCCTCGGCGACGGGCAGACGGAGACGCTGTGGCCGGCGGCGAAATGGGAGCAGCAGCTGGCCGCCGGGGCAGGATATGCTTGATGGCCTCCGTCTGCTTCTGGGCGGCCGAGAACTGTTGGGCGAAGCACTCAACCGCGTCGCCGAATAACCCAGCCGACGAGATGGGGGAGTCCAGGAACCGGTACTTATCGGTCTCCCTCTTGTCGGCCAGGTTAAGCCATAGATGTCGCTTCTGGACCACTAGGGTGGACATCGCCTGACCAATGGAACGGGCGGTGACTTTCGTCGCCCGGAGGGCGAGGTCCGTCGCCATCCGGAGCTCCCGGAGGAGCTCTGGGTCAGGTCTACCCTCGTGCATGTCCATGAGCGCCTGGGCCTGGTGGACCTGGAGCAAACTCATGGCATGCAAAGCGGACGCGGCCTGTCCGCAAGACCTGTAAGCCTTCGCAACTAGGTTGGAAGAGAACTTACAGGCCCGGGACGGGAGACGTGGGTCACCGTGCCAGTTGGAGGCGGTCGCCGGACACAGTTGCATCGCGACGGCCCGCTCAACTGGTGGGATTCCCACGTAACCCTTGGCCTGCCCGCCGTCAAGGGTAGTGAGGAGGGAGGAGCCGCTAGGTCTGTTTCTGGCACTGAAAGGCGCCGTCCACGACCTAGTCAGCTTCTCATGCACCTCCGGGAAGAATGGTACCGGAGCGGGACGCTGAGAACCAGCGCGACCCGCCCTGAGAAACCAATCATCCAACCTGGAAGGTTCGGGACGTGGTGGAGGGTTCCACTCAAGCCCGACCTTCCCGGCGGCCCGGAAAAGCATAGCAGTCAACTCGGGGTCCGACTCGACCGCTGCCACTCTCCCAGAGGGAGGCAGTACAGCCGAATCGTCATCCTCCGAGGACTGGAACTCCCCCTCCAATGCAACGATCGACATCTGCTCATCCGCGGGTGCCCCGAAAGTCACAGCTGGCGGCCCGCGGGCGGATCCAGCGACTTCGACCGGAAGCACCACCGGCTGAGGAGCTTGTGAGGGATCAGGGGCCCGCGGAGGCTCGCTCGGCGGGTTTGCCCTGAACGTAATCCTCAGATCACCCCGGGCATCCGTCGAAGTAGGCCTATCCTGCTGGGCAGGGATAGTACTAGATTGAGGTATGCGGAGGGGGACTCCACCTTCCCGAAGGTAGGCGAGTCTCGATCTAAGCTCCGAGATAGTCATGTTCCCGCAGTAGGAACATGAACTAATCACAAACGCTGCCTCAGCGTGCTGAACGCCCAAACACGTGAGACAGCGGTTGTGACCGTCAACGGGTGAGAGGGAACGACCGCATCCAGAAACGCACGGGTGGAATGACATCTTGAAAAAGACGTGATGCTCTTTTTGTGAGGAAACGCTCTTTTAAGAATGTGCTGAAGCACCCAGGGAGACCGCGGCAACACACAACACAGGAGATAGTGCAGCCTGTGTTTGCACTCAAGACAACGCCCTCATCGAACCAACGGGTTTGCTGTGAGAACAGCAGTTGTGTTTACACACGAAGCAGCTGAGCACGCGGTCCCGCTGATATGTGCCGTTGATCGCCAACACGAGCGTCCTCTTCGTTCTCCGGTCTTCTTTTTTCAAAGAAACTCAAAAACTCTTGCTGATACAGCAGTCTCGTCTTCGTAGTAACGCCTGTTCGGCTCCGAAGTGAATGACAACTGCGGGTTGCTCTCGCTTCCTATTTTATACCCGCGGTGCGGGGCGGAGCGTGAGATGTAAATCCCGCACGCCAATAGCCATTGGCCCGTTCTCTAGGTCTCGAAGCTGATAGGGGCTCCCTGAAATTATCCCAATTCGTCGGTTACGTCCGGCGTACGTCGAACGTGACCGACTGAAAGGGAACTGAAGAATGTGCAGAACCTGGAGGATTTTTCTGAAGAACATTGGGCAGTTTAACTGCTCAGGACAAACAAGGGACTCCAAGGAACGACACACTGAGAATCAATGGTTCATAAACTTTTTTATCAGGGTTATTTTAATAAATTCAGCTATTTTTTTGTCTTGTGGACTATATGTAAACATTTTTTATGTAAAATATCTTATTCAGGACAGTACTAAATAAAAAATAACATGCATTTTTTTATGATCTCTCTTATTTAGTTAAAAATATTCCCATTTTCACAGATTCTGCAAGCGGTTCACATACTTTTTCATGCCACTGTTTAATAAGTGACCAACTTTAAAAAAGAAAGGATCTAAGGTATTGAAACCAACAGGTTTTTCTGGGTTAAGTTTATATAATTCAAACAAAACGTGTGATTTAGTAACTGGTGAGCCTAAGGGGTAATGTAGTTTGAACACTTTTTGTATGTCTTAATTTTTAAATATTCTGCCTGACAACGTGATTTTGCTTTTGCTTTTGTTTGCTATGACAAGCAAAAAAAGAAAAAGAAAAAACAAATTCCTGTGGATCGTGTGGATTCCGAGCAGGGGGGGATTTTCTTATAAATCACATGATAGGCTGCAGGAAACAGCAAACACACCCACTGCAAACGATGTGGGAAAAAATAATGTGGTTTCCAAGCAGTGGGCGATTTTCCTATAAATCACATGATACAAGAAGCAGCATACACACCCACTGCAAACGACAGAAAACACATATTCTGTGTTATTAATTTTAGATGAAGGTTTGCTTTGCCTTTAGTACACGCTTCCTGAGGACATATTCCTAGACAATGCAGTTCAAATCTGTGTATCGATAAGCCAGTGAGGATTTTTGCATTATGAAAAATCGTTGCTACATAACGATTAACGACTTAACAGAAAGCTCGTGACTGTATTGAATGCGCTCATGATCGTCAGCCGAGGCTGTGGATTTACAGGTAGGCTATGTTGTGAATAATATTCACTTTCGTGCACAGAGAGTTTCGCTTAATAAGACTCAAATGATCATCAGGAGCCTAATGCATTATATACATGAATTGCAATGACCCCGGTTTTCAGGTAAATATATTCTTTACTGTTCTATAGCCTACTGAAGAAGAAAAGTCATCTACATCTTGGATGGCCTGAGGGTGAGTAAATAGCCTTATAGCAATTTTTCATTTTTGGGTGACCCATCCCTATAAGCTGATTTACATGAGTTTTTATTTTACCATTATATTAAACAGGACATGTTTAACATGTCCAAACTAGCTTGCAGTGTTTTATATAACTAGATAATCGGACATTTTTGCATGGTGTTTTGTAGGAACTGGAAGATAATGGAGGATAGTGATGAAGCAAATAACTTCAATTTGTCAAACATGGATCCAGAGGTAATTTACATGTCATTTCGATTTGATGATAATTCTTTAACACCAACAGCAGTGGCGGTTTTTATCCCACAACTGAACATCCTTAAGACCTTATTGTGTATTTTATCTATTCTTATTTTCGCTAGCCTATATACATCTATAACAAAAAACAATAAATGTAGCGCAGAATCAACTTCAGGTTGATATCTGTGATTGAGACTTGCATAACTTCGAGAACGTAGATTATTACCACATTTTATTTTTGCCAATTCATTATTACAATGAATCAAATATTGTCCCTAAATATTTTCTTTCCAATTGTGCATTGTGAATAATAGGGATACCACATTTCTCAATGTAATATTGAACCGTTCGGTACGGCATTCACGGATTTACTAGTTTGTCATATCAACATTATTTAGAGAAAAATAGCACCAAAGTTACAAAATCTTTGGAAGATATTACGGAATATTTATTTGACCATTGCAAAAGTACATTTCTTACTTAAGTTTATTTTTCACCTCTGTTTTTTGTGTTTATTTAAAATAAGACAAATCTGATATTATTTTAATCTTATATCTGTTATTTATCAGTTGAGATCGTTCTTTAATGCTGATCTAACAGCAGAAGACAGGAGCCGCGGTTTAAATCCCAGTTGTGCAGATGGGGTGCGTTGTAACAATGAGCCCCTATTAGAACTACGCTATTATTTTCTATACTTTTATGAATTCTTTTGAGAAACCATGATAAAAAGGGTGAATAATGACTGAGTCAATGTTCAGAAATTATTAATTATTATTATGTTTTGAACTATACTGTTTAGCTGCATTTAGCGATGTGTTTGTTGTCAAACTCAAAAATCAGTATATTTTTAACGATTAAAAAAATGCCATTATTTTATTTTAAAAAGTTAATAATTGTATTTTATTGATAAAATATTTTAGTTTGTCTTGTCTTCCAATCCAATCCAATCCACCTTTATTTATAAAGCACCTAAAAAACAACACTGTTGACCAAAGTGCTGAACACAATCTATAAATAAACAATAACATACAACAAAGGCGCCACAAAAAATTATAAAACAATCAATAGCAATAAAAGTAAATACAACAGTAATATAAAACTAAAAAGTCAACCCTCAGACTGAGTTAAAAGCCAAAGAAAATAAATGAGTTTTAAGATGGGATTTAAAAACAGACAGACTCAGTCAGTCTGATGTGCAGAGGCAGCTCATTCCAGAGTCTAGGAGCTGCCACGGCAAACGCACGGTCACCTCTGAGTTTACGTTTGGTCTTGGGGACGACCAGCAGAGCCTGGTCAGCCGACCGGAGCGAACGTAAAGGGGTGTAGGGCACAAGCAGATCAGACAGGTACTGGGGGGCCAGGCCATGCAGAAATTTAAAAACAAATAAAAGAATTTTAAAATCAGTGCGAAAATGCACAGGGAGCCAGTGGAGGGATTGGAGGATGGGTGAGATATGGTCAAATTTTCGAGTTCAAGTTAAAAGACGAGCAGCTGCATTTTGCACTAGTTGTAATCTTGCCATAAGTGATTTGCTAAGACCAGTGTAAAGTGCATTGCAATAATCTAAACGAGTGGTGATAAAAGCATGGATTAAAATATCAAAATCATGTCGAGATAAAAACGGTTTTACTTTGGCTAGTTGCCTCAGATGGAAGAAGCTGGTCTTCACCACTGCACTAATCTGTGCATCAAGTTTTAAATGACCGTCCAACTTGACTCACAGGTTTGTAACCACAGGGCTAATGGCTCGGGTTAGATAACCCAGGTCAACAGGAACCGCAGCAGCTGAGTCACTAGGAGCAAATAAAACAAACTTAGTTTTCCTCTCAAAAAATTCATAGCCATCCATGCTCTCACTTCATTCAGACACTCTAAAAGGGTTTTTAACTGACTTAGCGGAACATATATTTGGCAGTCGTCGGCATAAAAATGGAACGAAACATTGTGACTTCTAAGGATTGACCCCAGAGGCAACAGGTACATTGTAAAGAGCAGCGGCCCAAGGACAGACCCTTGAGGAACCCCGCACGACAGAGGAGCTGTAGAGGACACAGCATAACTGACCTGAACTGAAAAACTTCTGCCTTTCAAATAGGACATAATCCAGGCCAAGGCCAAACCCTTAATGCCCACACAGTTCTCCAGTCGAGACAATAAAATTTGGTGGTCAACTGTATCGAACGCAGCCGTAAGTTCCAGTAGCAGCAGAGCAACAGTATCACCAGAGTCTGAAGCCAGAAGAATGTCATTAAAAACCCTCAGCAGAGCTGTCTCAGTGCTGTGGGCTGATTTAAACCCAGACTGGAAAATTTCAGTTATACCATTTTCATTCAAAAATGTGCTCAGCTGCAGATAAACAACTTTCTCCATAATTTTGGAAAGCAGGGGAAGCTTCGAAATAGGCCTATAATTAGAGAGCTCAAGTCGGTCCAGACCAGGTTTCTTTAACAAGGGTTGAACAACTGCATGTTTAAAACTCATAGGTACAACTGCAGTAATTAAACTGACATTAACAATATCAAGTATGCAGGGCGCCACTGTAGGAAGAACCTCTTTAAAAAGACGAGGGGGAATCACATCATTGGGGGAGCCAGTGATCTTCATTTGACCGATAATCTTTTCTAAAAAAGGCAAGCTAACCGGCTCAAACTGGTTAAAAACAGCAGAACAGGTTACAGAAATGCCAGGGTCATACAAAGGTGGACCGCAAACATGCTTGGTCTTTTCAGCTTTTACAATTTTTTGATAAGAACGCCAACTCTCTCTAAGTATCTGAAAAGACACTTCGAGTTTATCCCTCTTCCATTTTCTTTCCGCCCTTCTGCACTCGCGTCTGGCAGCACGGGTAACATCGTTCAACCAAGGATCAGGTCTCGGTTTGGACAGCCTGGTTTTTACGGGGGCTACAGTGTCTAATGCTGCATGGCAGGCAGCGTTAAAACCATCACACAGATCTTCAACAGTAGTGTTAGGACAAAGAGAGACACGATTTAGATTAAAAACAGAGGAAAACTGAGCAGCAGTGGAAGGGTTAATTATCCGACCACGGCGTACAGGAGCGCACGGTTTAACTACGACACAAGAGAGGGAAATTTCAAATACAACAGGCTTATGATCAGAGAAAAAAGTCTTGTCTTGTCATTCGCTTTCAACATGCGCCTCATAGTCAAGAGCAGTAGCATCCCTGACCCAATGTGACATTCTTTGGTGGCGGCAGAACCTCTGTTATGGCCCCCATGGCAAACAAACAGTTGCTCTGACTTACGCCACTGGCTAGTGCGGTGGACGTAGGCCTGAAGAGCATGGACTGGACACAGTCTATGAATTTTCTCCTGAGCCGGCGTTGTGAACGGCAGAGGGCAGAAGGTTTCAAGAGTGACAGGATGTACAGTTGAGAAAGGAACCTCAGGCAGGTAGACAGGGTGGGGATGCAAAATCACTTTGACCAAACCTGGGGTCTAAGCAGGATGGCGATATTGACAGAGCCTGCATGTCCCCAATTCTTTTCAGAGAAGTTATAGCCATAAATAAAAAAAACATCTTTAGAGTCAGAAGTTTGTCAGACGCTGATTCTAGAGGTTTAAATGGGGTCTCAACCAGACCCTTGAGGGCTGGTCCCATGAAGGGATCTTGGTTCTTAATGGAGGTCACAACTGCCTGGCACAACAAAGTGAGCAGGAAGAAGATGCCTCCCAAGCGGCACCCCATCCACCAGGGCGTGGCAAGCCAAAAGAGCGGTCACATAAACCCTGAGAGTGGAGGGGCAAGTGCCTGTTGACAATTCCTTGCAGAGAGTTGTAGCCAAAAGAAAAAACAATTCTAAGGGTCAGAAGTCTGTCAGACGCTGACACTAATGGTTCAAAGGGGGCCTCAACCAGACCCTCGAGGACTAAAGCTAAGTCCCATGAAGGGATCTTGGTTCTAACAGGTGGCCTCAACCGCCTAACCCCACGAATGAAGCGAGCGAGTAGAGGATGTCTCCCAAGCGGCACCCCATCCACCAAGGCGTGGCAAGCCGAAAGAGCGGCCACATGAACCCTGAGAGTGGAGGGGCAGGTGCCTGATGACAACTTTTTTTTGCAGAAAATCCAGAACTGAAGTAACCTGGCAGTTGACTGAATCTACATTGTGTCGTACACCACCTTTCAAAGACACCCCATTTATTAGCATAAACTTTCCGAGTGGAGGAAGCCCTAGCACTTAGGATGGTCTCAATAACTGCAGGCGAAAGCCCCGTGTCCCTCAGTTGGTGCCCTTCAGGGGCCAAACATGAAGGTTCCACAGGTCGGGCCTGGAATGGAATATCGTGCCCTCTGCCTGAGACAGAAGATCTCGCCGGAATCGCCCAAGGCGAGCCGTTGAGGAGAAACACTATCTCCGAGAACCAAACCCTGTTCGACCAATGCAGCGCTATCGATAAGAAGCAAGACCATTGTTGGCGAACCCTGGCTAGAACTCCCAGGAGCAGAGCGACTGGAAGGAGGGCATACAGACGCATTTTGGGCCATGTATGGACCATCACATCCAGACCTAGCGGGGCTGGGTGACAGAGAGATGCAGGGACATTGCGCTGTCTGAGAAGAGGCGAAGAGGTCCACTCCCACTCTGTAAAATCTGATCCAGATCTGCTTGACTACTTATGGGTGGAGTTTCCACCCCCCCATCTGTAACTCTGTCTGGACAGTAAATCTGCTCCCACATTCAACCGCCCTTGAATGTACACTGCTCGAGTGACAGGAACTTGTTCTGAGCCCAGAGAAAACCTGTCTCGCTATTCTGATAGTGTGAGCACAGACCCCCCTGGTGATTATATATATGAGACTTTAGCTGTACTGTCCACCCGCACTAGGACATGACAGCCCCTCAATTGGGGGAGAAAGTATTTCAGGGCCAGAAATACAGCCATCAACTCCAGGCAGTTGATGTGCCGACTGAGTTGATGACCCTCCCATTCCCGTTGGGCTGGACGACCACTTAAGGCCGCACCCCAGCCCGTCAGGGAAGCGTCCGTCGTTAGCAACTTGCGACGACAAGGTACGCCTAGAGTGGGACCCAAGGCAAGAACCGGGGTCTGAACCACATAGTTAGTGTACGAAGCCACATGGCGCGCCACTTTATTTGCCTGAGGATTGGCCCTAAGTTCTCTGGCTTTGAGCCACAACTGAAACGGTCTTATGTGCAACAACCCCAAAGGGAAGCCCGTGGATGCTGATGCCATTAGACCTAACACTCTGGTGCTGATGATCAGTAAGATCTTGGTCTAGCCTGACTTTGCTCAGGGAATACTGAATGGTCTTGATTCGAGCGGGAAACCGTTGTGCCCACCTTGTGACCAAAAACCGAACAAACCCTAGATAAGTCGTTCTCTGGGCAGGAGAAAGAACACTTTTCTTGGTGTTGAGTCTCAACCCTAGAGAAACTAGATGAGCTAACACACTGTCTCTGTGTTGAAGCACCATCTCATGTGATTGTGCTAATTTTAGCAATCGTCTTTGTAATTCAAAATGTGAATGCCCCGGAATCCCAATGGAGCCAGTAATACATCCATGCATTTCGTATACGTGCGGTTACAAGGCTAGCCGAATGGAAGACCCGAAAACACTTCCTGTGTTGTGGCAGTCTTTATATGCGAATACATGCGTCCTTCGGATCAATCGTGCCGAATCCAATCACAATGTTGAATATGCAACACGACCGCCTTCACTGTAACATCTTGACCTTGAGGACTTTAACTGCTTCACGGTTTAAGACTCGAAGATCTAAGATTGGACACCCCCCCCCCCCACCCTACTGTGGACCAGGAAGTAACAGCTGTCACTTGTGACAGTACGAACGCCAACTCCGCCTTCACGAAAGTGGAGACCATGCAGTTCAAACACAGAGGACGACAAATAAATTAGTTTACTAATTTTTACTGTGCTTAACATCCATGCAGAAACGCCTGGCAGAAGTTCACACGCTGCCTGAGACTCTGAGAGTGACAATTTTAACACTTCCTGTTGAGGGGATGTTAGACGTTCTATGTCCTGGATGATAGCAGAATTTAAACACCGAACGTCTAACATTTTACTGGAAACCGGAGTAGTAGATGTAGATGGATGGAGTAGTTTTGTGGATAACAGGGTGGGGCGAGCAAATGTTTGACACGCCCTGTCCCGTGGGGGCAGACTGGGCACCAGACCACCGGACTTCTTATATTGATGACAGTCCCGAGGTCTGCCCTGGGAGGTTGTTGAGGATGACGAGCTGATCTCCAGTCTTTACGAGGGAGAGCGCGACTCGCCACACTCTGCTTATCACCCCCCTAAATCTTGAAGGACCGAAGAAAGGTTACTGACAGCCCCTCCCCTTGAGTGCATTGAGGAAGAAACTGAGTGAACCCTTCCTCATGTTTCTTCCACTCCTTTAAATCTGGCCACTACAGAGTTAACTGAGTCACCAAATTAACCACTCAAATCCTTCAGAAGATCAGCCTGATATGTCTGCAAGACAGCCATAGTGTGCAGTGCAGCGCAGCACCAGCCTGTCCCCTTATATTTATAATTCTTATATAAATCATATACAATATATATTATATATATACAGTGAGGAAAATAAGTATTTGAACACCCTGCTATTTGTCTGAAATTGTCATCGTAGGTGCATGTCCACTGTGAGAGACATAATCTAAAAAAAAATCCAGAAATAACAATATATGATTTTTTAACTATTTATTTGTATGATACAGCTGCAAATAAGTATTTGAACACCTGTCTATCAGCTAGAATTCTGACCCTCAAAGACCTGTTAGTCTGCCTTTAAAATGTCCACCTCCACTCCATTTATTATCCTAAATTAGATGCACCTGTTTGAGGTTGTTAGCTGCATAAAGACACCTGTCCACCCCATACAATCAGTAAGAATCCAACTACTAACATGGCCAAGACCAAAGAGCTGTCCAAAGACACTAGAGACAAAATTGTACACCTCCACAAGGCTGGAAAGGGCTACGGGGAAATTGCCAAGCAGCTTGGTGAAAAAAGGTCCACTGTTGGAGCAATCATTAGAAAATGGAAGAAGCTAAACATGACTGTCAATCTCCCTCGGACTGGGGCTTCATGCAAGATCTCACCTCGTGGGGTCTCAATGATCCTAAGAAAGATTAGAAATCAGCCCAGAACTACATGGGAGGAGCTGGTCAATGACCTGAAAAGAGCTGGGACCACCGTTTCCAAGGTTACTGTTGGTAATACACTAAGACGTCATTGGTTTGAAATCATGCATGGCACGGAAGGTTCCCCTGCTTAAACCAGCACATGTCCAGGCCCGTCTTAAGTTTTCCAATGACCATTTGGATGATCCAGAGGAGTCATGGGAGAAAGTAATGTGGTCAGATGAGACCAAAATATAACTTTTTGGTCATAATTCCACATAATTCCAACGTGTTTGGAGGAAGAAGAATGATGAGTACCATCCCAAGAACACCATCCCTACTGTGAAGCATGGGGTAGCATCATGCTTTGGGGGTGTTTTTCTGCACATGGGACTGCACTGTATGAAGGAGAGGATGACCGGGGCCATGTATTGCGAGATTTTGGGGAACAACCTCCTTCCCTCAGTTAGAGCATTGAAGATGGGTCGAGGCTGGGCCTTCCAAAATGACAATGACCCGAAGCACACAGCCAGGATAACCAAGGAGTGGTTCTGTAAGAAGCATATCAAGGTTCTGGCGTGGCCCAGCCAGTCTCCAGACCTAAACCCAATAGAGAATCTTTGGAGGAAGCTCAAACTCTGTGTTTCTCAGCGACAGGCCAGAAACCTGACTGATCTAGAGAAGATCTGTGTGGAGGAGTGGGCCAAAATCCCTCCTGCAGTGTGTGCAAACCTGGTGAAAAACTACAGGAAACGTTTGACCTCTGTAATTGCAAACAAAGGCTACTGTACCAAATATTAACATTGATTTTCTCAGGTGTTCAAATACTTATTTGCAGCTGTATCATACAAATAAATAGTTTTAAAAAATCATACATTGTGATTTCTTTTTTTTTTTTGATTATGTCTCTCACAGTGGACATGCACCTACGATGACAATTTCAGACCCCTCCATGATTTCTAAGTGGGAGAACTTGCAAAATAGCAGGGTGTTTAAATACTTATTTTCCTCACTGTATATATAGATATTCCATATAAAATAATATACAATTTATATAAGCTTTGCCCACGACAGCGAACGTTTATTTTCTACATATGGCTTCGTGGGGAGGTTAGCCTGGATGCCAGCCGAACTTAGCCCCGCCCACAACATTTTTACTCGGGCAGTTCGGTCTGGACTTGCTCAATAGAGAAGTAATTATGCCCGAACAGAAGCTGTTCGGACCAATGAAATTGTCAGGGCGGGCTTTAGATGATGATGGACAGATGAGAAACAGTAACGTAATCATCCACGTCATCAAAGAGCGCCTGGGTTGAATTTGTTCTAATCCTAAACGGAGAATATATGCATTCACCTTTACTATTTCTCTCAGAAATGATGATCGTGTTGGTAAGTACTCTGTGTCTCCTTAAATTCTTTTTTTACAACACCGGCAAAGTTCGTTTACACTCATCTTTTTCTTCTAACGCTAGGCTACTTATTCCAGCGTGCGTGCAGACAGGGTTGCCAAGTTTTACAACAAAACCCGCCCAATTGCTAACGTTCCTCAAAACTAGCCAAAAACAAGCCCAAAAGCTTTCCAGGGGGTTCTCCGGGAAAAAAAGGCATTTGGGGGGTAAAATATGTGTTATTTTGGAAGGACTGCCTGCAAAAATTCGCATTCCTGGGTCTGTATATCACATAATTGGGGTCGCTTCAACCCGTGGACTTGGCAACACAGTGCAGTTGAGTTCTGTTGACATTTGACTACTAACGTTATGCGTCGCTCGGTCGCTCCGTTGCTCTGATTGGTTGTAGGTCTATCCAATTGAGGTCTTTCCTGGTTCGGTTGAAACACGCCCCATAATCACAGCCCACCGGAGCAGAATCAGACTCATATTCTGACTAGAATTGAGTATGACGACGTCAGGCTATGGGGAGGTATGTCTCTTTAATGAAAATGCAGACCCAGATGAGAGATAGCTTGTGAGCGTCTCCCACCTGGGGTATTCTCACATATCCACGCAATTTCGCACCCATGATAGTCGAAAATGTCGACGTCAAGGGTACAAAAACACGTGAAGTAAATGTTTTTTCTAGATAGAAACCTCAAGCTCACTGCGTTCGGGGATCTCTCATTCACGGTACCAGACAAACTGCCCTGGCCACCGCGCGAACAACCACCTCGATAAATTCCTCGTATGGATTCACTATCATGTGAGAAAAGATCGCAGGCGGCTGCTCAAGGTCCGCGGACCCAGAGATTCATCATCATTCCCCGCGTGATCCCGAGGCGCGCTCCGCCGTTTCTTCGGCTCGCACGGGGAATGATGATGAATCTCTGGGACCTCGAGCAGCCGCCTGTGATTGTTCCTCACATGATAGTGAATTAAGGTAAACATGTATTTGGTGAGCACACACAGCAATAAACGTGCTCTTCCAGTTCTGTTATTTGAAAGAGAACATGGATATACAGTGTTTTACTCTGCTGACTCGTTTCCAACTGATTAGATTTACCTAGAACTCTTTCCACTAATGTTTCTTTGTAACAGATGAGAAAGAGAGAGAGAAATCTGCACACTGCCATGTTGAAAACTAACTCCTAACAAAGATCTCGAGTTGAGTCTTGAAAGAGAGAGATATTTTGTTTTTTTTCAGAGACTTTGTAACACACCATAACACAGAGTTGGTCTGAAAACAAAAAGACCTGGTTTGCTCCAGCTGAAGCTCATCTATTTATAGCCTCGTGCAGCAGGTGCGCCTATGACGTCACCGGCCGAGGCTATAAATACCTGTTTTCACACTATTTTCACAGCTGGTTATGTCAAAGACATTCTATTTGCATAAGCTTATGCAGCATTGAGTGTAGCTTTTGAAAGGGAACAGTTGTGTAAAAATTTTTCAGGATTATTTAATGAATAGAAAGTTCAAAACAACAGCATTTATCTGAAATAGAAATATATTGTAACATTATACACTACCATTCAAAAGTTTGGGCTGAGTAAGAGTTTAGTTTTTTTTTTTTTTGCTTTTTTTTTTTTTAAATAAATTAATTATATTTATTCACAAATATGCCTTATATTGATCAAAAAACAGTAAAGACATTTATAATGTTTACAAAATCTTTTTATTTCCGATAGATCTTGTTCTTTTGAACTTCCCTCTGGGTTAAATTTTTGATTTATCAAATCAAATAATCCAAATAATCAATATCAATAATCCTGAAAAAAAAATACACAACTGTTTTCAACATTCTTAATGATAAGAAACGTTTGTTGAGCACATATATATCAAACATCAGATTAGAATGATTTGTGAAGGATCATGTGACATTTTTAAATTGTAAAAATATTTCACAAAAGTACTGTTTTTACTATTTTAGATCAAATAAAACCAGCCTTGGTGAGCAGAAGAGACTTATTTAAAAAAAAAAAAAGATCTAAAACTTTTGAACGGTACTGTAGGTCTAAAGTCTTTATGTAAAGAAAATGTATGGTCAGATTACTTCTTTTAAGTTAAACGTGAAACAATACATTCAATCAACAATTCAAGCTTTCCTGTAGCTCAAACAATAGAGCATGGCGCTAGCAACGCCAAGGTCATGGGTTCGATTCCCAGGGAAAGCAAGAACTGACAGAACTGACAAAATGCAAAAATGTGTACCTTGAATGCTATGTAAGTCGCTTTGGATAAAAGCGTCTGCCAAATGCATAAATGTAAATGTAAATGTAAATGTAAATGTCAATCATTAAGTCTCCTCACATTCATTATAGTTCCCTCTGTCGCATTCCTCATTAATATTCCCAGGGGAGGGGTCGTTGACGCCTCAGGTGTGAATCACTGCATTATTCATGTTGATCCACACCCTCCCTGCATACAGCCATTCTGCCTACAAAAGTTAAATGACTATATTGTTTTGAATGAATGAGTGATCAAAATGGCTTTCACATTGTTTTGAAGAAAAAACTCTAGGTAACAACATCCTGTTCTGAAAAGCCTTGTGAAAAAATGTTTAAAGTGTGTTAGATGGCCTTATTTCAGAGACTTAACATTTTAGTTTTTTCAAAAACTATGCATAAACATTATTTTCTCAAAACTACAAACTTGTATGTACATGTTGCTAACATATTACTGTAGCCCTGTTTGTGCTGAATACAGTGTAATTAGACTTTAGCCAATAATATGCTTTAAAGCAACTGAAAAAAACACAATGTCAGAGCATGTCAAAACATTTTCAGGGCCACTTAGGGTGCTTTCACACTTGGTTCGATTGCCTGGACCGAACCTGAGTTCGATTGCTCCCCCCTCCCCCTGCCCCCGCTGAACTGTGTTCATATTATATTATTTGTATCCGAACCGGGGTGCGTTTGCGTCATCAAAGCAGCAGCTGTTTACCCGGTTGCTTAGTAACGACAGCGAGCGTGAAGGTGGCAAAATGCATAGCGTTGCTCACCTCACTTTTATATTTTAGTTTTTTAACCGTTGGAGTTGTTTCTAAAGCTTCAGTACGTAATGGCACTTGCGTCTATATGCCGCAAATGTACGTCAATGCTCTAAAGAATGCTGAAGACGAGCAGAAATGAGGTTTACAGCTCTCTGCTTGCAGTATGTCAGTCACGCTCGTCAGGAAAATGAGTGAAACACACACAAACACACATTTTTATCAAACCATACGTCATTAATAGCAGTTCACTTCCGCGATTTAGTACGATTGCGTTCACATCAGCAGCAAACCGTACCGGAGTTCACATGATTCATACCCCAGACCACCCTTTTTAAGCGGACTCTGGTACGGTGCGCGGGTGCGCACCCGAGTTCGGAAGACCGTGTTCACATCATCCAAACGTACCGAACTCTGACGTCAATCGAACCCGGGTGCGCACCATAACTGCTAGTGTGAAAGCACCCTTAGTGTCCTAAGGGTTAATAATAAAGTGTTTCTGGGTTAGGGCAGGGGTGTCCAATCCTGTTCCTGTAGGGCCACAGTCCTGCAGAGTTTAGCTCCAACCCCAATTAAACACACCTGCAGTTAATCAATGACTTACTAGGCATATTAGAATCTTCCAGGCAGGTGAGTTGAGGCAAGTTGGAGCTAAACTCTGCAGGACAGTGGCCCTCCAGGACCGACTTTGGACACCCCTGGGATAGGGGTAGGTGAACAAACATGCAATGAATTAGAGAGGGTAAAAGTGAGTGGGTCCAATATCATTGGTCTTAAAAGTGGGTTGATTATGTCCCACCCACATACAATGGTTCCGACGCCCATGGGCACTGTCATATCTGGCCATAACATGTCATATACATGTAGCCTATAATACGCTCTAACACATTAATTTTTTTACATTTTGGGAGGAGTAAAATATACATATGTGTTTATTCAACATACAGATGCATTTACACTTGTCCAGTTTCGTCTGGAATTTGTCCCAGACCAACTCCTGAAGTGGTTTGAGTGATCAGATTTAAATCCGTCTCGAAAGCATTTCTGAGGGAATGGTCTCTTCACTTTTCAGATAAAACACATGGTATAAAAAGGCCCATAGAAGAAAGGAGAACTGGATTAAAACTTTCCACTGTGGATGCAGTGCTTTTTCTTTCATGATGCTCTGTAAGAGACTGTTCTTTTGGCTGTAGCCATGCATGTTAGGAGGCTGTCTAATTTTTTGTTTTGGATTGGACGTTCCAGCTTTAACAGCTATAACGCATGACCTGAACGAACCACCAATCATTAACTTAACCCTCCTATCCTTGCTTAGGCGGGGTTATTCAATTTGATATCATTGCACCAGTTCAGTTTAGAATCTGAAGGTTACTTGCTTTTGTGTCTCGTATCGTCTTTCAATGTGGATTCCCTTTTCGGTCCTGGCTGGAGAGGGGTTTCCCCGGTTCTTTGATTCGCTGACGGTCTTGTAGTGTCTTTGATCGACGTCTATTATCAGATTTCATTGAAGCCATCTTCTGAATTATAAACAAACAAATAAAAAAGATACCATGCATGGTGCACTTTCAATCACTCATTCAATAGTTACATACTTACAGGCAGTGTTGGGGTAGTTACTCAAAAAAAGTAATTAGTTACTAGTTACATCTGCAAATTGTAATGAGATTACTTTACTAGTTACTGTATTTGAAAAGTAACTTCACTACTTATTACTTTACTTTCCCATTTCTTAATTTACCGTGTAGATATATGGGCAAACATCATATGGCTCTATGGCAGTGTTTCCCCAACAAAAATGACTACTGTCAAATAAAGATAAATAAAATAATAAGAACAAATACAAGCAGCAGCACTAATAAATACTATTGAGCAAAGACACTAATAAAATAAACAATGCTTTTCAGGTTTTTCAGGTAGGGTACGTCTAACATTAGTTTTCAGGTCCAGAAATTGATCAAATGTAAAATAACATTGCATATTTGACTGTATAAATTAATCCTATTAAATTTACAAAATCTATTCAATCAAGAGCAGTGAGTGATGCCCTTGTCTTTTGTTGTTTGACATTAAACAGACAGCAGTAAAGGCTACTGCCCCTTTAAGACCTCATGCTCGGATATGCGTTGTCTTAAGGCATATACAGACTAAAGCCCTATTCGCACGGGATTAGTATTATCTGGGGACCTCTGATGATTTGTAATAATTGCAGAGAATGTCTGTGATCTTAATCCCGTGCGAATCGGCCATGTCTGTAATTTGTAAAGTAAAAATTCCCCCGCAAATTACCTACCATATTTCGCCAAACACTGAGGTCCTGTGATAATATTAGTCCCGTGCGAATCGGCATCTCTGTGATTTGGCCGGGATTAGGCGGATCGTATATAATTTTTGCAAGGTTTTTGTGTCCTGTGTGCGCATTTTTATCTTTATCTTTAACGAAGAATGGCGCTAGGCTGCATATAATGCGCACCGTTATGAATTCCCGTACAGCCGCGCGGATTATACTTTCACTTTAGAATGAGCAATTTGTGAGTAAATTGCTTGAATGGTGTGTTTAATATTATTCTTAATGAAAAACACAAAAACAGAACAGTACCATGACACACTCGCTTAAATGGGCGCTTTTACATTTAGCTTTGAAACTGAATCTTCCGCCGTATATTGTTATTATATTGCTCAGTTCAGTTTTTAATTGTAGCGTCTGTTCTCTAACTGAACTAAATTATTTTTATTACTATAAAACAATCAAAATGATATTTCTGCAGGAAAGACTCGGGAGAATTATATCGACAATAGTGCATTTAATAATAGCTCAGCAAGCTAATAATATACAAAGTCAATTTGGCGTAGGCCCCGTCCGTAGGCATAATCCGAGGGTATCGGATCTGCAATTCCTGCCTGAAGACGAGGGCAGGGGCGCAGCCGACCCCCCGGGAGGTATGGACAGGACCATCCTGGTGGTGGTGGGGAGGATGGGGGTAATCGTCGCTTCAGATCTGCGTAATCGTCGCTTCAGTATCTGCGAACTCAAACATGTGTAAGTACCGGGCTTTTATACGGTGAGCATGAGAATATAATTGGGTTAGAATGAAGGCAATAAGTGACGTAGTAATTGAGTCTTCCCAGCAGAACTTATGCTAGAGCTTTCATTGATACAACTGTTTATAATTTCATACAGCTATATCTATAACGAAAAAAACATTTACATGTCTTGACATCATATCCGGGAGATAAGTCAATAAATTTGAGTAAAATCAAAGGCTTGCTTATCCCGTGCGAATGCGCCACGCAAAACTCAGATGTGGGTGGGTAATTTCTAAATCACACGAGGTCCCCAGATAATACTTATCCCGTGCGAATAGGGCTTATGTTTGCTAGGATTAGGGATGAAACGGTATGGAAATTTAACATCACGATTATAGTGACCCAAATTATCACGGTTATCAATATTATCACGGTTTTGTTCAAATGAGATGAAAGTGTTCAAAAAGAACAGATGCACACACTTAAAACATTTAAAGGGGGGGTGAAATGCTGTTTCATGCATACTGATCTTTTTGCACTGTTAAAGACTTGGATTCCCATGCTAAACATGGACACCGTTTCATAAGCTAAGGTGGACGTTTGATGGGAGTATTTCTTTGCCAAAATTAGTACTTCCTGTTAGTCATAAGTTTCGGAAAGTTTTTTTCGATCATGGGTCCGCTTGACGTCAACAGGGCTGAATTTCCTTGTATGGGCCGTACGGACAATTCTACCGGAAGAGCGCGCGCGAGAGAGAGAGAGAGCGTGAAAGCAATAGGCTACGCCCATCAAAGCGCTGGCTCGTACAGATGGAATTTGCTTTTCCGGATCAACAACTGAGTTGCGCAAATATTTATGTCTGTTCCCTGCATTTCGGTGCCGATTGTTTTATAAACAAGGCCCAGTTCGACGCCGGATTTTCAGATCGCTAATACTGAAGGATGGAGCGGTCCCATCGATAAAGGTCCCAACGTTGGAACCGCAGGTTTGACTGCTTCAAATGTCTGTTTTTGCCTATGCCCATCAAGTAGCCCAAACATGATCACGTATTGATCAATGGAGCATGCGATGTATAGTGTGTGTACATTTGTTTAGCTGGCCACTATATGTGTATGTTTGTGTATTGTAAAAGCACTCCAAACAACAATACACAAAGAATGGGGAAATATGTTGAACTAAATAAGCGCGGTTCTTCATTCAAATGCGCTACTATTCAATGTCTTTCTATGTAAACACTAGCCTGACGCGCAAAACCAGTCCGCTTACTACAAATCATGGCTACACAAACCACGCGTAAACACACACACACACACACACACACACACATTGTAACACTCGCGCTTGACATGGTGTTCTAAATAACACAAGCCGCTAAACATATTATATAGTTAGTGTAACTTATACCACATAGTCGACGTCCTGCTCTAGTCGTTTTTGCTGCTGCTCCTGTTCAACTTCAGCCTCTGGGTCTGATTCCGGATCATAGATGTATGGATGTATCCGATTAAAAGCCATTTTTTATGTTGAATAAAGTTTTTCCCCGCTTTTAGGGATGACGCAGCTTTCAGACGAACTCAACACAGTAACAGCGGCGCGCGCTCGACATTCTTTAGCTCCGCCCACACGATACGCCCCCAGCCGCACGGCTTTTTCCGGAAAGACTCGGAACAGCGCATCTTTCTTTTATAATTATAATAAAAATAAAGACTTTTCGGAGATATGCAGGATGCAGTGCTACTCTATAGGTACTCAAGATTGACATGAGACTGACTGAAACTGAGTGTTTCCCCCCCCCTTTAAACAAGTTTTATATTTGAAATCAACAAACAACAAATAAATCAAGCAGCTCTATGCACTTTTTTAAGCTAGATTCTATTCTGTGGGATGTCCTTCCTTATAATGGCCGTCGTCAATAGCAACGCATAACGCATAAATAATAATAATTTGTCGTAAATATAATCTCTAATATTATCTCTGTAAATATATTAAAGCAATATTCTCATCAGTGTTCAGCAATGATGCATTTTAATCTAGCATATTTTTGTGTAAGAGCCCAAACAGTATCCTAGTGAAATATGCATATCCATATTTCCATATGATTTGACAGTTTATTTTATTAAATATCAAAAGGTGTGTATCATACCTGACACCTAGATGAACACCTTACAGTCAGTTTTATGACTGTCATTCTCTTCAAATGCTATTGAAGTTTGAAACATGTATAACGTTACCACTGTTGTGTGTAACTTTAGAGACGGTCCCTAAATTCGCCTGCATTATGCCAGTCATATCAGATGCGCTGTAGCTCTGCTGTTTTTGTTTGAAACCATCTTCGCTGCTGAAATAGAACAAAAACAGTCAACCTCTGTATGATGAGTGAATCTCCTGCGTACATCGCACGTTTATCTCCGCTTTGAGAGATTTCAGCGAGTGAGAGCGGCACGCGCTCTGAACATAACTCCGCTAATCTGAACGCCTCTGATTATGAGACGACGTCGCTTTCATAAACTCAATAGAAACACGTGTAAGTGGTTATAATGCGCAACGCGATTATAACAGATGGCTTTTGAGAAGACTATAATAAGTTCAACAGCAAGAGTGGCAACAGTGTGCAGCCGAAATAACGTTACACCCGCAAATGGCGGTTGTTAACCTCTTAACAAGCGCCCCATTTTTTAGGAATTCTTTGAAAACGATATACCCAAATGAAAATGTCTGCAGCTCTTAAACCCTATGGTCTATATTCATAAACCTGGTCTTATTTTAAACTAGACACTTGAAATATTGCTACCCAAGAGTCATAATAACTCAAAGTAATATGGGAACAGAGTAATATACATGTAAATATACATGTAAGTGACTCACGTTTTTTGTTTTTTGTTTTCACTTAGGGAAAAAAATATTATAATTTAATGTTAAGAGCCTGAAAATAACTTAAATATAAAACTGAATGTCTAATCATTTCATGATTCAAATATGAGGATGATTCTCTCAGTAATGTAGCTTCTGTGAGCTTTTATGTCAAGAAAAGTCTAGGCGTCATTTCAAAAAGGCCATTTATTTCAGAACATTTGCTATTGTAAAGAGTAGTTTTTCATTCAAATAAATCTGCAATAAACTGCAATATACTACTAATTATAATGGATAAACAGTTACTGAAAAACTAAAGCAACTATTTACAGAGATTACAAAGTGTAAAAAACTCATTTAGCTGATGGGAAGCGTCTGTGAGAGACAGCGCGCTCCACTGCAGCTGGCCATGGAGAACGCGCAGCCAGCGCGCAAAAACAGTATTCACCAAAGCCTACTTACGCAAACTGCGCAAGATAATGCCTTTTGATTGGTTACTAAGTCCATCAATCAAACCTTTGTTGGAAAGGCATTGGCTGGGCACCGAGTGCCTTTATCCAACGAAAACCATGGGCGCAATGATTGACAGCTCACCAAGCCTGTAAGGCACTTCCTCTATATGATGCATCCCAGAAGAGTCTCTGATTGAAGGAGAGAGACGAGGGAGGGTTTAAAATACGTGGGAGAAGCTATTCTAGCAGGGGGAGTTTGCCAGACACGGAATAGAATCGATATTTCATTGAAAATGGACATGATTGATCACGCTAACTCAAAACTCTCTTGCAAACAACGGAGGATTTTTAGTTTTTTCCCTATTTTTTCGTTGTTTTGGATTAAAAAGTGGGATGCATTTTGAAGAATGGACTCTTACACAGAGATGTATGCGGGTGTTTATTGGATTCGTCCGATCTGATCTGAACGACAGGAGATGAAAGATGAGTAACGCTGATATTATGCTAATGTTTACATGGACGGTCCTTTAGCGTTTCATTTAACCCTTTCCTCTCTGGTGTATTTATTGCAAAAACAAGTTCAGAACATGAATCTTGAGTGTTTTAGCTTTCAAATGATGCATAGTTTGTGATAGTTGATTGAATATTTTGTATAAAACAAAAGTAAATAAAAGTACACACCCCCCCACTTCCGTCAACCCCCCCGTCCACGATCCGATGCGGGTTAAGAAGTTAATGTCAAGCCCTGATTATTATCCCTTAAATGTCACCCTAGCCTTGACTGAATTTGTTCGTTCGCGTCACGTTATTATTTCCCAGACGTAGTTTTGGTATTGAGGTCAAAGTCCACTTGCCTTGCGTTCGTAGTTTTGAAGTGTTCCCCCTATTACAGCGACTTTCTTCTGGCATGTTCTTCAGACATGGTGACCATCTTCCCTCAGGACTTTTGTAAAAGCCAAAATATGACCACACCTCAGATTTGGTCCTTTTAGAAGTCTGAAAAATCTCCAGGCGCTGTCACTGCCTTCTGCCATTTATTCCCATTCAAAAGACAGCAGTGCGCTGCACCAGACTGACGCTGACTGGACATGATTTACCGCGAGTTTTCACAATCGTGATAATCACACGCGGTTTTAATGATAATTAAATTTTATACAATATTACTAACCGTCACTAAATTTTATCGTGGTTTATCGTGAAACCGGTAATCGTTTCATCCCTAGCTAGGATACTCATCAAGATGGGCATGTTGACATAGTTTTTGTGTGAGTTTGTCCGTTCAAGAGCAAAACTTGAAAGAGAACTCAATATTTGCGCGCTGAGACGTGTGCGCGCTTTCGGATGAGTGCACAGACACAAAATCTTCTCACAGCACGCGCGACTTCTCATTTGTGATGACGCGAAAAGGACTGGTCATATTCGAACATACTGCAGCACTCGCATGCATTGAACAAAGTTTACAAAGAGAGAATTTGAAGGACTTTTGCACGGCACCCCTGCTCTTGTCAGACGGCACCTCGGTTGGGAAACACTGCTCTATGGCAACGGTGCACGCAGCACTTAAACATATCAGATCTTTACACACAGGCAAACACGGCTTGAGTAACGCAGGAAAGCGCGTTCCTATAGTCTAGTAAAGTAGTGTAGTTACCTATTTTTTTGTGTAATGTGTTACTTTACTTCGTTACCCAAAAAAGTAATATCGTTACTGTAATCCGTTATTTTGTAACTCGTTACCCCCAACACTGCTTACAGGAATTGTGAGGTATATATATGCATAATGGTCACGTGTATTGGTTATAGACATGATATAAAATTAGGCAATCGAAGGTTGTTTGAATGAAAGTCCGACGATAAATCCTTTGAATTATTCTATGTAGTTTATGGGTAACAAACAGTTTCTGTGGGGTTTTTCCTGTGGATTGTAACCGTGTCACTCAGGGTTAATTTAAAGGTCGTTGAGAAAACGGCGATCTGGTTTGTTTCTTTGTCTTGTGATCAAACTACTCTGGCCGTTATCTTAGTTTTTGGTCAAAGTTTGCAGGGCAATAAAGCACTTAGCTGGGGTTGTTTCAGACAGAATGGAACCTACATCTTTCTGGTGATTAGATGGTTGATTTATTGGGGTCTGGAGTGTTGAGTTGAGTTTTGTGTGGAATTATGTTTGAACGAATCATCTGAAGATTCAGTTGTGTCTGGTGCGCCCTCAATTCCTACATATTCTTCTCTCTAAAAGCAGGAATCTTGAGAATTGGCACGCCTCACGCGGAGAGGGCTTATATGCTCTGAGAATGGACACTGCACTAGTGGTCTGTTACGTCCCAGTAACAAGCTCATATATTTCGCAGTAGATTCATTTAGATTGATAATAACGGGTAATATTAGGCTTACTGCGATAGTCGGTTACCAGTGTTCAGGCATATATATATACACACATACATACTTATATATATATATATATATATATATATATATATATATATATATATATATATATATATATATATATATATATATATATATATATATATATATATATATATATATACATATATATTTACACTATAAACAGAAATGCAAGGGGGTAAAATATTTTTTTAAGTGATCAATTTATGTGTGTTCCTTTTCAGTCGGTCACGTTCGACGTACGTCGGAACTGACCGACGAATTGGGGATCTTTTTCAGAGACCAATCTACTTTGAGGGTTTAAAAACGAGCCAATGAACATTGGCATGCATTTCACGCATTCCACGCTCCACCCACAGCGTGGGTATAAATACGGAAGTGGAATACCGCATCTTTGCCTTCTGCTTCAGAGCCGAACAATTGCTGTGGTTTCCAGTATTGTTTCCTTCAAAGAGTGTTACTACGTCTTTGGATCTGGTGCGGGTGATATAACAGCAGGGTCGCGTCACGTTTGATGAACAAACAGCTGTTTTAACAGCTCAGAGCTGGGCGTCTTCAATGAGATTGAGTGCTCACAACAGGCTTGCACTTTCGAACTACTGTGAGCCGCGGCCGTTTCCCTGTGTGCTTCAGCACTGTCAGTGCTTTTCCTCTAAAAGAGTTTACACAGTTTGACCCTGTGTCTTTTTCAAGATGTCATTCAAACCGTGCGTTTCTGAATGCAGTTGTTTCCTGTGCTCATTTGACGGCCACAATCTCTCTCACATATAAAAATGTGAAAATGCGTTTGTGGGTGATCCATGTTCTCTCCATGGAGAATGTGATCACGTTGGTGCGCTGTTCATCTCACCTTTCTCGTAAGGGCTTGAGCATTCAGCCGTGTGCCTTCGAGCGGCCGGCTGACAGCACGGGTTGTCATGGCAACCCAGCGCGTCACTCGCCACTCTAGATGACTAGTCAAGACTATGAAACCTTAACCCCTAGGAGTCTGAGCTGTTTTGGGGCCCTTTAGAAGGTTTGACATGCTCTGACATTAGTGTTTTATTCAGTTGCTTATAAACACATTAATGGCAAAAGTGTAATTACACTGTATTCAGCACAAACTGGGCTACCATAATATGTGAGCAACATGTATTTACATGCTTGTATTTTTGAGAGAAAAATGTTTATGCATGGTTTTTGAGAAAATTAAGGCCTCAAAACACACAATAGATGTGTCCACAATACTTATGACTAATGGGTGTATTTGCCTAGAGTTTTTGCTTCAAACTGATGTGAAAATCATTGAGCCTACTCATTCATATAAAACAATACACTGATTTAAAATTTGTAAGACAGTTTTTCCTCACAAAGCCTGTATGTGAGGGGGCGTGATATCTAATGAATAATTGAGGAGCTCTTTTCCAAAACGCTATAAATCCATTTCAATAGTTTTCAGGAAAATAGTTTTTTTTACCTAGACCTACACATTTTGTGAATATTCAATTTATCCTGTTAAAATGTTTTTTTGGCTCAGTCTGAACATGTTGAACAATGATTATTAAATCAAACAACAATATTGTTGATGATAAATTCAAAGTTAATACATTTTTTTTCAAAACGCTATAAATCCATTCATTTTTTTTCAAAACGCTATAAATCCATCAATTTTTTTATTTATTTATGGTTTGTCTTTTTTTTTTAAACAACAACAAGAGAACATGCAACATATAATCAGGGACTCATAAATTAATATAAATTATTGATGATAATGATAACAATATTCAATAAGTTATTTAGTAATACATATTCAATATAAATATAAAACATATAATAGCCTACACATAAAAATACAGTCATTTTTAGTAAAGTGTAAAACCTGTAACAAATAGGACCAACTTGTCCACTACATATGCATGAAAAAAAACGAATTGTTATATTCAATATTCAACAATGCATTTAATAGTGCATACAGTAAAGTGTCTAACCTGTAAAACAGTAGGACCATTGTCTGCTATACATTTTTTTAAATCACATAGTGTGTGTGAGAGTGAGCGTGAGTGAATGCGAGTGTGTGTGAGAGTGAGTGTATGCGTGTGTGTGTGAGTGAATGCGAGTGTGTGTGTGTGTGTGTGTGTGTGTGTGTGTGTGTGTGTGTGTGTGTGTGTGTGTGTGTGTGTGTGTGTGTGTGTGTGTGTGTGTGTGTGTGTGTGTGTGTGTGTGTGTGCGAGCTCGTGTGAGTGAATGCGAGTGTGCGTGTGTGCGTGTGTGTGTGCGAGCTCGTGTGAGTGAATGCGAGTGTGTGTATGCGTGCGAAATGCGAATGCTAGCGTGCTTATGGTCCTGGACTTTCGGACGCTTCCTTGTCACTTGCGTGAAGTCCATGAGATGAAGTATAGCGTGATCCTGGTCAACCTTGTTTGGTTTTTCATAAAAAATAATTGAAATGTATCCTCAGATCGTCCGGCGACAGCCTCTCGGCCTGACAGAAAACTTTGGCAGCAGCTTTGTGTTGATATCCCACTGTTGTTATCAACGCGCTACCTGAGTGACGAAACTTCTTTTTTTGTTGTTTTTTGTGATTTTCTTTGTCCAGTCGGCGTTTTCTACCCCCAGGTGTAGGTCTCACTTGCTCATCAAGGCCATCAAAAGTGTTATCAGAGTTTAAAGCACTCATTTTAATGAATGAACGTAAACAAACAGCTGTTCAGAGTGCCGCCCTGTTGGATTACGTAGTACGCTCATCGAATTCTGATTCGTCGAGAGGATTTATCGTGTTTTGGCTAAAAATAGGTTTGGCATTTATCGCGCTTTGTAAAGAAACAGCATCTTGCAGTACATTTTAAACAAGGAAATATAGCGATTTGGCATGAAATGTTGATGGAGCAGTGAATAGGTTCAGTACACAGCAAAATGACATGATAAACTCATTTTTTTTTTAAATGGCGTTTATCGCGTTTTGGAAAAGAGCTCTTCAATTATGGGTATTACCTGAGAGGACAAAAGAACACAATAGCCTGCATAATGAGCTGCACAATGAATGAGCTTCAGGTAGGCCTATGTGACACAGAGCAACAGGACAAAGGACATATATTATCTATTATATACTGTACTTATCAAGTAAATGCATCTTGATTTAAGAATGTTTAAATATTCAGACCAGAAACAAGAAAAAAATACTAAGAGCATTTTTTCTACATTTTTTGTACTTTTTGTTTTTGAAAGTAGTCTCATGCTAAAAAAAATAAGAAAATAAAATTAAGATACAATTTATACAAAATGAAATTCACTGTAAAGAAAGCAATTCAATTTCTACAAAACAAAAAAAATAACCTTCTACTAAACAAAACTCCAGAATAATTTATTTAGAATGTAGTCAACAAAGGCCTATTATATTTTAAATGATCAAAAGATTTGACTACACTGAAAAAAATGATCTTCTTATTTAGTTGAAAATTTTACTTATCTAGTAAATGCATCTTGATTTAAGAATGTTTAAATATTTAGTCTAGAAACAAGACAAACATGACTAAGAAGAGCATTTTTTTCTAAATTTGTTGTACTTTTTTGAAAGTAGTCTCATGCTAAATAAAAAATTATAGTAAATAATTAAAATTGAGATACAATTTATACAAAATGAAATTCACTGTAAAGAAAGCAATTCACTTTCTACAAAACAAAACTCGATATTAACTCGATAAAACAAACTTTGATATTACATTTAAAAAATAACATTAGGCTATAATATTTAAACATCAATATAAATAAAAATACATTTGACTGGTACTATATTTGTAGCATCTGAACAGACATTTGTGAATAAAAGCTTTATTGATGTGACACTAGGCTCTTTTACAATGAATAAACACGTTATAATCTGTCCAAAACAGGCCAAATAAATCTTGTCTAAACAGTCTTGCATGTATGACATTTTATATTGCAGCAGGATTCATATTTAAACAGTCTTTTTGCATTTAATAATCACAGATGCTAACAGAATAAACTTTTTACAGTCTATGGAGTTGATGTTTGGGCGTCGACTCTGGATCGTCAGTATTTCAATCTGAAAGAGTGCGCGATCCGTGGACGTGGTCGCATTACCGGATAATGAAGTGGCTCGCGGGTGACTGACATTACTCTCTTTTCGAACAGATTACATAAACACCGAATATTTGTTTTTGATTTGGTTTACATTGTTTAAAACTTGACATTTAAACGTTTCTTTAGACATATGTCTAAAGTTGAGAAACATTTTGAGTCCCCCCTCTCTTGCCTTACAGTGGATTGGTCCACTGCGCACCTCACTGACACACACACACACACACACACACACCCCTCACCAACACACAACTGCGGTAGGCTCAGAGAGTACAAAGATCAGTAGTTGATGAACTCCAGTAAGGGCTGTCAAGTCTATTTTATACACTTTAAACATCGGATGAAATTATTTTATTTCTCTTTTAATACAGGCAATGCTGAGTTATTAATTAATCACCAAAGGCAAAAAATTATGATACCGATGTATTTTTCCACAAGTCCAATGTTTTAGTGATTATAGTATGGTAACGTTAGCTTGTTGTAAGTCACCCACTACAACTAACAAGGTGATAAGCCTATGCGTGAACTGATATTAGGCTAATTATTATATAGCCTATATATATATATTATATATTATATAGATATTTAGCGCTGTGTTGGGCTCAATGCTATATGGAAGAACTTCGAAGAAGCAAGATAATTGAAAAATTATATTACCGTGTGTTGAACCTATGAAAAGCAGTGCACGTCGCTCTGTTTTATGTCGGATTGCAAATAGCCAAAATAACTCCAAACCACTGAAGTTGAGTGACCTTTCTTGTCAACGATATCTGTGTCCTCCAAGCTAGTCATGAGCACTGAATTTTCTTCACTATCGCTCATTTTTCTTGCTCCACTCCAATCCTCCAAGCCTGTCAGCCTGTCGGCCACTGTGACTGTCAACAAAACCGCGTGCGGTGCCCAGAAGCTCGGTCTGCAAAACGCATGCGCAGCATTGCGCATAGTGTTTAAGCATTATATTGAGTATTTATCGTTCTGTTGTTATCATTTTATCGAGGAAAATTGTTTTGCGATAATTATCGTTATCATTTTAAGGCCTACAACCAGCCCTAGGTAAGTTCATCGGCGTTGTTATATGGGCTGATACACACACAGAGACGGTGCACGCAAGCCCCGAAGCCTGATCACTTTCACTTGCGTCCTCATGAAGTTTATCAATTAAATGAGTTTAAAGGCTTGCCAGTTTGAACATTAAAACGACTGTGCACTATTCAAGAACAACAATACGGAAAACTTCTCTGTTCAGTTCTCATGAGCTTTTTTCTGTGAAACGTGTGTTGTGTCTCTGTGTCTTCTAAGGGCACCACGGCCCGGAGAAACGAAGCGTCGGACCACGGGCTGAAAGTTTGGCGACAAGGAGTAAGGAGTCACTGGGACCCAGTACTGGCTGCTCTGCCACGCCCACCTCGGGACTCGGCTATGAAGCCAGTGTTGAAGCGGTCTCATATGAAGCAATCCGAGCGGCGTTACCGCGGCTGCAGATGCCATATGCCCCAGGAGCCTCTGAAAAAATTTCAGTGGGACCGCTGTCCTGCCTTTGAACGAATTCAAGCAGTTCAACACCGACCGGACCCGCTCTTCCGTGAGGCGCGCAGTCTGGCTGACCGAATCCAGCTCCATTCCGAGATAAGAGATCCTCTGTGTGGGACAGAGTTTGCTCTTCTCTCGGTTGACCTGAAGGCCCAACAGGCTGAGGTGACTGAGCACCATGTCCCTGTTTTCGCACAACTGCTCCCGAGACTGGGCGAGTATGAGCCAGTCGTCGAGATAGTTGAGGATGCGAACGCCGCGTTCTCTGAGCGGAACGGCTGCCTCTGCGACTTTCGTGAAGACGTGAGGCGACAGGGACAGCCCGAAGGGCAGGACTTTGTACTGATATGCCTTCCCCCTCGAACGCAAAGCGTAGGAACGGTCTGTGTCGAGGAAGGATAGAGACATGAAAGTATGCATCCTTCAGGTCGATCGCTGCGAACCAATCTTGGGGACGGATGCATTCGAAAATGCGTTTCTGCGTTAGCATCCGGAATGGGAGCTTGTGCAGGGCCCGATTCAGGATACGCAGGTCCAAGATTGGCCATAACCCACCACCTTTCTTGGGTACAATGAAGTAGGGGCTGTAGAACCTCGCCTTCATATCAGCTGGAGGAACCGGCTCGACCGCGTCCTTCGCCAGTAGGACATCGAAGCACCACTGTAATCCTCAGGTCACCAAGGCTTATTAACCAAAGTAGTCCTTTCTGGCTTTTGCAAGAAAAGAAACTAGATCGGGGAATAGGCAAAGGGACTCAACCCCGTTTGAGGTTTCATAGTCTGGACCGCGCATCTAGAGAGTGCCAAGTGACACGCTGGGTTGCCGTAGCAACCCCCGCTGTCAGCCGGCGCCCGACGGCACACGGCGCGTTGAACGCTCAAGCCCTTACAAGAAAGGTGAGACGAACAACGTGCCGACGTGACCATGCTCTCCTGAGAGAGCATGGATCACCCACAAACGCAATCTCACATGTTTATATGTGAGAGAGATCGTGGCCGTCAAATGAGGACAGGAAACAACCGCATCCAGAAACACACGGTTTGAATGACATCTTGAAAAAGACGCAGGGTCAAACCGTGTTGCTCTTTTAGATAAGGAAAACTGCTCTTTCAGTGCTGAAGCACTCAGGGAGATGACCGCGGCTCACGCAGTTCAGATAGTGCAAGCCTGCGTGAGCACTCAGAAATGGAAACGCCCAGCCAACCAACAAAACCAGCTCTTTATCTCCTCTGAAGCGGCCACCCGCTGAAACGCGCCGTCACACCCGCACTGGAACAGCAATCCTTCTCACGAGACTCGAATAACACTCTTCGTAGACACAGCAATGACACTGTTCGGCTCCGAAGTAAAAAGCAATGATCAAGCATTCCACTTCCTTATTTATACCGCACTGCGGGATGGTGCGTGGAATGCGTGAATCGCATGCCAATCACCTTTGGCTCGTTTTTAACACACTCGAAGTAGATTGGTCTCTGAAATCAGATCCCAATTCGTCGGTCAGTTCCGACGTACGTCGAACGTGACCGACTGAAAGGGAACTCATTGTCATTGCCGTCCTGTGATGTATCATTAAAGTAGCTTAGAAACTCAAGCATTATAGCATAGATTTTAATAGCTTTTGAAGTAAGTACAAACCACAGCTTCATAATTAATAGAGACAGTATGACAAATTCACACATAAAATCACTCTCTCATTAATGCATTCAAAAAAAGTCCCTGGAATGTCATATGGCTGTTCATCATGAGTCTCGTTTGTGGACTAAACGTGCAAGATCGCCCTCTAGCTTTCAGTATGAATGAATCACAGTACATGAGAACACCGTGTTTTTTATAAATATTACTCCTAAAAATATGAGAATCTATCAATATTTCTACAAATTTGCACACTTTTGAACTAAAAGCCCTGGGGGACGTTGTTTTGTCTAGCGCTTCATGACGTCCGTACATGAGTTTTTTTCTGAATGTGAGCGGCTGACGGTCATAATTCATATTTAAGGTATTGACTCCTTTTTTCATTTTCATAACCCTTGACATAAAGATTTTCAGAATAAAATAGGTCAAATACTAAGGCTTGAGTCTTTTCATTTACAATCATTTACATTAAAACTTTATACAACTTTTAAAACCAATATAAACAAAGACTGCTTCAATGCGCCTTCGGTTTTTTCAACAAAAACGCGTTAACTAATTTAAGTGGGAAAAAGTTTTAAACTTTCAAAAGTCCATATTCCTCACAGTGTGTCTTCTAAACTCGATAAAAAGCAGAGGAATGATGAAGCTTGTTTGTTGACTGAGGTGATGGGGCGTTTAAGACGATTAGCATGTGAATTCTGCATAGCGTGTGGGTGTGGGCACATTACGGATAATGAGCAGACGCTTGAGAAAACATACAACTCATGGCTTTCATACGGATTACATAAACAGATCATTTTTGTTTTTGACATTTGTTTTCGATTACTTTAAAAGTATACTCTTCAAGCTTTCTAAAGACATATCTCTCATGTCTGTGTGGCAAGTATTTGGTAAGTTACAACGCATTTCAGAACGGACTTCCCTGAGAGACAGACAACAGAATGTGCTTCATGCATCATTTTTGTTTTATTTATTTTACGAAAAGCAAAACATTTTGTATAGTATACACAAATAAAATGATGTATAACACTTATATGTATGACAAAACTCGTTATTTGTGTCTCTTTCCCACTGATAAGAAAAAAAGCGAGGTGAAGCACTGCTGGAGCTCATGCTGTAGAGTCACAGTGCTGTAGAGTCACTATTGATCAATGATTATCATGAGGTCAGCAAATAAGGCCAAATATTCAAATTACAAATATATCATCAAGTAACTAACATCATCTGATCACCTTTTCTCTTGCTGTTCTTGCCATATGAAATGATTACAGCAGCCAGAGAAAAACTAATGTTAAAAATTCAAGAGTTAAACTGTACAACTAAGCAAACACTAATCACCATAATGGCGACCAGGGGCGCCACCAAGGGGGGGAAAGTTAGGACGATTCTAAGGGCCCACACACTTTTGGGGCCTCCAGAGATCGGTTTTATTAGTAGTAACAGTACTAGTAGTAATGTATTATAAATGTATAATCTACCAAAGAGTTACAAATATAAAAAAATGATGGCATTTCCGGCAAAATCCAGCAAAATGCTCCACTCATTAACCGCTCACGGGTAAAACTACGTTCACTCATATCCCACTCCGTCATGAAATTTCTCTGTGCTATAATTGTTGCAGCCATTAAGGTATTTATTTGTATATTTTTTGTTTAAATATTATGATGTTGTTTTTTTATGTCTATGTTGTCAATCTGTCAATCTATGTCGATTATGAAAAGTGAACAGTATGAGTGAGAAAGGACACATCATAAGATGAATGGAGTTGATCAGACATGATTGTGACCACTTTATTAAGTTTTGTTTCGTATAATTGTATCTTAATTTTAATCAATGTTTCATCAGCCAATCGGGGCATTCTGGGTTGAGCGAGCGGAGCTTAATTGGTCAGTATTATTAAATTGCAGACAAAGATTTTGGATAGCTAGGTTGGTGTGGTAGAGGGCCCAACATCATATTCTTTCATTGGGCCCAAAATTGCTAGCGGCGCCCCTGATGGCGACCAAATATTTTCAACAAAACATCAACATATAAACCTCTGCTCATTCTTAATAAGAACTTTTGTAGACATATGAAATAAACAAAGTCAAAGTGGTCAGTAATAAGTGAAGCTGGTAATAATGTTTGTGGAGTTGTTTAATTCTCCTCTGCCGAGATCTTGAGAGATTGAATGTCTTTTATCTTCAGTTGATTTCATCTAAGGCTGTGAGTAAGTTTTAGTTTTTTTTGGGGAGCCTAAAAACCACTAGAAATCTGAAAATGACACCCTTGCTTTTTCGTGTGTACAGCCAATCTGTATATTTTGTGAAATGATGTCATCGCCCCACTTCTCAACCCTAGTTTGACACGTCACCGATATGTCACGTAACAGCAACAACAACGGCTTGTGTTCGGTTTATTTGCATGCTCCAGGTCTTTTTCTCTTTTTTCTCTGTGGCAGAAATACATGTATTCTACACAATTTTGAGTCAGTTTCAGTGGTTTCGTGTGAATGCAGATATTTCTTGAGACGACGCTGTGTTTACGGATTTTTTTTAGAACAAGGAAAAAAAAAAGATTGGATAGGGAAGGCTCTGGCTTCGTGTGGATGTGGCCTCTGTGCTACATTTAACATCCTGTAGTGTGCACGCTGAACAGTGTTCTTTTCACTTTGGCTAACCCATGTGGGGCCTACTTAGAAACTGAGCTTGAAACTGAAAAATTCTAGCATATATTTCTTTCTGGTTTTTGAAGTAACTAAAACCCAGAGCTTCACTATCAGTAGAGAAGCACTGCACAGGTAGGATTAATTCACACACTTTCTCCTTAATGCATTCAAATAAATGTAATCTTACTGTGCTACTTTATCTGTATCTGATTTAGATTGAGCAAGAAATCTGTAAGAATCTGTAAGAAATCTGTAAGAAATATAACAACTCATAGACAAAATAACTGATAAAATAAACTGTTATGTAGGAACAATAGCCTTAGGCAGCACACAAGGCAACCAGAACGTCTCGGGTTATGACTATAACCATTGTTCCCCGAGAAGGGAACGAGACACTGCGTCGTCGAGTGACAACACTCTGGGGGAACGCCCACAGCGTTACGCATCTGAAGGATGAATGAAATCAAGCCAATCTGATTGGTGGTGCGTCGTGACGTAGTAGATGACAGCTTACCCGGAAGATACAAAAAGGAAGCTGATGCAAACACACATTAGCTCTTTTGCGATGAAGCAAGCGCTCTAACCGTGATAGGTGTGGCGACGAGACGCAGTGTCTCGTTCCCTTCTCGGGGAACAAGGGTTATAGTCATAACCCGAGACGTTCCCCTTCGAGGGAACTCGAACTGCGTCGTCGAGTGACAACACTCTGGGGAACGTTAATACCCACTAGGCCACACCGAAATCACCCCACGTCCTAGTGTGAAGCTGGAGACCCAGGCACACTCAGGACGCAAGAACTCGAGCACCAGGCGTCACCGGGAGGTGCAGACTGTAAAAACGTATGAAGGTGTGCGGGGTGGCCCACCCCGCCGCCTCGCATACCTCTTGAAGCGAGACGCCAGAAAGGAGGGCCACTGATGAAGCCATGCTCCTGGTGGAATGGGCCCTCACGGCCATAGGTGAAGGCAAATTGCGCACCCTATAAGCCGTGGCTATAGCCTGGACGATCCAATTACTGATCGTCTGAGTTGACGCAGGCAGCCCCTTCTTGGGTGAGCCGAAGCACACCAACAACTGGTCTGACCTCCTCCAATGGGAAGACTTCTCTAGATAAATACCCAGAGCTCTGACCGGGCAGAGCAGATGAAGTCTCCCCTCTTCCGCCGTCAGGTGGGGAGGGGGATGGAAAGCCTGAAGAACCAGAGACCGGGCTCCCTGAGATGGAACCTTGGGAATGTAACCCGGTCTAGGGTGAAGAATGGCCCTTACTCTGCCGGGGGCAAACTTCAGGCAGGTTGGCGTGACCGCCAAAGCCTGGAGATCTCCCACTCTCCTCAGAGAGGTAATGGCGAGTAGAAAGGCCACCTTCAAGGTCAGGTTCTTAGGCTCAGCCAGCTCCAGTGGCTCGAAGGGGGCCTCAGCCAGCCCTTCCAGAACCACCGCCAGGTCCCAGGTTGGGACTCTGGAGCGAGCTACCGGCCTCATCCTCCGAGCCCCACGGAGGAACTGTACAACCAGGTGGTGCTTCCCCAAAGGTCCATCACCTAGAGGTGCGTGGAAAGCCCCAAGGGCAGCCACGTACACCTTCAGGGTGGACGGGGTAAGACCAGCGGAGAAGCGATCTTGGAGGAACTCCAGCACTGAAGCCACTGGGCAGTTAACTGGATCCACCTCACGCTCTCTACACCAAGTGGAAAATACATTCCACTTGAGGCTGTACAGTCTCCTGGTAGAAGGAGCCCTGGAGCTGAGTAAGGTCTAGACTACCTCTGCTGACAGGCCCGCCTCTAGGTACCGAGCCCCCTCAGGGGCCAGACCCAGAGGCTCCACAACTCCGGCCGGGGGTGAAATATTGTGCCCCCTGCCTGAGAGAGCAGATCCCTCCTCAGAGGAACCTGCCACGGAGAGCCGTCTAGCAGAGTTATGATGTCCGAGAACCATACTCGAGTGGGCCACCGGGGTGCTACTAAGAGCAGGCTGATGCCCTCCCGGCGGACCCGCTCCAGAACTCCCGGGAGCAGAGCGATCGGGGGAAATGCGTACAGACGCAGCCTCGGCCACGTCTGCATCATGGCGTCCAGTCCCAACGGGGCTGGATGCCTGAGAGAGAACCACAGTGGACAGTGGGACGTCTCTCGAGACGCGAACAAGTCCACTTCCACTGGGCCGAATCTCTCGCACATGGCCTCCACCACCTCTGGGTGGAGTCGCCACTCCCCGGGCCTCAGCCCCTGCCTCGACAGGATGTCTACTCCCTGGTTTTGGTCCCCGGGAATGTATATCGCCCTGAGGGACGATAACTTCCCCTGGGACCACAGGAGGATTTGATGCGCCAGTCTGCATAGAGGGCGCGACCTCAAGCCCCCCTGGTGATTGAGATACGCGACAACCGAAGTGTTGTCTGAGCGTATCAGGACATGGTGGCCGCGGAGGTCCGGGTAAAAGCTCCTCAGAGCTTTGTAGACCGCCAGCATCTCCAGGCAGTTGATGTGCCATGAAGAATGCCGGGTCTCCCACAGACCTCTCGCAAAGCGGCCTTCCATGACCGCGCCCCAACCAGAGGGAGGCATCTGTTGAAACGGCTTTCCGGCAACATGATGCTCCCAGCACTGGCCCCTGGGACAGGAACCAAGGTTTCTGCCATATGACGAGGGAACGAAGGCATCTGCGCGTTACCCTGATCATACGAAACGGATTTCCCCTCGGGGAAAACCCCCTGGCCCTCAGCCACCACTGTAGGGGTCTCATATGCAGCAGGCCAAAAGGTATCACGTTGGACACTGCTGCCATGAGCCCCAGCAGTCTCTGGAACTGCTTCACAGTGAGGCTGCGGCCTGGCTCCACTCTGGAGACCTTCGCCAGTATGGATTCCACGCGTGCGGGAGACATACGTGCCCGCATCGACGTGGAATCCCACACGACTCCCAGGAACGTGGTCCTCTGGGAGGGCGTCAACACGCTTTTCTTTGTGTTGAGTCTCTGTGGCCGACCACAGTCCGGACCACCCCGTTGAACTTCGGGGGAGGAGAACCGAACTGTAGTCTGTAACCCAGCTCTACAGTCTGCAGGACCCATGTAGATACACTCGGAAGGCATGTCCATGCGCCAAGATAATCTACTAAGGGAACCAGCCTCTCGAGGCTGGCCACGGGTGTCAACCGAGCCTCGGCAGGGAGAAGTCGGGAACGATTTTCGGTGGGTGCACACGTTTGCTGTCCAGCCGCAAGTCCTGTTGGAGGCAGCGAAGACAACACGCGTGTGCGGGAGATCAGTGAGGCCCGAAGCGTCTGTGACGGCGGGAACACAGCACTGATCTCCCAAGAGCTCCGGGGGGAAGACGACCTCGGTCGTTCCAACCCGGGGGGGGGGGCAGCTCTGAGCGATCCAGCCGCAGCTAGGACCGCTTAGTGGCAGCCTTCTTCGCCTGAAGGACGGTCCTCAGATCGACCTTAGGCTCTGAAGGCTTGCCACGAGAGCGCCGCCTCTTTTGCCAGGCTCCCTCAGGAGGGGCGCGAGAAGCAACGCTCTCTTTCTGCACCTGCCGGTGCGAGGAGCTAGTAGACGGCCGAGGCTGTCCCTTTGAGACAGCCTTCCCCGAAGAGCTGGATCGACGAGGGAGATACTGCTGGAAGGCCGCCGCCTGTTTTCTCACCTCCTGGAACCTCTCGACGACGGTGTTAACCGCACCGCCGAAAAGCCCAGAAGGGGAGACCGGGGAATCTAGGAGAAAGTGTTTCTCTCTCTCTCCTTCATCCCCGACAGGTTTAACCAAAGATGCCTCTCCACACACACCATACCCGCCATGGAGCGGCCGATGGAACGGGCCGTCTCCTTGGCGATGCGGAGAGACAAATCGGTGGCCTTCCTGAGTTCGAGGACATCGTCCGGAGACGGGCCCCCGCCCTCGTCGAGCTCCTTGAGGAGGTCGGCCTGGTAGGCCTGCAACACCGCCATAGTGTGCAGGCAACTACCAGCCCGCCCAGCCGCCATATATGCCCTCCCTACCAGCGCTGATGTATCGCGCGCTGGTTTGGCGGGCAATACCGGGGTCTTCAGGGACGAAGCGGCCTCGGGAGAGAGGTAGCTCGCGAGAGCCTCCTCTACCCTCGGCAGTGTCCCATAACCCTGTTCGGCCGCCCCCAGTACGTTACCGAAGTCGAGTACTGGAGGGCTGGTTAGTCTGGCCGAATAGGGTTTATCCCAGGACCTACACAACTCATTGTGTAGGTCCGGGAAAAAAGGCAGACCCCGGCGTGGAGGTTGAGGCTTGCGCCTGAAGAACCGTTCATCCAGCTTACTGGGCGGCTGGATTTCCGGTTCTTCCTGCGGCCAATGGATGTTTAACTTGGCCACAGCGCATGTCAAAACCTCCACTAGCTCCTCTGGAGCGGGTGCATGAAGCGATGGCTCAGGCTCCACTGCACCCGCCTCGACGCTCAGCACATCCGACTCCTCAGAGCCAGACAGCTGAAGCATCGGGTTCTCCGCCCCGCGGGAAGAAGCCGCATCGCGGGCTTCCGCACGGACCGGGAGAACATCGGAGTCCTCGGACGAGGATAGGGAAAGTGCCTCAGCAGTCCCATATCCTGTCACGAGGTCCCGCTGCGAGCCCCATGATCTACGGCGCCGCCGTGCCTCAGCAACAGCGGGCCCAGAACCCTGGGGCTCGCGGGCTTGGCCGGTCTCGCTGAACACAGCCAGCCGTGAGCGCAACACCCTGAGCGGCAGCTTTTCACACTCGCTACAGGCGGCTCCCTCGAGAGCCGCCTTAGCGTGCTGCACGCCCAGGCATTGTACACACAAAAGGTGTGTGTCCGTGCCCGAAATGAATCGCGGACACGGGTGCACACACCTTGTGAACTGTTGCTCACTAGCCATCTTGTAGGGATATATTTGTGACAAAACAACACCAAATAGACAGACAATTTTTACATATAGAGCTTCGCTGAAGAGCAAAAAAGCTAATGTGTGTTTGCATCAGCTTCCTTTTTGTATCTTCCGGGTATGCCGTCATCTACTACGTCACGACGCACCACCAATCAGATTGGCTTGATTTCATTCATACTTCAGATGCGTAACGCTGTGGGCGTTCCCCCAGAGTGTTGTCACTCGACGACGCAGTTCGAGTTCCCTCGAAGGGGAACTTGAGTCTCAGCTCAAGTTTTCATCAACATCAAGTTTGTTCACAAATTTTAGCTTCTAGATGTAAATTGTGGCATGTTGCTATATATATATATATATATATATTTATTTATTTATTTTTTTTTTTTTCCCTAGGGAGTGCCGAGATCTGATCTGAAACCCTGCAAAGATCTAGAAGCCGAACTTGTGGCTTTTGGTTTGGATGGCTCATTCTGGACCAAAGTATTCAAAGATGAGTTAAAGGTGACTGATACAAAACAGCTTGAGTATTTGGATAATGAGGACTTTGAACTGCTCAAGAAACACACTCGCTACAGATGGGAAAAGAATGCTCTTCAAAAATTCTTAGGTAATCTAGAACCAGATAAATCAGAGGCAGTGGCAAAAGAAGTAGAAAAATCTACTTCTAAGGAAAAACCTGTGTTAGCAGAGCATCTACCAAATCTAGATAATATGACCCAAAACATGACAAAAGAACTTGAATCAACACTGACACATGACCTAGAGAAACCAAGAATCACACACATGATAAATGAAAGACCTCTGAAGGACTGTGTTGACAGTTTGATAACAAGGTTCTCTACAAATAATGATTCACAATGTTTACCTGCCATGTCCATTTCTGATAAAGAGATTTTAAATACAGCTTCAGGAGGTCTTGCACTTCAGGGCATTTTCAAAACTGGGAAAGTTGAAGATCTTTTGAAGGAACGACAACAATTAATCAGAATTGATGACTTTAAACTTGCTGGGCCAAGACATACCTCTCACTATATGAGGTATGAGTTTTCCTCCTACAAATCTCACCAAGAATTTTTAGGATCTGTTGAAAAATTGGGCTACAGCTTCAGTGCAGAACTTAATCTTGGATTTTTAGATACACAAATAAAGTTTGGCTTACAAAATACTTCTCAATCATCAAGAACTTTTCAAAGCCAGTCTGAGCGGTCTTATGTGGCAATGACAGTATTTCATTACATGCCACTTGCTTTAGCTTTCATTGACCAGCTTACGTTGTCTGACTCTGCAAAGAAAGAACTAATAGAAATCAATGAATTGTTGCATGCCACTGATGAAGATGAAAATCATTTTCTTCTGAAACATGTACAGAGATTCTTTGAAAGGTTTGGATCTCATGTGTCTCAGGGTCCAGTACATTTTGGTGGAACATTTTGGAGGAATGCATATGCTCAGGGATTTTCAGAACAGAACTATGATAAGGTGAAATCCCAGCTGTGCAATGTCTTGGCAATGAATAGTACTGTGCAATCAAGCAAGGAAATTTCAGCTTCAGTTTCAGCAAGTTACTCAAAAGGGAAAGGAGCTTCTCAGATTAGATGTAATGATGACCTCAATACAGTGGTCCAGCTCTCTGTTGATAAATCTGGAGGTCCAGCAGAAACAGATGATCACACACTGTGGAAAAACAACCTTGCAGCAAATAAAAGAACCTGGGCAGTCATAGACAGAGGATCGACTTTGACGCCAGTGTGGGATATCATCAGAACATCTAATAATGATCAGTTTAAAGACCCTCTCAGATTGTGCACATTTCTAATGAGAGCTTATAAAGAAATCACACACCAGGATGTAGAATCTGCAGATGATGTTAAAGCACTCAGAATTGTTTCTGAAGCCAAACAATTGATGCTGTCAGTGGATGAGTGGTCTCTTTCAGATGCTGAGAAACATCTTCTAGATTTACTCAGAATGAGAAGGCAAATTAAAGAATGCACCACATCATTCACACAATGGATTGATATTTTCCTTTCCAACGAGGCACTTCAGAAATTCCTGACCAAACTTACCACGACATATGCTGATGACAACATAAGATTCTTGACATACTTGGTGATGGAGACGCATTGTCATCAAGTAAAAAAATTCCCAAACAGAGCACAGATTTTAGAATGGGTTAAAGGGACCCCAGAGGTGGCTGAAGATGTATATGGAATGTTTACTCCCATCCAACAGTTTTCTGATGTAACAACGGTTCTGGAAAAAGCAAGTGAAGATTTTCTGCAAAGTTCCGAGGAAGACATAAATGTGACTATCACATGCAAAGTTACCCATGCAATAAATTCATGGCTTGAAACTATGAAAGAAAATAGCCTTGATGACTTAGTTTTACTTGTGCTCTCAGTCACAAAACATGTTGGACACAGAGAGGACACTTTTCATCCCCTTCTGGGTTCTCAGGAAATTGATTTTTTAATAAAAGAGCTCTCAGATGTACACAGCAAATATAGGGGATTTCGCAAGGACAGTATTTTGAAGGCACAGGCCTTTAGTCTGTTGACATTGCTGACATCAAGACACAGCGGTCATGAACTATCTGTGGATAAACAGAAAACACTTGATGCCTTCAAACAGACTATGAAAGAAGACATTAATCAAGATCTGAAACACGCAATTGCTGATTTCACGAAACATGTAAACTGGGAACTCTTGGAGGAGCAACTGAGGTCAATGCTCTACGGCACTTCAAAACTAGAAGGACATTTTCCATCCACTGGGATTTCAGAAAACACAGAAGCTGCAGACACCTCAAATACAGAGGATGCTGTTAAAGCAGCCCCAGTAGATGGATTTCCTAAACTAAATATTGGACTTGCAAGTCCATATAAAGAGTTGTTTGAAAGATTGGATTTGCTTAAATATTATCCAGCAAAACTGACAAATTCAAATCTTCATAATATAAACATGTTGTCAACATGCATTACGCAAACTGTCACAGAGAAAGAACTATGGGTTCAATTTATTTACAGACTGTTAACACTAGATGTCAATGTTAGGTTCCTGTGCATTGAACCTACATTACAAATTTCCTCTAAGTCTTTACCATGCAGCTTGGAGAGTTTTTGTGATTTTAAGGTGGAAAATGTTGATTCTAATGCTAATGAGGATCAAATCCACCCCATGGACATCTATATGGCAGTTTATCATTGCTCCAATGATTTTGCACGGCAATTTATTTTTACCCAGCTATCCAAATGTCATTTTGCAGTACCCCTGCTAGTGCCCAATCTATCCACTCGACAAGTAGAATTGCCTGTGTGGCCACTCCAAATAAGTGCACTTGCATTGCAAGCCACAGAACAATCTCCAGTATCAGGGTCTGTATTGGACACTTCTTTTCCAGTTGTGTCTTTTATGAGACTAGGAACATCCATTAACTCAAAATCAAAAATTATGAATGACATGATTAACAAGAATGGGCACCCCACTTTCTTCAGTCGCCACTGTAGAGGAAGTACAACGACACGTGTTTTGCTGGAAGGGGTAGCAGAGATTTCATGGTACCTCCCAGAAGGGAAGAAAAGTGACATTTTTGAAAGCTGTATGGCCTTTATCAACCTCCATGGTGACGCCTGCAAACATCCACAACAAGTCCAGTTCCTTATGGGAATAAGTTCCATCATTGTATTGTTGTTACCTGAAAATCTCAGTGATTCTGCAATACAAGAGGGGATCAAAAATTTTCTAGAATGCAGCACACCTTTCATTGCATTGTTCTCTGGGATCGAGACACCAGACAAAAGAGATCCTAACAGAATTGCAGCTAAGAACCGAAATGAAGCTGAATTAACCCAGGAAACACTTTTTAAAATGAATCAGCTTCTCTCAAACGGAAATCGGAAACAAATCCTGAAAGATAATTTTGAACAAGGAAGACAGCAAGGATTCATAGTTGAAACAGAGGCTGAATTGAAAGGAAGAGAAAAAGCTATGGTGCTTATGGACATATTATATGTTGAGAAAAAGACAAAAGGAAACAAAACAGACAGGAAATCATTGGGCTTGAAAGATGTACATTTGCCTTTGCAAGACAAGCTGTGGATGCAGTGGTGCATCAAAGACAAAGAGTTTCATCGTATACGGTGCAAAAAAAACATGAGCATTGAGCAGCAGCGTGCTGAAATAACCGAAGAGAAAATGAAGATTAGAGCTAACCAACAGAAAAGATCATCAGAAAATGTTTTCATGGAAAAATTCCTTCAATATGTTGTTGATGTCGAGGAAAAGGAAAGATTATACTTTTTAAACTGCTTCAAGAAAAGCCTTAATGAGGCTCTCAGAGGTAATCTAGTTGATCTAACAAAACAATATAACAGAACATGGCTAAAATACAGAGAAGCATCACCTGGAGAGAAAGGAAAATACCAGACTGATCTTTGTGAATTATCTGAAAGAATAAAGCATGCCACATTTGGACTTCAACATGTGTTACGTGAAATAAGTCAAATATATGAATCCCATATGTCTGTTGAAGAGAGCAAGACCATTCATGAAATTGAACTTGATAAGCTCCCTGAAATGGGAGCTGATTTGATGCTCTCTGGACACCCATTAGAACTAATGGATGGAGATGTAAATTTTGTGGCAATTGACTGGGTCAGTGCTGTCCTGGACAAACTTATCCACAAACTTGGTGATAAAAGAGTGTTAGTACTTTCTGTTGTAGGGCTTCAGAGTTCTGGAAAGTCTACTCTTCTCAACACAATGTTCGGGCTGGATTTTGCTGTAAGTTCAGGACCATGCACAAGAGGAGCATTCATGCATCTGCTCCCAGTCAAGGAACAAATAAGGGATGAGTTGTTGTTTGATTATGTACTTGTAGTGGACACAGAGGGACTACGCTCAACAGTAACTGATCCTGATGTTGTGGTTAAAAATGACAATGAATTGGCCACCCTCATAATTGGAATCAGTGACCTTACACTGATAAATGTAATGGGAGAAAATCTATGTGAAATTCAAAACATTCTGCAGGTTTGTTTTCAGGCATTTTTGAGAATGAAGAATGTAAATATCAGGCCAAGTTGTATGTTTGTTCACCAAAATGTGTCAGACATTACAGCCAAAGACAAAAACCAAGGAGGACGAATACAGCTTATAGAGAAACTTGATGAAATTTCCAGGGCTGCTGCAGAAGAAGAGAATCAAGTTGTTGTAGGCTTCAGTGACATCATAAAGTTTGATGTGAACAGTGATGTGTATTACTTCAAGAATCTTTTGGAGGGTGATCCTCCAATGGCTCCACCCAACCCATCGTACAGTCAGAATGTGCAGGAGCTTAAGAAGAGGGTGCTCTCAATTTCAACCTGGCAGTCAAACTCTACACTTCTCACTCTGTCTGAGGTCAGTGAGAGAATAAAAGACACATGGAATGCATTGTTAAATGAGAACTTCGTTTTTAACTTCCGTAATTCCTTGGATATGAAGGTGTACAGTGATCTTGAGAGAGATTACCAGAGGTGGTCATGGAAATTAAGGAAAATGGCTTTAGAGACACAAAGGACCTTGAACTGCAGAGTGAAAACTTGTGATTTAAATACTATCAATGAGTCAGAGATAAAAAGCATCTTTGAAGACACTCACACAACAATCAAAGCTGATGTTGACAAATATTTCAGGGAGACGAATCATTCTGATATTCTCTCTCAGTGGAGAGTTTTGATTGATAGAAGGTTGGAAATTTTGAAAGAAGAGCTCTCTGAAGAAACGTATACAAAAGGTCTAAAGGAAGTAATTCAAAGGAATCTTAAACTAGAGCTTGACAGCAAGACGAGGGAGTATGAGCGAGACTTGTGTCAGAAAGGCATGGCTGCAGCATCTGCAATCAAAAACCAAACTCCAAATGAGGCTCTAATACTGGATGAATTTAACAAACTTTGGATACAGTGGACAACTGATCTGTCGTCTAAGAATCCAAAGGACACAGAAACAAATATACAGAGTTTAGTCGAAAGTGCCTTATTGACTCGCTTTGAAAAACACAAAGATGTTGTTTGTAATAAATCAGAGGAAGTTTTCCAATTTGATACTGGCAAACATATTAAACAATCATTCTTTCACAAATTCAAGATGAACAATTGTCAGATGAATCAAATTGGAAATGAGATTTCCAAACAAATTTTGCAAGATATCAGTAAGAGAATTAAAAAGAAGGCTGCAGATGGTAATGATGTTACTGAGAATTTCATTCATGAGATTTTGGAAGAAATTGATGAAATGACCCTCAAATATCAGAAATCCTATGGTTTCCAATTTACAAGTTTGTACAAAGCTTGTTTATCTGCTTATGTTTGCAGAATATCAACAAGGGAGCTCAAAAAAATAAATGAAAACTTCAGGTCAGAAAACGACCCCCTCACACACTTAATGAAGAAAAAGCAAAATTTCTTCCAGTTATTCAAACGCTACTGTCAGGGTGCAGAATCGGTTAAGACTTTCGTCTCAGTTTTAATAAACAGTCTTCAAGAAGCAATGCAATGTGCTCTTTCTGAAAAATTAAGCATTGAGATAGCAGATTACATGAGACATCACCATGAAGCACTTCGAGGAAATAAGTCTGATTTTGAGCATCACATTATGAAACATTTAGCAGAAAAACAGAAATTTGAAGAATACATTGAGTACATTAATAATCCAAAATCCTTCTGTCGAGATTTTATAACAGAATGTGTTGTGAAGCATATCAGTGATGAACAAACGAAAGTGTTAGAGGCACTATCTTCCAGCTGGTCACAGCTAACAGAGAAAGTTATGGTTGAGTGCTCTTCTGCATCAGAAAAAATGAGAGAAGCACAAGGCAATGCCTCAATGTGGCTTGATGTATTTTGCTTGAGACTTGGACAGGAGATTTCTTTGTCAAGAGAAGATTTAAGAACTATTGAAAATCTGCATATTGATAATGCACAAATCCTCCAGGAGACAGTTGCTATTTCACTCAAGGACATGTTGGAAAAAGGACGGAATAACCCCAAAAGTATCTTAGGCTCAGGGCCTATTATTATTATTAAACTAAAAGAAAAAACAGTTGATGTTCTCTTTGAACAGCTGAGTGGATGCTGGGAGCAGTGTCCTTTCTGTAAAGCTGTGTGCACTAACACCATTCCAAATCATGGGACAGATCACACTGTGGAGTGGCATCGATGTCAGGCCATTGGTGGTCTTTTTCATCAAAAGAGGTTTTTATTTTGGGATATCGATGTAGGCAAAAAACATTTTGTTCTGGACTTTTGTTCAACATCTGTCATAAGTGACATTCAATTCAAAAGCCCTAACTCAGGAAAGTGGATCTATTTTAAACATTTTGAAGAAGCAGGCCCTCCTTACAATAGCTGGAAAATTAAACCAGACAATCAGGATAAATTATACTGGAAATGGTTTATCTGCACCTTTAGTGAACAGTTGGAAAAGCTGTACAATTTCAAATTTGCAGGCCGTGGCGAAATCCCGGAGAACTGGAAACAAATAAAAAAAGATAAAGTTATAAAGGAGATGAATGACATTATTCAGAAAAATGCCTTGAAATCACCATAAATTATTAGACAATTATTAGACGAAGAAGTTGTTCTAGACTTCCAAAAGGCAAGTTGTAATCACAGAATCAGTAGCCTATATAAGCGGCTGCTTACCTCCTCCTGTGACAATTCTTATAACAACATTATTTCTATTTAAACATCAATACCTTTACTGCTACTGATATGTATATGTATCTATTTATATTTCTTTAATTAATCAAGAAGTTCAGGGGAATCTTGGCACTCAAGCCCCATTTGTTATTGACAGCATGCAAAATACATTTATCTCATATGAACTAGTGAACTTGTGAAACTATGCTTGTGCTTCCTCTTGTTAACTTTGTGAACCTTTAGTGTATCTTTTTAATAAATGTAATATTAGCAAGTTAGCATACCATGTCCCATTTATGAAACTGTTACTTAGAATATTAAAAGGGTAATATAATGGCAATGCTTTGTATTTTGTGATGCTGATCATGTATCATGTCAGTTAATTGTTATACATTGTCTCTGGTTTCTTTTAATTTGCCTCAAATGTAAAAATATTTTTGGACTGCTGTATACAAGAATATAATACATTGAGAAAGGTCACATAATGTGACTGAAATGCAAGACACTTTTTTCAGCACAGCAATGGCTTTTATCTCACATTTAGTGTCTTTCTTTTCATTATTAGAGTGTATAGGCTTCTTTTTGCATCTTTGCCTATTTGGATATTTTCAGTCTACACACCTCATTTTGAAAGCGTTGTGGGTTTTTGGCTATTTTTTCAAAACAAGAACTACAATTTGAGTAAGAAGAAACTTAAGTAAGTTAAATAAAAGAAGAGATGGATATTGCCACTATTTTTGTGAAAAAAGACATGTTTGTTGTATGATATATATGATATATATTGATGTTCAATACAAATGTTTTTATATACCTCTGTCTTGGTCATTTTTTACTTACAAATATTTTTAATATATTTTTTGTATTTTTTCCTTTTAAACCTGCTCATCATTGATTCATTTTCATTGAAATTAGACTTTAATGAATAAAAAAGTAACTGATAGGAAGTACTGTAATACTTTAGTCAACTTGAGCAAATTCATTACTTAGAAATTACTTAGAATTAAAAGGTTGATTTTACAAAGCTATGATATTTTTAACAAAAAATTATTTTTCAAGTTAATATAACATTTTAAGGCAGTTAAAGTTTTTAAGTTGACTTTCAGACAACAAATTTTGTGTTGTAACAATTAAAACTGTTAAAACAGTTGTACTAAATTAGTAAATGTTCATTCATTACAACCCATCTAATCAAGAGCACATGTATGATTCTACATTTCGTAGCACAAAATGAAGTTTAAACATTAAATATTAACCATGTAGCTTTGCATGCTATCAAAGATATGCAGAGTCATGATTGCTGCATGAGACCAAAACGGTCGTATTTATTTTTCTCAACTCCTGTGCCGGAACAACGCAACCACAAAAGGTCTCGGTTACGTATGTAACCCTCGTTCCCTGAAGGAGGGAACGGAGACGCCACGTCGGAGTACCGACGAATAGGAATCTCGCTCGCGAGAGCCAATCTACTTCGAGTGTAACTAAACGAGCCAATGCACATTGGCATGCAATGATTGCACCAGGTGCTCATGCCACGCCGTGCGGGTATAAATGAGACACAGGTGATTGCATCAAATCAGCCTTTTGCTGAGGAGCTGGGTAGGTAGACAGGCACCCCAGCAGGGTACAGAGGACATGGCGACGGGACGTGGCGTCTCCGTTCCCTCCTTCAGGGAACGAGGGTTACATACGTAACCGAGACGTTCCCATTCAGTCGGTCACTCTCGACGCCACGTAGGAGTACCGACGAATAGGAATCCCTACCAAAGCGCCATGGCTTCTGCCCCCATCCAGTGCCCTGTGTGAGCCGCTTGAGCTCTCTTACCTGATGAGATGGGGCTCACACCGGGAAGTCCATCACTGCTGTTCCGCATGACCCGCTCAGTGATTATTGGATAACACTGGGAAAGCGTGCCCTAGAGAAGGGAACGCTGCGGAGCCCACATCGTACCCCGAAGGAGTTATCTGGAGTACAATGCTGAGCCGTAGCCCGCAAAGAGAAGGGGGCTCAGTCCCACTGCAGGGAAGGCTCTCCCAAGGGAAAGACACGGGCTTCCCGTAGGAGCGACCGTGGAAGAAAATATGGGATCCCCGCAGGGTCACTCATACGGCCCAAGCCCAATACCGGTTCTCAAGGATTCAGCGGCAAGGGGCCTGATGCCAGACGTTCCGCCACGTCCGGCACCGAGGGCGGTGGAGGACTCACAGAGTTTGCTTCTGGAGAATATAAGCGCCGTAGCGCAGCAAGCCGACAAGAGCCGGGGCCTCTCAGTGCTTCTACCCGTTTGAGGTGAGAACACAGGAGGAGACCGGCTCTACACGTAGGCTATAGAATCTAGCAAACGTGTTGGGTGTCGCCCAGCCCGCAGCTTTACAGATGTCTGACAGCGAGGCGCCACGTGACAGCGCCCAGGAGGATGCAACACTTCTAGTAGAGTGTGCTCGCACCCTGAGCGGACAGGGCACACCTTGTGCTTGGTAAGCCAAGGTGATGGCATCCACTATCCAGTGGGCCATCCTCTGCTTGGAGACAGCCTTTCCATTCTGCTGGCCTCCGTGACAGACAAAGAGCTGATCTGAGGTTCTGAAGCTTTGAGTTCTATCCACGTAAACCCGCAGAGCGCGGACGGGACAGAGCAAAGCTAGGGCTGGGTCTGCCTCCTCCGGGGGCAGCGCTTGCAGGTTCACCACCTGGTCCCTGAAGGGAGTGGTAGGAACCTTGGGCACATAGCCAGGCCGGGGTCTCAACACCACGTGGGTATCACCCGGCCCGAACTCTAGGCACGATTCGTCGACCGAAAATGCCTGCAGGTCCCCTACCCTCTTGATGGAGGCCAATGCAGCCAACAGCAAAGTCTTCATTGACAGAATCTTTAGCTCTGCTGACAGCAAAGGCTCAAATGGGGCATTCTGAAGTGCTCGGAGCACCAGAGCAAGATCCCAAGAGGGTATGGAGGGGGGGCAAGGAGGATTTAACCGTCTCGCCCCCCTAAGGAACCTGACGACCAGGTCGTGCTTCCCAACCGTCTTACCTTCTACATGGTCGTGATAGGCGGATATTGCAGCAACATAAACCTTGAGGGTGGAGGGCGACAGCCTACGCTCCAACCCCTGTTGCAGGAAGGAAAGCACAGACGCGATCGAACATCTTCGGGGGTCTTCTCGGCGAGAAGAACACCACTCGACGAACAGGTTCCACTTCAAGGCGTAAGCCTGTCTTGTAGACGGCGCTCGAGCCGAAGTGATGGTGTTAACTACCTCTTGAGGTAAGTCACCTAGAACCTCCGCGTCCCGTCCAGGGGCCAGACATGAAGCTTCCACAGGTCTGGACGCGGGTGCCAAAGGGTGCCCCGTCTCTAAGTCAGAAGGTCCTTCCTCAGAGGAATCGGCCAAGGAGGGGCTGTCGCCAGGAGCATAAGTTCAGGAAACCAGGTCCGGTTGGGCCAGTACGGCGCCACCAGCAGGACCTGCTCCTCGTCCTCCCTGACCTTGCACAGAGTCTGTGCAAGTAGGCTCACTGGGGGAAACGCATATTTGCGCAGCCCCTGGGGCCAGCTGTGCGCCAGGGCATCCGTGCCGAGTGTACCCTCGGTCAGCGAATAGAACCACTGGCAGTGGGACGTTTCTGGGGAGGCAAACAGGTCGACCTGTGCCACCCCGAACTGTCTCCAAATCAGCTGAACCACCTGGGGGTGGAGCTCATGAAAGCTCGTCGGCCACACGGTTGTGCACACCAGGGACATGAATGGCCCGAAGCGACCTCAGACACTTCTGACTCCAGAGGAGGAGATGGCGGGCAAGTTGCGACATGCGACGGGAGCACAGACCAACTTGTCGGTTGATATACGCGACGGTCGCAGTGTTGTCCGTGCGGACCAGTACATCTTTGCCCCGTAACCGCGCTTTGAGGCGGCTCAGAGCAAGATGCACTGCTAGCAATTCGAGGCAATTGATATGCCAATGCAGGTGCGGGCCCGCCCAAACCCCTGACACTGCATGCCCGTTGTACGTGGCTCCCCAGCCCATGGCAGAGGCATCCGTGAAAACCACAGCGTGCCTGGACACCTGTTCCAGGGGCACTCCGGCCCGAAGGAACGAGGGGTCTGACCATGGACTGAAGGACTGGCGGCAAGCCGGTGTGATGCTCACCCGGTGAGTGCCGCGTTGCCACGCCCATCTCGGGACTCGGCCATGTAGCCAATGCTGAAGCGGTCTCATATGAAGCAGGCCGAGCGGTGTTACTGCCGCAGCGGCCGCCATATGCCCCAGGAGCCTCTGAAACTGTTTCAGTGGAACCGCCATCCTGCCTTGAAACGTGTTCAGGCAGCTCAGCATCGACTGGACACGCTCCTCCGTGAGGCGCGCTGTCTGTTCGACCGAATCCAACTCCATACCGAGAAAAGAGATCCTCTGCACGGGGGCGAGTTTGCTCTTTTCCCAGTTGACCCGAAGACCCAACTGGCTGAGGTGTCTGAGCACCAGGTCCCTGTGTTCGCACAACTGATCCTTGGACTGTGCTAGAATGAGCCAGTCGTCGAGATAGTTGAGGATGCGAACGCCCTGTTCTCTCATGGGCACAAGGGCCCCCTCCGTGACTTTCGTGAAGACACGGGGGGACAGAGACAGCCCGAAGGGCAGGACTCTGTACTGATATGCTCGACCCTCGAACGCAAAGCGCAGAAACGGCCTGTGTCGAGGAACAATCGAGACATGAAAGTACGCGTCCTTCAGGTCGATCGCTGCAAACCAATCTTGGGGACGGATGCATTCGAAAATGCGTTTCTGCATGAGCATCTTGAACGGTAGCTTGTGGAGGCTCCGATTCAGGACTCGCAGGTCCAAGATTGGCCGTAACCCACCGGTCTTCTTGGGTACAATGAAGTACGGGCTGTAGAAGCCGGTCTTCATATCGGCTGGAGGGACCGGCTCTATCGCGTCCTTCGCCAGTAGGACAGCGATCTCCGCACGCAGGACATGGGCATCTGCAGCATTCACCGAGGTGAAGCGGACGCCCTTGAACCTGGGGGGGCGCCGGGCGAACTGAATTGCATAGCGAGACGGACTGGGGAGCTCTAGCCAGGCTCGCAGAGACCGTGCAAGCGGGACCATAGGGACCACCGGCGTACCCACCATGGGGCAGCGAGGTGGAATGCAGGTACCGGGCTGGGGCGGCTGTCTCGTGGAGGCGGCCCGCAGTGAGGTGAGAGTGTGCTGTGCAACACTTACCTGATTCCACAGGTGGGCAGGAGGAACGTGAGGAGGTCGTCCACTGCTGCCCGCTGGCGAAGGGGGAGGATGATTGTGGATTGTGGATTTGACCGGCCACAACTCTCCGAGCCCCCTGAGGACCCAGAGATGGAGAAAACTGCTCTTTTATTGAAAATTTGGGTACCGCTGGGCTCACAAGAAACACAAGATTCTCCTCCCGGCCCTCCTCCGGGGGATGGAGCGGTGCGGTCACCGTCTCCAGAAGAGCAGTCCTCCCCATCTCGGGGTCGCCCGTCTCAGGGCTGCTTGCCCTTGCCCCTGCCTTTGCCACCTCTCTTGGCAGGAGCCTGGACGGGCGGGGCGGCCTGCTTGCGCCCGGCTCCACGACGTCGCTTGGGTGGAGGCTGCTGCTGCGACGCGGGAGCGGAGGCAGACGCAGGCGGCCGCCCTCGGCGACGAGCAGACTGAGGTGCTGCCGGCGGCGGGGTGGAGACAGCAGCTGACCGCCGTGGCAGGATGTGACTGATGGCCTCAGTCTGCTTCTGTGCGGCCGAGAACTGCTGGGCGAAGTTCTGGACCGCGTCGCCGAAGAGGCCGGTCTGGGAGACGGGGGAGTTAAGGAACCTGATCTTGTCGGTCTCCCTCATGTCTGCCAGACACAGCCAGAGATGGCGTTCCTGGACCACCATAGTGGACATCGCACGACCCACGGCCCGCGCCGTAACCTTCGTCGCACAAAGCGCGAGGTCCGTTGCGGTTCTCAGTTCTTGGAGAACTGCAGGATCGGGACCACCCTCGTGCAGGTTCTTCAGTGCCTGGGCCTGATGAACCTGCAACAACGCCATAGCGTGTAAGGCGGAGCCTGCCTCTCCACAAGCCTGGTAGGCCTTTCCGATCAGATCGGACGAGTACCTACAGGCTCGGGAGGGGAGACACGGGTTCCCCCTGGATGTGGAGTTAGGGCACAGTTGCATAGCAACTCCACGGGAGGAACCTGCGTGTAACCCTTTGCCGGTCCGCCTTCGAGGGTGGTGAGGGAGGAGGATCCACTGGGCCGGTTTCGGGCAGTAAAAGGTGCCGTCCATGACCGAGTGAGCTCCTCGTGCACCTGAAGTAATCCTCTGTGGAGGGTTAGATCGAGGCAGAGGCACGGGGACTCAACCCCTTGCGAGATGGAGTCTAGACCGCAACTCCGAGATGGTCATGTTCCCGCAGTGAGAACATGAGTCATCCACCAGTGCTGCCTCAGCGTGCTGAACGCCCAAACACGAGATACAGCGCTGGTGACCATCCCTTGGTGACAGGTAACCACCGCATCCAGAAACACACAGATAGAATGTCATCTTGAAAAAGACGCAAGCTCTATCTGTGTTTGCTCTTTCAGAAGGACGCTCTCTTTGGTGCTGAAGCACGCAGGGGGCGGGGTCGCGGCGACACAGTCAGGGGGTGGGTGCAGCCTGACGTGCGCGCTCTCTCACACGAAGGCGCTCTCTTACCAGCCGTAAGAACGGCTTTTCAGCACTCTCCACCTAGCGCACCGAACCAGCTGTGAGAACAGCCTTTGTGGTTGCTCTAACAAACAACACAGAGAAATGATCCGAAAACCACGCGACCGCTGCTGTGCCGTCACACCAACACCGACTGAAGAGATCGCTTCCGAAAGGCGGCTTCCGTCTTCAGTCAGGACTGCGAAGTAGTGAGTGATATCTGGCGTTACCATCTACCACCCGGCTCCGAAGCAAAAGGTTGATTTGATGCAATCACCTGTGTCTCATTTATACCCGCACGGCGTGGCATGAGCACCTGGTGCAATCATTGCATGCCAATGTGCATTGGCTCGTTTAGTTACACTCGAAGTAGATTGGCTCTCGCGAGCGAGATTCCTATTCGTCGGTACTCCGACGTGGCGTCGAGAGTGACCGACTGAATGGGAACTCTCTAACTCTCCCACTTCTTAAAGGGGAAGTGCCAAGTATGTATGTGTGTGTGTGTTTGTCAGTGATATGTGAATTATGGATCAGTGATGTGTGGGTTGGGACATGAAAAAAAAAAGGCAAAATGACATAGGAAAAAAACAACAACAACTGCCAAGTTAACAGATGTCGCATGGAAGATGGATCGGTTTATAAAAGACAAGAGAAAAGCTGTAGATGAGGTCTCACAGACATCCCAGGCAGGTGCTGGTCATTCAAAAGCTAAATGAATAAAATATGATGAGGCATATCTTGCTCTCGGCTTCACTGATAATGTGGTTGGCGAGGAGGAGAGGCCAATGAGTGTCCTGTCTTATGCTGTGTTCACACTGAACGCAAATAGAGCATCAAATTCGCTAGTTGTATGCTTGAACATTTATAAGTGGGTGAAAGTTTCTGCGCGTTCGGTCTTTTCAGCGGGGCAAAGTAATTTAATTCCAATTTACTTTTATCTGACTCCATTTTATCATGACCTTGAATTTAGGTTAGAATGCCGATTGGTTATTAGGTCATTTGTATAGCAATTTAACTACACATTTGATTATTCTATTGAACTCTTTACTCTTATTTAAATAATTAATTCGGTTCTCAGAGTCGCACAGGATCATCGCACCGGCCGCTATGCGGGCCCACGATCACAAATACGCCAGTCGGATCATTAACCAGAGGTTATGGCTAAAGCGATTTAACAATGCTGCCCATGCTTGCTATTGTTAAAAAGTACTCATGTAGCCCCATTACAGTCACCTATATAACAACTTAGTTAAAGCTAAAACAGTAACCAGAGGTTATGGCTAGTACTATAAAATAATGCCGTATTATCTCAATAGTATTTTATCTGGCCCCCTATAATGCGACTGCATAAGTCAAGCAGTTTAGTCAGAAATCTAGAATCTTGCCAGATATGCCTCATGCTCCATACAATCCGAGATCTAGTATGTACTTAACCCTTGTCGCAGATTTTCGGTAACAAAGGATACACCACAATGCACTAAAATCCATTATTTCAGAGTAAGTCAGAATAAATCAATGTAATAATTTATTATTAGTCAGGTAAATGTATCATGCCAATTACATAATCAATTCAAAGATAATCCAGACATAACATCAAAAGCTCTGAAGTAAAGAATAAAATATAGAATAACATAACATTGTGTGTCTAAGACATGCGTTACAGGCTGACCTGAGTAAAGATTTGCGCCCTGACCCTTCTGCAACATCTCCTTAAATACTCAGACCAAGACAGAAACCTCTTTCAAATGTAAACATGAGTTCACAATGGGAGTTTGTATTAATCAAGTCCTGTAGACCTGCAATTTACACCTTATTGAGGACAGGAGGTAAAGACCGATTGGCAGAGGACACACCCACCACAATAAGCAAAATATCTCTAAACTCTTAAAACCTTTATTACCTTTTGCAGTACTATTACAAATTATACCAAACATGCATAATATTGTATAGTACTTGCTCATATAGATTGTGGGTGAATTTCAGCATGTGGAGAGGAGAGATGAGGGTGAGGGGGATGAAATGTAAATTAAGGTGATTGACTTTGTAGGCTATGGCTGAGCCTCGGGTGGGGATGCCACTTTCACAAGAGAGAGTTAAAATATGAATTCCCCGAAACATCCTTTGTGTTCTCGGGAGTAGTCGTTCCTTTGCCCCATATGTCCCGGCATCTTGCAGTCTTAAACTATGTAAATAAGACCCAGGTGTGCACATGCTTTGATGTCACTGAGAATAAAATGTTCTTCCAGAATGAGAGCAATGAGAGATGGAATGAGAGATGCCTGCTGTCCCAGCACTCAGCACACAAATTAAATATTTTAAAGGGTTTATTTAAAAGGTCTTTTTTTAAACAGTTGAATAGTGACGATGATAATAATAGTGCTGACAACTGTAACAATAATTTCAAAAGAAATAAGTATAAGCTTCAGGCTTTGGGAGGGGGCAAGGCCAAAATATTTAAAAAATATAATAAAAGAACTGTGAGTAAGAAAGTTTAAATAACCTATCAAAAGAAAATCAAATAACAGCAAAACTCTTCCCTGATTACCTGACTAACCAAACACAGGACAAAAATGTTTAACAAAGAAAATGGCACCCACCTCCTTACAGCCTCTGCAACCAATAACAATAAGGCGACAACACATCAACTCAGCAGCCACCGCAGCAGGAGCAACAGGTTTTCATAAAACAATATAGCTAGAGCACACTCAACTATAGAGCACAATGTCTGGGACAGTCAACAACTTACACTTCCTGGAAAACGTGTCTGAACAGCCAGTCCCTTCATAGGGGTTGTTTACACGTTTTTATGAAGTTTTGCCATTCATCTACACAACAACGTCGTTTTGGGGGCTTGAAATCGCAAACGTTTGAAAATGGGTTTCAAAGTGCAAAGTTTTGAAAACGAGACCATTATCACCTGTGTAAACAACAAAAAAACGCGAAAATGATAATCTCATGCACATGCGTATTACATACTAGCCTATACTATAAGCGTGTGCGTTTGGGCACAAATCTCCTCTGTAAAAGAATGCGTATGTGAGCAGGTGCACACACAGTCTGCTCCAGTCCAGAGAAATGATAGCACAGATAGGATCATATATCCTATGTGCCCGAGTCGGCACAGCGATCACACTGAAATCAATGTTGATTTCAGAAATTGATCTGGCATCATGACCAGTGTTGGGTAAGTTACTCTAAAAAAATTATTAATTATAGTTACTATTTACATCTTAAATAGTGTAATTAGATTACTGTACAAATTACTCTCTCCAAAAAGTATTTAATAACTTATTAATAATTCCTTTCTAAATCCCATATCAACCTCGACTATTTAAGTGATTCAAGGATAGACATGAAACGGCTCTTTTAATTCATTCAAATAAATAATATAAAACTACATAAATTATTCTTATTAACTGACCAAAGTATTACAAATGTGAGAAGGGTACATAAAAACATGCATTTAAAAGTTAGACTTTAACTTTTTGATGTTAATTCCACTATTGTATTATACACTGATGTAATAATTTCACTTTTGGGCCCAAACAAGGGACGCCAATTATGTAGTGATTTTACCTTCGTCCATTCAAGGACGTTAAGAAAGGTAGTGATTGGTACTCACGTCACAGCTGACGTTGTGATATTTGGATCACACGTCACTTAAGGTGTGGTTATGAGTACATCAGATGACCACCTTCCCCCTCTCTATTTGGGACACTAGTCAAGGTCTTTTACCTTGGCTCTATGATAACACACCAAACAGGAGGCTGTTCAATCATTTTAGATTTAATGTAAAGTGGGGAGAGTTGGTCAGCTGATTTATCTGAAAGATTGGTGAGATTTCTAACTTGTAAAGCCTTTTCTGTATTATCAGCACAAGGAAGACACAATTGTAATAAAATAGATTTTATTAACAAAAGATAAACAAGAATAACTAACACAACTACTAAATGAATACAATGAATGATAAAGGAATAAAGTGCATAAGATACATAAAATACATGTGATTAAGTTGAGTGTGGCTATGGAAGAGTTGCGTTATCTTATGGAAAGATAAACTGTTGTTTCTCTGAAACTAAGGTGAAGAACCTTATTATGCATCAAACAAATAAACGAAAAATTATTTGTTATTAACGAACATCAGTTAAATTAACTCTAATGTAAATTAGAAAATCATATACTGATAATATACAACAATGCCAAGGTTTCTGGAAAGAGGTTTGGTTAAGTGATATTTACGTTCCACTTGGTTGAGTAAGCAGTCCGATGGAGGTGACTTCTTCCACTGGTTGTGCTGGGTGACAATGCAGTGGGAAAGGAGCTGGAATCCGTTTCAACAGTCTTGAACACGAAGATCTGTGGGATGCTGATCTCCTGGAGCACCAAAGGGTCCTAAAATCTGGAACACGCAGATGAGGCCCTGAAGTAGGTGCAGAAGGTCCTTAATCTGGAACACGCAGACGAAGGAACCTCGAAGTGAAGGTTTGCTCTCCTAAGCTTAACCTTGTTGCAAATGTCTCTGTGTGTCTTCTGACTCTGTGGGTCAGACACTCAGGACTTGGTCAATCCGCTTTGGTCTCTCTGGCATGGAGACTCGGGACGTGCTGTAGTCGTCTCGCTGGACTAAAACTCTGAACGTAGTGGTTGTTAATGTCTCTTTCCTCACAGGCTGGAGGCTCAGAACGTGGTCGTATCTGTTGCTGCCTCACAAGCTGTAGATTCAGATCCTTGGATCTTTTGTTGTCTCTCTGGATTAACCAGAGGCTCAGAACTTGTTGCTCTGTCACAATCTCTCTCAAGGAGAAATTCAGAACCTGGTGAACTGTTTCAGTCTCATCCTTGCTGGACAGACTCAGAACAAGGTGTGTCTGTTGAAAGGGTACCTTTATCCTTTTCCGAATAGGAGGAGATTGCAATTTGGCGCTTCTCCCTTCCAGTGTTGCGATTGGCTGCTGGCATCAGAGGGGGTCCACAGTGAGACTCACCCTCCTTTCTCCTGTGGTACTCATTTGCATACTGTACACAGTTAGAAGTCTTTAAAGTGTCTTTAAAGTTTACCAATGCATTTCTCACTTTCCAAACCACCATCAGAATACCCTTGGCAATATTCTAAACAAATAGAAACCAAATATGATGGGAAAAGATTGAACTGTTCATTCATTTGTTCATTAACAGCTGATTCTGTGTAAGATGTTGCATTACAAATAGCTGTCACTGAGAATACTTATTTCTCTGAATAAGTATGAAATGGATGTGTGTAGTTTACATCAGTCTTAAGGTTTCCAAACATAGTTATGACTGGATTTGGATGAATCATTGTGGTCTTTCTTTCACCCACTACTGCTGAGGTCCTGTGGAAGTTTTATGGCAGTCATAGACCAGGACACTAGAGATGTGGGTGAAGGGCAGGTACTGCATTTGGGCCAATGAGATGTCTTGTCCTTCCTGGGCTTGGTACAAGAGCTGGTCTTTTTGGCCTCTAAGAGGTGTCTGGATGTTGTCATAGCATCTTATCTGATGGCGTTGGACAGTTTGTTTGTCTCAGTTTACCAAGATCCAATCAAAATGTAGCAAACCTTTGTCCACTGTTATGGAGAGTGGCCCGGCCATAAACTGGGCCCTGGAATGTGCTGTTTACTACACTGACCTAAAGGATTATTAGGAACACCTGTTCAATTTCTCATTAATGGAATTATCTAATCAAGATTGGTGCCTCAACCTACACCTCTCTATGCAATAACAACTCCTTCGAATACCATACTATTACAGTTACAACTCCTGTTACAACCCATATTGTAGTCATTTACCGCCCCTCAGGTCAATTAGGCACCTTTGTTGAGGAGTTGGATGTGTTGCTGTCCTCATTCTCAGAGAATGGCAGCCCACTTGTAGTCCTTGGTGACTTCAACATTCACATCAACAAACCTTATGCTGCAGTCTTCCGCTCACTCCTAGCCTCATTTGATCTCACCCAACTCAGCACCACACATACCCACAAATCTGGCAACCAACTTGACCTCTAAACAGTCAACTGCACTACAGATAACATTTTGGTGAAACCTCTTCACATCTCAGATCATTACTTCATCACATTTAATCTACAATTTACTACTCATGCACCACCAGTCCCTCTAACAGTTATTTTCAGACGAAACCTGCACTCCTTCTCCTTCTCATCTCTCCTCTGCTGTGTCATCCTCTCTTCCCTTATCCACACAATTCTCCTCTATGGATGTTAACACTGCGACAGACACTTTATGTTCCACTTTAACTTCTTATCTAGATAGTATCCCTCTAACCCTTGGTTATCTGATGTTCTTCGTGAACATTGGACCAAACTCAGGGCAGCAGAGAGGAAATGGCTTAAATCAACCGACCCGTCTGACCTGAGTAAGTATCAGTCTCTGCTCGCATCCTTCTCAGGTGAAGTCCATGCGGCTATATCTTCATATTTCCACAACAAAATCAACAGCACCTCAAACACATGCACACTCTTCAGAACATTCAACTCTCTCCTCTGTCCTCCTCCGCCTCCTCCCACCACCTCTTTATCTGCAGATGATTTTACCCATTTCTTCATAGACAAAACAACAACCATCAGCAGTCAATTCTCACCCCCACACACACAGGATTTTACATCAGCCAAATCCACAGCCGAACATCATCTCTCCTCATTCTGTACACTCACTGAGGCAGAAGTATCTAAACTTCTCCTCTCCAGCCATCCGACCACCTGTCCTCTAGACCAGGGGTTTTCAAACTTTTTGTGTGTGTGGACCACTATTTGTAATCAAAAAATGTTGCGGACCACCTCATAACACACATAATAAAATATGTCTACACACAGTCCTACCTGAATTATTCCGCACCTCTAAATAGGCTTACTAGCACCAAAACTGTAACTAGTCATCACATCAGTACAACAGGCTTGTTAAAAGAAAGTTTACTGCAGACAACGGCTGCTACATATTTAATGTATTTATTCTGGCTCATAGATGCATCCGACTCACTGTCAATCTCTTAATTTTTTGTAACTTCTGCCTCTGTCTCTTTTCTCTTCAAAGAACCTGTTGCTATCCACCGATCCATACACTGAACTTGAACGTCACGGCCGAGCGCCACTAGCCTATTTTTGTTATCGCACAATAACTTGACAATTAAATACAAATGTTATATCAATATAGGCCTACATATTCTTTTTACTTTTTATTTTTTATGGGAATTTCCTGGTAAAATGAAGGTAAAAACATATTATTTTATTTTGCCTTTCCACGGACCACCTGCAGTACCCTCACGGACCACTAGTGGTCCGCGGACCACAGTTTGGGAATGACTGCTCTAGACCACATCCCATCACAACTCCTACAAGCCATATGTTTTATGAATAATTTTTGTAGACATGTTAATTTACTGAAGGCTAACAGGAAAGCTAGGTAACTAAATGTATTAAATTAATTCACAATATGCACACATTCATTACTAATCTTATGCCCAGGCTGAAAAAAGCTGAGCTTTTTTATTTACTGAGAGCTACAAATGGAATTATATTAATTTACAATATGCACACATTCATTACTATTAATCTTAGGCCTAATCTGAAGAAAACGGCTTTGTTAATATTTCTTGTTTGTTAATTATATTATAAATTACATTACATAGGCCTATTTCAATTCAAAATGGCGAAATTAGACAAAGGTTTATTAATTTGCCTGAATATTTTTGTCATTTGTTTAACATTTCTGACTTAAAGAAGCAGCTGTCAAATGTGAAATGTTTTAGAAAGACTCGTTTTCAGAGGTGAATTCTCAGTTTACGTGTAAACGAAGGGCGCAAACAAAAGGAAATGTCTCTGTTTTCAAAATAACCATGTACGTGTAAACAGGGCCTAAAAGACGAGACGAAGCCGAAGCCTCCCGCCAGTTTCATATGTTTGAAAGGTTAATCACACATTTTTAGGGGGGCTGGACAGAAGATTAGAAAGGGCCTAGTGCACATTAATACATAGTGCACATAAGGGCCATGCACATTAATATTCTCTTTATTGTTCCTACAAAATCAAAATCATAAGAGATTAGATCTTCAAAGAGTGTAAGATAATTTGTAATATCTTTTTTGAAGACAGTGGTGTCTATCACATTACCAATGCAGTAACTATCTCTATAAAAACTGTAATTGTTTGCCTACTGTTTCCCTATTTATTATTAATTTGCAAGAACAGCATCCCACACAGTGTGCCCTTGTTATAAATGCCTGATGTTTCATTAATACATAAAGTGTGTACACTAAAGACAGTGTGCATTCTGTGTGTGATGGCCATCTAGTGTCCTAACTAGGAATTCACCGTTCAAAGAATCCAGTTATTATGAGTGTGTAAAATGTTTGTAATGGCATAAAAAAATCCATTCATAGAGAGGCACAGGATTTGTTTCCACAATAAAACCTCTTTATATGCACATAGCATCTATTTTTGATTATTTTATAACAAACACTTGAAAGTGGTGATTAATGGAAAATTAGTGTAATTAGAATATTAAGTGCACTCAATGTTCTATCTCTGGTAACATGTTGCTTTGTTTCTTATTTTATAACTAAAATAAGAAATATTTTTATTATAAAAAAATCTTATTTTTTTAGTTGCTCAAAAAAGTATTGCAGATCATAACTGCTTACTTATTTTTAGGTTTTGCATTTTAATAAATATTTAGATATGATCAAACACTAGATTTCTTTAAATGTGAAATTTTAAAACGTTAATAACTTACATCCTAATATTTTTAATGATACTTATATAAGCACACACAAGTGAATATTAATGAATGCGAGCACATATAGTTTAACCCAAGAAATGTTTAAAATAGTGCTAAGGCAAACTTATTTTTCCTTGTGTATATGTATAGTTGGCTATATGCATATGAATTGATACTGAATCAAGATCAAATATTTGTGCCAATCACCACCCAAATGATAACTAATAATGACAATAATAATAACAATACATACATAAAACTATTTGAATATAACCATTTAAATATATATGACTTTATATAACAATTTGAATCTATATGACTACACATGCTCACATTTAGTCTAGAACTACAGTAACCATCATGTTTACATACAACGCCTCCCCATGTTTCTCAAAATGGAGACAAGAGAGCTGTCAGTCAGGAAAAAAGCAACTTGCGTTACTTGTTTAAAAAAGTAGTTAACTCAGAAATTTTGTTGTAAATTTAAAAGTAATGCGTTACTTTACTAGTTCTTTGAAAAAAGTAATCTGATTACGTGACTCAAGATTTTATGAATATTTATAGGCTACTTTTATATTTTGGAGCAACTAACCCAACTCCTACCCTAAACCTGCCCACTTTTAAACAACATAAAACACGTAACAGGCAATAATAGTACAGTCACAGGTATTTATTGCAAAAACTGAACAAAAACAGTATAAAAGTATTAACTCATGTTGCATTTCAAGTCTTCTGAAGTCATACGATATCTTCATGTAAAGAACAGAGTTGATCTTAATGTTTTAATCTCTGAAATAATGATCCCACCACTCTGTGAATGCACTCAGTCATAGCTCATTCAAATGATACTCACAACTCTTGAGCATGACGTAATTGGTCACTAGACATATGAGAGCTAATGGCATTTCACTATGAAATCTGACGTAACGTTTCTTTGGGTGGCAATGGCTGCGTCCGAAACCTGGAAAATGCTGCCTTCGGAGGACACATTTCAAGGCAGGAAGGCACCAAGGCCCGTCCGAATCTAATGTTAGCTTCACTTCCTGTCTCCAGTGCTACCTTCATCTGATTGAGTTTTGAAGGCAGCATATTTGTATCCTTCGCTGCCTCTGATATCCCACAATCCTGTGCTTTCCATTCTGTGACAGTTAAGCTGGAAAAAAAGATGGCATCCGAAAGTTGCGTTTGGTGGTCAGTTTGTGTGTAAATGTACGTTTTTTACCAACATTTTCTACTTCTGATGTCATTTCTAGCGAGACATTACTAATGTAGTAATTAAATATTTGTTTAGTTCTCACCGCGCTCTCTATTTTGCTGTAGATCATTAAACGTTTACACTGCTTAAGAAGTCTGTCCGAAATCAGTTTCGTGAGGTGCCTTTATGCACAAACGCTGCCTTACAAGTCATTGTCTGATAAGGCAGCGAGGCAACAAGTCACTGCCTAGGTTTTCGGACGCAGCCCATTTTTGACTTTTATTTGACGCCAAAAGTTTCTCAATGAAATCAATGAAGCACCTGTGCGTCGAAAAATGCCTAGGGGCACCTTTATCGTCTTCATTCTTTCAGATTTTTCACTGTTATGCAAAAAAATTATTACATATATAAGCTTATATTTATATATGCTATTAGGTCTTTCAAAATATTCTTCCTTTGACATAAAAATAAACACAGGCGGTTGATGAATATGTTGCATGATAGTATCATTTTTGCCCATTGTTTGCATTGCTTGTCTCTGTCTCTGTGTCTTTGTTATTGTCATTGAACTATGTATGCTCTTCTTATTATTCATTTTCTTTTTTCTTTTCTTTTTTTGAATGATCATAAAGACTGTTGTTTTTAAAACACCAAACAATTGATCTGTCAAGGTTATAGATGCTCCTGCTTAACAGGATCTCATGATTTGTTATTTTTGGACATCTGCACAGTCACCAATTGCAGTGAGTTTATTTAGGGGTTTATTACTACAAAAAGCAAAATATGAATGTATGAACATTTAAACAATTGTAGGTGGAGGCAGAACTGATGCAGCTGTCAATCTAGTGCAAACCAAAACTATTTCTGGACTGCATGTATTCAAAAACAGAAACTGCTTCCACACCCATTTGTGAAAAAAAGGTATCTACGGAGTTAGGAATTTATTAAAACATTTTAAGCATTTTAAAGGTCAGGGAGGGCAGAATACAACAGCAAACACACCCACACACAATAACATGTCAGAAAAACAAAGACATGATAAAGAGAACTTCAATGTTTCAGTTGGTATCAGATGTGACAAATGCGTTTTCTTGCTCCTAATGAACATATGACATCAAAAAGTACAGTAAAAGCAGCTGGAAAACAGACATGTCAACAACAAATCAATGTTAGATCAATGTCACTTATATTCCAATGGCTATTATAATTCAATGTTGATTTCCACAGAATCCTCCCCTGTCAACAAAGACTCCACCATCTCTGGCCTCAGACCCGCTTCTCTTTAATCTGGGCCATGCAAACTGACCAACAGCTTCTTCAAGATCAGCACTGGGAGCTTTGAGTTCAAGTTTCCTCTTAATACTAGCAGCTTTCTCATAATTGGTCAAAATAAATAAAATAAAAAATATGCAAAGATGAAGAAGAGAAAGAAAGAGAGCAAAAGCATGTGTATGCTAAATGAATTACGGATTACAATTCAGAAAAAAAAGCTGAGAGAAAGAGTGAGAGAGATACAGACAGACAGTAAGTGGGATTTTGCAAGAGATGGCTTCTTAAAAGAGCTACAGTAGATAATACAGAATGTTAATTGGGCAAAGAGAAACATACATGAAATGAAGGGGAAAACAAAAATGAATAAATAAATTAGTATACATTTACTATAGTAATTAATACTGAAAAGAGCATTAATGATTTGTTTAATATTTGAGGCTTAAAGGTCCCATGGCATGACATTTTCATTTTTTTAACATTAATATGAGTTCCCCTAGCCTGTATATGGTCCCCAAGTGGCTGGAAATGTTGATGGGTGTAAACCGAGTTCTGGGTGTCCTGCTCTGCCTTTGAGAAAATGAGAGCTCAGACGAGCCAATCTGGAATCTTCCCTGTATGTCGTCATATGGGGAATGGTTACCTCCCCTTCTTCTGCTTTGCCCGCCCAGAAAATTTGGAGAGAATGGATTCAGTTTATCAGTCGCAACGTCAGCACAGGCTTTACAAACAGACTTTACTATATGGATTCCACAGCACCGCCACAAACAGTGAGTAACAGTGTTCATTAATGCCTGATCTGTGATTTCTGATGTGTAGCTAATCATTCAAGTTCATGCAGACTTTCTTTCTAAATCGTTTAATACTGTCAGTCCTGCAGCTGGCCGTCTTGATGCCCTAAGCGTAATGCATCAGTGAATCAAGCCAGTGAGTAAAACAATCAACTTCACATCATTTCTTTTAGTTGCATGAAACAAATCTGTTATTTCAATTATGATTAGACGCAAGATTAGCGATCAAAGAGCGCTCTCTTTATAATGTTCGGATCTGTCAATCACACGTCGCGATTGTATCTGCACACTTGCCCAAACTGCCGTTATAATGAATGACGCTGTTATGCTGCACAAAGCTCTTACTGTATTCATGTCGATGTCGTGTTTGCTGTTAGTTGTGTGAAAGCATTTTGTGAGAGAAATAGCACTGCAATGACGAGATCACTGCAGCCTTTCATGTGATGGGAAAAGATCTAAAAATAATGCTATAATCAACACTTCAACAATTCGTTCATCTTGAGGGCTGTGATGGTAAAAAAACTTAGTAAAAGTATTCGAGAGGGGTTCCACCAGTTACAAAGTTGGCAGAATAAGGAGGAAGAAGACAGGGTCGGCGTGACTGGGACTATTGTTTATTCAGAACTCTTAGATACAAACAAAATAAACTTGCGCTCACAGCCCTCTCAACAACTCGGTACAATAAAACTTTCTCAGCAATCTTTCTCCAGCTCTCCGTCTCTCTGGTCCACATGCAGTCGGTCTCTCTCTCTCTGGCAGCGCTTGCAGACCTCACTAAACCACGCCCCCTCCGCCACATAATCTAATACGCATTTCAAATGCAAAGATGTCAGCCAATCACAACAGTGGCCATTTTCACTGAAGTCTCACACAGGGAGATATGTCCAGCTGCAGCCCCGCAGCACACCAGTTTCAGAACACCAGTTTCAGAACACCAGTTTCAGAACACCATCCACAGAACCGGAAGTGAGCGACGCTACCCATACACTTTGTTTTCATATGGATTTTAAAGTTACTTTTCATGCAAGAGAAACATGCATTTAAACCAGTAAGATGTGAACAGAAGCATGAAGGAGAATATGTTGAGTTGTGTGTGATATTTCTGTCATGATACATGTGGTGGCGAACGAATATTGAATCTGTTCACGTCTTTCACGTTTTATCATTAAAGCTTTTTTTGCATTTGTCAAAATATATTATTTGTCTTAATATTAAATAATTATTAATTAATAAAACATTAATTTTGTTTTCAGGGATGAAAAGACTTTCATCTTTTCACGTCTTTCACGTTTTATCATTAAAACTTTTTTGCATTTGTCAAAAGATATTATTTGTCTTAATATTAAATAATTATTCATTAATAAAACGTATACATTTAGTTTTCAGAGATGAAAACACTTTCATCTTTTTAAGTATTTCTGCAGAAATGCCATGATATGGGCTTAAGAGTCACAAGTTTTTGTGTTCTAAGTTTTTTTGCATGTTTTTATTTTTTACTATGTGCCGTTTAAATTCGCTTTAAACCTATTATTTTAGAAATATTTCCTATATGTCCTATTTGTTTTCTTTCAGAGAAACACGTTTCACTTTAAGGCCTTGTATTAAATGGTTATTTTTATTTGACATTTGAAAAATAGAAATGTCACATTCTCTGTCTATTATTTTCAATCGAAATAATACGATTGAATAGAGTCAAATGGGAAACACTTTATAACATGTTACAAATGTATTAGGCCTAATAAATTTTTAAAATAAAAAGTTGTAGTATTGTTAAAGTAACAATAAACTACAGTGTTTGTGTCCATTAACATTAAATCTCATAGGCTATTTTCTGTCAGTATTATTTGGAACAACATGAATGTGAACAAAATAATACTAATATATCTATAGTCAAATGAGAAACACTTTACAACATGTTATACATGTATTCATATTTTTTAAATAAAAACTGTATAGTTTTAGCCTGTTTCCATGAAGTATAAACTACTGTCTTTGTATTCATTGATTTAAGCATAATCAATAGGCTATGTTTTAAAATGTTGATCATTGTACATCATGACATGCATATTATATGAACAGAAAAGTGACTTTATTTAAAAGTATTGTTGCTAAATATTGTAGACATCGATCCGATCAAAATCCATGTGAAAACAGCTTATATTTATCAAAAGAAAATTACATATAGCAACTATGACTGTTTAAGCCCCGCCGCTCACTTCCGGTTCTGTGGATGGTGTTCTGAAACTGGGGCACGTTCAAAGCTCAAACCGGTGCGCAACGTTTTGCTACGGTTTCCGGTTGAATGTCATGTTTCCTGGAAACGGTATGCAACGGTGTGCAACGGGTCTGGCTGTGTTCGAAATCGCCCCCTATACCCTTAAATTGGGCACTATTTGAGTGAACATCCATTTGTAGTGGTGTCCGAAACAATAGTGGACGTTTTTGAGTGCACTCATTCAATCCCACCATGCACCGCAATAACGAGTGTACAGTAGATGTACGCGCTCGAGAATATTGTTCGATGCCCGATCGGCGTATGACAGCAAAGTCCCGCGAGAGCTTTTCGAGAGCAAACGAGAAACAACTCCTTATGCTTTTGAAACGTTCTCTCACTCAACCAGACGGTGTACTCTCAACGCACTGAGAGTCGCGCCCTGAATGAATGAACTTACCGCTGTCCGATTCGCCCTATGTACCCTCATTCTCCATTAACGTTACTCCACTACTCCAAAAACGAGCCAACAAGCTTAAAGTTAACCCTATAACTCTTTACTTGTGTGGCACTGAACTTACTTGCCGGGGAATCATAAAGTAACTAATAAGCATTTAATTAAAAAATAACAATAATATTTGTATATATATATATATATATATATATATATATATATATATATATATATATATATATATATATATATATATATATATATATATATATATATATATATAGTATAGTAGGCCTATATATTTCATACTTTATAGTAGGCTACTATTTATATTATGGGCGTCAGAAGCAAAAAAATGTCGGTGGGTCCTTTAACAGAAACATTTTACTGGAGCAGATGCAATTTACAAAAAAATATATTTAAATATATCGGCTTGTTTAAACGTCTGGTTGAGGAAGACAAACCTACGGAATACACAATCTTCATCAGCATCAGCAATAGTGTAGGGGTAAGACGCATGGCGTTAAGATATGATGCAAATTGATTAGAGGTTCGAATCCACCTTTTGCCAAACTCGCACTGATCCTTTTTTCCATCATATATCAGATCGGAAAGGAATTTATTTTCTATGAATATGAAGAAAATATTAGAAAAGTGAAAATAAAGCTTCTAACGCGTTTAATCAGTGTTTATCAGGGTATGTAAACAGACGTGCTCAATAGGGCTCGGGCGTATGACGTCATTACTTGGCGTGGCGGCCATGTTGATGGCCTCCTTTACTTCTACTCGGACTACTACGCACTGTTTATAGACGTACTCCCTCTCAGTCGTGTCTTAATTTGATTAATTTGGCGTCGAAAATGGATTAACTTTCCACCGCTTTCCTGCTTGAAGGCGCAACCACGTAGACCAAGTATCCGAGGTAACAAAGAGTCGTCGGCTTTCACAAAAGGACGCTGTCAGCTGGATGCAAGAGATATGGAGAGCACAAGAAAAAATGCCCACCTCCGAATTCACGTGTAAAGGGTGATTGGAACCGTCCGCAACAAGTACACTATTTTGTCAGATAAAGTAACGATTCACATGGTGTTGCCAAGCAAGGACGAAGACATGACATTCCTCTATAAGATTGTGTCTGTATGTTGTAACTTACTCTGACAAACATGAGCCCTAGCGTTGTGCAGAGGTGGACAGTAACGAAGTACATTTACTTGAGTACTGTACTTAAGTAGACTTTTTGAGTATCTGTACTTTACTGAAGTATTATTTTTTAGGGAAACTTTTACTTTAACTTCACTACATTTGAAAGACAAATATTGTACTTTTTACTCCACTACATTTCTATCAAGGTCCTCGAAGTCAAAAGTCGTTTCTGTAGCAGCTTTGCAAGTCAGTGGATGATTTTTTTTTCTTATTTAAACGTTTTTTTTTTTTCCAAAATGTAAATGTCTGGTAAAAAGAGAAGCATTGACATATGGATGAATCTGAAAAAGCATGATGAAAGAGCTCAGTTCAGTCTGTTTTTTGTGCCTCTGAGATGCCAGAGCTCGAGTACTGAATAGAGTTTTCTTTTGTGTTTTTTTCGCACTTAAACAGACCAAAACACACAAAATGTCAAAATTTTCATTTTGGAAAGTATTCACGTAAACAAAGTTTATTATGTCTTAAGTGAACGTAAACAGTTGGGGGAATATCGGATGTGTATCAGTGTGTAGGATTTGTGCATTCTGCCTTAAAGTGACAGCAGCTTTGTAAAAAGCTTTGTAACTTTTAAGTATATTTAAATGAGTTCAAGGTGGTCGTATGGAGCATCACTGACTGGCTTAAACCACCATGGCATAGCGTGCATTTATACAACAATGCAACAATAATAAAACAATGCATTGACATAAAAAAGGAAATTTACTTTTGATACTTAAGTACTTTTAAAAGCAAGTACTTCTGTACTTTTACTTAAGTAAAAATAGTTTTTAACAACTTTCACTTGTAACAGAGTAATATTTGACCAGTAGTACTTTTACTTTCACTCAAGTAATGGAGTTGTGTACTTTGTCCACCTCTGGCGTTGTGCTGAAATAAATATGCATTAAATACAGCCATAAGTGTCTGTTGCATCCATACCCACAATCTTCACAATAAATATACTTAAATCAGTATAATGTGCAAAAGCAAGAAGTGTCACGCAATCGCAATAACCGTATAATGTGCAAAAGCAAGAAGTGTCACACCTTCAGATATTTTTCAGTGTTTATTTGAAAGTAGTGCAACCTGAGAACACAGAACGATGCAGAATGCTTCAAGGTAAAAGGTTACCGTTACATAGGCTTCATGATCTGCAGCTGCTGAACCCATCCATTTGTGAACTGCAAATTTCATATGAATCCAAACCGTTAATAGTTCCAATTTTGTCCATATACCGGTCCCTGGCTTCCCTATTTAACGTATCCCGGTAAATTCCACATCCTTTTCGGGATTTTCACATAGTTTTTCTTTCTCCCAACTCTGCTTCTCCTCGTTCGATTTGCTGTATGTTTACATTCGCGAGGCCATCAACATGGCCGCCACGTCCCAGAATGCAACGCAACGCCCGAGCCCTATTAGAGACGATACAAGTGAGTGGGCCCAATATCATTGGTCTTAAAAAGTGTGTGAGTCGATGCCATCTCCTTGCGAAACGCGGGAATTCATTCAATGCACGGCATAATCTCACAGTGCATTATGGGTATTCTCTAGCCGTCGAGCATACATCGGTTGCAAACTCGTTATTGTGGTGCATTGTGGGATTGAATGAGTGCACTTAATAACGTCCACTATGGTTTCGGACACCACTAAATGGCTGTTCCCTCAAATAGTGCCCACAGCTGAATCAATCATCCATCCATCTTCCGAACAGCACGTGGTCCAGCCCAATATCATGCATACAGGTATAAATGATCCTTTTTAAGATGATTATTATATTGTTTGATTAAGGTTACATGCTAGTTTCCGTAGCAGAGTTCAGGATAAATCTTTTCATTATTACTGGAGCTGCCAAACAGCAAGCACAAACTGCAAAAACGGCAGCCTTTCCGGCGCACTTAGTGTCCGAAATCACTCACTCGTTTTCGAAGTGGACTATATCAGTGGACTAATGTAGGGAATAGTGAATGAGGGTATAGGGGGCGATTTCGGAGATGCGTTTTTTCTCGTTTGGTGGGTGTGTCAAATATGTCAGTCCAATCAGCAGCAACATGTATATAAACCACGCGGTATTAAAGAGACAGCTCACACAATGGGTCCAAGTAAAGATGTTTACAAATGTGTCCGCTCAGCTCAGTTTACACAACAATTGAAGGTATTAGAAGAGATGATTGTCATAAGAGTTTTATATATATATATATTTATTTATATATTTAGCTTCATTGCAAGGCAAGTTTATTTATATACCAAATTTCATATATGGTAATTGCTTGACATAAAGTGAGAAAGAAAATACAAGCTATTAAAAAAGTAAGAACTAGAAATAAAATTATTTAAATTAGAATTGATTACCAGGAGATAAAAAAGTTAAATAAATGGGATTGGGGTGTTGTTATTTATTCTGGACAGCAAGGGCAGTGATTGCATGTATTTTGCAGTATTAAACAGGTATTTATATCGATTTTATCAGGCTCCGAAAATTCCTCAAAAAGAACACAAAGAATGGCCTTCTCAGCTGCCGTAGTTACAACTCTTTCCTCAACAGAACAGGGTGTTCAACGCAGCACCGTTTCCATTTAAAAAACGTTTTGCAACGTTTTGTCGGGGCTGAACGCAGCCCTGGTGTTCTGAAACTGGTGTGCTGCGGGGCTGCAGCTGGATACTGTTGGACACAGTGGCGTAGGCGGCATAAAGTTGATGATGGGTGGGCCTCCAATAGTGTGGGTGGGCCAGAATAATTCGCATTACCCCTTACTTTGGAAGAAAAATCCAAAAATCTGACTGAAACATAGCAAAATAGCTAAAAGTATTCTGCATATGTTGGACCTTTCATTGTCTATTGTCTTTTAATATAGTCTACTTCTACATGTTGATGCCTTCTCAAGCCCCCGCACGAGCTGTGTTTGTGATGTTTGAGCGTGACGCGTGGAAGGACCGGTTGCAAGGTTGCTTTAAAATTCCACTAGTGCTACTAGTGTCGCAGAAACGAAATATTGTAAGCACTAAGCTCTGTGCGATCAATCAAGTGTGTGCGGCTGCAACGTGAAAAAAATGAAAACAAAAACAAAGCAGGAGTTGGCTGAGTTTTGAATTGAAGATGTTGATGTTTATCACTTATCAGTTAGTTCACTTTCAAACGACAAAAGTGTTATGGTGTCCTGTCATCTTTGTCAAGACATGTTTCTTTCTTAAACGTGTCATAAATGGCAGTTTAGCCATTTTTTATAACAAAAAAGGCGCTGCTAGTTGGATATGAATCCTGATATAGCCTCAAAGAAGAACATAACATTACTACTGGCATGACGTAACTGAAGAGACGAATTAGCATATTTTGATTAATGTTAGAATAAAGTTCTAATGAATGACAAAATAAATCACATTTAAAATAATTATTGAAGAATTGTTAAACGTTAGAAAATAGTATTACTAAAAAAATATATATATTTCCCTGGATCTGACAAGATGGGCAAGCTGTCATGTTACGCTAGTGGTCTCACATCAGACACGCCCCTTGAAACAGAGCATTCAAGCCAGAGGGCTAATATTAGTATAAAAAAAAATGCTTTTTATTTCTAAATTCTGACATTTTTTAATATAAAAACCATACTAACAATATAAGTACACCTTATAAAATAATAAAAACAATCCCTGCCATGGGACCTTTAAAGTTGAGCACTTGCAACTTGACTTGGATTTGTCTTGACTTGGGACTTGACTCGAGATTTGAAAGCAAAGAAACAAACTTACTTGTGACTTGCAAAACCATGAGTTGGTCCCACCTCTGGTTAAGTGTCATGTGCTGTAGGTACACCCATATTGAAGCACCCGCCCATGTCTCAGTATTTGCCTAGTTGAAATTACAATAGAAAGCAAGAGAAGTGAGTCTAGACCACGGTCCACTGCATCACCAATCAAACTATAGGAACATTTATTCTTCTTTTTTGAGAATCTATACACGCAACGACCACTTGTTTTTACAGGTATGTTCTTCGTCTTGAATAACTTTCATTGATATATCAAGTCAGTGTGTTTAAAGTTTTATTATTGTAATATGTAAAACGTTTCCAGGATTATTTTGCGATAATAACCAATGTTATTATGCTTATACTGATATACTCAAAAAGAATGTGAATATAAATCGATTTCATAAATGAAATTGCTGAAATTAGGCCACACTTTTACCTGTATATAAATAGAGTAAAAATAGAATCACAATATTAATTTAAAAAAAGAATAAGAACACAATATTAATAAACAATATTTAATTTATATCATGGAGCTGTTGAATGCTTGATTCTGGTTGGTTGAAAACATTTTAAAGTCCTATCATGTTTCAGTAAATGCACTACTAAAGTAGTTCCAGTAGTTAAAGTAGTTCCAGGCCTTGACTGCATTACAATTCCATATAACTTCGCCAAATTATTTCAGTTATTTCAAAGATCCTTATTGCCTACAACAGCAAAAGAACCAAAACCCACAAAGACACTGACCAAGCAAACAAATAAAACAATAGTATAAAATAAAGATAACCAATTTCTCTGTTTTCCCAACTAAATTGCCCTTTATTAGGCGATCTATGGAAAGCATGCTTTCTTCCACTCACCTCTCTCTGCACACACACATAGGCAACATATAGACACATGCTCTTCACACTGCACTTAACCCTGGGTTATCGCCATTCTAAACCCTGCTTTTAACCCCGGGTAGAGAAACATTTCACACTTTTACAGTAGTAGTGGGGTTAACCCTACTTGGAAGCAGATGCCACTAGTGTGGTGTTAACCCCGCATGTAATCGCTTGAATGTAGGCTAATGAATATATAATTTTTTTTAAATAAAATTATAGTTCGCAACAGAAAAGCCACATGTCATTTCTCAGTATCAAGGTAGTAATGTCACTGTTTTTGAAGCAGTTAAACTATAGTATCACTACTAGTAAAGACGCTGCTGCCACCTGTCGTTAATTATTCCTTATTCAGTTGTGCTCTGAGAATGTGTTGCTCATACTTTATACACAGTGGTGTACCGTGGGGTTTCGGTCAGGGCCTTCTGTCAATACAATCATGCACTGTATGCTCTACTACGGTGACACTTTGTATGACTCGTGTCCCAGTCATAAAACAACATTAACGTGCAAAAACGTGTTTGGAATAATAATATAAAAGCTTGGACGGTAACTGTGTAACACCGCACACACGCAAACCACTGTGCCTTATAAATAGGCACATCAACAAAGCATCAACTTTCTGCTGCCCACACTCACTCCAGCAGTACAGATCAACCATAACAATACAACAATAACAAAAATTCTGTATAAAATAGCACAATAACTTTATCTCTCCTAAACAAGTAACACTCACCCATTACTTGTAAAGGAAATCCATCCTAAGATCCTTTCTGATGAAACGTTCAATGACCTCCTCGTGCAGTTGTGCGTCTGGCTTAAGATCGTTGAGCAGCTCCTTCTCTATGGCAATAGATGCCAGTGCAGAGAGCCGTGCTTGTCCGGTTGTATTCCGTGAATACGTTTTGATGCGCTTGAGAGCTGAGAAAGATCGCTCAACTGATGCGGTGGACACTGGGATTGTCACAATCAAGCATGTGAGGGCATAAAGCTGTGGTATACTAACTGCAAGCCCAGTGCTCCTCAGAAATGTCAGTAGGTCACTTGGACCCTTTCCCTGAAAGTATGTCATGCTGTACATCACTTTGAGCTCAGCTCTGAGTCTGCCCAGGTCAAACTGTGGGCCGTAGCTCTCATCTAGGCTCCTGAGCTCTGCTTCTGGAAATGTCTGCTTTAACTTTGCAAACAGCTGTGCATCCAGCAATGCAACAAACAGTAGTCGCTTGTGATCCTCAAATCGATTCCTGATTTGCGTAATGATGCTGTCGATTAGTGCTAGCTGTGTGCAGCTGACTGCAGTGTGCGCGCACGCGTCTGTACGGCCTCTGGCTGCACTCGGCTGTCCCGCGGCCTCCGCTGTCCTCTCATAGATGGCATAAAATTTTCCACGCTCACCTTCAAGAATCTGGCAAAAATCTGCAATTCTGGCCAGACTGAACTGCACGTCTAAGCTCTTATTTTGCAGTATCCCGAAGAGCACATCAGCAAAGTCAAAAATGCTGATGAAAGAAAAAAGAAAAAAACAGAAGTCAAAGCAAGTGGCCTGATACACAATGTACCATTTCATGGTCAAATCTTGCAGTCCTTAATTTTGGATACTCCCTGAGACATCACAAGATTTCATGTGTGTGCATAACAGTGCACAAAAAGAGCCTGAGGGATGTCTTCTTTTACGCGCGCCTGTACGCCATTAACTCCCGATGCCATTACAGCGGCTCCGTCATAACACTATGCCACTAACTTTGTTCTGCAATCGTAGCTGCCCAACACTTCAAGTACTGAAGCTGCTAGATCATGAACCTGTTTATTTTCTGTTTATTTACATCCTCAAATCTTTCTTTTACTCCGATGTCAGTAACCTACCAGAGTACAAATGACAGCTGTGCAGTGTTGCTGAAATCGGTGGTCTCATCCACCATAACTGTGACAAACTTGGTGTTGTTTATCTCTTTTTTGATGGCATCATTTAGCACCTCAGCAACAGCATTTATGAGATCGTTTTGAATTTTCCCAGACGTTCCCATAAAAACGGCGTCCGTGGCTAGGTGGTGTCCCCGGTGATGTCCCGCAAGTCAGCATCGTATTCTGATAGCAGAGATAGTAACTCCAAGTAATTACCTCGAGTCAGGGACTCCTTCCCCTCTTCATGTCCCCTAAAAGACAATTCTTGCTGTCCCAAAAAGATGACACAATCAATGAGGCGCTTGAGTATGTCCCGGTTTTTCTTCACTCTCTCATTGTGCAGGCTTGTCTCTTGTCTCTGCTGGTCATCCAGCTGCAAATCCACCCTGGATTCACCAAAGGTTTTCAAATGTACCACCGCGGTGAGGTGACGCTTGGATGTCTGGTGTTTGATAGCTGCCTTGTTGAAGCTATTAATGCTGTTAAAACCTGTGCTGTTCCATGTTCCCTCACTGGTATTAAAAAGCATACACGGCCAGCAAAATAGCTTGTTCCGGTCGGTGCTACCTGTAATCCAGTCATAGCAGTCATAGTTGCCCTCAGTGAAGTGCCGCACAAATCCTTTACCGGCCTTGGTCAGCCCATTCAGCTTAGGTGTAGGTCTTCCCTTTGCAATTATTTCTTCCTTCTCTTCAAACGTGCACCTTGAAAAAGGCACACGAAGGGGATCGAAAACCGGATCGATAGCAGGTGTAAAAGCAGCGGCCATAGCGTCTTTAACATAAGCCGCGTTTCTGCCGCAGGAACTTTCCCCAGGAACTAGGAACTTTGGGGTGGTACTCAGTGTGTTTCGACCGCAGGAATCAGGGTCTAAATGAAGTTCCGGGTAAATATTTCCCCCTCCAAACGGCCCTGCTCGCGAGGTGGTACTTTTTCAAAGTTCCGGAACTTTCAGGGGTGGGATTTTGGGCGCTGAACATGCTGATTGGTTGAGCTCACGCAGCATTTTATTTCAACCAGCATTTTTAAAAGTCTTTTGCGAGGTTCGTTCTGCGTTCAATAAATATCAGTCTTGCTCTTTCTGTCCGATGGCGCGCGCTGTCTCAGCAATCGCACGGTCAATGTCCGTAATAGCTGATAATAACATTAAATCTAGCTTTACGAGCTTTCAGAATATGCTTTAGTATCAGTGCTCGTCTCTTTTCCGCCGTTTTGTTAATGACCTCTTTAGTAAACCACATAACTAGCAAAAGCAGAGCTGCTTGCATCTCCTCCATACTTGTTATGTTCCAGACAGTATCGCACAAAAATTATTACTGTCCGTCGCTGACTGGGAGGAACAGCCGCGCGCAGTCCCATGTCTCTGGACTAATTTGCCTAATCTTCACGGTACTTTAGACCGCGGTGGAAACGCAGACAGTAGCAGGTCTGGGGGGAAAAAAGTTCCTGTATAAAAAGTTCCTGGTACAAATTGTTCCGGGTAATGTCGGTGGAAAGGGGGCTATAGATCGCTCACAACGTGGCAAAAGTTCAAACGGCTGATGACATCAGCAGGGAGTAGCGCCGACACATTGCTGGGCCTCTGGGGCGTTCTATTACTACACATAAAAATTTTATTGGCTGATGACACACGTCATTCAAAGTTATGATCCAATGGAAAATGGCAGCTTCAACGGAAGGCTAGCTATGCTACTAGTGCTGGTCCATGGAGATGTAATGGGTTTAGATGATGAAAATGCTGCTCAGCCTCACAAAAAATAACCACATTCTTTCTGCAAATATAATTGTAATGTACTGAAATAGACAGTAATTTAATTTAGATACGTTCAGGCACACATTAATTTAATTATAAAAATATATATATTTTTGATTTTGACAGGGCCAGCAGAGAAGGCCCTGATGGCCCTGATAGTCCTGACAGCCCACCACTGTTCATACATCACATAAAAAACAAATAAAATGTAGCTAAGGGAATAGATCAGGGTTTGGCAGAGGGGACCTCTACGGAGGTCATTGAGTCTAGACAACATTGCGATGGTCATGTTCCCTCTGTGGGTACATGACTCATCCGCGAACGCTGCCTCAGTTTGGTCTAAGCACAAACACGCCAGGCAATGCCCGTGCCCTTCAGCAGAATCTATCTACCGCAGCCAGAAATACACGGACGAGACATCTTTTAAAAGACGCGCCGCGTGCAGCTCTTTTAGAGAGGAAATCTTCAACAGCAGTGCTGAACCTCCCAGGTAGAAGCACACAGCAGGTCTCCTCAGAAGGTAACATAATGCGAGACTGCATGCGCAGCTCCTTTTATACCCACGAGGTGGGGCAGAGTTGCGCTATGCAAATTTCGCAGACCCATGGCATTGTCTTGCCATTAGCTCGTTTTGATGAACTCGAAGTTGATAGGCTTCTAAGCGAAACCCCCATTTCGTCAGTCACTGACGTCACTCAGAGTAACTGACTAAGAGGGAGCTGCTGTTAATGGTTGTGATTCAATCTACTCACTATCTCTTCATTTCCACAGCAGTCCTGAGAAGATGTCTTCGGTACAAAAACATTTAAAACACCTTAAGGACCAGCTGGCTGCAAATGCTGTTTTAACCTCTTTTCCATTGAGCTTTTTATTAATTGGATTAGAGGCACTGATGGATGTCCAATTTCTATGCCCATGCAAAACTGAGAAAAATGTTGAAATGTCATTGCTCATCTACTATGCACCTTCTTGTTTGTTTTTTATGTTAATGATGCTCCATTTAAGGCCTTTAAAATCTGGAAGTCTCTGTCTTAATTCATTCCTGTATTGCCTGATTCCACCTGTGATTTGGGTGCTGCTCTTGTTCTATGATGGTGATTATTATGCCTGTGGCATGACAGATTGGAATGGAGTATATGTTGATGATAAAGAGCTGCAAACTAAATGGTGTAAACCTACTGGTGTGGATGCACACATAGAGGCTCAACTACGAGACCGGACTTTTCATTGGATTGTTGAGTCACAGGTAAGTGTCACATAAACTACAGTAGGGCCTATTTTTATTTTCAGTGAAATTGTATGTAAAAGTAAATCTAACCGTATTTAAAATGTTTTTATAGCCACTGTACTTCACATGCAAGTGTACTATAACTATTTTGTAACAGAACTTTTGACAAACTTGCATGAGTGAGGACTTTTCATAGACTTCCATTGACTTTTATCTCACGTTAATAAACTCCAACTCCTACCTCTAAAAATACAACCACAACAATTTTTCTATTATCAATGCACAAATTATCTCTTCATTTTCTTCATAGGTCAAAAGTTATTACCTGGCCCTTTTCATCAGCCTTGTGACAGTATTTTCTGTGTCTCTGTGCCAAAGTCTGGACAAAGGACCTGACAATCTAATTTTCAAGGCCATGATTTGTATTTTATTCCCGTGTATCATTGCCTGGGGTCTCCCTTATTGCTTTGATTCAAGTATTAGCCAGTTCCCTGTTCTGTTCTCTACCACTCTCAGTGTATTTTTAATCCCTTTGTTTGTTTTTTGCATGGTCTCATCTTAACATATGTGGTTCTTATGTGTACGCTATCTCCGCTCTTTGTGTTAAAGTCTATAATCTGCCCCCTCCCCCTTTTTTATTTCTTACTGACATACATAAACATTCAGATACAGAACTTTTGGAGCAGAAGATAATCTAGATAGAAGATTAATAATGATTGTGTCGAATCATTACTCTTTAGGAATTACGAATTAATTAAATATTAACACTCCAAGATTCACTTTTAAATTAATTTAATGCATCTGCTATTTTTAACATACAGGCTATATACACATTTATTTTAATATTCATTTAAGGGTTGTATTGTATATTTTAATGTTTTTATGCTTTTCTTTTGCTCTTTACATTGTACTTGAAACATGGTGATTAAAGCTTTGCTGTCCTGATGGGGGGAAAAATACTGTCCAAAGGCAGTTTTTTAAAATTTCACAGAATAATCACCTCTAACAGTCTGCCTAATATTGTCCCTGCAGAAAGTCACACATTGTTTAAGAGTTGGAAGCAGGATCATGAATTAATGTATATGGCTATATCAGCAAAATATATATTAAAAAAAGGTTTAGCAGCAGCTAAAGTTATGAGTCCTAATGTGCGTAAGTCAAAAAGCTTTCGCTAACACTTCTATCTTCTTACGTTCTTTTAGATATTTGATCTTTTTATGTTTCTTAAAATTTAAATTTGCATCAATAATCATACCCAAATCTTGAAAGTGTTCAACAATCTGGTTGACGTGTATCAATTCTAATATAAAAAGTACATTCCCACAGTTTTGCTCACATTAAGAATAAGACAGGTGTGAAACAAATTCTTTGTCCAATGCTGCAATAAGTTTGGGCTACATTTATTTTGGTATGTGTCACGGGTGTTTTTTTCGGGTTTTATTTCACGTTTATGTTTTCATGTCTTTTATTTTGTAATTTTCATAGTCATGTTTCAAGTTCCTGGTCATGTGACCTCATGTCATGTGTTTCCCTAGTAGATGTGTCTTGTTCTGATTGGTTCCCTTGTCTGTGTCATGTTCTCATTGGTTGGTCTAGTCATGTGTCCATAGTTCTCATTGGTTCAATAGGCTTGTTCGATTTCACCCAGCGATGCACAGACCGATCAGCAGCTGACTTGAAGCAGTGCATGCCGGTTAGAAATTTTGTCCGACTTGAGGCAGCGCCGATGCCACGTGACAGTGACGTATGTCAACAAAGAGCCGCTAGAGCGATTCGAGAGCAGCTGGCGAATACAGCCGGTGCAGTTTCTCTAGAGCGGCTGCACGAGGCTGCAGGGGCTCTGATGACGACACAGCTGTTCCACGATTGGCCCGATTCAACGCATGACAGCGATCACGTGTGTTTTGTGTTTATTCTAGAACCTTCAGTTCCACTAATGTGCACAAATCTGTTTTTATAACAGTAAAACCTCCTTTCATGTAGTCGCAATGTTATATTGTCAAAATCAAAATCAAAATACTTCATTGATAGTGTAGGCTTATAAGTTAAATTTTATTCTACAAACACGCTGTATTAAGCAGTGCATAAAGTATTACATGACAATAATGTCTCTGAAACATCCGTGTATTGCCAAATATTGCATTTATTTCACTTCAGCTGTGATAAAGTATGCAAACACAGCACGAGCGTCACTACGGGACCGATCGGTTGCATCCAGCCGCAGCTGATGTCGAACACACCTATTGTCTTGTCATGTAGTTGAGTTCTGGTTGTTCATTAGTTGTCATGGTCATGTGTTCCCCTAGTCTCTGTATATATCCCCATGTTTGCTTTGTCTCTTGTTTAGTATTGTTCCTGGACTTCTGTTGGTTCATGTTCATGTTCATGTTGTCAGGCCAAGTCCACATCTTTTATCTGTTCACGTGTGGAATCAATAAACTGCACTTGGGTTCAACAACAACTTGCCTCCAGTGGATCCTACATTAGAGTATGAGTAAAAAATAACTATTATCTGTATAAACTGAAGCCTGAACCTCAAAGGTAAATCATTAATATATAAGCTGAATATAATTGGTACAAGAATTGATTCCTCATTCGTTAATCCTCTCCCGTGGCCTCATGGGATCGTAAAGTGTCCATCGAATGCACACTTCAGAGTCTCACCAGAAGATGTTGGTCATGCGAGTACTTTTGCCAACTCTTTTATGAGTGTTGTGAATTAAGACAGATTTCCATTTTGGCTACTATATAGTAGTAAAGTATGTGATTTCAGATGCCATAAGAGAATAATATTCAGTAGTAGAGAGTGACTGGATCTCCCTGCATCCCTGCATTCCCCAGCTAATACAGTGGAACAAGATTTTACATTAAAGCCAGTCACTGAATTAGATGTCACACAAACAATTTCATTTCTTAAATCATCCAGGGCTAAGGATATATTGGGTATGGATGTAGTATAATGCTTAAAGAGCTCACTGGGGATGGGGTCTGGAATGCATTGGGGTGTTTTGTTTTAGTTGAGGATAGTTCTGTTTAACCCTTGTAAGGTGTTCGGGTCTGTTGGACCCACTTTAATTTTTTATCAAAAGAAAAATTATACAATGAATGATTTTTTCAAACTGAGACTCATTGGCCTTGGCTCATTTCTGAGAGGAATATGGCAATATATAGCGCGTTTTACAATGCAGATTGTTTCAAAGCAGCTTCACAGTGTTAAACAGGAAAATAATGCAACAGAATATGATTCAGCCGTCGAAAATGGTGATGTTATGCAGCTCATTTCAATTAACAATGTGGGCAGATCAGTAATTTAGTAATTCAATTTATTTTGATATTTAGTTGAAAATTTAGTGTCCCCAACTGAGCAAGCCAACCCAAAGGCGACAGTGGCAAGGAACCAAAACCCCATCAGGGGCATAATGGAGAAAAATAAACCTTGGGAGAAACCAGGCTCAGTCAGGGTGCCAGTTCTCCTCTGGCCAATTAACAAACAGCGTATGATTATTATTCTATAATAATGGATGACTTGTCGATTAAACAATTATTAAATAAAATAACTAAATAAAATAACTAATCAGTTTTTACAAAATAAATTAATCAATCAAAAACTTGCCTTAGTTTAAACTAAATTAATTTCTTATTATTATCACTGTAAAGCTGCTTCGAAGCAATCTGTTTTGTGAAAAGCGCTATATAAATGAAGGTGACTTGACTTGACTCAGTGAGTCACAAGTCAGTCATATCACCAAAATGATAACCTCTCACTTTCCTGGGGGACTTTTCCATGTGTCTGGGAGTCATCTGCTGTAGTGCCTATATTTAAAAGTGGAGATCCTCATGCTGTTAGTAATTACAGACCTGTTAGTATTTATAGTCTCAAAGGTTGCAGAGAAACTGATGGCTGTGCAAATCATCTAAATACTAGTTAATTTGCTATGCATCCCATGCTATTTGGTTTCAGAGCAAACTACTCAACTGAGACGGCTAACGGTCACTTCACTGAACAAGTTAAGTCTCTTAGACAAAGGAGGGGTTGTTGGGGCAGTGTTTCTTGATCTCACAAAAGCTTTTGACACTGTAAACCACAACATTTCTAAATTATCAGGTTTTATTTTCTCTTCAGAGACTTTAAAGTGGAGCTAGGCAAACAAAATTGAAAAGGGCAGTCCAAAACCAGCAAAGGTGTGATATCTGAACCGAGGCGTGTGGTGAGCATTAATGGGCGTGCCAGATGAAGCCTTGAAATCATGTGACCAATGACAAACGAAGCCTCACGTTCTGTCCAATCATGTGCATGATTAATTTTGCAGCATCCCAAGTCGTCTACTTATACTACGACCTAAAACTATGTAATCTTTTTGTGAAGAAAAAGTACATACTTTTGAGTGTGTAGCAGAAAGAGTATGCAAGCTTTGGGACTTCATCATCTTCGACAGCTCTGTTGCTTAGTTACGTGCATCCTGTCACCGTAAACTACCCTGTCAATCATCTTGCCTGCTTCTGAAAACGATACTCGGTTACTTAACGTAACCTCGGTTCTCTCTAGAAGAGGGAACGAGTATTGCGTAAGTTCCTTACGCTACGGGAAAGTATTCTTTCTTCGAGATTTCTGAAAAACCCAAAATTATCCTTAATTTTGTAACATTGTCAACGCAGTGCGGCAGCCTGGCAGACCATAGCAGGCTATTCCAGCGTGCTATTGGCTGCTCTGCTGGCAACTGCAGCAGCCTATCGGTGAGCCCGCGTGACGTGGCGACCAATGAGGGCGCTTCGCGCCCACCTGGCTTCATTTGCCTACAGGTGGGGCGTGGCCACGTGTATATAAGCGGGGCTCACGGGCTGCATATTCGGTTTTCGTAGTTCTGAAGCGTAAAAGCCCGCGGGGCGCACGGCAAGGAACGCAATACTCGTTCCCTCTTCTAGAGAGAACCGAGGTTACGTTAAGTAACCGAGTATCGTTCTCTTACGAGAGGTTCTCTCGTATTGCGTAAGTTCCTTACGCTACGGGAACATATTGTCAACGCCGTGCGCGCCTCGCATACAGCATATGTATCCCAGGGAACCGGGGAAAAAACACTGCTCGGGCAGGGTGGCCGGTAAAGGAAACGGGCCACCACATATACGGACACTTCATTTGAACTGACGGGTGGTTACAACAGGTGGTTACAACACCCTGTCCCATGAATGAGGGAACGGCACCTGCCGGTCTCCTTCAAATTCACCACACCTTGTCTCATGAATGAGGGAACGGCAACGCCGGTCGCCTTCAAATTCACAATATCTTGTTATATGAGTGAGGTAACGGCACCGCCGGTCACCTTCAAACTCACAACAGCTCGTCTCGTAAATGAGGGAACAGCACCGCCGGTCTCCTTCAAATTCACATGAGCCTAGTACCGAACTTACTACCAGTATGTGAGCTATGTCTGCGCAGAATCACTGGGCAGAACCAACAGCCCTATTGAACTGATAACACTTTCGCCTGTAAGGCAGGAACTTCCAGATTGTAAAATCTCACGAACGTAGACGGGGAGGCCCAGCCTGCCGCCATACAGATATCGTGGATGGAAATCCCTCTGGCCCAAGCCCACGAAGAGGCCATGCCTCTGGTGGAGTGTGCTCTGACACCTAGCGGGCACTGCAGGTGTTTGGAAGCGTATGCAGTTGCAATCGCGTCCACTATCCACCTGGACAGGGTCTGTTTCGAGGAGGCGAGACCTTTAGCGCGCCCTCCAAACGAAACAAATAGCTGCTCAGAACGCCTGAAGGCGGCGGAGCGTGTGACATAAACCCTCAATGCCCTGACAGGGCAGAGGATATTGCCACCGTCCCCCTCGTCGGATGCTGGCAGAGCCGAGAGGGAGATAATCTGCGCCCTGAAGGGAGTGCCGATCGCTTTGGGGACATAACCATGCCTCGGTCTGAGAATGACCTTAGAGTCATTAGGACCGAACTCCATACACGTCGGGCTCACTGAGAGCGCGTGTAGATCCCCCACGCGTTTCACTGAAGCCAGAGCTATCAGGAACGCGGTTTTTAGCGAAAGGAACCTTGGTTCCACAGTCTCGAGCGGTTCAAAGGGATGAGCCTTCAGGGCCTCTAGGACCAAGGCCAGATCCCATATAGGAACCAAAGGGGGCCGCGGGGGATTCATCCGTCTGGCTCCTCTGAGGAAACGGATGATGAGCTCGTTCCTTCCTAGCGTGCTACCTAGCGTCGTCTGAGCGAACGCTGCTATAGCCGCCACATAAACTTTGAGCGTGGAAGGGGACCTGCCCAGTTCCAAAAGCTCTTGGAGGAAGGAGAGCACCCGCTGGACCCCACACTGCTGTGGGTCCAATCCCTTGGAAACACACCACTCAGTGAACACCGACCACTTAGAACTATATAACCGCCTCGTCGAGGGGGCTCTAGAGTGTGAAATCGTGTTCATAACCCCTTCGGGCAGGTCAACAGGTATCCGTTGGTCACCCATACATGCAGAGACCATCGCTCTGGATGGGGATGCCAAACTGACCCTCCTGCTTGAGAGAGGAGGTCTGCTCTCAGCGGAACTGGCCAGGGGGATGAGTGCGACAGCTTCACCAGCTCTGGGTACCAAATCTGGTTCTCCCAGCGCGGCGCTATAAGGAGCACCGGGCGGCGCGTCTCCCTGATTTTCGCTATGACCTGGGGCAATAGGGAAATCGGCGGGAAAGCATACAGCGGGAGGCTGGGCCAAGGTTGGGACAGCGCATCCTCGCTTTTGGACAGAAACGTCGGGCAGCGGGCGTTCTCTTTTGTTGCAAAGAGGTCGAGCTCCGCTCTGCCGAATAGGCGCCATACCAGCTGGACTGTCTGGGGGTGCAGGGACCATTCTCCTGAGAGAATGAGGCCCGTGGACAGCTTGTCCGGGCCCACATTGAGGTGGCCCGGTATGTGCGCAGCTCTCAGCGAGCGCAGCGAGCTGTCTGCCCACACGAGCAGGCGTTCTGTCAGATTGCCCAGACACCTGGACCTGACACCGCCCTGCCGGTTCACGTAGGACACCACTGTGGTATTGTCCGACCGGACCAACACGTGGTGTCCTCGTATAAGAGGGAGAAACTGCTTGAGCGCGTTCTCTACCGCTATCATCTCCAAACAGTTTATGTGTAGGAGTTTTTCCTCGCTCGACCAGAGGCCCGAGGCTGATCTGCCCTCGAAAACGGCGCCCCAACCCGTGGTGGAGGCGTCCGTCGAGATGACCTTGCGGTGTGAGATGGCTCCCATCGTCACTCCCCTCTGGTACCAGTCGGCTACTAACCAGGGCTCTAGGCTGAAACACAGCTCTGAGTCACTCTGATCCTGAAGCCTCCGGACGCCCAGGCTCTGTGAGGCACTCGGGCGTTTAACCAGCATTGCAGCGGGCGCATGCGCATTAAGCCCAGCTGGAGCACAGCTGCAGCTGAGGCCATACGTTCCAGCATCCTCTGAAAGAGCTTGAGAGGTGCGATTTTGCCCGGCCAGAAGTACTCAGCCATGCGCTGAACTTGGCGCGCGCGTTGGGGTGACAGGCGGGCTGACATTGCCACAGTGTCCAGATTCAAACCCAGAAATGAGGTTGATTGCGTGGGCACTAATGAGCTCTTGGTCCAATTGACCGTGAGCCCCAGGCTGTCCAGATGGCTGAGCAGCATTGCCCTGTGGGCGAGGAGCTCGGCCTCTGACTGCACCAGGATGAGCCAATCGTCCAGATAGTTCAACACTCGCATCCCTCTTTTTCTCAGAGGAGCGAGGGCCGCGTCCATGCACTTCGTAAATGTACGGGGTGCTAGTGACAGGCCGAACGGAAGGACGTTGTATTGATAAGCCTGGCGGTCGAAGGCGAATCGTAAGAATGGCCTGTGACGTGGCGTTATCTTGATTTGAAAATATGCATCTTTCAAATCTAGGGAGATTAGCCAGTCTCTCGGGCGAGTATGCGCGAGGATCTGCTTGGTCGTGAGCATCTTGAACGATCTTCTCATAAGAGCTTTGTTCAGACGCCTCAGATCCAGAATCGGTCTGAGCGACCCATCCCTTTTTGGCACGAGAAAATACTGGCTGTAAAAGCCTGACTCGCTCATAGAATGGGGAACCGGTTCTATAGCCCCTTTGCACAGCAGCGTGGCTATTTCTGCTCGAAGTAGATGTGCTACTTCCTCGCTCACTCTCGTCTCTGTACGCGCACAGAAGCGCGGAGGGTGGCGAGCGAACTGCAGAGTGTAGCCGTGCTTCACTGTTTTCAGCACCCATTCTGATACACCTGGAATGGCTTCCCACGCTCTCGCGGGTGCCACACAGGATAGAACGGCCTCCGGGCTCAAAACGCCGCGCTTCGCGGGTTTGACGGCCTGTATAGGAGGGGCGGGCGCAGTGCGCGCGCTCTCTGTGCTGTGGGCCAGCCGATCGCTCTCGATGGCTGGCCGCCTTACACACTGTATCTCTGCCGCTTCGAGCGGGGAGTGGCTTGTGTGTGGCCCTACACTCGTCGTTCCGGCCACCTTGGGCGGAGAACAAATGGTGTGTGGCGCGGCGCATGGCGCCGGGGGCAGAATGTTCGCGAAAATGTGTGAGCGCGTTTGAGCGGGCACAACTCTTACGCGTGGAACATGACCGGTTAAGAGTGGCTGTGTGACAGCGCGTGTGGTGATTAGGCGTGGGCGCAAATAAGCGGACACGTGACCTAACTCTAGCACTCGAGCGGCCGGTGGCTGCTTTATGTGAGTGAGAGACACGGGATTTGTGGTGCTTGGGTGCAGGGGTGAACACAAAAGTGGGCACGTTTACTGCATTTGAAAACACATACGGCGTGAGCCGTGCAACCAGAAATAAAAGCAACTTCGTGATTTCTCTGGTTCGCCGTAAAACGGCGGTTGTAGACAGGCGAGAGGGCAGTTTTGCCGGCTCGTTGGCTGCGTGAGAGCCATCTGCAGCAGCCACAGGAGTGGGGGCTGACAGGAAGAAGAGTTTTGACGGTGGTCCGGCCACGGCGGGACTTAACCATCACTTCCCCCTTCTGCTAGGAGGACTTTGGAGGGGCTTCAGTTGGAAACAGGCGAGAGGGCGAGTCCGCCGGCTCGTAGGCTGTGTGGAAAACATCTGCAGTAGCCACAGGAGTGGGGACTGACAGGAAAACAGAGTTTTAACGGTGGTCCGGCCGCAGCGTGACTTAACCGTCTATTCTCTCCTTATGTATAGACGCCCAAAAATATTCGAGCGCCACGTGGTGCAAGTTAGCTTTCTGTATGTAAGAAAAGCTGGCCGCGAGCCCGGGGAAGCGGACAGTAAACATTTTTATCTGCCGCGAGAGCTGGGCTCGAACTCGGGTCTCCGGCGTTTCAGTCGCTGATTTTGCCGCTGTGCTACCGGGAGGGACACAATAGCGTTCAGTTAGCGCGAGCATACGGCAGTACGTCCTCGTGCTTATTGGCAGTCGTGCGTGCATAAAAGACAGGCTCGTTACTGCAATAGTAATATTTCCAGCCGCCTGAACTGGAGAGGGGGCTGAGAAATGCTAGAGAAAGGCGGTTCGTCCGGCCACAGCGGGACGAAAACACCCTCTGTTAAATGTGCGGCGCGCACACGCGCGCTGAACATGCTCGTGACCGTGCGCACTCTCATTCCTTGCGAACGGCGCAATCTGCGCGGTCCAACAGGGGGGAGTGCGGGTTCGTTGGAGAGCATATGTCAGCGTCATGTCTCATGACGGCGTTTGTTCGCTGGCGTGCGTGTCTTAACAGGCTCGTGTACAGCAATATGAACAATTCCAGTCGCCTGAACTCATGAGGGGACTGAGAAATGTGCGCGAGGGTGGAACAGCTCTCTTGTAACGTAAAGAGAGCTGCAGGACCGTCCGTTTCTGCCATCCCTTGTATGTAAGCGGCGCATTAGCGCGGCATGAACAGAGGGGGGAGGAGGCTCGCTCCGAGACCGTTCATTTCTACCATCCCTTGCAAGCGGCGCGGTGGCGCGGCTTGAACAGAGGGGGAGGAGGCTCGCTCCGAGACCGTTCATTTCTACCATCCCTCGCAAGCGGCGCGGTGGCGCGGCTTGAACAGAGGGGGAGGAGGCTCGCTCCGAGACCGTTCATTTCTACCATCCCTCGCAAGCGGCGCGGTGGCGCGGCTTGAACAGAGGGGGAGGAGGCTCGCTCCGAGACCGTTCATTTCAACCATCCCTTATAAGCGGCGCGGTGGCGCGGCTTGAACGGAGGGGGGGAACAGCGGAGTGATGTCATCATAAAACTGCTCGAGTCGAGCCCGCAGGGTCGACATAGAGAGTTCCTCGCACTCGGGGCAATCGCCCGCGAGGAGTGCGGCGGCGGCGTGGTCACGGCCCAGACAGAGAGCGCAGACACATGGCGGTCTCTGGTGCTGAGCTGCACGTGGCACGAGCCGCAGGTGGAACGAGGCGTTTTGATAAAAACGCTCGTGCTCTTTTATGAAACGTGTGACGCAACGGCGAGAACACGTGCAATGAAAGGATATAATGCTGCCGGATAGCAGAGCAGGCACGGATGGCTGAAGGTGGCGCGATGCTGCCGGCTTCTTCAGGCGCTGTCCTCTGCTTGCTCGTCTGCACGTTCAACGGCGGCGGGTTCCAGATCCAGCGATGCGAAGGGCTTCGCTGAAGAAAAGAAAATCGAATATGCAGCCCGTGAGCCCCGCTTATATACACGTGGCCACGCCCCACCTGTAGGCAAATGAAGCCAGGTGGGCGCGAAGCGCCCTCATTGGTCGCCACGTCACGCGGGCTCACCGATAGGCTGCTGCAGTTGCCAGCAGAGCAGCCAATAGCACGCTGGAATAGCCTGCTATGGTCTGCCAGGCTGCCGCACTGCGTTGACAATGTTACAAAATTAAGGATAATTTTGGGTTTTTCAGAAATCTCGAAGAAAGAATACTTTCCCGTAGCGTAAGGAACTTACGCAATACGAGAGAACCTCTCGTAAGAGAACCTAGGCAGTGACTTGTTGCCTCGCTGCCTTATCAGACGATGACTTTTAAGGCAGCGTTTGTGCACGAAGGCACCTCATGAAACTGATTTCGCACAGACTTCTTAGGCAGTGTAACCGTTTAATGATCTACAGCAATATAGAGAGAGCTTTTGTGAGAACTAAAATATTTAATTACTACATTAGTCATTTCCCGCTAGAAATGACATCAGAAGTGGAAAACGTACATTTACACACAAACGGACCAGCAAACACAACGCTATCTTTTTTTTCTAGCTCAACTGTCACAGAATGGAAAGCACAGGATTGTGGGATAGCAAAGGCAGTGAAGGATACATGTATGCTGCCTTCATAAAACAATCAGATGAAGGTCTCTCAGGAGACAGGAAGTGAAGCTAACATTAGATTCGGACTTGCCTCAATGCCTTCCTACCTTGAAATGTGTCCTCCGAAGGCAGCATTTTCCAGGTTTCGGACACAGTCCTTGTCACAATTAAAATCCTCCATATTCCATCTAATTTGACTCTACCGTATCGGAGAGAAATGTTGTAGCACGTTGATCTGCCATTTGTGGATATGGATATGGATGTTTTTAAAGATGGATATTTTTCTCACACAAACACATCGCTTTGCTTCAGAAGGTCTTTATTAACACCCGGAGCTGTGTGGAGCAGTTATATGATGATCTATTTTGGGGAGTTGTCAAAGAAAAGGGTCAGTGTTCCTTTGTTCTGCGTGTTTTTGGCGGCCTGTTGGTTTTAAGATTTAAGTTATAAAATATTTTTTTATGGCTTTTGTTAATTCTTCATACAAGATGGATTTGCATTTTCTATTGTTATTACAAATAAAGGATTCTCATATTCAGTGTGGAGCAGGCACGTGCAGAGGGGGGGGGGCTTTGGGTGCTCGAGAACCTGCCCTTTTTCAAAATGAATCAAAAGTGCCCCCCTCAGACAAATATCAAGGATAATATCGTGGTCAATAAAACTAAATAAATGTGATTATTATAACATGACAATGTATACAATAATAACGAACGGCTCAAAAGTCGGACAATTTCTGTTGAGGCGTTGCTATAATGCGTTGCTATGGGTTGCGTGTGTTTTGATTGACAGCTGATTTTCCACTGTTCGGAAACGGCTCTCGAGCCAAATATGGTCCTTTCAGAGAGCGTGTGGCCTCACGGGAAAAAAGTAAACCAATTATTATTATTATTTATCACTTGTATTTATGTAAATTGATACACCGTTTACTATTTCATGAAACTATCAAAGTTAACAAAACCCAAGTGCCACCGGCTCCTACAGGCCTGTTATGTGAAGTGTAGGCTGGAGAAATGGTTACGTGAAAGGACTTTATTAGCTATATTACCCTTTTTGAATATTATGCAGCATTATGAAAGAACTCTCTTATGTTCATCAAGCCTGCATTGATTAAAAAACAGCAATATTGTGAAATATTATTAAAATAATGGTTTTCTATTTTAAAATAATTTAAAATATAATTTATTCCTGTGATCACAGCTGGATTTTCAGCATCATTACTCCACTCTTCAGTGTCACATGATCATTCAGAAATCATTCTAATATGAGGATTTAATGTCAATGATGGAAACTGTGATACTCTTTTCAAGATTCTTTGATTAATAAAAAGTTAAAAAGTATATAAAAAGTATATAATGTAATAATATTTCACAATATTAGGCTACTGTTTTTTCTGTATTTTTGATTAAATAAATGCAGGCTTGATGAGCATATATAAGCATATATATATATATATATATATATATATATATATATATATATATATATATATATATATATATATATATATATATATATAATTTTTTTTTTTTGCCCCTTTTTTTGCCCCTTTTTTACATTTGAGCCCCTGCCCATGAAGAACTCTCTGCACGGCCCTGGTGTGGAGCATACTGATTTATGATTCAATACCCCACTTAATGAAGCTCTTATTTTCCCATTTATTTGTCATGCAACTTAATTCATTAATTAAATAAAATAATCACAAAGATCCAAATATTGAATTACTGGCCCACATATAATCTCTATTTCTGCCTGTTCCTGTCATCAGCAGTAACTCTTCACAATGCTCTTCGTCATCATCATCAAATTGTTCATTGGTGTTCAGCTTAACGATAGTTAAAAACTTATACTGAAAATGAGGAAGCAAAAAGCAGTCTTAAAAATGCTAAAGAAATATGTTACAAATCATGCAACACAGTGGTTAGCCGGAATCTTACAACATTTCTCTTTGAAAAACTCAGTTTGGAAAGCATCAGTTTAGAAATATTCTTACATTGCCTAATATGGCCAACTTCAGATGGTGTATCTTCTTGAGTTTAACTGATTCACTCGTGTGCTTCACATCTCAGTAGGGTGACCACCTGTCCCGCTTTGCGTTGTACCGCACAGCATTTTCACCCCTTGTCCCGCATGTCGCATATTGAGAAAATGTCCCGCATTTTCACCAGTCTGTTGATTTTTAAGGATCATATTGAAAAAACATGCATGCGTTCTTTTGCCTTTTTAAGAAAGCCTTTTATTTATTATTTTTGCGGCATCGTTTTTCACCTATATTTAACAGCGCTTCGTCAACATCCCGCCTTACACAAATACAAAAGCCGTTTTTAAACCATATCCAATGGTTGAAAAGAAAGGAGTAAACACGGTCACTAGTAGGTTGTGACGGCTGTCAATCAAAATGTGGAGCGGTGATTCGTTCCATGTGTTCCCTGTCAGAAAACGAATGGATAGTTCTGTATATAAATTAATATATATATATATATATATAAATTAATATATATATATATATATATATATATATATATATATATATATATATATATATATATATATATATATATATATATATATATATATATATATATATATATATATAATATATATATATATAGGCCTATATATTAGGGTGACCACCTGTCCCGCTTTGCGTAGGCCTATATATATATATATATATATATATATATAAACTACAATTCCCCCCCAATTTTATATATATATATACACTCTAAAACAAAGGCTCGTAATCATAGGGGAACCTTTTTTAGTGCTATATAGCACCAATTTTGGTGCTTCAGTGGTTCTTCAGCGGTTCTTCAGAGGTGCTATATAGCACCTTAGTCAAAGAACCGGTGAAGAACCTCTGAAGAACCGCTGAAGAACCACTGAAGCACCAAAATTGGTGCCATATAGCACTAAAAAAGGTTCCCCTATGATTACGAGCCAAGAACCATTTTTGGTGCAATATAGAACCTTTTTTTTTTAGAGTGTATATATATATATATATATATATATATATATATATATATATATATATATATATATATATATATATATATATATATATATATATATATATATATATATATATATATATATATATTAATATATAAGATTAACTAATTTAATGTTGTTTTATTTGTTTCATTATTTATTTAGTTGGATTTTAGTTGCCCTTGGTCAGAACTGTTTCAAAAGTAGTTATCTGCATGATGCCTGCTGCCTTTGGGCTCAGTGATGTTGAATTTAAGATTATACAACAGTTTCAGCTTATGTTTTAGTGTTGGTAACATGTCCCACATTGTCCCACACAAACTTAGTAATCGTCCCACATTTGGTTTGTTTGATGGTGGTCACCCTACATCTCAGTGGAACTTATATGGCTTCTGTATTGTCCTTCCATACTGTTTTTGTTTAGAAATAATCTGATTTTCTTTCAGAGATCATGTCTTTCACTGACACTCAAGATGACTATGAAGATTTCAACATAAGATCACACTGTAAACCCTAACACTCAAAATAATTAATTGGTTTGAGTAGAGCCAACTCAAATTAAACAAATTAGTTCAATCAAATTAACTTTTGAGTATTTAGAAATTAATTTTTCTTTTGAGTTCACAAAAAGTTACACATTTTAAGTAATCTGAACTTTTTCATTGTTTTGAGTTTTATGAACTTGTTTCCTTTAATTTAGACAAGCTTATATCTAACAGAAACTGGCCTGGGATTTCTATTTCCATTTTGCCATGGAATATTTAGTGTTTAATGTTTTGCTATGTTAGTTTATAAGAGTTTCTGTTATATTGGATTTTCGAGTGGAGCATGAGCTTGGTTTGAGAACAGATATATGTTAAATTTTTTATATTGCTGTACTCATTCAGCGAGTGCTTTGCTCTGCTAATGCTATCAAAGTATTGTGTTACCAATTAGAATGATATAATTTATTAAATTAGCTAGTTAAAGCTAGCCAAGTTTCAACTACTAAAAATATTTAAGTTAGCTACTTAAATATTTCAAGTTAAGAGTACAAAATTAAAATATGCAAGTTCTGCATATTTGAACCTTACATTTCTGAACCTACAAATTTTGATGTAACTGATTGCCTCAAATGTTCTGAGTTTTGCCAACTTTGGGTTAAAAGTGCAGCAGCGCTGAATTTTCACCGTTTGTCTTCGTCTTATTTTTGTTTGGAAACAAATAAGCCGTATATTCATCTCTGATTATTACAAAATTATTCCGGTACAAACAAGAGTGGGTGAGGCCAAAAATCAATACAGTATCCTTAATGTGATGACATGCTGAGGTACATGAGGTAATAAAATAAAGGAACTGAAGTACAACCCCCAACAGACACATACTGACACAGAAGCAGTTTTCACTTCAGTAGACTCTCTACACTGGACTTGACTGAAGAAAATGTTTTGCTCACTTGTTTTTTGCACTTTGTGCCTTTGGCATCTGGATGGTAAGTTCTAAGCATTTCTATAGTTTCAATTACCAGAATTATAAATCTGTATAGTCTGTGTTTGATCCCGCATTGAGTGCTTTCTAGTATCTTATTGGCATATTAAATGATGAAATTGGTCATAATGTTCTAAACATCCCTCAGCAGTTTCCATCCAACGGTACAAAGTATCTGCAATATAAATAAAGTTTATTTTCCTTCAGAATTTCAAACTGGGAAGAGCCTAAATCTGATTTAAACATGTGAAACAAAGCCAGAGCAGGAGCAATAACACTGATAAAAATTATTCTGTGGTGTAATTGTTATAATTTTTTACATGAAAAAGTTAGTTCAGGCAAGATTTTCAAAAAAAACAATGTAAATTCTATTTTGGTACTCAACTCAAGCATGTAGAAATTAAAGCGTAAATATCAACGTCATAAAATTAAGTAAAACCTACTCAACTTTTTTAATACTGGTGTTCCCATCATGCAATAGGGCAAGAATAATTCATACGGTGAATTATTACAGCTGTATTTACACTGTTGTATCATTGCTTTTGTTGCTAGGTTTAGTAACTTGCCATTTTGTGACATATGGAGTTATTTTTTTACTCAAAACGACACATTCAAAAACGACCCATCGAATGTTACAGTCATTATGTATTGTGTACCAAGTATTGAGGTGTCTGTGTTCAAGTGTCGCGTTACTACTATGATGGTGTCTACACAATATCAATTGTATTATTTACTAAGATGTTTCTAAGTAAAGCATACACTTTAAAAAAATGTGGTTTTTAATTTAGTTATATTGTTTGAGTAAAAAGTATTGCAAAGGAAATTTCAACTAGACACAAAAACATGACTAGGGAAATGTTAAAATTAAGTTTACTTTATATGCAACTTTTCTTTCAACAGCCAGACAAAAATAAGTAGTTTGTACAAAGACTAGTCTTGTTTGATCTACATGATAAAATTATGCAAACAAATCTTATTTTTTAAGTAAATCAAGCAGAATAGTTCCTGGCTCCAGTTCACATAATGGCCATCAGTATTTCATAAAACAAAAGCCAGATTGAAAGTTTGTGATCGTATAGTTATTCTTACTTAAATGTGCTGATGATGAACTCCCTCTGTTTGGCAGTGTTTGTTCATTCAGATGCAGTGAAAACGGTGTTAGTGTCGGAGGGAGATACTGTCACTCTACCGAGTAATGTTACTCAGCTACAGGAAAATGACCTGCTATCATGGACATTTCAACATCCAGGGAATCGTATAGCTCAAATCAATAAAAAGGCTGGAATCTTCTCCACATTTGATAATATTCCTGATGGGAGATTCAGAAACAGACTGAAGCTGGACAGTCAAACTGGATCTCTGACCATCACAAACACCCGCACCACAGACTCCGGACGCTATGAAATGACCATCACGAACAAGAAAAACAACACAAGCAAATTCTCTGTTACTGTCTATGGTGAGTTAACAATTACAGGTTTGCTTGTTCCGTCTATTTACTAAATCAGCTTGCAGTGGCATTAGATGGGACTCTGTCACTCCTAAACTTACAAATACTTGGAAACTACCCCTCCGTACAAATCGCGATCTTACCACAACAGCATGTTATATAGGCCTACAATAAAATATATCTTTTCAAGCTATTTTATTTAATCAGCCTTTCTTTTTATTATAAATGAGCTTATTCACTCTAAAATTGTTGGATTTTCAACCAAACGTGGGTAAAATATGGACAAACCCAAGAGTTAGGTTAAAAATGTAATTAAAACATTTAACCCAACTAATGGGTTTGTTCATATTTTACCCGAATCTCTTTAGTTACTGCCAAAGTTTGATTTCAGTAAATGTGGCTTTGTTACGCCATAACTGTTTCGAAACGTTTCGAAATTCCAACCATTAAGTGTAAGGGGTAGACCGAGTATAGTTGGTACACTTTTTGCTTTTTCCGTTACCACATCAAAACTGAGGGCTGAAAAGAAGTGATTTTATTTCATTTGACATTTCTTTTTCTTGTCTACTAAAATATTTATAATTATTAACATCCGTAAGTAGGTCATATTTGCCACAATTAGCTCAAACACAAGAAGCTTTTTGGACAGTACCCTAGTACAGTTGAGACACCCACGCATAATGCTGCCAAACCAATTCATTAAAATCGTAAAATACCTTTAAAAATGAGAATTCAACAGTTTTATTTCCATTCATTATTTTATTTGATTGTTTAGTTAAAAGTAGTTCATTTGTAAAACATAGTACAGTAATGGCAAACAGCGACACTATATTTAATTTCAGTTCATCATTTTAACAGTAGCAGTTGAAAAGTTTAGTAACAGTAAAAATACATTGAACAATTGCAAACAGCAATAATAAACAGATCAAAATCAAATAAACCTAATAAACATAATAACAATAAACATATTAAAATAAAACACAATTACTCATGTGTCTCAACTGTACCTTGCTGACCACCTTGAACATTTCTCTAGATTTTACGATGACCTTGCATGACACAAAGTCATGCAATACATCAGTTTTTAGAGCACAGATTAAGGTATCAGTTTTAACATTTTACAGACGTTTTAATGAGGAATTTGTATAATTAAAAGGAATAAAAGTAGTTAATAGTCTATTGGCCTTTTTAACTGAGCCATCCATAAAACATACCAAACAAACCCTGAAAAATATTAAAAGAACACATATTATACAGACACTTGAATATTAGATGTTAGTTGCATTTGATATATTATACTTTCAATAAAGCATTTGCAATTGGTTTGTAAAATGTGTTTGTACCATGGGGCAACCTCCCTCGGTCTCTCTTGAATCCAACAAGGAAGTGACTTAAACTGCAATTCATTGACTGGCCACTAGGGACAGGCTCCAGAAGGGAGTCAAATCTGCACCCCAGAACTGATCAGAGACTAATGATGCGTTCACACCAGACGCGAATGAAGCGTCCCGCGCAAGTGATTAACATGTTAAGTCAATGCAAAGACGCGAATAGACATTCTGCGGCGCAATTCGCGCAGAAGTTGAAAAATCTGAACTTTGGTGGATATTCGTGTCACGTTAACCAATCAGGAGCTTGCTCCAGTAGTGACAGCAATGAAGGCAATATCATATGTGGATACCCGGAGCTGTACGATACATCTTCGTACTTTATAGAAACAGGAATAAAAAGGATCTTTTCTTGGAAGAAAGTGAGTGAGAAGGTCGGATAATCTAGTAAGTTGTAAAAAACGCTCCTTACTCAATGTTATCCCTTTTCCACCAAAGCAGTGCTAGAGCTAGATCGGAGCCAGAGCCTAGTTTCAAATCGGTTCTTTGTGTTTCCACACCCAAAGCCCCAGCTCCGAGCCAGGAAAAGTGGTTCTTAAGTAGCACCAAAACATTGCTGGGCTAGAACAGGGCTAGAAGTAAGAACCGATTACGTCAGGCGCTGGGGGCAGGGTCAACAAGACCAACACAAACTTGAGATCCGCCATTGTTGAAATAGCAGCCAATGGAGCTAACAGCTGCTGCTCGTTTGTAATCTCTGTCTATACAAATTACGGTGAACTGCATGAATGCGTTGGATTCGCTGTGTTTTGATGCTGATGTAGGATCGTAAAGCCATGTGAATCAATAGTAACGCAACGTTTGCATTGTTGATGGAAGGCTTGTTCGCAGCGGTGCTGTGCAGAGACCAATCGCATATGATAACGAGTCCAGCGAGAGCATATGACTCCTTATGCTTATGATTCACTCATGCGTTTTTTTTATATCATATGTGGATCTGTGCAGCGCCGATGCATCTCGAATAAGCCTGGTGTGTGTTTGTGTTTCCCGCTGGCCAGGGTTGCCAGGTTTTCACAACAAAACCCGCCCAATTGCTACTCAAAACAAGCCCAATCGCATTTCAGGGGGGCTTCCCCAGTAAAAAAACATTTGGGGGTAAAATATGTGTTTTTTTGGCATGGCTGCCTACTAAAATTCACATTCCCGGGGCTAAATATCACATAATTGGGGTCGCTTCAACCCCAGTGATGAAGTAGCCCAATTCCTTGGGAAAACCGCAGACTTGGCATGCCTCGCTAGCATTGCTGAGAAAGATGAGACGTATACAGTGACGTAAGACATGGCTCTGTTGTGGCTCTCAGCATGTGGAAAAGCAAACGGTGCTTAGAAGGCTCCTCAGTTGAACCAACTATGAACTGGGACTAGCTCTGGCTCTGAACTAGCTCTAGCACTGCCTTGGTGGAAAAGGGGTATTTGAGCTATACGTAGGGTGATTTCAGGGTGATTGAGACACTTTTTGCCAATGAGATGACTTGGAAAAAGTGTCCCTATCACCCTGAATTCACCCTATTGAGACTACAAGCTAGTTAAAGCCGGCAAATTGAGCTTATTCGACGTATTTTAAAGCAATCCATGTCAGCCATTTTGCGACGAGACGAGCCGGCTGGCAGAAGCCCCTCCCATGAGGCGAATTCGCATCTCTTGTGAAGTTAATTTCACGTGCGAATGAAGCGAGTAAACTCAAAATGTTCAAGCGTAAGATTCTGAAGAGCAGTTTTGAAACGTAAAGTTGGGTTGAGGAGGCCGTTGCCATCTTGTCAGCACGTCATGGAGCTGAGGTGACGTAATGACTAACAGAGAGCAGACAAACGGCTATCCACCTGTCACTCAAAGTGGCCACTCCCTTAATTATGCAGAACTTTAAGGCTTTATATAATGTAAACGAATGAGTTATAAAAACAATTCACCCCCTCACAGTTGTCATGAAGGGCAAAATTAGATATATAGACCAAAACCACAATTTGTACAAGGCTGTAAACATGTTTTTTTTTTTTTGCAGTAAAGTTGGGCATTTTAAAATGGGGCTCAATGAGATTCTGCTCCCTTCTGGAGCCTGTCTCTAGCGGCCAGTCGATGAAATGCAGTTTAAGTCACTTCCGTATTGGCTTCAAGAGAAACTGGGGGATGTTGCCGCTTGGTTTTTACACCATATATTGTAGAATTAAAACACTTTATACCCAAATGTCAAAACATTTACTCGAATCAATGAACAGCACTAATAAAGCCCCAGTCTTGCAGATCATTAACTAAAAAAAGTTGTTTTAGGGTTTAGTTACCCTTTAAAGTTCTGCATAATTAAGGGCGTGGCCACTTGAGTGACAGTTGGATTGCCATTTGTCTGCTGTCTGTTAGTCATCAGGTCACCCCAGCTCCACCTATGTCCCGCCTCTTTGCCCGTTTTCGGTTATTAACAGTAAAAGATTAATTGACAAATGTAATAATTTATTAGGCTACTTGTTGTCAGTTAGGCCTATAACCTACATATTTTTAATTATCTTTATTTCAGCTCGTCTGCCTGTTCCTGTCATCAGCAGAAGGCCTGAATCTACGCAGTGTTTTTCATCATCATCATCATCATGTTCATTGTTGTGCTCATCTGTGGATGTGGGTCATATGGTTCTCTCCTGGTACAAAGGAAAGAGTTTATTGTCCAGTGTCAGTGCGGCTGATCTCAGCCTCCGTCTCTCTCTACCTCTGGAGGTGGAATATCAGGATAAAAACACCTACAGCTGTGTGGTCAACAATCCCATCAGCAACCAGACTCAACATCTGGACATCACTCAACTCTGTCCCACATGTGCAGGTATGGCAGCACGGCTGATATTAGTTGATTTATTCACTGAATTAATCTGTTGATTGGTAGTTCAAGATAAATGAGCTTCTGTCATCATTTACGCATGCCTTTCTAAGCTGGCTATGTGGAGCAAAAAAGGAGATATTTTGAGTTCATGATAGAAAATAAAGTCAGCATCTTGCAAATTTCAATTCTGTTTTATCCTTGTTCAGTTGTACCTTCAGAAGGCCATACCCATGGTTGTGATTCTGTTGAAGCTGCATTCCGATTGGTCGTCACTGCACTGATGGGCGTGGCTGCTGCAACTTCTATGTTCTTCTGATTAATGACGTCAGCTCGACAAAGAGGCTAAACGGAGAAAACAGAAGAGATATAGAATTGATCTAGTTAAGCATGTTTTTGGAGGTTTAAAGTCAACATTTCTGTCAACATAACTGTGAAGTTTGGAAGATTTTGCATCTGTTTTATGCCTGTATCTACTCAAGACTATTTTGGAAAGATTTAGAAGTGTATATTAATAGAAAACTGGGAAGAGTATCATATTTAATGGTATTCGATTATTTGATGCATTTAAATAGATCCCATCTGCAATAAAACTTTTGCAATTGGTTTGTAACAGGTGTTTTTATACATGTTTGGGCTTAGTTTTCGCTGCATTACACTGTTCTGACCAGCACTAGGCGTTTTGAACCAGTAGGCTAAATAACTTTGCAAGAATTGGTTCAATTGATTCAGAGTTTCGAAAAGCTTTGTTTCTCCCCATGATTATAATGAACAAAATAACCTTATCACTGCGCTGCCTCCTGGTGCCTTTTTATAAAATCTCAATTGAACACACTTTAGTTTATTTGAATAATGTTTTCACATCTTTTAAAGATTCTTTTCACATTTTGAAATCAACTGTTTTGCCCTGCTCGTGTAGAGTTACTTAAGTAAGGAATAATTTACGATGGGCTGTTGAATTATTAGAAAAAAAATGCACAACCGAGGTGGTAATGGTAGTGGTTATTTTTCAACACTTCAACGCCCGCCGTCAATTATTCCAAAACATCAGAGCAGCGCTAACACGTTTCTTTGCAAGTGTGTGTCTGTAGCTTACTGTATGTGTGTGCGTCTGAGTGGGAGAGCAGAGACGTATGAGCTTTGTGTACGTAATAAAACGTCATTTTATGGCAAAAAACATGTTGTTTTTATCCTATTGTTTACTACATTGATTTGCTTGGTCAGTCTCTCTGTGGGTTTTGGTTCTTTTGCTGTTGTAAGCGAGTGATATGGAACTGTAATTTTGCCATGCGTTTCCCTGAAAATAATTGCACACCTTAGAATGCTTGTCAACCAATCAGATTCAAGCATTCAATGGCCCCATAGTATAAGTGACAGTAAATCAGACTAGCAAGCAAAAAAACAACACACACACTATATTGCCAAAAGTTTTGGGACACCCCTCCAAATCGTTGAATTCAGGTGTTCCAATCACTTCCATGGCCACAGGTGTATAAAATCAAGCACTAGGCATGCAGATGCTTCTACAAAAATTTGTGAAAGAATGGGTCGCTGAACAGTGATAGGTTTCCACCTGTGCAATAAGTCCAAAATAAATATTCCACGGTCAACTGTTAGTGGTATTATAACAAAGTGGAAGCAATTGGGAACAACAACAACTCAGCCACGACGTGGTAGGCCACGTAAAATCATAGAGTGGGGTCAGCACATGCTGAGGGTCACAGTGTGCAGAAGTCTTTCTGTAGAGTCAATAGCTAGAGACCTCCAAACTTCTTGAGGACTTCAGATTAGCTCAAGAACAGTGTGTAGAGAGCTTCATGGAATGGGTTTCCATGGCCGAGCAGCTGCATCCAAGCCTTACATCACCAAGTGCAATGCAAAGCGTGGGATGCAGTGGTGTAAAGGTCTGTTCACACCGGGACGATTTTTTTTATCGCCGAATTTTAACGCCTCGTGACTAAACAATGGGCGCCAATGTTTTGTGTGAACACGACGCGTAAAACGCCAGGCGTAAAAGCGTCATTTAAAAAAAAACGCCTCAGGTTAATTTTTTTCTTTTGACGCGGCGAGTTAAAAACTGGCCGACCAATGAGATCCGCGCTTTTGTTCACGTGCCTGGAGCTGCTGAAGTGACAGTAAAACATGACTTAGTGGCACTCACGTTCACTCAGCGCATCGCCAGTGAAAATCGCTTGGGTGTGAACACTCAAGACGCGCCGAAAAAACGTCATGAAAAACGCTGGCGATAAGCGCGTGCGATATTCGTTCTGGTGTGTACAGGCCTTAAAGCACGCCGCCACTGGACTCTAGACAGGGGAGACGTGTTCTCTGAAATGACGGTTCACGCTTCTCTGTCTGGAAATCCGATGGACGAGTCTGGGTTTGGCGGTTGTCAGGAGAACGGTACTTGTCTGACTGCATTGTGCCAAGTGTAAAGTTTGGTGGAGGGGGGATTATAGTGTGGTTTTGTTTTTCATGGGTTGGGCTTGGCCCCTTAGTTCCAGTGAAAGGAACTCTTAATGCTTCAGCATACCAAGACATTTTGGACAATTTTATGCTCCCAACTCTGTGAGAACAGTTTGGGGATGGCCCCTTCCTGTTCCAACATGACTGCACACCAGTCCAGTTCCTATTCTTTTAAATATTATAATTTTCTGTGTCAAACACTTTATCATCCTTGTTTTGTTTTTTTAACTGTCAGTTAAAGAGTTTTTTAAAAAGCTGTTCATAATAGCAGGAAAGAACACAGAAAACTAAACACACAATGCTCTGAATAGCCACTCTCAACATGTTTGTCCACCCAACAGACCAAACCACATATCTGAAGAAAATGAACCGCAGCAGGTTTCAGTTTGACTCAGAAGATTATAACGTCAGTAACGTCTGGTACTATGAGATCATCAGTGTTGGTTACTAGTTTTAACTACATTTTTCAATAGCGTGGTGGTTGCGTTGCTGTTTTCTTAATCAAATAGCTTTTTAGTAGTGAAGCTCTTTTTTATTGATCAAGTAGTGCGGTAGCGTCCACACAAGCTACATATTCCCAAGCATTTCTGAAGATCAAGCTCAAATTGGAAATACTACTGCTAAAGTCGCGAGTATAGGCCTACTTCACTTTCTACGTTCTATGGAATGCAACAAGTAGGCGAAAAACAAACTTGTTTGCATGGGAAATCTTTTTTAATCAACTATAAACCTGACCCAAAGCCATTGTACACAACAATAGCTGTTACAGGCTATTAAAGCATAACACCAGGTCGCCTGTTAAAAAGCATTATAAATAAATTTCATGTTAGTTAGTTGTCAGCAACAGACAGTTGCAGATATATAAAAGACCCAAAAGAATAATACAAAACAACCGAAAAGGAGAGAGAGAGTGTAAATGACCATTAAACCCCCAATCACTTAAGTGGGCTGTCACCTTTACCTCCTCCCATAGAGGGCAGTGGTGCATTGAATACTTGAGGAAGGCTTTTACTAGAAAGGACTTTAATATTAAACTTTAGCCATATGTTATAAAATAACTTATTTTCATGTTTTGGTTGTCAAATGATGCTTTCTTACCTCTCATACCTTTATTTTGAAGTGTGGTTAAGGAAGTGCAGCGGCGCGTTGTGTGTATGTTGGCGCACTTTCTACATGAATCGTCATTCTGATTAGCGCTACCAGAGAAGAAAGGTTAATTTTGGGCACTCACCGTTTATATGTTTAAAAGGTTTATTTTTACCGCTTAGCTCCTGGCTGATGAAGGGCACAAGGTACTGTTTTAATTTGATTCTGTGTAGTAAATTTTGAGAGACTTTGAAGTGTTTATATTTTCTATCTGAAACGGTTAGTGGATGGTTTCTCTTGGTTTGCACTCCAGGATGATTGTTTACAGTAAATCAAGTCTCCTTTTGGTCATTTTATATATATATATGTTTTTCTCTAAATTGAGATAATTGTCAGCCAAAATGTATTCATTGTTAGCTCATGTGTTTCATTTAGTTAATATTGCACTCTAAAGGGAGATTGTTGTAACTAAAGCAATTCATAAATTCATATAGGTCATTCAGGCACTTTAAAAGAAGTTTGTCAATTGTGCATTAAAGATTGCTACTGTCAATGTTAAAATAATTTATTCAGGCTTACTACAGAACAGTAATGCAAAGTTATTACATTAGCCTGTATATTAAAAATATGCTTATTGTCACACTATTTATGGTGTAGGCCATCTAGATTGCAATTGTGTATTTATTAGTGTATAGGTTTATGGACATTTGTATACAATTTGCGCAGATGTCTAATGTGTGTTTGTTTGTTTGTTTGTTTTATTCAGCTCTTACGGTGCTTTTTCTGGAAATTAAACCCTTTACAAACATCAGTTCCTGAGAGTAATTGCATCTGTTCAGCCGGGAATGCTACAGAGAGGGTAATATGTTCGGGCCTCGGACTTGAACTCCTTTCACTACAAGTATAGATGTAGTAGACTACTGCCTCGTGGACAAACCTCTACGCAAATGATAGCTCTAGGGTTTTCGCAAACAATAACGTACACAAAAAATTATAAAATAGTTTTACTTATGCATATATTGATTAAGGAAAAGGCGCATACACATATGCCCAATTAAAAAATACAAATATCACATGATGAAAGTCCAAATATCAGTCGCAATAGTGTTAAAAGACAGGACTCTTGAGGTGGATCGACTACACAGGTCTTACCGCCTTTTAATGGGGCTGGGCTGTGTAGTTAAAGGAGGGGCTGGTTTGAATATTATAGAAAACTGAGCTTTTTACGCAGCCTTTGTCAGACTGAAGCGCCATAAATTATGGCGTAATATGGAAGGCCAAAACGCTGTTGTTTACGTCGCTTGTACTACAGAACCGAACGCCGTATTTTCATCTAAAACGCCACAAATAACAGCGTTTTCTGAAGACCAGGCATTTGGTTACTGCCATTTTGTGAACCGTTTGGCGTTCCATATGTACAATCATCGTCTACGCAGTCACAAAAGAGAAACTAGAAAATAAAAAATTTGAAACGCCTCTATTGTGTCGCATGAATGAACACCTCTTGTTTGAAAAGATCAGGATCCAGACTGGCCACCTCTTGATATGTGGTGGCAGAAACTTGGCAGAGAGAGAGAGCGAGCAGAGATCGAGCACAGAGAGAGAAGAGAGTGAGCAGAGACATTTTTTTGTGTGACATTGTTGGCACTGATTGGGGCAGGTCTTAATTCTTTTGCTACTTTGAGCTGAGTTGATTTTTAAGTTAACTTGCAGTTTGTCCTGCCAATGTGCCCAAGTCTAAATTGAACATAAACATGCAAACACAGGCGCGTACGCATACATACACACACTCTGGACACCTGGTTTTGTTATTATGTGGATCACATGTTGGGACAGTTGTTGATCAAACAATTGAACTGCAAAAAGTATGCCTGCCCATCAGTTGACTTTTATTGATCACCGAGATAGCATTGATTGGAATGAAGTTGGTCCAGTATAAAAAAAATTATTTAAAAAATAGCTTCGATGTAGTAAACTACTTTTGCCATGTTGCTATAGCTTAGCTTGCTACATTTCCCAGGGGGGTAGCTAGGGTTGCCACCCGTCCCGTGAAATACAGAATCGTCCCGTATTTTACATAAGTCCACACATAGTTCAATAAACACACAAGGATTTTGCAGTGTGGAGAATACTGATAGCAAAAATAAAGATATCAATTTCACAATAAATAGTAGGAGTTAATTTGCTCGCGGTTGCGTTTTAGCGGCTTTGTTGCCATAGCGGCGGCGTCTCGAGAACAACATGCGCTCGCAGGGCCGCAGCCTGAGCCCACCAGTTTCAGAACCCCAGCGAGTCAGCGACAGAACCCCATCCACAGAACGGAAGGGGCGGAGCTTACGTTTTTAACAAAGTATCGCCAACTACGGTTTTGGAGCGTAGCTGGCTTTTATTACACAAGAAACGTCTTATTTTATATGAGTTATAATGAGACATTAAGGTCGAGTACAATAAACACATTTTATAATTTTAATCTTGTGATACTATTGCCATTATGTGAGTTATTTCCTGTTCATGATGTAAAAACATGAGACTTGAAACTTAAGGGCATTTTATATGAATACACTTTAATTGCAAAACTCAAAATAAACGTTTACTGCAAAGCCAAAAGCAGCATGCATTTTTTTTAAATAACAATTGACATTTTTCAATAAAACTCTTAAAGAAAGAAAAAAAAGAAAGGGGGGAAAACAGGAGCATAATTTTAAAAAGAAATTCTATTTATACAACAAATAATTCCATTGAAATGTATCAAAGGCCCATTTTGTCATGACAATGCTGAATAAATCCAAATTAAAATGTGTCAAATGAAGCATTCAGTCTTAAGCCCCTTTTGTCACTACATTCCTGCATAAATAACTCCATGTCATCCCTGAACAAAAAATGAAATGTGAAGGGCTGTGTGGAGTCTTCTGATTGTTCCTGTAGACTGTTGAGGGCCTTTTCCTTGTCCTCTTCAGACAGTGAAAGGAAAAGAGGCTCTTCCACTGGACCCTTGAGATGTTTGGAGGAATTGAGCCATTTCACTGCTTCTTTCATGTATTGGATTACTGGAAGCTCCTTCAATTACAGAATATTAAAGTAAAATGTAACTAATATTTCTTATAAATGTATTATATGTAAAGATATATAAACGCTCATATACGTGTGTGTTTATATTTGAGACATACCTCATTGCTGCAAAGCGTAGCTTGTTCTCCACTTGGAAGGGAATCTTGTGGGGATTCTGCACTGTAATATACATATCTTGTTTAATTTAAAATTGATCAGAAGAGGTGCAAATGTAATGGTGGGCTGGAGGAAATGTCCAGTAAAGAAGAAAGCCCCAAAGTTCTCCGGAAGAACAAGGGTCCACCATCTCCGTATGTTTGGAAAGTCGCACTGGAAGACAAAAACAGAGGGATCTTGAAATATTAACAACTACAACATCATAAAGGTCAAATACTTGAGCTGGTAATTACTTACAGATTTAAAATCAAAGGGTGCTCCCAAGACGAGATGTAGAGCATACTGGAAAACAACAAGAATTAAGAAAATTCTCTCAGTAAATGTAAAAATAAAATCCTTTAACAACTAAAAAAATCACACCAATCATTGGTTTATTTATATCAAAACATAAGTGGTCTCACCATCAACATGAAGACTCCACAGTCCACACCATCAATCTGTTGGGGGATATGCTTTGAAAAAAAAAAAGAGAGAAGAGAAGCATGAGATTATTAATTCTAAGGGGTTGACACTTGTCCCAACTTTAGTTAACTTCTTTATAACCAACCTTGTTTTTCATTAGCACCCATGTGCCAGGAGCAATTTTGGCTGTCATCTTACTGCAACAAAAATACACATAATAAAAACAGATTTGTTAATATGCAAATAAAGTGCATTGTGTGGTACATACAGTTTGAAGCTCTGAATCCATGCACAAACCCATCAGCCAACAGTTTTGGGTCTTTCTTGTAAAAACTGTCACAGCATGCAAAACCAGAACATCATGCAAGTAACCATTAAGCAAGCTTCTTAATATCTCGAACGGCACACTCTGAATGGCAAAACTTGAACAGAAACATTGAACAGCGAACCATGAACTGAGAACCTTGAACATTTTCACTATATTTATGTTTGCAACCTGAAAACTTTTACATACATCTCATCTCGCAACCCATATGGATTGGTTGGTTCGAAGAAATACATGTGCCTATCTTTTGGCTTCATGACCTGCAAAAAGTAGTATGTTAGTAGTTATGAATCATGAAATGGTATTTCTGAATTGTGATAAGACAAATGCAGGCAATTTTCAGACAACACTGCAAAGTTACATTAAATAACCAGATTACAAATAACTTAGGGCGTTTTCACACCTACCTTGTTTGGTCCGGATTTTCAGACTTTTCAGTTTGGTCCAAATCAAAATTGCAGGTGTGAAACCTCCCCCGTACCACGGTCCGGACCAAACAGACGAAATTTGGTCCGACGAAAAGAGGTAGTCTCGGTCCGGATCAAACTGAACAAAGGTTCGGTTCGTTTCTAGTGTGAAAGCATTTTCTGTATGGTTCGGACTTTCAGACCATTTACAGGAAGTTCCTGTTTATGTGTTTAAATATTATAATGTTATTTTTAAATTCAATCTAGGCTACATTGATTATGAAAAGTGAAAATATGCGCAATATGTCAGAAGACAGAAAGTCAGAAATAATTTTGAACGAAATTTTGTATGATTTTGCTTAGAAAGCATTTCTTTAATGGGAATTTCGTTTTGTATAAATTGTATCTTGATTTTAATCAACGTTTAATCAGATAATTGCCTGGATTTAATAAATAAGAAGCAAAAAGTCGACCTGCTACTCGCTGCTACTCGCCTCACAAACCTGCTACTCGCCCTGCTACTCGCCTCACAAACATGAGAAATATATGTATATAAAGCTTGAAATGTCCACTTTTTAAACGTAACGAATAAAAAATAGTCAAGCAATGCGCATTGCGCACTGTTCAATAGTGGCGGTGATATGCGTCCATTCATTCATTCTTATCAAAGACGCTGACGTCAGACGCACGTCCGTTTACAAACCAATCAATGTCCAGATGCAGCCCACAAGGATGATGACGAGTGGACGCAAGTGCGTCATGTAAAGTTCTTTAGTGCGCTCGCATGATTGCAATGTGAAACCAAACCAAAACTAACCAAATGTATAAAAAGTATCAAAACATGAACTTCGGTTCGGACCTTGGTGCGGACTTTCAGGTGTGAAAATGCCCTTACACACAGCATCCAGTGGCCTGGCTTCCAAGCAGGGAAGACAATGCAATCTTTCAATGCAATGCAATCCTATACATAATCCTATACACAAAAATCCATTCAGTTGGATTAAAATAAAATTTGTCACTGCTGTGAATGTTATGTAACTTTGTGGACTCACTGGTAATGACAAGGAGGGGTCCAAATTATGTGGAGGTAGCCAGGTCACCACAAAATAGGCGTTAGCGGTCCACACATCCATTCCCTACAACATAACATACCAATGTAAGACTGTACACAAGCTAGACAACTATGTCTATTTGCAGCTTTAGAAAAACTTACTTGTTCCTTAGCCACCAATGCAATTACCTCGAGACAGCTTTTTGCAATCTGCAATTTTTTTTTAAAGAAAACTGTAAACTTTCACAGACATTTCTTCTTGTTATTGTATGTTATTGTAAGTCAACTCACTGTTGCCTCCAACAGCTCATTTAGACCTAGAGTCGAGAAATCTTTCCTTTCCAGAACCAAGTTTCCAACTTTAGCAATTGTCTCATCCTTGTCCCCAAAGCCCATTCAAGCTTAAAGACAAAGAGAAGAAATCGAGAATAAATATATAAAAAAAGGATATGGTTTGATTTGTGAGTGCCACTACAACATCAAATAAAACTGTCATTCACATACCATTGCTGATTGCTTATGACTGGGCAGACAATCCCAACACACTCTACTGGCAGACAGGTGTTTGATGTTACACACCATTTCATTTTCTACTGTAATAGTAAAAATGGATAATTACATACAATAAATTGCAACAGGATATATTAAGACATAATAAAGGATATTTAAACACTTACTACTGGTAGGGACCACAATGGATGTCTGGGTTGTGTCCTCCATCTCAATGTCTGTGGGGACTGGCTCCTCAGTGGGGATGTCGGAATTTTCTATAACAATAAAAACAGCCAACAAGAGCTAGACCCAAACCTCAGATTTCCTTTAAACACACACTCTGGTTGGTGGCCTATGCATTTTCACTACTTTAAAAACAAAAAGTGTTTAATATAAAGATATTAAAAAAACTCAACAGCTCTGCTCACAGCAGCATGGACCTGGAATAAACAAAATCTGTTTTAAGTAACATAAATAAATTCAAACATCAGTGTTAAGTTAAAAGTTACCTGGAGAAGGCTTCTCAAGGGTAGGCATAAGGGTATGGCAAGGATGATGTGGTCATTGAAGTTATGTAGGTGGTCTTTCCACTCCTGGTAGAGGTAAAACATTCCACAAAGTGGGCACTGCTTACAGTAGGGGGCAACATCAAACATTTAAACAAGTACTACATCAGAGGATAATTTAGCTGGATATCACATTCAATTACATCAAATCATACCTTCAATAATGGACCAGTTTGTTAGTATTTTAGCCTTTTTTGTAATTAGGATGGGATCACTGAGGGGGACGACACCTGGACAACTCTGACAGACACTTTCATCTGGACAAAGGTTTCTTGGGTAATCTTTGTCGGGTGATGGTACACGCACATCATCTGGTAGATCAACAGGTATCTTCTTGTGCTGAAGAATGTAGCGTACCATATTATTTAGCCCCAGATCTTTTGGAGGATAAACAGGACTGTCTTCTCTGAAATCCTTCTCCTCAGACTGTGGATGTGGCGCATCGTGTGGTGATTCTTCTCTGCTGAAGACTGTTCGAAACAGCTCACGTTGTGTCTGAAAAAGGTGCCATTTTGCAATATATTTGTGCACACATGAACGCCGCAATTTGGCACAGGGACAATGCCATGTGTTTAATTTTGAGTCATACTCAACCATTACACGTCCTAGCTGGCTGTAATAGGAGACATTGGGTTCAAAAACTGAAATTAACTTCTTTGTTTCAGGGGTGCCAATCGAAGTTTGCACAGAGAGTGGAACGCAATTGCTGTTGGCAAGCTGCTGCCGTGTAAGGCAGATCATCTTCTTTTCATTGCTAAACCACTTTGCTTTCACCATCTCGGTTAAAATATCCTCTTCCAGGAACACTGGTTCAGCAGTGGATGTGCAGTAAGTTACGGAGCGGATGTGTTTGCACTGGTATGATGACAGGGCACTCTGTGCAACTTCCATATTGACCTGACATTCATGTGATTCACAGATGACCTTATGGTGTTCTCCCCATGTCTTGAGCTGAATATGAAGAGGAACACTGTGACCCTTGGACACTTTAAGGACTGTAAATATGCCATTTGTTCTGTCAATGCACTGGCTTGCAAGATGGAATGTGGCATTAATATCCTGTTTTGGCTGTTCTGTGTGTTTGCGGTCAATGTGTTTTTTTAAGTTTTTTTTATTAATGAGGATGTTGCAAATTGGGCATCTTTTTTTGATCACAGGCCGCACACAAACCCTTTCTGAGGAGACTGCTGGTGTGGTCAGCGCTGCAGTGGATGGAGATGGAATTGTGGGCAAAGTTGGAAGTTGTCTTTGTGTGCAAATTTTTACATGAATTTCAAAATCTCTTCTCCTTAAAATTGTTGTTGTACAGTATGGGCAGTGGTGATGCATTGCTGTTCTACATCCAAGTCCACATCTGTATATAGTGAAGCCTAAAAAAAATAAATTATAATAATAATAATGAGATAGATAGATAGTCAGACAGACAGACAGACAGACAGACAGACAGACAGACAGATAGACAGATAGATAGATAGATAGATAGATAGATAGATAGATAGATAGATAGATAGATAGATAGATAGATAGATAGATAGATAGATAGATAGATAGATAGATAGATAGATAGATAGATAGATAGATAGATAGATAGATAGATAGATAGATAGATAGATAGATAGATAGATAGATAGATAGAGGGACGGACTGGGACTAAAAAACGGTCCTGGACTTTGACTAGGCCCGGCCCAAAGCAATCGGCGTGCGGAAACTCGACAACAACAACATTAGCTACTGCATGTGGCATTTTACAGCTAAAATGTTGAAGTTTAGCTGTTTTAACTACTGTAATCATTAAAATTGTAGCAACCTGAATATCTCTTCCTAACATCATCCCTAGCAAGTAACTGTCTTTCTCCTCTCATGTTCCATACTTACTTGCCCTGGATCTGCCTGTGGAACCAGCTCATCTTTCTGTCCCTCATCATCATTCCTGGTGGCATGTTGCTGCATAGCTGTCTGGCTCACTTTTTCACTGCTGCTAATATTTAACTGCGAGGTGCTGTTAGTTTGCGACATTTAGTGGCTTCAGTATCTAAATTCCGCAATTTATTTTCTCTCGCCTTCTCAGCCTCCCCCTTTTCTTTCCGTTTATGTTATGCATATTGTTTGTTTGTTTGTTTCTATGCTTCTTCTATCTCAGTGTTTCCCAACCTTTTTTCAGTCATGGCACCCTTTGAAAATTCTCCATTTTGTGGCACCCCCTCGCATACGTTACGCTAGGTGTTTAACGGTACAGTTTGCTCACGGTTGGGTTTGTATCACGGTTTTAGGTTCACGGTTTCGGTACGGTACAGTATTTGCTATGTTCAGGGAAAAAAGGACTACTGTCAAATAAAAATAAAGAAAATAATAAGAACAAATAATTTAAATACAAGCAGCAGCACAAATAAATACTATTGAGCAAAGGTACTAATAAAATAAACTATGCTTTTCAGGTTTTTCAGGTACGTCTAACATTAGTTTTCAGGTACAGAAATTGATAACATGTAAAATAACATTGCATATTTGAGTGTATAAATTAAAGATTAATCCTATTAAACTTACAAAAGCTATTCAATCAAGAGCAGTGAGTGATGTCCTTGTCTTTTGACATTAAACAGACAGTAAACAGACTGCCCCTTTAAGACCTAATGCATGGATATGTATTTCTCGACTGTATAAAGTTTACTTAAGGCATAAACAGACTATGTCTGCTAGAATACTCATCAAGATGGACATGTTGACATACTTTTTGTGTGAGTTTGTCCGTTCAAGAGCGAGGCTTGAAAGAGAACTCAATATTTGCGCGCTGTGAGACGTGTGCGCGCTTTCGGATGAGTGCACAGAGACACATTTTCTCACAGCGCGCGCTACTTCTCATTCGCGTCTTCTGACACTACACCCGGGTGATGACGGTGAAAATGACTGGTCATATTCGAACATACGGCAGCACTCACATGCATTGAACAAAGTTTACAAAAAGAGAATTATTTGGGGGAAAAAAAAGTATATATTTGAAGGACTTTTACACAGCACCCTGGGCACCCCGGTTGGGAAACGCTGTTCTATCTAACGTCTTTGCAGTTGGTTTCTTCCTACTCTTCCACTTCTTCTTCTCCTTACTTGGCGGCCACGGCCAGTGCAGCTGGCATCCAACTTAAAGGTACATTGCTGCCACCTACAATATTGGAGTATGAAACAAATTAGTGGGGGAAAAAAAACAGGTGATGACTGCGTGCGTGGCTGGTGGTGGGTCGGCCCGCCGGCCGTACTGGAGTACCGGCCGTTCTGTGATTAGATAGAGAGATAGAGAGATAGAGAGATAGATAGATAGATAGATAGATAGATAGATAGATAGATAGATAGATAGATAGATAGATAGATAGATAGATAGATAGATAGATAGATAGATAGATAGATAGATAGATAGATAGATAGATAGATAGATAGATAGATAGATAGATAGATAGATAGATAGATAGATAGATAGATAAGACAGACAGACAGACATACCTCCATAGACAACTCCCTTGTTGAAGTGGCTTTCAATGTGACTTTTTAATTTGATCAGTTTGGCTGGCTTAAACACACTGGCTGAGCAAAAAGGGCAGTGGTAATTGCTGCAACACTTGTTGCACTGCTGCAGCTCAGGTAATTCGTTACCTCTCTGAATCGTTATGTGTCTCTACAAGAGATGAAATCACCACACAATTATCTCAACGTTGACAAATGGGATTCAAAAAATATCAACTATGAGGTAAAATTAAGTCACAAACAAAGCATATAACAAAGGAAAGTGGAAGAAACTATTTATATTCATGGATAATTAACGTCTTCAAACGAACTTCTACCCAGGGGCGGACTGGCCATCTGGCATACCGAGTGTTTTCCCGGTGGGCCGCAGGACAATGTGGGCCGGCCCGTTGCTACGTAAATATATATGAAGAATAAATTATAGTAAAACTACGTAGCCTATATCGTTCCGTCAGCCCAGACGAATGGCCCGCGCAGCCCTCTTGAGGCAGTGTCTCAGTGCTTGTCAAAATGTTTGCGATATCCAATCAAATTAAAGGAGGCGGATTTACTGTGCACAGCAGCCGAGCAGCGCGGGCGGCACTTGAATGCGAGCCGAGGTAAGAGCTGAATATGAGTCAATGGGCTACAGCAATATTTCCCGACTGTTAAAGCTACACTGTGTAACTTTTTTCGTTTATTCTTAGCTAAAAACACTTAGTTCTTTCAAAAATATATGTGCTCATTAATGTATATTTACTTCTTTTAAAAAATTATATATTCTCGTATGTTTATAATATGCCATTGAAAATACATACGGGTGAGGGGTTTGAATGCCGGTCGCCATGTTGCCCCTCCATCTTGAAAGTACATTAGCCAAAGAGGGACATACCCGTGAATTCAAGCTTCGCCTTTCGCGTTTTAACACTCGATGGCACCGTGTCGAATGTGGACGAGGTCGAACTGGAAGCCATGTTAATCTTGGACTAAATCGGCCACCGTAGGAGTTAAAACGAAATCGGAATTGAGAGGAACAGAAACTAAAATTCACTGGATGGTCATATACCTTTTCATCACTAGATGGGGGAAAATATTACACAGTGTAGCTTTAACAATTTTAAAAATGTTAAACGACGGACATTAATTTCCAGGGATGTAAACTACTGCTGACCTTTTAGAATTAATCAGATTGTAATGCCTTTTACGTTATTTGTCACAGAATGCACAAAGAAACATTAGCGTAGGTGTCGCAGTTTTCAACATATCAGAGGGAATGTTTGTCTTTCTGTTTCCAGGCTTTCTTCAGTAATTTCACAATCATTTTCAAATTATTCATAGTACTCAAAATATATTTCTGAAACGTAGGCTTAGCCTACACATACATCATGCTAAAACTGGCAACTTTCATATTCAAGTAGCCTATATGGAAAGTGTCATATATGAAAATAAATATATAATTTGCTAGTTAGTTCACATGCATTATTTTACACACCTGTAATCAAAAGTTTGAAATAATTAAGACTTTTTAAAATGTTTTTGAAAGAAGGCGGCTGAATTTATTTGATCAAAAATACAGTAAAACCACAAATATTAAGAAATATTAATACCATTTCCAATAGGCCTAGTTATTTTCTATGAGAATGTATTGTAAAATGTAATTTATTTCTGTAAAAGCTGACTTTTCAGCATCATTACTTCAGTAAGTGTCACATGATCCTTCAGAAATCATTTTAATATGCTGTATTTTTCATATAATTTTTAAACTCTTTTCCACTGTTTGAGCTCTATTCCATAAAATTACAGATTACATACTATAACCACTAGAAAGGCACCCTAAAACAGTCCACATTCTAAGTCTTAGACCATAGCATTGTATATGGTCTGATTTTATGGTAGGTATTGAACTTAGTGATATTAAACTACAGTGTATGGAGAAATCAAAATTTGCATATAAAAAAATGCTATCTGCCATGTGCAAGACAAATTATAACCTCAAGAAGTATGCCAGTCGTTCAGTATGATAAGCATTTCAATAAAACAATTAATATAATTCACATTTTTGTATAAATAGCTTCGGTGTGCAAAATTGCCCTGTGTATAATGAGCTGGTGGGTTTATGGTGCGGTGTGTCGCAGACCACGTGTGATCGGCCGCTTTGTGCCAGAAAGTCCAGGGCCACTTTTTTGCCCTAGTCCACCCCTGATTCTACCGCAAAGAACATACGAATCCGAAAATAAATCGAAACAGAAAAACTGTTAAAGCTTGACAACAAATTCAAGCTTCAATAAGATGATAAAGACAATCACAAAATAAATATTTAGCATATAATTGTTTAACTTAATATTTGAATAATTATTCACCATACGACGGCAAAAACATTAGAGACGACTCACCGTGCTTTCCGCCATGCTTAACTCGTTTCCTCTCACTTCCGTTCTGTGGCTGGGGTTCTGAAACTGGTGGGCTGCAGCTGGAAATGTCTCGTTTGAACACAAGAGGATCTCCAGATATAGGGCTGAATAGAAAAAGGTATCAATGGGTCTGTCCAGTAACTCATGACGAACTGCACACTTTGCAGAGAAGCATTTCAGTGTCTCAGACTGTCTGACTTAAAGCAGCATGCGGTGACAGATACATCCGTGCTTTTAAAGGTAACGTTAGGCCTATTGTTTTTTTTTTTTTTTTTTTTTTTAATGGGTAATATATTAATATAATATTATCAGAGCTTGACAGACAGAATTATTATATTTTTATATAGGTTAATTAATAGATTATAGCATAATAAATGTTATTATTAATTTATAATTTAGCTAGGCTATATTAATCATACATAATAAATAATCCTGTCATATAAAGCTTATGACATTTAAACAAATAATTACATAACAATATAGTAATAATTTAAATAAATTCATAATTTTTTTAAACATTTTTGAATTTCAGAATTGTCAAAAAAAGTGATTAAGTCCTTTTGATATCGAATGCCCAGCAGCATTAAACAGTCTCACTCAGTCACTGAATCGCCTCAATGGTAAAATGTTACTGATATTTTTACACAAACAGAACGTCTTTGGAGGTTTGGCATATGGTTGTATTTTGGTACTGTCATGACGTTTTTTAAACGTCGTTTCAACGTGCAGAGTTATTTTAACACCGGAATAAAACGTCTGCCAAAAGTTGTAGTTTGGTAGTAGACAAACGTAATATTTACGTTTTTTTGACTACTTAAAGAAAACGTACCAGGTTGGTATTTTTACAACGTTTTTAAAACGTTTTATTTTGGTTACATTATTTTTCTATTTAAAAAAAAAAACATTTTTAAAACGTCTTTAAAACGTTGTACTGCAACATTACCTAATTGCAACCAAAATACAACGTTGTGAAACGTTGTAAAAACGTTTTGTGTTTGCTGGGTACTGGTTCAGAATGACTGCTTAAAGGGACAGTTCACCCAAAAATCTAAATTCTGTCATTATTTACTCACCCTCAAGTTGTTCCAAACCTGTATAAATGTCTTTATATTGAACACATAGGAAGATTCATTACTATTATGGAAGTAAATGGTGCCCCAAAGCAGCCTCGCTACAAACTTTCTTCAAAATATCTTCTTTTGTGTTCAGCAGAAGAAAGAAACTCATACAGGTTTTAAATAATGAGTTCTTGACTTTACGGGGGAGGTGGGGCAGTTTTAACTGTGTACTTTCCCCAGTACACTATAAATGAGAACTGAGAACTGAGAACACCTAATTTTACATCCACTACAGTTTATATACAATGCACACAATGTTCTTCTACCTTAATCCATTTAACACAGTCAGACAAATACTTTCTAGAAAATGTTAAACTACTAAATACGGAACATTTTCACACATTAAGAACAGTTAAAGTCCTAATGAGGGCCTGAAGGACTATAACTGTCTCATATGCAAATGAAGTGTGTGTAGGCGGGTCAAACTCTGTGGGAGGATTCACACAACATGAATAGTTCTGCTCCGTTTGAGCGGAGAGTTTTATTAGATGAAGAAAATGTTTAACATGTTTGTTTTGTTCTGTTTGTGCTGCTGGTGTCTGATCGGTAAGTTATAAATATATTTCATGGCTTAAATTCTTTTAGTTTCAGAGTAATAAAGCTGCAGTTAATTAGACTTAATCTCCAACTATCTGTACCAAATGAAGCTTTATTGTGGGATTTACTCTGAATTCAGGACTCTGTTCAGAATGTTACACTGAAATTTCCAAAGGTCTGGAAAGATTAAGCTATGTACCTTTTATACATTGATTTTTACATTGAACAAAACTTCATGTTCTCCAGGTGTGTTTGGTGATTCAGTGTCAGTGATGGAGGGAGATTCTGTCACTCTAAACACTGGTGTTACTAAAATACAGGAAGAAAACGGCATACTGTGGAAATATGGAGCTGAAAGGTCTCTCATAGCTAAAATCAGCATTGAGAATGAAATCTTCTCCACATATAATGATGTTCCTGATGGGAGATTCAGAGACAGACTGAAGCTGGACAATCAAACTGGATCTCTGACCATCACAAACATCACAACTGAACATGCTGGAGATTACCGACTTGAGTTAAATGGAGCGAAACGGCCAACAAAAACATTCAGTGTTTCTGTCTATGGTGAGAGATAATTTGCCTTTTTTAATTAATTTTTTATACATGTTCTTGTTTTATATTTACATATTGAACATGTTGAATCATTTTATAGTATAGACACTCATTCAACAAACCGAAATGAAAATTAAATTGTTTGTCTTTGTTCCCTCATGTTCTCCAGCTCGTCTGCCTGTTCCTGTCATCAGTAGTAACGCTTCACAATGTTCTTCATCATCATCATCATCATCACCATGTTCACTGGTGTGTTCAGTGGTAAATGTGAGTCATGTGACTCTCTCCTGGTACAAAGGAAACAGTTTATTGTCCAGCATCAGTGTGTCTGATCTCAGCATCAGTCTCTCTCTACCTCTGGAGGTGGAATATCAGGATAAAAACACCTACAGCTGTGTGCTCAACAATCCCATCAGCAACCAGACTCAACATCTGGATATCACTCAGCTCTGTCACAGATGTGCAGGTAGGCCTACGGCAGCACTGATAATAGCGTTTATGTACAAATTCACTCACACTTATGACTGTCTCTCTCGACTCTCCTTCAGGTCCTACATTCTCAGTCCTTCTGATAGTGTTGATCTCTGCTGCTGCCGCTGGATCTCTGTTGATTGTAGCTGCAGTCATTGGGATCTTTTGCATCTGCTGGAAACGTAAAAAATTAGGTCAGGAATTCAATTACTTACTTCAAATATTTAAGGGCTATTTCACCCAAAAATTAAAATTCTATCATTAATTACTCAGCCTCATGTCGTTCCAAACCCACAAGACTTTCATTCACCTTCTGAACACAAATATTTTTAATGAAATCCGAGAGCTCTCTGACCTCTGTAAAGACAGCAACAAAACAACCAATTTCAATGCCCAGAAAGGTAGTAAAGACATCATAACAATTGTCTATGTGACTCCAGTGGTTCAATCTTAATGTTATGAAGCGACGAGAATACTTGTGTGCAAAAAACAAACACAAATAACTTTATTAAAGAATCTCTTCTTGTCTGTGTCAATCTCCTACACTTCAGCGCTTCAGAGTTCTATGTCTGAACGGCGACACCAATAGGCTGACGCTGTTCAAGTGAGCACCACGACAAATGCGTGTGATGCTGACGCAGGAGCCAGCCAATGGTGAGCCGCCATTCTGCCGTAGAACTCGGAGACGTAGGAGACTGACATAGAAATGAAGAGATTCTTCAAAAAAAGTTGTCATTTTTGGGGATTTTTTGCACACAAAAAGTATTCTCGTCGCTTCATAAAATGAAGGTTGAAACACGAGTCACATGGACTATTTTAACAATCTCATTACTACCTTTCTGGGCCTTGAAAGTGGTCGTTGTGTTGCTGTCTATAGAGGGGTCAGTTCTCGGATTTAATTGAAAATATTTTAATTTGTGTTCCGAAGATGAAGAAGGACTTTTGGGTTTGGAACGACATAAGGGTGAGTCTTTAATGACAGAATTTTCAACTACAATTAATGCATTTGAATCACACAAACAAAATTCTATATAAGATTGCAATCCATGGTGTTTTTAACTCATCTGTGATTATTGTCAATGCAGTTCAGACACAGGAGGAAACCAGAACTGATTCAGCATTGTGTAAACCAACAACACAAAAAATGGTAAGATAGTTTACAGTGAACAGACATGTGAATAACGGCCCAACCATCAATATTATTCAGTTAGGAACAGAACAAAAGGATAGTTTTAAGCATGCTTTCAACCTATTTACATTGAAGGGTTAGTTCACACAAAATGCTCACCCTCATGTCGTTCCAAACCCGTAATGCTGCGTTCACACCAAACGCGAATAGAGCGTCTGGCGCGAGTGATTTCAATGTTAAGTCAATGGAATGGCAACGTATGTTATTATCAGCTATTACGGACATTGACCGTGCGATTGCTGAGACGAACGCGCAACATCGGACAGAAAGAGCAAGACTGATATTTACTGAAGGCAGAACGAACGAACCTCGCAAAAGACTTTTAAAGCTGCCGGTTGAAATAAAATGCGGCGTGAGTTCAACCAATCAGCATGTTCAGCGCCCAAATCCCACCCCCGAAAGTTCCCGAACTTTGAAAAAGTACTACCCCGGGACCAGGGCCATTTGGAGGGGGAATTAACTTCATTTAGACCCTGGTTCCTGCGGTCGAAACACACCGAGTACCACCCCAAAGTTCCTAGTTCCTGGGGAAAGTTCCTGCGGTGGAAACGCGGCTTTTATAGAATTTAATCACTGTTAAATAACATATTATTTTCATCTTACTAAGAGAACACAGTTACTTACATGTTGCATTACTGTTGAGCCCAGGCACTTCACAATATGTTGTAATCCTCAACGGCATGATTATTGCTTTGTAGCTTGAAGGTTTAACACTAGGCCTATGTTACATGCGAGAATCGGTGGGCGGAGCTAAACAGGCAGTGATGAAGTAGGCGTTGATATTCTTCTGCTGAGGCGGTGCTTGCCTCCCTTTGACGTCATAGATCCCCACTTTGAAAAACCTGTCGTTTGCTGGGCCTGGTGTCTATAAAAGCTTCTCTTTGACAAGGAAGTTTTCAGCTCTGAAACTTACAGGATATGACCTTTTATATATCAAAAGCTCAAGGGAAAGTTGATTTCTCAATTCATCACCCCTTTAAAGTAATCCATGTGACTCCAGACCAATTGTCAGTCCCGCATAAGTCGTGGTGCTCACCCTCTAGATTGCAGGGCGAGATTTTCATGTTTTTTTGTGCACACAAAGCACTCGCATGGCTGGAATGGATTGCTTTACTGATGTCTTTTCTACTGTTCTGGACCTTGAATGTGTATATTGCGTTGCTCCCAATGGAGGGACAGAAAGCTCTCAGATATCATCAAAAATATCTTCATATGTGTTTCAAAGATGAACAAAGGTCTTACGGGTTTGGAAAGACATGAGGGTGAGTAATTAATGGCAAAAATTGCATTTTTGGGTGAACTAACCCTTTAAGTTTATGTATTTTGCACCTCAGTGCAGAACTAAAAAGTTGCCATTTTACTAGTGTTTTGTAGTTGCATTGGGACGTGTTTTTAGTTGACAAAAAATTAGCTAAATATTCAGTTAAATTATAAAAGAAAAATGTGTCCTGTTCTACAAAGTGGAATTGGTTTGCATGTCCATTCTGAGTGAATTTGAAGCAAAACTCTATAGTTTTTAAACTATCGCATCAGCAGTTTCCTGACTGAGTTTGTGTTTCCTTTCAGGAATCAAAGACGGAGACTGTGCTTAAAAATGTCCCCAAAAAACAGCGTCTATCCACACGTTTGTCCTACTTTTAATTCTTGGTTTTGAAGCGTTTGTTTCTAGAACAGAAACAAACAGAAACATGTGAGATGGTGGTCCAGTGGGTTAAACCATGGAACCGATATGCAGAAGGTTGCTGGTTCGATTCCACCGGTCACCACCAGTGTGTCCTTGAGCAAGGCACTTTACTCCATGTTGCTTCAGGGGGATTGTCCCTGTAATAAGGGCACTGTAAGTTGCTTTGGATAAAAGCGTCTGCCAAATGCATAAATATAAATGTAAAATATATAAATAGAACAGATAAAAATAAAATGCAATGTCCATATCTTTGAAAATAAAGTTACATATTCCCATCCATTTACTGTTTCTTTGGTCAACAACAAACATAAAGAAAGAAAAAGACATGACTATTTCAATTGCTTTACAAAATGTCACATTCAGGTCCATCACTGTTAAAGGGACAGTTCACCCAAAATTTAAAATTACCCCATGATTCACTCACCCTCAAGCCATACTAGGTGTATATATTCTTTAAAAATAAATAAATAAATAAAGTGAATCGGGCTTGAGATTTTGAAGTAAAAAAACAAACAGAAAAAAACCTTAAAAGTCATCTACATCTAGGATGACTTGAGGGTGAGTAAATCTAGAGAAAAGTTTCATTTTTGGGTCATCCCTTTAAAAAACGTTTCTATGACCTTCAAGTACAATTCTGTGTTGACTTGATAACATAAATACATTCTGCATCCTCTAGTGGTGTAAAAGAAAATTACATAAATACAAAAATGGCTCCTACATATTAATCAAATACTGTATCTACTGGAACTGATGTCAGAGCTAACCCTGCTCTTATCCATGCTAAGCTGCATAGATGTGGAGTTCTTGCCCAGAATAGAACCCTACCACCAATCCAAACTGTATTTTACTTGTCCTGAAGAATTATGCCTTGATGATAGTAATCCTGAAGAATTATGCATTGCTAATCCATACATCAACTGACCATAGTAACCATACTTTCCCCAAAATAGTTAGTTATTCTTCTATTTTGAGTCTACCACATTATCAGTTTTACTATAGTAACAATCACTGTTGGTGAAAGTGCGGGCATCGGTGTTAAAATCATAACTCCGAGTGAACGGTCATTTCTGATAACACACAAAATATTTTAGAGACTCAGATTCCAGCCATCATGAGTGAATCATACGTCTTTAATATTTTTATCAAACAAACATATGAAGATTTTTCAAGTTCCTTTAAACAGGGTTTATGTGGGTTTTACTTCAAGGCACGTTGATGGATAAGGAAAACGGAAAGGAAAATATTCTATACACAATTTCCCTTTTATAGTTTCTCGCAACGCTGTGGGAACACCTTCGGTGTGATGAATGTCTAAAGCCCTTATACGTCATGACATCTTATCGGCTAGTAGCACTTAGCACCGCCCCAAGAATACGTCACGTGTGCGTCATATCGCATATAGCGCGCTATTTCATCAGATTTCATCGGATTCTCTGTTGCCCGTAGGAAAGCGCATTTCTCGTGTTCATTGCTACATTTTCACAGCAGTCCTCTCAGCAGACACAATGAGTTACAGGAGATGCATCGACCCTCGAGGCGACAGGTTCATCCCAAGAGGAGACACTCATGACAGGTCTTCGTTTTTGTGGTCACGAGACAGACGCTTGGGGCGGTAATTATGAGCCGGAGTACATGGAGAGTGAGCAGACGGAATATTTTCCCTTTCTCTCTCTCTCCCCGAGCCGCATGCGAGTAAAACCTCACTCCTCTGATAGATGCTCTAGCGACTGACGCTAGGGGTTGCAGCCTTTAGCCTCCACGTTGGAATGTCGGGTCCGCTGACATGAGAGTCGACATTCCAACGAGGAGGCTAAAGGCTGCAACCCCTAGCGTCAGTCGCTAGAGCATCTCTTGAGATCAGAGGAGTGAGGTTTTACTCGACTCTCATGTCAGCGGACCCGACCCCACTCGAGTCCCACTTACAGCGGGCAGGTGCGAACAGGAGGGGTTAAATTGGTGCCGTGACCTAGATGGGAGTGAGGTTTAGGGGGGTGAGTGTAATGGAGGTCAGCTAGTAGTTGCTGTGTGAGTAAACCTCACTTTTCTGATCTCAAGAGATGCTCTAGCGACTGACGCTAGGGGTTGCAGCCTTTAGCCTCCTCGTTGGAATGTCGACTCTCTTGTCAGCGGACCCGAGTTCGAGTCCCACTTACAGCGGGCAGGTGCGAACAGGAGGGGTTACATTGGTGCCGTGACCCAGATGGGAGTGAGGTTTAGGGGGGTGAGTGTAACGGAGGTCAGCTAGTAGTTGCTGTGTGAGTAAACCTCACTTTTCTGATCTCAAGAGATGCTCTAGTGACTGACGCTAGAGGTTGAAGCCTTTAGCCTCCTTGTTAGAACGTCCGACTCTCAGCAGACCCGAGTTCGAGTCCTACTTAGAGCGGGCAGGAAGGGTTACACGTGCGTTGGACGATTGCAGCATGGACCCCGTTGTTTTCATTCAAGGCGAAATGCAGCCTACCCTAGAAACTTGTGACACAATTTCTGTTTACAGTGGCCTCTGATTCTGAGGAGCTTGTGGGTGAATTGTGTAGTTCTATACCTCCATGGACAGGAAACACGCAATTCCCCGTCATATAACGAATTGTTGGAAGTGATTACTCGTGCTGTAGACAAGCTATTGCTGGAATTGGACAGCAAGCCCGCTCAAAATAAGGCCCAGTTGAAACTGGACAACCGATTTTTGACTAGCCGCACCCCAGCCTCATAGGCCTCTCCCCTTCTTCCAAGACCTCCACCACGAGGTTTCAAAGTCTTGGAAGCAGCCATTGTGGGACACAATACTTGGCTACATCACGTCACTTTCACTTTCTGTGAGGGCATCAACTGTGAGGTTCATAAAAAGCAGAGCAAGAATAAACTCTTTATCTACAGACTAAACATAGATGCACTAAATGGTCACTCACACCTTCAACATGTTTGTCCATCCAACAGATCAAACCACATCTCTGAATAGCACTGAATGCAGCAGGTTTCAGCTTGGCTCAGAAAATGAGCTGCTAGAGATGGCAGATGGTAAACTTTTTTTACATGCACAATAACACAATTGATTTATCTTCTAATTTGACATATTTAACACAGTAAGACAACTACTTTTGAGAAATGATCAATGCTTAATGATACAATGAAGAATGTTTCCTAGCCAGACAAGCATGTGACCATAAATCATTCATAAAGAGCCTGTGCATTTCGTCCAGTAGGAGGGTCAAACTCTATCGTGGGAGGATTCACACGCCAGCGGACAGTCTTATTATTAGATCACACTTTTCACTGAACAAATGAAGATGATGCTTCCCATGTTTGTTTTGTTCTGTTTGCACTGGTGGCATCTGATTGGTAAGTTATAAGTATATATTCTTTGGGTTAATATCAGTAACATTCTTTACAGATGTTAAAAGAAAATAATGGAAACTGCTTCTAACATTAGAGACTCGGAAAGCGAATCCTCCATTGAGCCGCATTTAAAATCTCAGGCTATTCATTTTAATTATTACAAATGCATATCTCTGATCCCATGTATAAAAGTATAAAGGCGTTGACAATATCAAGAAGAATTCGACTTTTCATGATGTAATTGACTTTTTATCTTCATGCACTGTGCTCTATTGATAGCAGATATCAATAAAACACCATTAATATCATGTTCCTATATCTCACCTCGCCTTTGCTTCTCTTTTTTGAATGTTTTTCAATTCACATTTAGTTACAATTTACAGCTGATTTCAGGCCACCAGATGCCATAATCTGTGTAAAATCTGTGTGTTCTCCAGGTGTGTTTGGTGAGTCAGTGTCAGTGATTGAGGGAGATTCTGTCACTCTGAACTCTGGTGTTACTGAAATACAGGAAGGCAACAACATAGTGTGGAAATATGGAGCTGAAAAGTCTCAAATAGCTAAAATAAAGAAAAATAAGGAAATCGTCTCCACATATGATGATGTTCCTGATGGGAGATTCAGAGACAGACTTAAACTGGACAATCAAACTGGATCTCTGACCATCACAAACATCACAACTGAACATGCTGGAGTTTATAAACTGCGGATAAATGGAGTGAAAAAATCATCAAAAACATTCAGTGTTTCTGTCTATGGTGAGATAATTTGTTCAAAACATTGACATTCTTTTTTCATAAAAAATATTTAGTATATTAGTAAGAATTATATTGTTTGAGTTAAAGGAACACTCCACTATTTATGAAAATAGGCTAATTTTCCAACTCCCCTAGAGTTAAAGAGTTGAGTTTTACCATTTTTGAATCCATTCAGCCGATCTCCGGGTCTGGCGGTTGCACTTTTAGCATAGCTTAGCATAGATCAATGAATCTGATTAGACCATTAGCATCTCGCCAGTGCTTGAAGTGGAACAAATAAAGTGCAGGTTAATTCAAGAAAGTCCATATTTTAAAGCTCTTTCTAACTTGTACTCAGCCTTAAAACTAACACATAGTTCTTGTAATTGTTTAATTATAGGTAGGGTTTATTTAGCAAGACCATTGACAGCTCCTCGTTACCATGCAGGCCAATGTAAACTTTTTTTTTCTTCTTTTTTTTAATCTATAGCATTTGTTATGAAAAATAGCAACACAGTTAGAAACTACAGCTACAACATGCCACAGATATACATCTTTAGTGAAAAACCTATTCCCTTAACTGATTATCTGTTATAAATTCTACAACTAGTCAAAATACCACAATAAATACAACAGAACGTGATAAATTCTAGTAAAAGTGGCCATCATGAGTTTAAAAAGCTTGCAGGATGATGCTTCCCCTCTTTTCATCAGTCATTTTAGTGGCTGTTTTAGCTCATGTTCGACGCTCTCTGTAGTGTTTTACTACATTCTCAATAGAATTGAAATGGGTCGCACATTTTATCATCAGCGTCGCATATAGAACGGCTCGTGCAAATCTTAACACTTTTGGACCTACAGTGATTCGCGCACCAGTTAATTAAACAAATGGGCTTCAGTCACAGTCATATTGCACAGACAATTGATCCGTTATAAAAGCGAGAAGTAGCGGTACGCACGAAAAAGTGCAGGTACGCTTAAAGGTCCTTTCACACTGGGCGCGAATATGACGCGCAAATAATTTGCGCAATGGTTTTATTTTTTGATCAGCGGTTTGTGTAATGAGTGCTTCCACACCAAACGCGAATGTGTTGCGGCGATAAAACAATGTTTATTTTTTTTGTTTCGATGTCGATTTTTTTTAACACTCGCAGCGACAGAAAAGGCTTAAACCACATCACATACAAGGAATCAAAGGTCACGAAATGTCCAGTTGATGTCATTAGCTATTCAATCAACATTAACCTTTGCCAGGTATTGCATTCCTCATGAGATTACAGCTGTAGTTGTGTTTACAGCTGTACAGATGCTGCTGTGTTTGCCCACTGTAGGCTACAGACAACGATGACATACATTTTTGAGTTAAAACTCGTTGATTTTTTTCTAAACCTAATTGTGTCCGCGACTATAGAAAGTGAATGTGTTTTCCTCAGTACTGGAAACACAGCTGCTCCGGATCGATCATTTCTGAAGTGTGTGGTTTGTCTCGTCAGATGCGGTGCTACTGTCTCGAGGTCTCTCCCACGGATATGAAGTAAGTGCGGAACCGGCCATGATAAAGTTTTAGCTCCTGTACAAGATTAGCATACTCCCCTTCAAACTCTCTGTTCTTTAAGACTGGGTGCACCCAAAACCTTCTTTTCGGTCTTTTAAATAAAATGAAAAGCTCGTATTCACTGAATGAGGAAGTGTCTGTGTTTTCTCAGCTGTCGCCGCAAATGTTTTGGAATGATGGAGCTCTGAAACGTCACAGATGTCGCAAACTCACGTCGCAGCTGATGTGATGGTTTGGACGCAAACTATTCGCACACAAAATATTAGTTTTTCCGCTTCTCTTTTTCGTTACGCGTCCGGTGTGAAAGGGCCTTAAGAGTAAAATGTAGAAGTGCCGGTACTGCGTACCGGTGAGTACCGCCCCACTTCAAGCACTGCATCTCGCTTTAAAAAATGACAAAAGAGTTTTGATATTTTTACTATTTAAAACTTGACTCTTATGTAGTCACATCGTGTACTAAGACTGGGAAATGAAAAGTTTTGATTTTCTAGGCCGATATGGCTAGGAACTATATTCTCATTCCTGCGTAATGATCAAGGAACTTGTGCCGGCGCAATGATATTATGCAGTGCCTGAAAATAGGCTAACTTCCGTCAACATAACCAACATGACAACCTGCTTGCACAAGGAGTGTACCTTGTAACCATGGAGACATTTGTGAGAGACAATTCAGAAGATAATTACTTTGGTGCAGATCCTGAACCGGAATACCTGCAACTCTGCAACTACACAAACTTAGTGCCGGTCATGTTGGAAGTTACCTATAGCTGGGGACTATTTTCAGGCACTGTGTAATATCAGTGCGCCGCTGCACCCATAGTATGGCAGCAAAGTTCCTTGATTATCACGCAGGAATGAGAGTATAATTCCTAGCCATATCGGCCTAGAACTTTTTTCACAACTTTTCATTTTCCGTCGGTCTTAGTACACGATTTAACTACAGAAGAGTCAAGTTTTAAATAGGGCTGTCAAAAGATTAAAGGGTTAGTTCACCCAAAAATGAAATTTCTTCCATTAATGACTCACCCCAATGTTGTTCCACACCCGTAAGACCTCCATTCATCCTCGGAACACAGTTTAAGATATTTTAGATTTAGTCCGAGGGCTTTCAGTCCTTTGAATGTAAGTGTATGCACACTTTGCTGTCCACGTCCAGAAAGGTAATGAAAACATCATCAAAGTAGTCCATATGTGACATCATTTGGTTAGTTAGACTCTTTTGAAGCGTCGACAATACATTTTGTTTCAAACATAAAAAAACTAAGACTTTATAAAGCATTGTCTTCTCTTCCGGTTTTGTTTGAATCCGCGTTCACGACGCCACAGTGACGTCAGTCACAGTCTTACGTCGTCGTGTTCTTTTTTGGCGAATAGGGCATCCGGGACATGCACACTTACGCACCATTTTTACAAAAATATAGCAATACAAACAATGTAGAACAGCTTGTTTACAGCATGCGTCTCCCTCAGACTACAAACGAAGCTCTGTCGCACCAGATAACACGTCACAGCGTCTTACATCAGCAGCGTCACTGTGGCGTCGTGAACGCGGATTCAAACAAAACCGGAAGAGAAGACAATGCTTAATAAAGTCTTAGTTTTTGTTATTTTTGGTCCAAAATGTATTGTCGACGCTTCAAAAGAGTCTAACTAACCAAATGATGTCACATATGGACTACTTTGATGATGTTTTCATTACCTTTCTGGACGTGGAAAGCAAAGTGTGCATACACTTACATTCAAAGGACTGAAAGCCCTCAGACTAAATCTAAAATATCTTAAACTGTGTTCCGAGGATGAATATATAAATATATACATGAATGTGTGTGTATTTATATATAAATATATATAAATAATAATTAACAGAGTACACACACATATATTATGTAAACACAAACTTTTATTTTGGATGCGATTAATCGTGATTAATCTTTTGACAGCCCTAGTTTTAAATAGGAAAAATATTGAAAGTCTTTGGTCATTTTTTTGAGCGTGTGCTAATGGTCTAATCAGATTCAATGATCTAAGCTATGCTAAAAGTGCTACCGCCAGACCCGGAGTTCGGCTGAATGGATTCAAAAACGGTAAAACTCAACTGTTTAACTCTAGGGGAGTTGGAAAATGAGCCTATTTTCTTTAAGCTCAATCAACAGCATTTGTGACATAATGGTCATTACCAAATTTAAATATGTCCTGTTTTTTTTTTTTCTAAAACATAAGGTTATGGTGGGAGACTTGCGTCAATGGAATTTTTAAAAGCTGAAATGTGAAGCCTTTAATTCTATCAAGGCACTTAATTCTTCTGTTAAACCTTGTGTATTATTTGAGCTGTAACTGTTTAAAGGAGTTACAATGTCATGGAAACAAAGCTAGTTGCATAACATGTTTTAGTGTATTTTTTACACTGTAAATTTTTTTAGATTATGTATTTTGAGATGACAGAAAAACTCACTGACCGTTAACACATGACAGATCTCTGACTTCTTTCTTTATCATTACAGCACCGGACACACCGTCTTCTCCAGTTTCTCTGACTGTGCTGATCTCTGCTTCTGCTGCTGGATCTCTGCTGATTGTAGCTGCAGTCATTGGGATCTTCTGCATCTGCAGGAAACGTAGAAAAATTAAGGTAAGCAATTAATGTCAGAATTTTCCTTTTTTTGGGTGAACTATACCTTTAACCACCAAAAACACCTACAATAAATCCTCCACCTGATACAGTTACAGTATATGGACTTCCTCCAGATAAAAATATAATCATTAAGTAGACGACACATTTTTAATAGCAAAATTCTATTATTTTTTCTATTTCTATTGTTGTTAAACTGTCACATGGTCAGCAGGTTCTGATTGAGTTTGTGTTTCCTTGCAGAAATCAAAGGAGGAGGCTGTGTATGCAAATATCTTCCCAAAACTGCATTCAAATACTGTGAATAAATGTTCCAGCTCACCGGCCCTGACTCACACCTCTAGTTCACATTTAGGGGCTTTCACACCAGGTAGTTCTAGGAACTAGCCACCAGGATGGTTCCTCAAGAACTTCAAATTCCCCTAGGAACATTTTCCTGGGTGCATTCACACCGCCAGTAGGAACTCTGAAGTGATGTAAGCCGCACTTGTTGATGTGGCTTTTATTATAAGAAAGTAGACAGTATATGAAAAATATTAGCGCTTGATGCATTAGTGGTTGATGCCCGATGTCACTGAGCAGAAATACATAATCATGTTGTTTCGCTTCATACCCTCAGAGTTGCGTTGGATTTTCTCTTTAGTGTAAAGGTTGAGAGGTCCATCTATCACTGTTTTTCATGTTCGTAGAGTTAGTTCGTGGAGTAAATATAAAGGCTATAATTTGTGTGTAGACAGGTTTTTTTTTAAACTGCGGCTGCTGGTGTTTTATGCGTTTGCCCAACCAGCGTACACTTTTGGTAGTTCCTATTGTGTTGAGTTAAACCCTATACTGAAATAGGAGCTAAATGAGTTCCCCCAAAAGGAGTTCCTAGTTCGCCATTAGTTCTAGGAACTATGAAAAGGTTCCTCTGGTGTGAAAGCCCCTTTATTCTCTGCCAGGTTGTTTTATTTCTGTCTCAGTTTTTTTTTTTTTCATTCTTTGTATTGCATCTTTTACTTTAATTTTTTTTTCACTCTCATAAAAAGCCTACTGTTATGTCTGAAATGTTTTTCTGTTTAAGTGGTTCACAAATGGCATAATATCCAAAAACTCAACTTAAAGGGATAGTTCACCCAAAAATGAAAATTCTGTCATAATTTACTCACCCTCAAGTTGTTCCAAACCTGTTTGAGTTTCTTTGTTCTGCTGAACACAAAAGAAGATAGAGTGAAGAATGTTTGTAAACAAGCAGATAGAGCAACTATTAACTACCATAGTAGGGAAATAAATACTATGGTAGTCAATGGTTGCTCTATCTGCTTGGTTACAAACATTCTTCAAAATATCTTATTTTGTGTTCAGCAGAACAAAGAAACTCAACTCTTTGTTAACAGTCTTTCATTTTGGTGGCAAGGCTTCAAAACGTAGAGTCCCCCTGTGGTGAAAATCAAGATTTTAATGTGGTTTATATCTCTATGTGGTGTTTTTAATATGCTTTAAGAAAAACCATGTGCAAATGCATAAGTCAACACCATTGCTGAGAATTTTATCTTTGACACTGCAGTGATCTAAAGCCCCCTATACCATTATCAGTAGCATTATAGTACATTATAGTGCCCTATATAATGTTGTCAGGCAAAAGCCTAATCATATTAATTACTGTTATGCGTCCGATGTTGTAAAGAGCGATAGCATTGTGCAGCGTTTACCTCAGTAAGTTGAGCGCGTGGATCTCTGAGCTTGTGTGAGTGAGTGGAGGTGGGGATAATTAGCATATTCATGAATCCACATATACTAAATGAAGCAAGTGTGTAGAGTTACAGCTATTTTAAAGCATTAAGAATTGTATTTCACAAGTAAAAAACGTTAAATTTGTTGTTTTGGTGATCAAAGATGAGTTTTACGGGATAAAATTATTGACTAGGGAGACTGTTTAGATTTATGACTTTAATTTTTTTGCCGTTTTTTTAATTCAACATGTTTTATAACATTTTATATATATACTCTGCAGGACAGTGGCCCTCCAGGGGCAGGATTGGACACCCCTGCATCTGACGGTTTTATGACATGGTCATTTTGGTCCTCTAAGAACCTCGGAGTAACTTTTTTGAATTGATGCGCAAGGTTAAGCTGGTTTTAGTGTACATATAAAGCTATTATATTCACAGTTGGTCAACCAGTTTTTTTCTGATGAAGGTGAATGACCAAGGGTTAGTTTTACTGGTTAAACCATAAACATTAGCATTTTTTTTTCCAGTAACAGCAATAATACCAATAAAAACACCTACGGTATCACTTAAAAAGCACTTGTGGCCATACACATCAATGGATTTTCTTACTTTGTATTTCTGTGTTGTTTCCCACTACAAAATAAAAACATTTTATCAGGGTTATGCTTTGTTTTGTTTGGTGCATGTTTCCTTTGTTCTAGTTTTCCCGCCTGTTTGATTATGTGTTTGTTGCCTTGGTTACTGAATCAGTCACACCTGTTGTGAGTTTCTTTGATTATCTCCCTGTGTATTTATGTATTGTGTGTGTGTGTGATGCACGGTTCGCCCTTATATCCACAGATTGGACGGGTCAAGTAATGTAAAATAACAGCATATTAATCGCGGGTGGATGAGAGATAAACCATTGTGTTTGTTTGATAAAGACATTTTGCGTGCCCTGAGGGACAAATCATTCCGTTTGCCGCTTTCTCATTAAATATGCAAATCTTATCCAATCCTAGCCGTGGGCGTTTACTTCCAAGTCTTCAGTGCGGCACGCCCATAGAAAATAGCCTTTTACATATTCATTATGATGTTTTTGAATATAAGAACCATGCAAACGTCACAAGTAGACCTCAGACAACAGTGTAAAAAAATGTAAAAAGCCAGTTCATTACCCCTTTAAGCACAAACTCAATGATTTTTTTCAGATAAGACATTATATTAAATTTTTTCTCATTAAGTAATTGCATATTGATGTAATGGAAACAACACAAAAATACTGGGGAAAAAAACGTTTAGGATCACTCTGTAAGTGAAGAGAATTTGAACTGATCTCATTTCCTGATTCTATTTAGTGTGCCTAAATGTTACATTGTTTTACTGGCAGCAGTGCCGGCCCTATCTAATAAGCGGTTGCATAGGGCCCCATGGCCACTAGGCGACCCCATGCCGTGCATTCAGAAAAAATTTGCTTGTGCGTCATCGTGTGTCTCCTGGTTGTCAATCATGTGTGTTAAAAAAATCATGTGTGTTAGCGTAAATTGCACACTGTTTAAAATTAACTATGTTTTAATTTTAAAATTAAAATGTAATTTAGTTGTCTCTTTATGCTCTCCTGTTTGCTTTGGTGTGGCTGACATATGACGTGCTCCACCCCTGTAACAGTTGGTGGCGGTAATGCACCAAGTTGGTATGCCGATGCCAACCACCAATAATATAAGAGAAGGAGGCTTCCCCATGCACTTTTAGACACGAAAATCAAAATGGAGTCAGACATGAAAGCCACGCTGTAATGACTACTGTCGTTAAATCGCCTCCGGTAAAAATGATAAATCTCGTTCGTGGGGGCACTGCGGTGCGATCAAAAAGGGCACTTTCACGATTAAAGGGGCAGGGGCTCAGACGGAATATTCTCACTTTCTCTCTCTCTCTCCCCGAGCCGCATGTGCACGATTGGACGATTGAGTCGTGGACCCGTTGTTTTCGTTCAAGACGAAATACAGCCTTACTGTAAAATCTTACATGGCCGGTGGACAGGCAGCAGCCACTCTTCATACCGTGGCTGTGCTTCAAGATTATCAAGCTGATTTACTCAAAGAGCTGGATGAGGGGGAGGGCTTGACTCCAGAGGCTGTTAAGGAGCTCAGACGGGCTACTGACTTACTGCCCGTGCGATAGGCAGGGCCATGGCGGGAATGGTGACAGTAGAATGTATCGCACTCGTCTATCATTAGCAATCGCTCCAGCTGCCTCGTTCTGCTCCCACGGCTTTCAGCCCCACCCGGAGGAGGTGAAGACAACAACTCCCATGATTCCGCCAAATAATCGCGTCATCAAGCTTCGCCTTACATAGTGTGCCTATAAGGCATGTATATGCATCAAGTTTTTATTATGTGTGTGTGTGTTCAATACTCACTGCTGTGTGTGGGTGAAATACAGAGCACAAATTCCAAGTATGGGACACAATAATTGGCTACACGTCACGTCACATTCACTTTCTGTGAGGTTCATAAAAAGCAGAGCAAGAATAAACTCTTTATCTACAGACTAAATATAGATGCACTAAATGGTCACTCACACCTTCAAGATGTTTGTCATCCAACAGATCAAACCACAGCTCCGAATAGCACTGAATGCAGCAGGTTTCAGTTTGACTAAGAAGATGAGCTGCTAGAGATGGCAGATGGTAAACTTTTTTTACAAACACAATAACACAATTGATGTATCTTCTAATTTGACGTATTTAACACAGTAAGGCAACTACTTTTGAGAAATGATCAATGCTGAATGATACAATGAAGAATGTTTCCTAGCCAGACGAGCATGTAACCATAAATCATTCATAAAGAGCCTGTGCATTTCGTCCAGTAGGAGGGTCAAACTCTATCGTGGGCGGATTCACACGCCAGAGGACAGTCTTATTATTAGATCACACTTTTCACTGAACAAATGAAGATGATGCTTCCCATGTTTGTTCTGTTCTGTTTGCTCTGGTGGCATCTGATTGGAAAGTTATATTTTTATATTTTTTATATTTATATTTTTTGGGTTCATATCAGTAACATTCTTTACAGATGTTAAAAGAAAATAATGGAAACTGCTTCTAACATTAGAGACTCGGAAAGCGAATCCTCCATTGAGCCACATTTAAAATCTCAGGCTATTAATTTTAATTATTACAAATGCATATCTCTGATCCCATGTATAAAAGTAAATATCAAGAAGAATTCAACTTTTCATGCTGTATTTGACTTTTTAGCTTTATACACTGTGCTCTATTGATAGCAGATATCTATAAAACACCATTAGTATCATGTTCCTATATCAAGCCACCAGATGCCATAATCTGTGTAAAATCTCTGTGTTCTCCAGGTGTGTTTGGTGATTCAGTGTCAGTGATTGAGGGAGATTCTGTCACTCTGAACTCTGATCTTACTGAAATACAGGAACGCAACAACATCTTGTGGAAATTTGGAGCTGAAAAATCTCAGATTGCTAAAATGAAGAAAAATAAGGAAATCTTCTCCACATATGATGATGTTCCTGATGGGAGATTCAGAGACAGACTGAAGCTGGACGATCAAACTGGATCTCTGACCATCACAAACATCACAACTGAACATGCTGGAGATTATGAATTAGAGATAAATGGAGCACAACTGTCATCAAAAACATTCAGCGTTTCGGTCTATGGTGAGTAGAGATAATTTGTTCAAACATTCACATATTCTTTTTTTCCTTAAAGGAATATTTAGTTTGAGTTAAGCTCCATCAACAGAATTTGTGACATAATGGTCATTATCAAATTTAAATATTTCCTGTATTTAAAAAAACAAAAAAAAACAAGGTTATAGTATGTAACCTTGCGTCAATGGAATTTTTAAAAGCAGAAATGTGAAGCCTTTAATTCTATAAAGTCACTTACATTCATTATTCTGTTAAACCATGTGTATTATTTGAGCTGTAAATGTTTAAAGGAGTTACAATGTCATGGAAACAAAGCTAGAAAATTGGATAAAATGTTTTAGTGTATTCCGTCAACGCACTACACTGAAAATAAGGTTTCAGTTTATTCTCTCGTGTTTTGCAGCTCATCTGCCTGTTCCTGTCCTCAGCAGAAACTCTTCACAATGTTCTTCATCATCGTCATCATCATCAAATTGCTCACTGGTGTGTTCAGTGGTGAATGTGAGTCATGTGACTCTCTCCTGGTACAAAGGAAACAGTTTATTGTCCAGCATCAGTGTGTCTGATCTCAGCATCAGTCTCTCTCTACCTCTGGAGGTGGAATATCAGGATAAAAACACCTACAGCTGTGTGCTCAACAATCCCATCAGCAACCAGACTCAACATCTGGACATCACTCAACTCTGTCACACATGTGCAGGTACGACAGCACAGCTGATATTATTAGTGATTATTTACTGACCTGATCTCTGACTTCTTTCTTTATCATTACAGCACCGGACACACAGTCTCCTTCTCATCCTCCAGTTTCTCTGACTGTGCTGATCTCTGCTTCTGCTGCTGGATCTCTGCTGATTGTAGCTGCAGCCATTGGGATCTTCTGCATCTGCAGGAAACGTAGAAAAATGAGGGTGAGCAATTAATGTCAGAATTTCCATTTTTGGGTGAACTAAACCTTTAACCACCAAAAACACAGATAAAGTCATCTTCATGGGATTCGAACGCGTCCAATAATATAATCAATGTGACGTTGCATGAAACTAGACGAGTTAGGTTTGAAGTTGGCTGGAAAATCCTTTTCGTCTTGTCTGAAAGTTTGAAATAACTTTGAGCTTAAAGTTTGAATTGAATTGTTGAAGTTTGGGACAGAGAGGGAACACGTTTCTAGCATGATTTATCATATCTTTAACGTGATTCAGCGATGACTAACAGACAGCAGATAAATGTCTATCCACAGATATAAAAAAATCACCCCCCTCACAGTTGTCATGAAGGGCAAAATTAGCCGTATAGACCAAAACCACAATTTGTATTGCCACATTGTGGACTCTTCTGTACTGCTGGCGCATGCGCTGTTGCACGCGGACCGTCCGCGCGGTCTCGAAATTTGGGATGCGCGCGGACGGGGTGTGCGGCCGGCCGCGAGCCCTCTGAATGACGAAAATTATGTCATGCGGATGGCGCACGAACCGAAGTATACCCGGGCCTTAATGTCCTGCAAAGTTTAGATCCAGCCCCAATGAAACACACCTGAAGCAGCTGATCAAGGTCTCACTAGGCATACTCGAAACGTCCAGGCAGGTGTGTTGAGGCAAGTTGTAGCTAAACTCTGCAGGACAGTCGCCCTGCAGTGGTTTGGACACCCCTGGGATATTGGGACAGGCCCATCATTAATAAGCTGATGACTTCCACAGATACAAGGGACAGTGGCTGTTTGATTGGCCAGTGCAAGAGATCACATTTTGTGAATGAACAGTGATCCTGTGCCTGATACAGTTACTGTATAGACTATCCTCCAGATAAAAAAATATACACATTGAGTAGACGAAACGTTTTTAATTTTAAAACTATGACCAATCAAAGAAATTATTAAACGTTAAAAAAGGTCCTGACTCAAGTTATTTTATAATTTCTATTGTTTTTAAACTGTCACATGGTCAGCAGGTTCTGATTGAGTTTGTGTTTCCTTGCAGAAATCAAATGAGGAGGACGTGTATGAAAATAACTTCCCAATACAGCAATCAAATACTGTATATTCTGGAGTAAATGTTCCAGCTCACCGGCCCTGACTCACACCTCTAGATCACATTTAGGGGCTTTCACACCAGGTAGTTCTAGGAACTAGCCACCAGGATGGTTCCTCGAGAACTTAAAGTTCCCCTAGGAACATTTTCCTGGTTGCATTCGCACCGCCAGTAGGAACTCTGAAGTGACGTAAGCCGCACTTGTTGATGTGGCTTTTATTATACAAAGAAAGTAGTCAGTGTATGAAAAAGTGTTAGCGTTTGCTGTGTGGTTGATGCCCGATGTCACTGAGCAGAAATACATCATCATGTACATCATGTTTCGCTTCATACCCTCAGAGTTGCGTTGGATTTTAAAGGTTGAGACGTCCATCTATCACTGTTTTCCATGTTCATAGAGTTAGTTTGTGGAGTAGATATAAAGGCTATAATCTGTGTGTGTAGACGGCTTATTTAAAAATGGCGGGTGCTGGTGTTTTATGTGTTTGCCCAACCAGCGTACACTTACGTCACTGGTAGTTCCTATTGTGTTGAGTTAAACCCTACTCTGAAAAAGGAGCTAAATTAGTTCCATCAAAAGGAGTTCCTAGAACTAAAATTGTTCCTAGTTCTTGCAGTGCACTATGAAAAGGTTCCTCTGGTGTGAAAGCCCCTTTATTCTCTGCCAGGTTGTTTTATTTATGTCCCAGTTTTTTTTTTTTTTTCATTCTTTGTATTGCATCTTTTACTTTCATCTGTTTTTTTTTCTTTCACTCTCATAAAAAGCCTAATGTTATGTCTGAAATGTTTTTGTTTAAGTTTGTTCACAAATGGCATAGTATCCAAACTCAACTTAATGTTCTATTTTTAGCTTGACGCACATGGGAATTTACTAACTTTATTAAATATTGATCCCACCCTTCACTGTTCTGTCACTTAGTTTACTCCTGTTTAAAAGTGCTGTATGTAAGTTTTTCACTTTACTAAAGCATAAAAATACCATATGTTTGCAAATATTTAGAAAACATGTTAACATCACCTATTTGTTTCTCAGAAATACAGAGCTACAGCCAGTTATTCTACTTTGAAATGTGCATTCCATGTCTGTTTTTGTTTTGGTCTGCGTGAAACCGCTCGTTGCCAGTTTACCCAATAGTATTTCGACACCACAGGTTGCCAGTTGGCAGAAAACACAGCGTATTGCAACCACGGAAGCCAGCAAACAAACAGAGATTTCAGATTCTACTAGATCTAAAAAGCCTCGCCATCCATCTAAAATCTCTATGAACGAGAGATTATTAAAATGCAGATAAATCAACTCATCAACTTACAGTGTGGCTTTCATTGTCAATTGCGCTCCGGTTGAGTGTCCTCAAGCTGGCAACCCGCATGAGCGTCGAGTCTGAGGAGGAGGGGGCGGGGAAACACAGATCTCCAATATTTTAAATTTGAACTGCAGTACCTGTTTCGACCACATCAATCCTACATACCACACCTTTAAATAAACAGAAAACTGGATCTCAATGCATAGTGGTGAACAGTAATAAGGGTATTTTCTTTTCATGACTTAATGCAAATAATATCAAAAACGGTGGTAATCAAATAAAATGTAACAAACATTTATCTTTTTATTTTTTGGCAAAGTGCTGCAAAACAGAGGTTTACTAAATTAAACCATGGATTAAAAAAGTATACTATTTCATCCTCATTTCCTTTAATAAATCTATTTTACATTATATACACAAAATAGTTGCACATAGGGCTTTAGAAAACAGGAATGTCCCTACTGAAACACATTAAAATTGAACTATAAAATAATGCAGTCTTTGTTAACAGGCTTTCATTTTGTTGGCAAGGCTACTACCAACATCATAATAGCTGTTTGAGCTATTTTAGGCTATACAGTACAGCTATACTGTACAGCGTGAGCAGGTGGGGGGACCTTGCTAGCAGTCCATGCTAAAAATAAAAACGGTCAACGAAAGAAGGTGAAAATGCTGTATATATACACACACACCTCTTATCGTTGATTACATCGATTGGCTTGATGTGCTCCACATGTGTTTAATTAGGTTTAATTATCTGAAGGTGCTCCACTTGGGTTTGATTAGGTTACATTATCTGGCGTGCTCCATTGTTTAGATCCTCCCGAAATTAGTTACTAAAACTTCACTAAATGGTCACTCACACCTTCAAGATGTGTCATCCAACAGATCAAACCACATCTCTGAATAGCACTGAATGCAGCAGGTTTCAGTTTGACTCAGAACATGAGCTGCTAGAGATGGCAGATGGTAAACTTTTTTACAAACACAATAACACAATTGATTTATCTTCTAATTTGACGTATTTAACACAGTAAGGCAACTACTTTTGAGAAATGATCAATGCTGAATGATACAATGAAGAATGTTTCCTAGCCAGACGAGCATGTAACCATAAATCATTCATAAAGAGCCTGTGCATTTCGTCCAGTAGGAGGGTCAAACTCTATCGTGGGAGGATTCACACGCCAGCGGACAGTCTTATTATTAGATCACACTTTTCACTGAACAAATGAAGATGATGCTTCCCATGTTTGTTCTGTTCTGTTCGCACTGGTGGCATCTGATTTGTAAGTTATAAGTATATATTTTTTGGGTTCATATCAGTAACATTCTTTACAGATGTTAAAAGAAAATAATGGAAATTGCTTCTAACAAGCGAATCCTCCATTGAGCCGCATTTTGAGCTTTTCATTTTAATTATTACAAATGCATATCTCTGATCCCATGTATAAAAGTAAATATCAAGAAGAATTCAACTTTTCATGCTGTATTTGACTTTTTAGCTTTATACACTGTGCTCTATTGATAGCAGATATCTATAAAACACCATTAGTATCATGTTCCTATATCAAGCCACCAGATGCCATAATCTGTGTAAAATCTGTGTTCTCCAGGTGTGTTTGGTGATTCAGTGTCAGTGATTGAGGGAGATTCTGTCACTCTGATCTCTGATGTTACTGAAATACAGGAAGGCGACGACATACTGTGGAAATTTGAAGCTGAAAAATCTCAGATTGCTAAAATGAAGAAAAATAAGAAAATCGTCTCCACTTATGATGATGTTCCTGATGGGAGATTCAGAGACAGACTGAAGCTGGACGATCAAACTGGATCTCTGACCATCACAAACATCACAACTGAACATGCTGGAGATTATGAATTAGAGATAAATGGAGCGAAACTGTCATCAAAAACATTCAGCGTTTCGGTCTATGGTGAGAGATTATTTGTTCAAACATTCACATATTCTTTTTTTCCTTAAAGGAATATTTAGTTTGAGTTAAGCTCCATCAACAGGATTTGTGACATAATGGTCATTCTCAAATTTAAATATTTCCTGTATTTAAAAAAAACAAAAAAAACAAGGTTATAGTATGTAACCTTGCATCAATGGAATTTTTAAAAGCAGAAATGTGAAGCCTTTAATTCTATAAAGTCAATTACATTCATTATTCTGTTAAACCATGTGTATTATTTGAGCTGTAAATGTTTAAAGGAGTTACAATGTCATGGAAACAAAGCTAGAAAATTGGATAAAATGTTTTAGTGTATTCCGTCAACGCACTACATTGAAAATAAGGTTTCAGTTTATTCTCTCGTGTTTTGCAGCTCATCTGCCTGTTCCTGTCCTCAGCAGAAACTCTTCACAATGTTCTTCATCATCGTCATCATCATCAAATTGTTCACTGGTGTGTTCAGTGGTGAATGTGAGTCATGTGACTCTCTCCTGGTACAAAGGAAACAGTTTATTGTCCAGCATCAGTGTGTCTGATCTCAGCATCAGTCTCTCTCTACCTCTGGAGGTGGAATATCAGGATAAAAACACCTACAGCTGTGTGCTCAACAATCCCATCAGCAACCAGACTCAACATCTGGACATCACTCAACTCTGTCTCACATGTGCAGGTACGACAGCACAGCTGATATTATTAGTGATTATTTACTGACCTGATCTCTGACTTCTTTCTTTATCATTACAGCACCGGACACACCGTCTTCTCCAGTCTCTCTGATAGTGCTGATCTCTGCTGCTGCTGTTGGATCTCTGCTGATTGTTGCTGCAGTCATTGGGATCTTCTGCATCTGCAGGAAACGTAGAAAAATGAGGGTGAGCAATTAATGTCAGAATTTTCATTTTTGGGTGAACTAAACCTTTAACCACCAAAAACACAGATAAAGTCATCTTTATGGGATTCAAACGCGTCCAATAATATAATCAATGTGACGTTGCATGAAACTAGACGAGTTAGGTTTGAAGTTGGCTGGAAAATCCTTTTCGTCTTGTCTGAAAGTTTGAAATAACTTTGAGCTTAAAGTTTGAATTGAATTGTTGAAGTTTGGGACAGAGAGGGAACACGTTTCTAGCATGATTTATCATATCGTTAACGTGATTCAGCGATGACTAACAGACAGCAGATAAATGTCTATCCACAGATATAAAAAAATCACCCCCCTCACAGTTGTCATGAAGGGCAAAATTAGCCGTATAGACCAAAACCACAATTTGTATTGCCACATTGTGGACTCTTCTGTACTGCTGGCGCATGCGCTGTTGCACGCGGACCGTCCGCGCGGTCTCGAAATTTGGGATGCGCGCGGACGGGGTGTGCGGCCGGCCGCGAGCCCTCCGAATGACGAAAATTATGTCATGCGGATGGCGCACGAACCGAAGTATACCCGGGCCTTAATGTCCTGCAAAGTTTAGATCCAGCCCCAATGAAACACACCTGAAGCAGCTGATCAAGGTCTCACTAGGCATACTCGAAACGTCCAGGCAGGTGTGTTGAGGCAAGTTGTAGCTAAACTCTGCAGGACAGTCGCCCTGCAGTGGTTTGGACACCCCTGGGATATTGGGACAGGCCCATCATTAATAAGCTGATGACTTCCACAGATACAAGGGACAGTGGCTGTTTGATTGGCCAGTGCAAGAGATCAAATTTTGTGAATGAACAGTGATCCTGTGCCTGATACAGTTACTGTATAGACTATCCTCCAGATAAAAAAATATACACATTGAGTAGACGAAACGTTTTTAATTTTAAAACTATGACCAATCAAAGAAATTATTAAACGTTAAAAAAGGTCCTGACTCAAGTTATTTTATAATTTCTATTGTTTTTAAACTGTCACATGGTCAGCAGGTTCTGATTGAGTTTGTGTTTCCTTGCAGAAATCAAAGGAGGAGGACGTGTATGAAAATAACTTCCCAATACAGCAATCAAATACTGTATATTCTGGAGTAAATGTTCCAGCTCACCGGCCCTGACTCACACCTCTAGATCACATTTAGGGGCTTTCACACCAGGTAGTTCTAGGAACTAGCCACCAGGATGGTTCCTCGAGAACTTAAAGTTCCCCTAGGAACATTTTCCTGGTTGCATTCGCACCGCCAGTAGGAACTCTGAAGTGACGTAAGCCGCACTTGTTGATGTGGCTTTTATTATACAAAAAAAGTAGTCAGTGTATGAAAAAGTGTTAGCGTTTGCTGTGTGGTTGATGCCCGATGTCACTGAGCAGAAATACATCATCATGTACATCATGTTTCGCTTCATTCCCTCAGAGTTGCGTTGGATTTTAAAGGTTGAGACATCCATCTATCACTGTTTTCCATGTTCATAGAGTTAGTTTGTGGAGTAGATATAAAGGCTATAATCTGTGTGTGTAGACGGCTTATTTAAAAATGGCGGGTGCTGGTGTTTTATGTGTTTGCCCAACCAGCGTACACTTACGTCACTGGTAGTTCCTATTGTGTTGAGTTAAACCCTACTCTGAAATAAGAGCTAAATTAGTTCCATCAAAAGGAGTTCCTAGAACTAAAATTGTTCCTAGTTCTTGCAGTGCACACACGCAAAAATCCGGGTACTTCCGCCATTAGTTCTAGGAACTATGAAAAGGTTCCTCTGGTGTGAAAGCCCCTTTATTCTCTGCCAGGTTGTTTTATTTATGTCCCAGTTTTTTTTTTTTTTTTTCATTCTTTGTATTGTATCTTTTACTTTCATCTGTTTTTTTTTCTTTCACTCTCATAAAAAGCCTACTGTTATGTCTGAAATGTTTTTGTTTAAGTTTGTTCTCAAATGGCATAGTATCCAAACTCAACTTAATGTTCTATTTTTAGCTTGACGCACATGGGAATTTACTAACTTTATTAAATATTGATCCCACCCTTCACTGTTCTGTCACTTAGTCTACTCCTGTTTAAAAGTGCTGTATGTAAGTTTTTCACTTTACTAAAGCATAAAAATACCATATGTTTGCAAATATTTAGAAAACATGTTAACATCACCTATTTGTTTCTCAGAAATACAGAGCTACAGCCAGTTATTCTACTTTGAAATGTGCATTCCATGTCTGTTTTTGTTTTGGTCTGCGTGAAACCGCTCGTTGCCAGTTTACCCAATAGTATTTCGACACCACAGGTTGCCAGTTGGCAGAAAACACAGCGTATTGCAACCATGGAAGCCAGCAAACAAACAGAGATTTCAGATTCTACTAGATCTAAAAAGCCTCGCCATCCATCTAAAATCTCTATGAACGAGAGATTATTAAAATGCAGATGAATCAACTCATTAACTTACAGTGTGGCTTTCATTGTCAATTGCGCTCCGGTTGAGTGTCCTCAAGCTGGCAACCCGCATGAGCGTCGAGTCTGAGGAGGAGGGGGCGGGGAAACACAGATCTCCAATATTTTAAATTTGAACTGCAGTACCTGTTTCGACCACATCAATCCTACATACCACACCTTTAAATAAACAGAAAACTGGATCTCAATGCATAGTGGTGAACAGTAATAAGGGTATTTTCTTTTCATGACTTAATGCAAATATTATCAAAAACGGTGGTACTCAAATAAAATGTAACAAACATTTATCTTTTTATTTTTTGGCAAAGTGCTGCAAAACAGAGGTTTACTAAATTAAACCATGGATTAAAAAAGTATACTATTTCATCCTCTTTTCCTTTAATAAATCTATTTTACATTATATACACAAAATAGTTGCACATAAGGCTTTAGAAAACAGGAATGTCCCTACTGAAACACATTAAAACTGAACTATAAAATAATGCAGTCTTTGTTAACAGGCTTTCATTTTGTTGGCAAGGCTACTACCAACATCATAATAGCTGTTTGAGCTATTTTAGGCTATACAGCGTGGGCGGGTGGGGCGACCTTGCTAGCAGTCCATGCTAAAAATAAAAACGGTCAACGAAAGAAGGTGAAAATGCTGTATATATACACACACCTCTTATCGTTGATTACATCGATTGGCTTGATGTGCTCCACATGTGTTTAATTAGGTTTAATTATCTGAAGGTGCTCCACTTGGGTTTGATTAGGTTACATTATCTGGCGTGCTCCATTGTTTAGATCCTCCCGAAATTAGTTACTAAAACTTCACTAAATGGTCTCTCACACCTTCAAGATGTGTCATCCAACAGATCAAACCACATCTCTGAATAGCACTGAATGCAGCAGGTTTCAGTTTGACTCAGAACATGAGCTGCTAGAGATGGCAGATGGTAAACTTTTTTACAAACACAATAACACAATTGATTTATCTTCTAATTTGACGTATTTGACACAGTAAGGCAACTACTTGATGTAGAAATGATCAATGCTGAATGATACAATGAAGAATGTTTCCTAGCCAGACGAGCATGTAACCATAAATCATTCATAAAGAGCCTGTGCATTTCGTCCAGTAGGAGGGTCAAACTCTATCGTGGGAGGATTCACACGCCAGCGGACAGTCTTATTATTAGATCACACTTTTCACTGAACAAATGAAGATGATGCTTCCCATGTTTGTTCTGTTCTGTTCGCACTGGTGGCATCTGATTGGTAAGTTATAAGTATATATTTTTTGGGTTCATATCAGTAACATTCTTTACAGATGTTAAAAGAAAATAATGGAAATTGCTTCTGACAAGCGAATCCTCCATTGAGCCGCATTTTGAGCTTTTCATTTTAATTATTACAAATGCATATCTCTGATCCCATGTATAAAAGTAAATATCAAGAAGAATTCAACTTTTCATGCTGTATTTGACTTTTTAGCTTTATACACTGTGCTCTATTGATAGCAGATATCAATAAAACACCATTAGTATCATGTTCCTATATCAAGCCACCAGATGCCATAATCTGTGTGTTCTCCAGGTGTGTTTGGTGATTCAGTGTCAGTGATTGAGGGAGATTCTGTCACTCTGAACTCTGATCTTACTGAAATACAGGAAGAAAACGACATACTGTGGAAATTTGGAGCTGAAAAATCTCTGATTGCTAAAATGAAGAAAAATAAGAAAATCTTCTCCACATATGATGATGTTCCTGATGGGAGATTCAGAGATAGACTGAAGCTGGACGATCAAACTGGATCTCTGACCATCACAAACATCACAACTGAACATGCTGGAGATTATGAATTAGAGATAAATGGAGCACAACTGTCATCAAAAACATTCAGCGTTTCGGTCTATGGTGAGTAGAGATAATTTGTTCAAACATTCACATATTCTTTTTTTCCTTAAAGGAATATTTAGTTTGAGTTAAGCTCCATCAACAGGATTTGTGACATAATGGTCATTATCAAATTTAAATATTTCCTGTATTTAAAAAAACAAAAAAAACAAGGTTATAGTATGTAACCTTGCGTCAATAGAATTTTTAAAAGCAGAAATGTGAAGCCTTTAATTCTATAAAGTCACTTACATTCATTATTCTGTTAAACCATGTGTATTATTTGAGCTGTAAATGTTTAAAGGAGTTACAATGTCATGGACACAAAGCTAGAAAATTGGATAAAATGTTTTAGTGTATTCCGTCAACGCACTACATTGAAAATAAGGTTTCAGTTTATTCTCTCGTGTTTTGCAGCTCATCTGCCTGTTCCTGTCCTCAGCAGAAACTCTTCACAATGTTCATCATCATCATCATCATCAAATTGTTCACTGGTGTGTTCAGTGTTGAATGTGAGTCATGTGACTCTCTCCTGGTACAAAGGAAACAGTTTATTGTCCAGCATCAGTGTGTCTGATCTCAGCATCAGTCTCTCTCTACCTCTGGAGGTGGAATATCAGGATAAAAACACCTACAGCTGTGTGCTCAACAATCCCATCAGCAACCAGACTCAACATCTGGACATCACTCAACTCTGTCACACATGTGCAGGTACGACAGCACAGCTGATATTATTAGTGATTATTTACTGACCTGATCTCTGACTTCTTTCTTTATCATTACAGCACCGGACACACCGTCTTCTCCAGTCTCTCTGATAGTGCTGATCTCTGCTGCTGCTGTTGGATCTCTGCTGATTGTTGCTGCAGTCATTGGGATCTTCTGCATCTGCAGGAAACGTAGAAAAATGAGGGTGAGCAATTAATGTCAGAATTTTCATTTTTGGCTGAACTAAACCTTTATCCACCAAAAACACAGATAAAGTCATCTTTATGGGATTCAAACGCATCCAATAATATAATCAATGTGACGTTGCATGAAACTAGACGAGTTAGGTTTGAAGTTGGCTGGAAAATCCTTTTCGTCTTGTCTGAAAGTTTGAAATAACTTTGAGCTTAAAGTTTGAATTGAATTGTTGAAGTTTGGGACAGAGAGGGAACACGTTTCTAGCATGATTTATCATATCGTTAACGTGATTCAGCGATGACTAACAGACAGCAGATAAATGTCTATCCACAGATATAAAAAAATCACCCCCCTCACAGTTGTCATGAAGGGCAAAATTAGCCGTATAGACCAAAACCACAATTTGTACCAGGCTGTAAACCTGTTTTTTTCTCCTGTAAAATTGGGCATTTTAACATGGGGCTCAATGAGATTCTGCTCCTTCTGGAGCCTGTCCCTAGTGGCCAGTCGATGAATTACAGTTTAAGTCACTTCCGTATTTGCTTCAAGAGAAACTAGGGGAGGTTGACCTGTCCGCGCGTCTTTCAAAGTATACTACACCACTAGGGGTGTAACGATTCGTTTTAACAACGATACGATTCGTATCACGATTTGAGGTTGTCGATACGATTCAAGGACGATATTGGTTAATTTAGAACGATACGATCCGAAACGATTCAGTGACTTGAAATCGATTCAGTAACTTTTTAGCCAAAAATTGTGTGACTGAAATAAATATCTGGATACTGGTCAGTGCAGGTGAAATTTCCAAGATTCCTGCTGTTTCTTGTAAGGGAATCCGGTATATCAATTAATTATGGATATAAACAAACAAGTAAACAACAATTAATGGCAAATGCATTAAAATTTTATTTGAATAAAGTGCAACCAACAGTTTAGGTTGAATTAACAGGAAGATAACCTTTTCTGCTCTCATTTTCAATATTCAATACATATTCAATAAAAGCACAGTAAGTGCAACCAACATTTCAACAGTAGGTTAACCTGCTACTTCTGCTTTTGTTTTCCAACATAAAAATATTACAATATTAATATAAAAAATAAAGTGCAACTAACTTCTCTTCAGGTTTAATTAATAGTAAGTTTACCTGCTACTTTTGCTGTTGTTTTTCAACATTAAAATAATACAAATACAATATTAATATCAAAAATAAAGTGCAACCAACATTTCTTCAGATTGAATAAACTGGCTGAACCTGCTACTACTCTCAGTTTAATAAACAAACAATATTTAACAAAAGATAAAATGTAACCAACTACTCTTCAATGACTCTACAGATTTCTTTTTCAAAAATATCACCATGATCTGACCTCAGAACACTTCTCTGTGCGTTCACTATGTCGCCAGCAGTACTAAAAACTCGCTCTGCTGGCACACTGGTGCCAGGAATGCACAGGTAACAAGCAAGGGTTGAAAGTACAGGTAGCGCTTTCTCCTGGTGGCTTGATAATTTCTCGCTCGTTGGCTTCTCCTCTGCCATGCGCCATGCTATGTTTTGTTTTCTCAAGCCCCGTTCACACCGCCAGCAACACGCAGCGACAAAGCGACACGATCCCATTCATTTCAATGAGCGCTGCTGCTGGTGCGTTGCGATGATGTCACAGATAGACAGACTGAATCGAGTAACGTTTAACGCCTTTATCATTAAAAGTGCTAAGAAAAAACATCCATATAAAGTCTGACGTGCTTAAATCCAATGCGTTATTTCCTATGATCGATACAATCGATTGATTACCTTTTAAAACGATGTTAGATCGATATATGTCGTCCGGAAGGCCAACTTGCCGAGCACAGATCGATGTAGTTAGATCATAGGAAAATAAATCGATACATCGATGTAGTAGATGAATCGTTACACCCCTATACACCACGGATGCCCGCGGATGATCGCGTTCGACACATGTAAAAAAGTGTCTATGCTCTACCAGACATCGGAGGGCAGCACTGAGTCCTGTCATCAACGGGACATTCGCTGGGCATGATCGGAGAAGAACTGTAGTGCATCCACCATTGCAACATAGTTTGGAAGAAACACTGAAGAATCAAAAATTCTCTCTTTTTTTTCAAGCGTGTTGTTTTTAAACTGGTCTTTGCACACTCTTCTTCGACGGCTGAACACTGTGCTCAATACTGTGCGTATTGCCACATTGTGGACTCTTCTGTACTGCTGGCGCATGCGCTGTTGCACGCGGACCATCCGTGCGGTCTCGAAATTTGGGATGCGTGCGGACGGGGTGTGTGGCCGGCCGCGAGCCCTCCGAATGACGAAAATTATGTCATGCGGATGGTGCACGAACGCGGACGGCCGAAGTATACCCGGGCCTTAATGTCCTGCAAAGTTTAGATCCAGCCCCAATGAAACACCTGAAGCAGCTGATCAAGGTCTCACTAGGCATACTCGAAACGTCCAGGCAGGTGTGTTGAGGCAAGTTGTAGCTAAACTCTACAGGACAGTCGCCCTCCAGTGGTTTGGACACCCCTGGGATATTGGGACAGGCCCATCATTAATAAGCTGATGACTTCCACAGATACAAGGGACAGTGGCTGTTTGATTGGCCTGTGCAAGAGATCAAATTTTGAGAATGAACAGTGATCCTCTGCCTGATACAGTTACTGTATAGACTATCCTCCAGATAAAAAAATATACACATTGAGTAGACGACACGTTTTTCATTTTAAAACTATGACCAATCAAAGAAATTATTAAACGTTAAAAAAGGTCCTGACTCAAGTTATTTTATAATTTCTATTGTTTTTAAACTGTCACATGGTCAGCAGGTTCTGATTGTGTTTGTGTTTCCTTGCAGAAATCAAATGAGGAGGATGTGTATGAAAATGAATTCCCAATACAGCAATCAAATACTGTATATTCTGGAGTAAATGTTCCAGCTCACCGGCCCTGACTCACACCTCTAGATCACATTTAGGGGCTTTCACACCAGGTAGTTCTAGGAACTAGCCACCAGGATGGTTCCTCGAAAACTTAAAGTTCCCCTAGGAACATTTTCCTGGTTGCATTCGCACCGCCAGTAGGAACTCTGAAGTGACGTAAGCCGCACTTGTTGATGTGGCTTTTATTATACAAAGAAAGTAGTCAGTGTATGAAAAAGTGTTAGCGTTTGCTGTGAGGTTGATGCCCGATGTCACTGAGCAGAAATACATCATCATGTACATCATGTTTCGCTTCATACCCTCAGAGTTGCGTTGGATTTTAAAGGTTGAGACGTCCATCTATCACTGTTTTCCATGTTCATAGAGTTAGTTTGTGGAGTAGATATAAAGGCTATAATCTGTGTGTGTAGACGGCTTATTTAAAAATGGCGGGTGCTGGTGTTTTATGTGTTTGCCCAACCAGCGTACACTTACGTCACTGGTAGTTCCTATTGTGTTGAGTTAAACCCTACTCTGAAATAAGAGCTAAATTAGTTCCATCAAAAGGAGTTCCTAGAACTAAAATTGTTCCTAGTTCTTGCGGTGCAAACACGCCAAAATCCGGGTTATGATCCGGGTTTCATTAGTTCTAGGAACTATGAAAAGGTTCCTCAGGTGTGAAAGCCCCTTTATTCTCTGCCAGGTTGTTTTATTTATGTCCCAGTTTTTTTTATTTTTTTTTCATTCTTTGTATTGCATCTTTTACTTTCATCTGTTTTTTTTTCTTTCACTCTCATAAAAAGCCTAATGTTATGTCTGAAATGTTTTTGTTTAAGTTTGTTCACAAATGGCATAGTATCCAAACTCAACTTAATGTTCTATTTTTAGCTTGACGCACACGGGAATTTACTAACTTTATTAAATATTGATCCCACCCTTCACTGTTCTGTCACTTAGTCTACTCCTGTTTAAAAGTGCTGTATGTAAGTTTTTCACTTTACTAAAGCATAAAAATACCATATGTTTGCAAATATTTAGAAAACATGTTAACATCACCTATTTGTTTCTCAGAAATACAGAGCTACAGCCAGTTATTCTACTTTGAAATGTGCATTCCATGTCTGTTTTTGTTTTGGTCTGCGTGAAACCGCTCGTTGCCAGTTTACCCAATAGTATTTCGACACCACAGGTTGCCAGTTGGCAGAAAACACAGCGTATTGCAACCATGGAAGCCAGCAAACAAACAGAGATTTCAGATTCTACTAGATCTAAAAAGCCTCGCCATCCATCTAAAATCTCTATGAACGAGAGATTATTAAAATGCAGATAAATCAACTCATCAACTTACAGTGTGGCTTTCATTGTCAATTGCGCTCCGGTTGAGTGTCGGTGAAAAACGGTGGTAATCAAATAAAATGTAACAAACATTTATCTTTTTATTTTTTGGCAAAGTGCTGCAAAACAGAGGTTTACTAAATTAAACCATGGATTAAAAAAGTATACTATTTCATCCTCATTTCCTAATAAATCTATTTTACAATATATACACAAAATAGTTACACATAAGGCTTTAGAAAACAGGAATGTCCCTACTGAAACACATTAAAACTGAACTATAAAATAATGCAGTCTTTGTTAACAGGCTTTCATTTTGTTGGCAAGGCTACAAAACGTAGAGTCCCCCTGTGGTGAAAATCAAGATTTTAATGTGGTTTATATCTCTATGTGGTGTTTTTAATATGCTTTAAGACAAACCATGTGCAAATGCATATGTCAACACCATTGCTGAGCATTTTTTTATCTTTGAAGCTGCAGTGATCTAAAGCCCCCTATACCCTTATATAGGGCACTATATGAGGGGACAGCTATTTGTAATGGTGTCCGAAACAATAGTGGACCTTATACAAACAGCAATTCTCAAAAATGCCCATTGAAATTGTGAAATCTGACGTCACTAACTACATTGTAACCAATCACGTCAATGTGCTGGCTGGCTTTAGCATATCATTAACTTAACTATGACTGCTCTGAAGCAGTGGAGTCAAGTCAAGTCACCTTCATTTATATAGCTCTTTTTACAACACAGATTGCTTCAAAGTAGCTTTACAGTGATAATAGGACATTAAGATTGTTTTAGAAGAAAAGTTTTTGATTGATTAAAGTTTTTGAGTCTCAAGAGAAACCAGGTTGTACCGATATATTTTAACATAAGCAACACATTATTAGCTGTTCGATAATGTAGTCAAGCAAAAGGCTAATCATATTAGTTACCGTCAGTGGTGGAGGAAGTACTGAATCTCAGTACTTCAGTAAAAGTACAAATACCCAGAGATATATTTACTTTAGACAACCCTACTTAAGTAAAAAGTAAATGTACTTTAAGTATTTTAAGTACTTTAAGTATTAAAAGTTAAAGTACTTGCATAACAATTTATTATCTTAATGGCTATGTTCTAATAATAAAAACAAACAAAAACAAAAAACACTATGGGCTGTGGCATTTTAACTAAGTTACTTTTGGGTTAATGTAATTGTGTTTACCATATGTGGCCCAGTTTATATTCTGACTTACAATTCTGGTTATCTATCAGGGTGATCTGCAGAGTTAAATATCATTATTCTGAAGCAATATTCTCAATAGTGTTCAGTGAACAGCTTTGACCTATTTAAATCTGCATATTTATGATATGTTTACCTTTTATAAAGAGCATTTTTCCCCTAATCTTATTAAATATAGGATATGTATCAGCTTTCCTTTTATATTCTTACATTTTATCAATGCATGAAATTAGAATACCGTAAAACTTCAAATAATAGCCCGGGCTTCTATTTACCCAAATCACCGAACTGCACCGGCTTGTATTTGAAACAGGCGTCTATAAGAGACAGGCCTTTAATTTAGTGTTGAGATGTTCAAGCATGACGGTAGGAGGTTACCACATTATATTACGTTTTATTTATAATTAATTCGAATGTGTTTAACAAATCATTTAATGTAAGAAATTAGGGTTGTGCCGATGGACGATATCATCGTGATGCCACGCACCCGTTGCGAGTCTGTTGTGAGTGCGACGCACACTAATCCTCTTCTATAGTTATAGTTAAACTAAAAACTTAGCAGGGATTGCTCTGTAAATTAATTTGAGAATGTAACTAATGCATATATGCTATTTTAAATACTGTAGTCTATGCAGATATATGTATAGCCTACATTTTGAAATCATTTGAGGCTGAAACATCCATAAGCATGCGTGTTTATTTTAGCACTTCCGTCAGTGAAACAACACAGCCTATTCAACATTTAAACGATTTTCAGTAAATAATAGTTACCTAAAGAATATTAGAAAATTAAATATTAGTTAGAAAAATATTTGATTCATACTATTTCCCCGCAAAGACGTAGGCCTACCCTGCGCTTTGAGAGGAATGGGACAAAAGCTGGATAGACACCTTTCAAATATATCTTCGTGTTTTCTCCTAATGTTGCAAGGCAACACTTGTTGTAAAAGGTCTGAAGAGCGGATTTTATCTTCCACAAGGTCAAGACATTTAGGCAATGTTTGATTATTCACAGCCAGAGAAAACAAAACTAAAATCACTGCGGCGTGTGTGTGAAATGCGCTATTCAAATAAACCAAACTTGACGCGCATTACCAAGTTTAATAACAAGAACAAACTGTGTTAAATAAAGTTTGAAGTAAAAAGGTATTCGACCCACAGTTTTTTATTGTACTTTACCACAGTAAAGGATGTGAATAGTTATAATAGACTTAATTATAAGCAAACGAAAGGAAGAAACGTTTATAACGTTAATCCCCTGCGAAAATGGCGACGTCCCCCCCCCCGCTTCCATCAGAAGCTACTGTCAGGCCGCATACCTAAGGATAACATCCCGAAGTTAATGAAATATATCTCCTCCTTCTCCCTCGCACACACAAACACACGCGCACGTCTGCGCGCAAGCATTAAAGGAATTGTTCAGCCGCTCCGTATCCAGCTTTACCCACGCTTGAAATTTGACAACTGTCAGCTTAAATGTCAAATTATACTTTTTTTCATGGTGGTATTGAGAGAATTAAGAAAAACTGAAGACTGAAAGTTCGTTATCCTCTTTGTTATGTTGCCATAGTGATGAGTCGTTCATGAACGGTTCCGTCTGTCACGTGAAATTTATTCAAAACATAGAACAGACGATCTGACGGGTTTGAGAAGATCAAATACGGCCCGATACTAAAAAACAGACCCGGCGTCTATTTGAGACCGGCCTTTATTAACCCAAACCTGTCGTCGCACCAGGCGTTTAAAAGAGACAGGCGTCTATTTGGGACTCGGCTATTATTTGAAGTTTTACGGTAAGACAATATAGGGCTGTTACCAATCAAATTAAATAATTTACTCTGAAAAATTACAATTTAATTAAATAAATGATGTTATGAGATTGTTTTAAATATTTTTTTTGAATACGAAATAAGAAATGTTGGAAAGAATGTTTAAACATGAAACTAAACTGCCAGTAGGTGGCGGCAGGTTTAATGAGTGAATCGTTGAGTCGATTTGTTCAAACGGCTGATTCGTTCAAGAATGAGTTGTTAATGAACAGGTCATTGAATCTTTGATTCAACCGATTCATTCAAAACACTGAATCATTCAGTAACGCTCTTTTGCTGCTTTGTTTGGAACTATTTTCGCTGCTGAAATAGAACAAAAACAGTCAATATATTGCATCTAAAATATAAGTAACTTTTTGTTAATTCATTGTTTATGGAACTGTCAGTGTCATATGAAATCAGTGACACATTTTCAGTCGTGATGGCATTCAGGAAAACAGCACTCTTGGTCATTTGATGTTTTTAACTGTATTATATGTTTTAAATATAAAAACGAATTATTTGAATCATTACTGCAGTGTGTGACTGAGTTTCTCTGTGTGAGCGGCGCTGATTTGTTTCCATTTCTCCTCATGAGGCTGTGCGAGCCTCAACAGCGCAACCTTACCGTCAGTTCATTACAAGAGGACAAGCGTTAATGTCGAGCCCTGAAACTGATCAGAAAATGTAACGAAAATGCAACGAAACGTTGTAGAAATGTAGTAGAGTAGAAAGTATAATAATTGCTGCAAAATGTAACGAAGTAAAAGTAAAAAGTATGCACTATTGATTCTACTTAAGTAAAGTACAGATACGTGAAAAATATACTTAAGTAAAGTAACAAAGTATTTGTACTTCATTACATTCCACCACTGGTTACCGTTATGTGTCCGATGTTGTAAAGAGCGATACTATTGGGCAGCGTTTGCCTCAGTGAGTTGAGCGCGTGGATCTCTGAGCTTGTGTTAGTGAGTGGAGGCGGGGCTAATTAGAATATTCATGAATCCACATATACTAAATGAAGCAAGTGTGTAGAGTTACATTAAAGCTATTCTAAAGCATCAATAATTGTTTTTCACAAGTGAAAATCGTTAAATTTGTCATTTTGGTGATCAAAGATTAGTTTTTACGGGATAAAATTATTGATTACAGGGGGACTGTTTAGATTTATAACTTTGATTTTGTTGCAGTTTTTAAATTGAACATGTTTTATAACATTTTATATATACTCTGCTGGACAGTGGCCCTCCAGGGGCAGGATTGGACACCCCTGCATCTGATGGTTTTATGACATGGTCATTTTGGTCCTCTAAGGACCTCGGAGTAACTTTTTTGAATTGATGCACAAGGGTTTAAGCTGGTTTTAGTGTACATATAAAGCTATTATAGTCACAGTTTTTTCTGATGAAGGTGAATGAACAAGGGTTAGTTTTACTGGTTAAACATTAGCATTTTTTTTCCAGTAACAGCAATAATACCAGTAAAAACACCTACAGTATCAGTAGTCACTTAAAGAGCACTTGTGGCCACTCACTGCAATGGATTTTCTTACTTTGTATTTCTGTCTTGTTTCCCACTACACAAATACATTTTTTTTTATAAGGGTTATGCTTTTGTTTGGTGCATGTTTCCTTTGTTCTAGTTTTCCCGCCTGTTTGATTATGTGCTTGTTGCCTTGGTTAATGAATCAGTCACACCTGTTGTGAGTTTCTTTGATTATCTCCCTGTGTATTTATAAAGTTGCCCTTTGTCTGTTCTCATCATTATTTAGTGTATTTAGTGTTACTTGTTGTGTTTCCTGACTATATGAAGAGTTGTGTAGGATTAAAGAATATACTGCTGCACTTAAATGCTTAAAATATTATAAATATAAAATAAATAAAAATAAAATATACTTGAAATAAGGGGAAATGTCTGCCAAATGGGTTTGGAAAATAAATTAAGTGTTTCTGACGCCACTGGCAGATTATTTTATTTTTTTGCATTAAAGGGGTGGTAAACCACGATTTCACTTTTCTAACTTTAGCTAGTGTGTAATGTTGCTGTTTGAGCATAAACAACATCTGCAAAGTTACAACGTTCAAAGTTTAAAGCAAAGGGAGATATTAGCTTTTAAATAAATCAATTTCTAAGAACTACAGCAAACGGCCGGTAGGCGACTACAGACATTCCTCCAGGGTTGCTGACATCACCAGCCCCAATATTTACATAAACCCCTCCTCCGAGAATATTAAATAAGGGGGGGCGAGGCCATTTTGTATCGCCGCGGGGAAGCGTTGTTGTGGTATAGTTAGTAGGCTGGAGTGTTGTTGACGCAATGCCGACGAAACGCTGTTATTTTCATCCGGATTGCAGGTCCACTTTGTTCAGCCTTCCTAGGGACAGGGGTGCGTTGCAGTGCGTTTAACATACAATATGTTATATGCATGTGTGTAGGGGAACAGGTCGCATTTGCAGCAGATATATGCTGCACATCATAAATCAAAGCACGAGACAGACAGGGGTTGGAGGAGGAGACCGGAAATGTGACATAATTGACAATACTGCCCTACAAAGGCAAAAGACCTTAACTCACCAGAGTGTGAAACTGAGAAAAATGACTTTAAAGTTTTTTTGTTGTCCAGCCAATTGTATGACAGGTAGGACGCTGAAAATTTGCCAAGTAGTTGTCATAATTAATATATTTATCTACATTAAAAAAATGTTGCTCAAACTTGACCTTTGACCCTTCGGAAGTTACTGTATTCTGCCTTTGCATTATCTGCAAAACAATAATGGGTCTTCTAATCTATTGATCATTTTGACTTTATCACTCTATACAAACATTTCTATGATAACAATGGTAGCCTTAAAATAACATTTAGTGAGTTCTGTCTAGTAAGGCTTAATATTACATCAATAGAATATTACAAAATAAAAAATAATGAGAAGGCTACAACTGTACTGGATCATTTTAAAACTTTATCATTGTACTTAATTTAAGTAAAATAACACTTTAAGAGGTTTTCTAATACTACCCAAAGCACAGCCTACGGTAAAAGGGAAGGGGCGTGGCGTTTCCGACAAACGTGCACTAGGCGGTTAGCGAATCACAACACACTGGGCCAGCTAACTAATCTGAGCCCATTGCGTATTTTTGAGGGACTGGCTTCATACAACCCGGAAAGCATCAGATCGTTTTTACAAGGAGGGACAGGGCAGTGTAGAATAAAGGTCAAATATATGAAAAATAATGCAATTTTTAAAAAACGAAGCATGAACACATGTTACAGTGCACCCCACAAACACAATCAAGCCTTCGAAAGAATGTGTTTCACCACCCCTTTAAAGGGGTGAGGAATTGAGAAATCAACTTTCCCTTGAGCCTTTGATATATAAATGTTTATCGTGATATAAGAATATCCTGTAAGTTTCAGAGCTGAAAACTTCCTTGTTAGTCAAAGAAAAGCTTTTATTGACACCAGGCCCAGAAAACGAGAGATCTCAGAGTATGTCGACCACTGACGTCATAGAATGCAGAAACACCGCCTCAACAGATAAATATGTACGCCTGATTCTGTAGCCCCGCCCACCGACTCGTAGAGCTAAACGGATTGCGCATGTCGAAGATAGCAAGATATTGCGCTGTGCCTGTTTGTGGAAGAACACAGTCGCTGCATAAGCTTCCTTCAGATTCTAATATTAGAAATGTGTGGTTGAACTTTATTTTTAATGAATATCCAGCTCACGTGGGGAAGACATTGCACGTATGTTCATTTCACCAGATTCGTTTGTAAACAAGAGACTGGACTTGCAGACAGGATGAGATTACATGAACGAATGAAGCAACTAATGTGAGTAAAAAAAGTTTTTATATGTGATAGTATTGCATTGTTACAGATCAAATACAATGTTGCATCGTGTACATGTCTAACTAAACATAATTTACCAATGTCACAGAGCTCGCAAACCCCAACGTTCCGGGGATGTGCGTTGTTCACTCTCTTGACTTGATATTTGGGAAGGAAAAATACAATTGCGGAAGTTTTTGCTGTCTGCAACATACTTGCTGTGTGTGTGTGTGTGTGTGATGCACGGTTCGCCCTTATATCCACAGATTGGACGGGTCAAGTAATGTAAAATAACATTCATATTAATCGCGGGTGGATGAGAGATAAATCATTGTGTTTGTTTGATAAAGACATTTTGCGAGCCCTGAGGGACGAATCATTCCGGTTGCCGCTTTCTCATTAAATATGCAAATCTTATCCAATCCTAGCCGTGGGCGTTTACTTCCAAGTCTTCAGTGCGGCACGCCCATAGAAACTGAGCAATTCTTGAGATAGCCTCAAAACCAGGGCAGAAAATAGCCTATTACTTATTCATTATGATGTTTTTGAATGTAAGAAGCATGCGAAGATCACAAGTAGACCTCAGACAACAGTATAACATTTTTTTAAAAGCCAGTTCATTACCCCTTTAAGTTCATTACCCCTTTAATTTTTTTCAGATAAGACATATCTTAATTTTTCTTATTAAGTAATTGCATATTGATGTAATGGAAAACAAGACAAAAATACTGGGGATCACTCTGTAAGTGAAGAGAATTTTAACTGATCTCATTTCCTGATTCTATTTAGTCAAATTTATAAATGATGTTACATTGTTTTACTGGCAGCAGTGCCGGCCCTATCTAATAAGCAATATAAGCGGTTGCATAGGCCCCATGGCCACTAGGGGGCCCCATGCCATGCATTTAGAAAAAATTTGCTTGTGCGTCGTCGTGTGTCTCCTGGTTGTCAATCATGTGTGTTAAAAAACCAACTCGCGTTTGTGGGGGCACTGCGGTGCGATCGAAAAGGGCACTTTTACGATTAAAGGGGCAGGGGCTCAGACGGAATATTCTCCCTTTCTCTCTCTCTACCCGAGCCGCATGTGCACGATTGGACGATTGAGTCGTGGACCCGTTGTTTTCGTTCAAGACGAAATACAGCCTACCCCAGAAGCTCGTGACTCAATCTCTTTTGGTTGCGGCCCGTTTGACGATGACATGCTGTTCATTCTGAGGAGCTCGTGGGTGAATTATGTAGTTCTCTCCCTTCAAGCAGACAGGAAATATGTAATTCCTCGTCTTATAACGAATTGTTGGAAGTGATTACTCGTGCTGTAGTCAAGCTATTGCTAGAATGGGACAGCGAGCACGCTCAAAATCAGGCCCAGTCGAAACTGACAACCGATTTTTGACTAGCCGTACCCCAGCCCAGCCCAGAAGGCCTCTCCCCTTCTACCAAGACCTCCACCACGAGGTTTCAAAGTCTTGGAAGCAGCCAAATTCTGTGCGTAGTACTAATCCCGCGGTCGCTGATATCATCACTGTTTCCAATATGGCGGAGCACGGCTGCGTGGTAATACCGGTCGTGGAAGAGACTCTGTCCATCTCGTGCCGACTTCAGCTCCTTCCTGTAAGTCATGCCCCCTGCTGCCGTCCAAACTGTGTAGAATTACTTCAACTGCGGTTGGAAAATCTTACATGGCCGGTGGACAGGCAGCAGCCACTCTTCATACCGTGGCTGTGCTTCAAGATTATCAAGCTGATTTACTCAAAGAGCTGGATGAGGGGGAAGGCTTGACTCCAGAGGCTGTTAAGGAGCTCAGACGGGCTACTGACTTACTGCCCGTGCGATAGGCAGGGCCATGGCGGGAATGGTGACAGTAGAATGTATCGCACTCGTCTATCATTAGCAATCGCTCCAGCTGCCTCGTTCTGCTCCCACGGCTTTCAGCCCCACCCGGAGGAGGTGAAGACAACAACTCCCATGATTCCGCCAAATAATCGCGTCATCAAGCTTCGCCTTACATAGTGTGCCTATAAGGCATGTATATGCATCAAGTTTTTATTATGTGTGTGTGTTCAATACTCACTGCTGTGTGTGGGTGAAATGCAGAGCACAAATTCCAAGTATGGGACACAATAATTGGCTACATGTCACGTCACTTTCACTTTCTGTGAGGTTCATAAAAAGCAGAGCAGGAATAAACTCTTTATCTACAGACTAAACATAGATGCACTAAATGGTCTCTCACACCTTCAAGATGTTTGTCCATCCAACAGATCAAACCACAGCTCTGAATAGCACTGAATGCAGCAGGTTTCAGTTTGACTAAGAAGATGAGCTGCTAGAGATGGCAGATGGTAAACTTTTTTTACAAACACAATAACACAATTGATTTATCTTCTAATTTGACATATTTAACACATTAAGGCAACTACTTTTGAGAAATGATCAATGCTGAATGATACAATGAAGAATGTTTCCTAGCCAGACGAGCATGTAACCATAAATCATTCATAAAGAGCCTGTGCATTTCGTCCAGTAGGAGGGTCAAACTCTGTCGTGGGCGGATTCACACGCCAGCGGACAGTCTTATTATTAGATCACACTTTTCACTGAACAAATGAAGATGATGCTTCCCATGTTTGTTCTGTTCTGTTCGCACTGGTGGCATCTGACTGGTAAGTTATAAGTATATATTTTTTGGTTTCATATCAGTAACATTCTTTACAGATGTTAAAAGAAAATAATGTAAAATAATGGAAATTGCTTCTAACAAGCGAATCCTCCATTGAGCTGCATTTAAAATCTCAGGCTATTCATTTTAATTATTACAAATGCATATCTCTGATCCCATGTATAAAAGTAAATATCAAGAAGAATTCAACTTTTCATGCTGTATTTGACTTTTTAGCTTTATACACTGTGCTCTATTGATAGCAGATATCTATAAAACACCATTAGTATCATGTTCCTATATCAAGCCACCAGATGCCATAATCTGTGTAAAATCTCTGTGTTCTCCAGGTGTGTTTGGTGATTCAGTGTCAGTGATTGAGGGAGATTCTGTCACTCTGAACTCTGATGTTACTGAAATACATGAAGGCGACGACATATTGTGGAAATTTGGAGCTGAAAAATCTCAGATTGCTAAAATGAAGAAAAATAAGGAAATCTTACCCACATATGATGTTCTTGATGGGAGATTCAGAGACAGACTGAAGCTGGACGATCAAACTGGATCTCTGACCATCACAAACATCACAACTGAGCATGCTGGAGATTATGAATTAGAGATAAGTGGAGCAAAACTGTCATCAAAAACATTCAGCGTTTCGGTCTATGGTGAGTTGAGATAATTTGTTCAAACATTCACATATTCTTTTTTTCCTTAAAGGAATATTTAGTTTGAGTTAAGCTCCATCAACAGAATTTGTGACATAATGGTCATTATCAAATTTAAATATTTCCTGTATTTAAAAAAACAAAAAAAACAAGGTTATAGTATGTAACCTTGCGTCAATGGAATTTTTAAAAGCAGAAACGTGAAGCCTTTAATTCTATAAAGTCACTTACATTAATTATTCTGTTAAACCTTGTGTATTATTTGAGCAGTAAATGTTTAAAGGAGTTACAATGTCATGGAAACAAAGCTATAAGATTGGATAAAATGTTTTAGTGTATTCCGTCAACGCACTACACTGAAAATAAGGTTTCTGTTTATTCTCTGATGTTTTCCAGCTCGTCTGTCTGTTCCTGTCCTCAGTAGCAACTCTTCACAATGCTATTCATCATCATCATCATCATCATCAAATTGTTCACTGGTGTGTTCGGTGTTGAATGTGGGTCATGTGACTCTCTCCTGGTACAAAGGAAACAGTTTATTGTCCAGCATCAGTGTGTCTGATCTCAGCATCAGTCTCTCTCTACCTCTGGAGGTGGAATATCAGGATAAAAACACCTACAGCTGTGTGCTCAACAATCCCATCAGCCACCAGACTCAACATCTGGATATCACTCAACTCTGTCCCACATGTGCAGGTACGACAGCACAGCTGATATTATTAGTGATTATTTACTGACCTGATCTCTGACTTCTTTCTTTATCATTACAGCACCGGACACACCGTCTTCTCCAGTCTCTCTGATAGTGCTGATCTCTGCTTCTTCTGTTGGATCTCTGCTGATTGTAGCTGCAGTCATTGGGATCTTCTGCATCTGCAGGAAACGTAGAAAAATTAGGGTGAGCAATTAATGTCAGAATTTTCATTTTTGGGTGAACTAAACCTTTAACCACCAAAAACACAGATAAAGTCATCTTTATGGGAGTCGAACGCGTCCAATAATATAATCAATGTGACGTTGCAGATAAAAATTCACCCCCCTCACAGTTGTCATGAAGGGTAAAATTAGCCGTATAGACCAAAACCACAATTTCCACTTCCATATTTGTTTCAAGAGAAACTGGGGGAGGTTGCCGCTTGGAATAGACAGATTGAGACAGACAGATAGATGGTGGAGCCAGTTTTGCCAATCTAGCAATTTTTTTGCTAGATTTAGCTACTTCAAAATAAATTCCCTGAATATCTATATATATCTATATCAGTGGACTCGCTAGTATGATGTCATTTAGTGACATTAAGCAACCATTTTTAGCTTCTTTCCGTTGAAAGCAGTTGGGAAACAATGGGTGGAGCACTGCTATTCACAGTATAGTGTAGGACAGCAGGGCATGTCCAATTGATCCAGCCCCAATGAAACACACCTGAAGCAGCTGATCAAGGTCTCACTAGGCATACTCGAAACGTCCAGGCAGGTGTGTTGAGGCAAGTTGTAGCTAAACTCTACAGGACAGTCGCCCTCCAGTGGTTTGGACACCCCTGGGATATTGAGACAGGCCCATCATTAATAAGCTGATGACTTCCACAGATACAAGGGACAGTGGCTGTTTGATTGGCCAGTGCAAGAGATCAAATTTTGAGAATGAACAGTGATCCTGTGCCTGATACAGTTACTGTATAGACTATCCTCCAGATAAAAAAATATACACAATGGCCCTCATTTATCAAAAGTGCGTACACCAAATTTCCAGCGTACACCTGGCGTACACCCAAAACCACGGTGACTTTGAGATTTATCAATATGGACGTTGGCGTACGGCACGCTCAAATCCTACACCAGCTCAGGAGGTGGTGTACGCACGTTTTGAGTTAGTGCGAAAATGCGCAGAAAAACAATTCCTAACACCACAAAACGCACTGACAAAGATATGCTATATTATGACCCACTGTAAAAAAACAACAACAACAACAACAACAACAACAACAACAACAACAACAAATAAAGCCCTATTTGCACGGGATAAGTAGGCTAGGCTATTATCTGGGGACCTCGTGTGATTTAGAAATTACTCCCCCACATCTGAATTTTGCGTGGCGCATTCGCACGGGATAAGCTGTGATTTTACTCGAATTTACTGACTTATCTCCTGGATATGATGTTACTTGAAAATGTTTTTTCGTTATATAGCTGTATGAAATTATAAACAGTCGTATCGATATCATTTTGATTGTTTTATAGTAATACAAATAATTTCGTTCAGTTAGAGAACAGACGCAATTAAAAACGTAACTAAGCAATAGCCTAGCCTATAATAACACGGCGGAAGATTCAGTTTCAAAGCTAAATGTAAAAGTGCCCATTTAAGCGAGTTGTCATTGTACTGTTCTGTTTTTGTGTTTTTCATTAAGAATAATATTAAACACACCATTCAAGCAATTTACTCCCAATTTGTGCTCATTCTAAAGTGAAAGTGGTAGCCTATAATCCGCGCGGCCGCTCATGAAGTCATAACGGTGCACATATGCAGTCTAGCGCCATTCTTCGTGAAAGATAAAGATAGAAATGCGCACAGGACACGAAAACCTTGCAAAAATTATATACGATCGGCCTAATCCCGGCCAAATAGATGCCGATTCGCACGGGACTAATAATATCACCTCGGTGTTCGGCGAAATATGGTAGGTCATTTGCGGGGGAATTTTTACTTTAGGCCTACATATTACAGACATGGCCGATTCGCACGGGATTAAGATCACAGACATTATCTGCGATTATTAGCCTACAAATCACCAGAGGTCCCCGCATATACTAATAATCCCGTGCGAATAAGTAATTATAAACTTCAGTGTTTATTTTTGTGCAACATGAACTTCAATTTGTGTGACTTTACCAAAGCATTTGATTTGTAGGCATGTATTCGTCCAGTTGCGAGCCTGTGCGCTTTACCTGATGTTGGTTAGGCCCGGCAGCTGCGCACGGACTGGACTGAAAATAATTCAGACTGACAAAATAATAAAAATGACATTCTTCTTCTTTTAAATAATAATAAAATTAATAATAATAATGATAATAATGACATTCTTCTAAATAACAATAAGCGTCATTAATAATACAAATCATAATATTAATCTTACAAATTGTCATGCAATTATATTAATGTGAATGAATGGTACTCCACATCACATCATCATCACTATTGTAGGCTACACATATTATTTCAAAACACGTGCTGTAAAATAATGAATTGTGATAGGTAATTTCTCATCCAAACAGCTATTTAAACTGGATTTCCACCGTACACCTTTTTGTGGGCACCTTTAATCCCACTCTTTAAACTTCCAAATAAAACAATTTAGTTTTTTTTCCACTTCCCTGGTGATGGTCTCGATCTCTACTTCAGAGAAGTTTCGCTTCTTTGCCGTCTTCCGTATGTCCATGGCGTAAAATGAGGGCGTGGGGGAGGCGGAGACTTGAATATATAGGGGCGTGTTAATCTAATGACGATCGCTTTCAGCCGCGGCATTTATCAAGGGCAGGTTTTGCGTACGCCTGGATTTCAGAGGTGCGCACAGCTTCATAAATCAGGCGGTGAGAGGAGTGTAAGCATAATGTTACGCCAATATATACGCCCGTTTCTACGCAAGATTGATAAATGAGGGCCATTGAGTAGACGACACGTTTTTAATTTTAAAACTATGACCAATCAAAGAAATGATTAAACGTTAAAAAGGTCTTGACTCTTGACTATTGTTTTTAAACTGTCACATGGTCAGCAGGTTCTGATTGAGTTTGTGTTTCCTTGCAGAAATCAAAGGAGGAGGACGTGTATGAAAATGTCTTCACAGTAACTCACAGGCCCTGACTCACACCTCTAGTTCACATTTAGGGGCTTTTGCACCGGGTAGTTCTAGGAACTAGACATGTGCCGGAAAACGGTAATACAATATACCGCAATAATGAACATGCTCAATATTGTTATCGTGGGCACTTCAAAATACTGTGAATAATTATTTATTACGAATTATTCAGATTTTTTGAATGAATTTTTAGAATACTTTACCCATCAATCGTTTAAAATGAACAACACGTCAAAGAGGAACGTGTAATGATGTAAAAATAGACCAAGAGGAACGTGCAATGATGTAAATAGACCGTGCATGAGCTGAGCACATGGCGGAACAAAAGTTCTGAAGTGCACATTCACTTTTTGAAACGCAGCCGTTTCCCCGCTCATCACATAACCTAATACATAATACTTAAAGACTTAAGGCTATTCATTTTCAAAGTTGAGCATTTTATATTTTAATCTGGACTAAATGACATGCTCTAGATATTGTTTGAATATGTTCTGACTGTTGTTCAATCACACACTTTACAAGGATCCATTATTTAACATTAGTTCATTCATTAACAAACTCACAATGAAAAATACGTCTAAAGCTTGTATTAATCTTAGGTAAATGTACATTTCAGCATACCTATTGTTCTTTATAATTATTTTGCTCTTTAATCTGTTTTAAATATTTGTTTACTTTAGACATTTTTGTGTATTGCTTTATTGTATTTAAATGTTTGTTTTTTTTGTTACAAGAAAGTCATTAAACCTGTTTAGAGTATGACAACACTTTTTTTGCAACTTATTTCAATATCGTGATAATACCGTATACCGTGATAAAAGCTTCAGCAATTAACCGCAACATGAAAATTTGATACCGGCACATGCCTACTAGGAACTAGAACCAGGATGGTTCCTCAAGAACTTCAAATTCCCCTAGGAACATTTTCCGCCAGTAGGAACTCTGAAGTGACGTTGATGTGGCTTTTATTATACAAAAAAAGAAGTCAGTGTATGAAAAAGTGTTAGCGTTTGCTGTGTGGTTGATGCCCGATGTCACTTAGCAGAAATACATCATCATGTTTCGCTTCATACCCTCAGAGTTGCGTTGGATTTTCTCTTTAGTGTAAAGGTTGAGAGGTCCATCTATCACTGTTTTCACATCCGTAGAGTTAGTTTGTGGAGTAGATATAAAGGCTATAATTTGTGTGTAGACGGCTTTTTTAAAAACGGCGGGTGCTGGTGTTTTATGCGTTTGCCCAACCAGCGTACACTTACATCACTGATAGTTCAGGTAGTTGGTAGTTAGTTAGACCCTACTCTGAAATAGGAGCTAAATGAGTTCCACCAAAAGGAGTTCCTAGAACTAAAATCTTTCATAGTTCTTGCGGCGCAAACATGCCAAATTTCGGGTGCGAAAGGTGTGAAAGCCCCTATGTATTCTCTACCAGGTTGTTTTATTTTTGTCTCCCTTTTTGTTTTTTGTTTTTTTATTGTATTGCATCTTTTACTTTCATCTGTTTTTTTTCTTTCACTCTCATGAAAAGCCTACTGTTATGTCTGAAATGGTTTTTCTGTTTAAGTTGTTCACAAATGGCATAGTATCCAGAAACTCAACTTTATGTTCTATTTTTAGCTCGACACACATGGGAATTTACTAACTTTATTAAATATTGATCCCACCCTTCATTGTTCTGTCACTTAATCTACTCCTGTTTAAATGAACAGAAAACTGGATCTCAATGCATGGTGAACCGTAATCAGAGTATTTAGATCATTCATTGTTTAATTTATCATTGAAATCAATGGCTTTGTTTTTTACTTTCAGGGACAGAAAATTAATAACATGAATATTCAATATGTGGGCGGGAATGAAACACAGTCCTTTGCACTGATTGGTCAACCAAACATTTAGGGGGGGGGGGGTGAAACACTCAGTTTCAGTCAATCTCATGTCAATCTTGAGTACCTATAGAGTAGTATTGCATCCTTCATATCTCCGAAAGGTCTTTAGTTTTATTATATTTATAAAAGAAAGATACGTTGTACAGAGTCTTTCAAAAAAAAAAATGAGCCGCTGGAGGCGTATCGTGTGGGCGGAGCTAAAGAGTCACAAGCGCGTGCAGCTATTGCGGTGAGAGCGTCTGAGAGCTGTGACATCCTTAAACGTGGAATTTAGCCACACATATATGATCCAGAATCAGATCTAGAGGCTGATATTGAACAGGAGAAGCAGCAACGACTACAGCAGGATGTCTCTATGGTATGTAACTTAACGTAGCTGTAACTTATATACTTGCTTAGCGGCTTGTCATGCACAAGCTTTACAACATTTGTGTGTGTTTACTCATGGTTTATGAGGATATAATTTGGTTTATGGACTATTGTACTCGATTTAATGTTCAGTAGCAGTAGCAAACGTAACGGTTTTGCACGTCAGACTAGTGCGTGTTTACTTAGAAAAACAATGGAATAGTAGCGCATTTGAATGAGTCGATAGCCAACAACACAAAGACATTTGAAGCAGTTTTACTCACTGCCTGCTTCCAACCTTAATCGCTGGAACCGCTCCATCTTTCAGCATTACACTCTAAAAAAATGCTGGGTTAAAAATAACCCAAGTTGGGTTGAAAATGGACTAACCCAGCAATTGGGTTGTTTTAACCCAGCGGTTGGGTTAAATGTTTGTGTATAACAACCCAATTGCTGGGTTAAACAACCCAATTGCTGGGTAAAAACAACCCAACTAATCCATAACAAAATAATAAATTTTCAACCCAACTTGGGTTATTTTTAACCCAGTATTTTTTAGAGTGTAGACGAGCTACAAATCTGGAGTTGAACCGGGCCTGTTTATAAAACCGTAGATTTATAAAAATCGTCGCCGAAATGCAGGGAACAAACAAAACACTTGCAGAACTCCGTTGCTGCTCCGGAAAAACAAACTCCATCCACTGTCCCATTAACGCTGGGTTCTTTGGGAAGCTGTGCAGGGTTGTCTTGCCCTGACAACCAAAAACACACATCTTTGGTGACATTGTTGATGTTGTGAAGTCCTGTGACTGCAGCGCAGCCGGGCAAAGCGATTTGATGGGTGTACTGCTTTCGCTCTCTCGCTCTGGTCTACGGGTGCGCGCGCGCCCTTCTGGGAGAAGTGCCTTTAGGACCCGTATAAGGAAATTCCGCCCCATTTGACGTCACATTGGCCCACACTCAAAAAAAACTTTCCGAAACTTGTGAGAAACCGGAAGGAGTATTTTTGGCACAGAAATACTCCATCAAACGTAGTTTTTGAAACTTTTTGTTCAGCATGGGAATCCAAGTCTTTAACAGTGTAAAAAGCTCATTATGCATTAAACAGCACCCCCCCCCCCCCCCCCGCACACACACACATATCGGGGACGGCGGTCTAAAATATACATATTGAATCAATCATATACTGAAAATGAAAACTATTATGTATCAGTCATGTTATTGTGACTATTAATTTTATGTTTTTAAGTAATGAAGTACCTTTTTTTCCATACTACATGACCAAGAAGAGGTGAAATCGTCAAATTATAATGCAAGAAAATGATTTAATGGGTAGAACACCTCAAAAACGTTTAAACATGAACTCAAACATTCTCAACAACAGATTGAGAGGGGGTGGGGGTTCGGTAGGCCTAGTCCGAGTCACAGTTATGGGAAGTGTAAAAATTGCATCACAATTGTGGCGATCTTACACACACAAGATATCTTAGAAGATATTTGGAAGAATACCAAGCAGATCTCGGCAGCCATTGACTACCTTAGTGGTGGCTAAGTGGCAGCCGAGATCTGGTTGGTTAACAAACATTCTTCCAAATATCTTCCTTTGTGCTCAGCAGAAGAAATAAATGTATACAGGTTTGGAACAACTTGAGGGTGACTAAATGATGTAAATGTAATTAATGTAAATGTAATCAATGATCTTCCACTGTTTTTATTCGCGCAAGTGAAACAATATATGCGAATATTCGCTTCGCTTTTGGTGTGCACACACCCTCATCGTGTATTTAATTGGTTCACTTCAAAATGAAAATTTCCTAATAATTTACTCACCCCCATCTCATCCAAGATATTCATGTCTTTCTTTCTTCAGTGACCTTTCCAACGAAGGTGCGAAGGCACCTATTGAAACCGTTAGCGTTCCTATTCATTTTTTTCTTCCGTCATTGAAGTCTATGGCACCCCATAGAACCGTTTGCGGGAAAATTATGAAATTTGGCACACTCATAGAGGACAGTCTGAAAAGTCACCATAGCAAATTTGGAGTCTCTAACTCAATCCCTCTAGCGCCACCATCAGTCCAAAATTGGACTCATGTTTATGCTAATACCTTTATGCTAATAACTAACAAACGCAATACATTTTATGTAGCGGTTCCAAAAACACTCATAAGGCTATATCTCTGCAACGCTTTATCATATTCAAACCATATTTGGTACATGTCATCACAAGCATGACCTGAGGCAACATGCAGCGTTTCGGCGCAGCGCCACCTACTGGTCCGGAGATACAAAAATGCTATTTTTGCTTATAACTTCTGAACCGTTTGTCAAAAAATCATAAAAGTGGTCTCGTTAGATTCAGATACTCAATTTTACCATATCAACCATTTTGGCTGTCGGCCATTTTGAATTATGTGCTAAAATGCTGTATTTTATGAACACATGAACGGATTGTTACGAAACTCGGTTTGGGTCATCAACACAATGCCCTGAATGAGCCCAAGAAGTTTTGAAACAGTGCCACCTAGTGGAGAATTTTTTTCAAACGCGTATAACTTTGGGTAAGATTGACTTATTTTCATGGGAGTAACTTTTTTTGTCTCCTGAATCCTAGCCAAATCCAACGATACCAGACTTGCCAGGTTTCGGCATATGGTTTGTGCAGCGTTGCAATTTAGCGCTTTAAAAACATTAGCTGATATTAGCTGCATGTTGCTTTATTGAAATCGCGAAATGACCTTAAACAAGATAAACTGCACTTTTTTGAAAAAAGTTTTCTAATATATGTACGGATTGATTCTGACAGCGCTGCAAGAGCTCGCAGCACCATTGGCTGGACACTATTAGCTTGTTAGCCAGGGTTCAAAGTTGAATATCTTATCTGACGTGCTGCATGTTTTGGACGGAGTAGGCCTACAGCAGAGCTTTCAGTTTCTGATCACAGTAGGCTAAATGCTTCTCTGCAAGTAGGCTACTATATGTTTGAGTCGCTCAAAATGATAATTTGGGAACGCAACATGCAGCAAACATCTTCCCAAATTCGTAATGAAAATCATTTATAAATGAATAAAAGGTCTTCCTGCATGTTTCTGCCAAAATAAAAGCTGTTTAACGTTTTAAACAAATCCATCAACATTTCTTGTTTTTAAAAAAAAGTCTCTTCTGCTCACCAAGGCTGCATTTATTTGACCAAAAATACAGTAAAAACAGACAGTATTGTGTAATAATTTTTTTTTTAGGATTCTTTGAAAGCTTTCTATTTCAGATAAATGCTGTTCTTTTGCTCTTTCTATTCATCAAATAATTCTGGGGCAAAAATTGTGTACATATCCCAGTCTGAACTGTAGTACTGTAAGACTTTGAATATTAAAGTGCAATTTAACATCTGACCACTCTTGTGGATTTGCTACTGTTACAATTAAAAACCGTATAAGGGTAAAAACATGACAGACATCATGTGAGCAACACAGCAATCTAATAACATTGATAATGAGTGCGAATTATCAAGAACTGACAATAGTCAGTCGTATTGGTGGCACCGAGGGGCCCCCAAATAAAATTCTGTTAGGGCCCCATAGGCTTGGGCCGGCCCTGGATCAGACACCTGCGAGATCAAAGAGGATATCATGGGATTCACACTTGTGCGCTTTGTTGCTGATAAACTGGATGTAATTTAAGTTCTTTTGCTTTTATATTAAAATAAATATGATGAACAATACACCCAAAGTTTTTGTTATTTATTTCCATTCGAAAGATGTGTTTATCAATCATTTTTTTTATATATATGACAACAATCACATAACCCATAGTGTAAAAGAGGTAGTAATCTATTAGAGCTAGTTCTAGGTTTTCAGGCAATAAACAGGATGGTGTATCGGCCAGAATACAGGAATAAAGACGAGGAGATATTCTTTCTTCTTTAGATTGTATTGGACTTCAGCAGTGCTCATCAGAACATTCCAATATCCAGTATTGTCATTATAGTCTGATAATAAAAAAAATAAATCACCATTAGGTACTGCCATCTAAACAGTTACAGTACATTTCTATGCAACGTAAAGAATATATCCACACATAATACAAATCAGATTCATCTAACATAAATATCTCAATAAACATCACTATGCCCCTTTGAACATAATATACAATTACATAAAATTGAATATTACTACTTGGAGAAATATAAAGAGCTTCACCTATTTCATTGACCAGTTCACATTAAACTGTATTAGAAAAGGTTTCCAAAAGGAGCAATGGCGACATCTTCTGGCCAGACAAGGCTACTACTCAAACAGCGTCCGCACATGGTCTCGTGAACACGATATTAATTCCTTTAACTCAATATTATAAACGTAACTATGTAACTTATATATCAGAAGGCTCACACTAGTTAACTTAATATTTCCTACAGTGTTTTACAGCATAAACATTGTTCTATAACTATAAATCTCACTCATCACGCTGGCACATGGTAATGCATAGTAATTCTAAAAATAGAAACACTAACACAGCAAAGTAACAGTCACTTTTCGTCATTAACTCAACGCATGGACATTGGAAGCTGGATTGTTCAGAAGAGACTAAAGAAGCTGTACAACACATACGTAGGTTAAATTATGTCGTTGAACTTGAACTGGTTTCCATACCCGCTATATCTAACGCTAACCACACATTTTCTCTTCCGTAACCACAGAATAAGAGTCTTAAAGGGGCAGGCACCCTTAAAGGTCCCATGGTATGGCATTTTTCTATTATTTTATAATGTTTCCTGAGGTGTACTTATATTGTTAGTATGATTTTTACATCATAAAATGTCATAATTTAGAAATAAAAGGCATTTTTCAATACTGATGTTTGCCCTGTGGCTGAAGGCCTGTTTCAAGAGGCGTGTCTGCTGTGGATGTCAGTAAAAACGCCCACTGTTGTGATTGGCTGACATCTTTGCATTTTAAATGAGCGGAGGGGCGTGGTTTAACGAGGTCTACGAGGCACGAGCAGGCACGAGCTGCTGCCAGAGAGATGGATGGACCGGAGTTCACTTCACATCAGTTCTGTCAGTCAGTGAACTGTTTTAGTTACAGCATATACTTCAGGTTATTAGTCTATTTCTAGTCGGAGGGACTGTCAGAAAGTTAGTAACTTTAGTAAATTATGGATCAGCGCTGACTGGAGACGCGAACCGTTTAGAACGATTCAATCCGATTTGGTGAACTGATTCGGTTCACTAAAAAGAACCGGTTCAAAACAAAGATCGTTCGCGAACCGGACATCACTAATGTACCAGAGACGGAGATCAGCGATTGCTAACAAAGTTATTTATAGTAACTACTGAGTTATGAGAGCGCTGTCAGTCAGCGCGAGTTTATTGTGTTTGTATCTGAGAGTTCTGAATAAACACGAGTCCCAGTCACACCGAGTCCGTCTTCATCATTATTACCAACTTTGTAACACATGCAAAGTACCATTACAGCTGTCGAGATGAACAAGTTACGAGTGTTGATAATAGCATTATTTTTAGATATGTTCCTATCATATGAAAAGCGCCAGTGACGCGCATTGAGTACACAGCGCAAACAAAGACACAACAGCAGTAATCGAATGTAATCCAGTTTATTGTGGGGATAGCTGGCTAGCCTAGCCGGATACCCTCACGCTTACCCCCCTTCTGCTTAATCTCGCGCCACGTTTGGTGCCTCCGCTGTGGGCCAGATGCAGTACTGGGGGTCGGGGATGTTGAAGGCCGAGCTTCGGCGTGTGTGAGGTTTATCTCTAAAGATGTTACTCTGCTGATATTGAGCAGAAACGACTGTATGCACATTTTAGAACAGATAGACGCGACGAGGACGTACAAAAACACTGACTCACAAGATAGAAAACACGAAAACACCGTTCTGTCTGGAAAGAGAGAAGCCGCTGCGTGTGCACGAATAATAAATAATTAGCTACACATCAGAAATCACTGATCACAGATCAGAAGGAACTGAAAAAAGACTTCTGTTTTCATTTGTACATCCAAACACTGAGAAACTGCCAGCGTTCACTCATTCACAAGCAATGATCTCTCGAGTGTTTGCATGGGCGTGCCAGATTCTCTGGGTGGAGGAAAGGGAGGAAACCGTTCCTGCTTGGACGTCAAACCAGGAGACTTCAGGATTGGCTCGTCTGGCCTGTCATTTTCTCAAAGGCAGAGAGAGACAGCCAGAACTCGGTTTTACACCGATCAACATTTCTATCCACTTGGGGACAATATTCAGGCTAGGGGAACTCATATTAATGTTGAAATACCTCATAAAATGAAAATTTCATGCCATGGGACCTTTAAATGTCAGAGCCTTTGAGTTTGGGAATATTCACACATAAAAACATGATATCAGAGTTTTAAAATCAAACATTTTTAAAAAGAACCATACATCACGGTTGTTTAAACCAATAAGCATTAAGCTGTGTCGTCAGCAAGTTGTTTCCCATCATGCTTTAGAGACCGGTTGTTGTCAATAGGTCCCGTTACCCAAAAAGAAAAAACAGTAACCCATGAGAGGTTTCCAATGAGAAGAATTACAACTATTTTACCCCTTGAACTTGTTTCTATCTTCACTTGGAGAGGAATAAAGTATAGTTAAGTTGAGCAAAGTTAGTTACAAACCCCATGGTCCAGGGCAGAGTCACTTAAACAGGGAGGCCACATGCAAATTAAATAACCCCCAAAGTAGATATTTATTAAGATAATACATACATGAATTGAGCAAACACCACTGAAACATGCATCTTAATGCAATAACTGATTTTATTGAGCTTATGCTGAAGATAGTGACATTTGTTACTAAGTGAGCTTAGGTTACTGAAACCGATGACAGATGTGCTGATGCATGCATACGCAACATATCTGTTATTTAATGCTATGTGGAAACTGAAACAAGCGATCATAGTTACAAAAAGGCACAGACCGATTCAATAAAATATTCAGAAAATGGTTCACTCTGAGTGACATGTGGTGACATGATCCATTTCATATGTTTGTGTGTAATTCAGCAAACCCTGTTACTAGGTAAAAACAAATCTGGATTTCTTGATTACTTCAGCTTGTTGTTAAAGTCATGAGGTTTATATAGTTGTATATATTGGGCCCAAACTGTGGCCCAAGGGCCCTATCTTGCACCCAGCGCAATTGACTTTGTACACCGACGCATGTGTCATTCCTATTTTGCACCCGCGCAAAGCGCGCTTTTCCCTCCACAGAAGCACGTCGCTAAACTAGTGAATGCACTTGCGCTCCCTGGGCGGTTCAGCGCAAAAAAGGAGGCGTGTTCCGGCGCAAACAATCCCTGGTGCTATTTTGCTGTTCCATTAAACAATTGCGCCACTGACCAGAAAAAACCTAGTTCTAAAGTCAGTGGCGCGTTGCGCGTTGTTCATTATGCTATTTTAAGGGCGCATGCTTGACCATAATGTATAGCGTGCACAACGCGCATACACTTTGCTCATGTAATCTACACAGATGCAACAGTTATTTTTGCAAATCATAAATTGTTACACTAAAAAAATATTAACACATGAGAGCATTTTTCAATACTGATGTTTGCCCTGTGGCTGAAGGCCTGTTTCAAGAGGCGTGTCTGCTGTGGATGTCAGTAAAAACGCCCACTGTTGTGATTGGCTGACATCTTTGCATTTTAAATGAGCGGAGGGGCGTGGTTTAACGAGGTCTACGAGGCACGAGCAGGCACGAGCTGCTGCCAGAGAGATGGATGGACCGGAGTTCACTTCACATCAGTTCTGTCAGTCAGTGAACTGTTTTAGTTACAGCATATACTTCAGGTTATTAGTCTATTTCTAGTCGGAGGGACTGTCAGAAAGTTAGTAACTTTAGTAAATTATGGATCAGCGCTGACTGGAGACGCGAACCGTTTAGAACGATTCAATCCGATTTGGTGAACTGATTCGGTTCACTAAAAAGAACCGGTTCAAAACAAAGATCGTTCGCGAACCGGACATCACTAATGTACCAGAGACGGAGATCAGCGATTGCTAACAAAGTTATTTATAGTAACTACTGAGTTATGAGAGCGCTGTCAGTCAGCGCGAGTTTATTGTGTTTGTATCTGAGAGTTCTGAATAAACACGAGTCCCAGTCACACCGAGTCCGTCTTCATCATTATTACCAACTTTGTAACACATGCAAAGTACCATTACAGCTGTCGAGATGAACAAGTTACGAGTGTTGATAATAGCATTATTTTTAGATATGTTCCTATCATATGAAAAGCGCCAGTGACGCGCATTGAGTACACAGCGCAAACAAAGACACAACAGCAGTAATCGAATGTAATCCAGTTTATTGTGGGGATAGCTGGCTAGCCTAGCCGGATACCCTCACGCTTACCCCCCTTCTGCTTAATCTCGCGCCACGTTTGGTGCCTCCGCTGTGGGCCAGATGCAGTACTGGGGGTCGGGGATGTTGAAGGCCGAGCTTCGGCGTGTGTGAGGTTTATCTCTAAAGATGTTACTCTGCTGATATTGAGCAGAAACGACTGTATGCACATTTTAGAACAGATAGACGCGACGAGGACGTACAAAAACACTGACTCACAAGATAGAAAACACGAAAACACCGTTCTGTCTGGAAAGAGAGAAGCCGCTGCGTGTGCACGAATAATAAATAATTAGCTACACATCAGAAATCACTGATCACAGATCAGAAGGAACTGAAAAAAGACTTCTGTTTTCATTTGTACATCCAAACACTGAGAAACTGCCAGCGTTCACTCATTCACAAGCAATGATCTCTCGAGTGTTTGCATGGGCGTGCCAGATTCTCTGGGTGGAGGAAAGGGAGGAAACCGTTCCTGCTTGGACGTCAAACCAGGAGACTTCAGGATTGGCTCGTCTGGCCTGTCATTTTCTCAAAGGCAGAGAGAGACAGCCAGAACTCGGTTTTACACCGATCAACATTTCTATCCACTTGGGGACAATATTCAGGCTAGGGGAACTCATATTAATGTTGAAATACCTCATAAAATGAAAATTTCATGCCATGGGACCTTTAAATGTCAGAGCCTTTGAGTTTGGGAATATTCACACATAAAAACATGATATCAGAGTTTTAAAATCAAACATTTTTAAAAAGAACCATACATCACGGTTGTTTAAACCAATAAGCATTAAGCTGTGTCGTCAGCAAGTTGTTTCCCATCATGCTTTAGAGACCGGTTGTTGTCAATAGGTCCCGTTACCCAAAAAGAAAAAACAGTAACCCATGAGAGGTTTCCAATGAGAAGAATTACAACTATTTTACCCCTTGAACTTGTTTCTATCTTCACTTGGAGAGGAATAAAGTATAGTTAAGTTGAGCAAAGTTAGTTACAAACCCCATGGTCCAGGGCAGAGTCACTTAAACAGGGAGGCCACATGCAAATTAAATAACCCCCAAAGTAGATATTTATTAAGATAATACATACATGAATTGATCAAACACCACTGAAACATGCATCTTAATGCAATAACTGATTTTATTGAGCTTATGCTGAAGATAGTGACATTTGTTACTAAGTGAGCTTAGGTTACTGAAACCGATGACAGATGTGCTGATGCATGCATACGCAACATATCTGTTATTTAATGCTATGTGGAAACTGAAACAAGCGATCATAGTTACAAAAAGGCACAGACCGATTCAATAAAATATTCAGAAAATGGTTCACTCTGAGTGACATGTGGTGACATGATCCATTTCATATGTTTGTGTGTAATTCAGCAAACCCTGTTACTAGGTAAAAACAAATCTGGATTTCTTGATTACTTCAGCTTGTTGTTAAAGTCATGAGGTTTATATAGTTGTATATATTGGGCCCAAACTGTGGCCCAAGGGCCCTATCTTGCACCCAGCGCAATTGACTTTGTACACCGACGCATGTGTCATTCCTATTTTGCACCCGCGCAAAGCGCGCTTTTCCCTCCACAGAAGCACGTCGCTAAACTAGTGAATGCACTTGCGCTCCCTGGGCGGTTCAGCGCAAAAAAGGAGGCGTGTTCCGGCGCAAACAATCCCTGGTGCTATTTTGCTGTTCCATTAAACAATTGCGCCACTGACCAGAAAAAACCTAGTTCTAAAGTCAGTGGCGCGTTGCGCGTTGTTCATTATGCTATTTTAAGGGCGCATGCTTGACCATAATGTATAGCGTGCACAACGCGCATACACTTTGCTCATGTAATCTACACAGATGCAACAGTTATTTTTGCAAATCATAAATTGTTACACTAAAAAAATATTAACACATGAGATGACGGAAATCATTGTGGTGTGCCACGAAGATGTGAAAAAATAGGCATAAATCTAGCTTACAAATGATTCAGGCTAATTGTAATAATTAAGGATAAGACCTGTTTGCCCAATAGTGGCAAGACATATATGTATATAAGGACATCTGACAAATTGGTTTGTCCGTCAAGAACCAGGAAAAAAAATCGACTGAAAAACTGAAAAAACTGAAAGACTGAAAAAAAAAAAGACTGTGAAATCATCTTTACCATAATGTACAACATTACAACTTCACTTCTCTGTCTTTCACTGCTCTTACAAGCACATCAGTCTCCTCGGCTGTGAACCGCTCCTGGCGTGCGCCTGGTAAATACGCCATAATAATAGCAATCCATAATGGAACTTGCGCACCTGCTTTTAAAGGGAATGTTGGATGACGCTCGGATTGGTTTATTCACGTTACGCCCAAACCACACCTATGAATAATGAAGCTACTTCAGACCAACCCATTTTAGATTTGCGCCGGGCGCAAGAGCCATTTATCCCGCCGGGAAAATAGCAACAGCGCCGAGACCCGCCCACAAAGTTACTTGCGCTTCGCGTTTTTACACTTGCGTTTCAGATCGTTAAAAATAGGGCCCCAAGTGTTGGGGTCACTTAGTATTCAAAGGCATATAAATATTAATCCTATAATGAAATGTTATTAATGGTTGTTCAGAGTGGATCATGTTTTTAATAATGCTACACATAAACATACAAAGATCTTTCAAGTTCCCTTATGTTTCAGAAAAGATAGTGTTGTGGGCTTTACTTCAAGGCATTTTGTCCCTTGAATTATGCAAAGTTAACAGAAAATCAGCACCAGATTAAAGACAAATCCAAAAATAGGAACAAAGAAACAAGAACACTGCCAAAAGAAAGAACCAAGTCGTCTAAAGCTAAAGGCTTGACTGGCTGAACAGAGAATTTAAGTGAAGGCAATCTCCATCAAACAGTGATACTAGAGACAATCAAGACAAATACAACAAGATACAATTATTAACACAGAAATCATACTTGACAATCACAGCAGAACTGAAAAAACTGAAGAAAAAAAAAAAAAACATTATTCACAAACCAAACAAAAATGTCACATTTTGTTCGAGGAAGATAAAGAAAAATCGGCCCCACTTTATATTAGGTGGCCTTATGTACTATGTACTTACATAAAAAAATAAGTACAATGTACTTACTGTGTTCAAATTGTATTGCAAAACACCTTTGCTGATATTGTGGTGGGATACGGGTAGGGTTAGGGACAGGTGTGGTGGTGTGGGTAAGTTTAAGGGTAGGGTTAGGTGTAAGGGAAGTGTCAATGTAAAAACATGCATGTACAAAATAAGTGCATTGTATCAAATGATTAATTAAAGTGTTAGTACATAGTAGTTAAGGCCACCTAATATAAAGTGGGTCCGAAATATCTTTAAACAGTCCATTTTTATAGTTAATATAGTAAGTATACATATACAAATGCAGACATTTTGCAGAGTATTTTTCAGGTTTAATACTATAAGTATGATGCCTGTAAATGTATACATGATACAGTTAAAGACCCTCAGCAAAGTGAGTCCCCAAAACTGTAGGGGAATTTCCAGTTAGACCCAGACCAGGTATAATGAAGGAAGTAGAATTCTAATAAATATTAGAACATTTTAGTGAAGAACAGTTTGCAGATCAGCTTTAGCAGTCTCAAGCAGGTCGTAGGCTAGATACACAACTCTTTAAAGTTGGAGTTGTCTGAACTCTAGTCCTGACTTTTTGATTTGTTCCTTCTTAGTAGTATTGAAGTTTAAAGTACATTGATAGATCCAGCATAAATCCATGAATTTCCAAACCTATTCCCTTGTGCATCCTTAAAGTCTTTCACACTTTTTTTGACTATTGTGCGTTATTTAACCACAACAGTATAAACTAGTAACTGTAATAATTAGTGTGCATTTTTATTGAAATGTTACTATTTCATCATATGACGGTTCTAAAAATAACATTATTTTGTGCATTTGATTTCATGCGATGTGTTTGCGCGGTTTTAGGTCAAAAAAAGTCATTCTTTTACACACACTGTACATTATTGTTGCTCCTCTATGCCCCTCCTTTCTGTGGCATTTAAATGGCATGAGACTGTGTGATTTTCTCTAATCTTGCTATACTTCACACTTCAGTGCAATAAAATGGCTGAATTGTTATACAATATTTATTTTAGCAAAACACATGAAAAGTAAGTAACTAAAAGGGAGTGAAAATGGCAAATGAGCTAAAGCATGGTTCTCTGCTGCCATCTATTGGTTGTAGGGGTAATTTCATGTCTGTTTCATGGTAAAAGAATATTCGTTTTCAACTAAGTGACAGAAATCGTCCACTAAAGCATGGCACATTTTCTCCATGAGTGAAAATGACAATTTTGATTGTTTGATTATGATTATTTGATGTTTGATTATTTGATATAATGATTATTTAAAGTAAATTTTACTGCACAAATGTAGAGTTTAAAACTTGGTGTTGAAAAAAAAATATTTTACCCACATATTTCCAATCTAGACCAGTGTTTCCCAACCTTTTTTCAGTCATGGCACCCTTTGAAAATGTTCTCCATTTTGTGGCACCCCCTCGCATCCGTTACACTAGGTGTATAACGGTACAGATTGCTCACGGTTGGGTTTGTATCACGGTTTTAGGTTCACGGTTTCGGTACGGTTCAGTATTTGCTATGTACAGGGAAAAAAGGACTACTGTCAAATAAAAATAAAGAAAATAATAAGAACAAATCATTTAAATACAAGTAGCAGCACAAATAAATACTATTGAGCAAAGATACTAATAAAATAAACTATGCTTTTCAGGTTTTTCAGGTACGTCTAACATTAGTTTTCAGGTACAGAAATTGATCAAATGTAAAATAACATTGCATATTTGACTGTAAATTAAAGATTAATCCTATTAAACTTACAAAAGCTATTCAATCAAGAGCAGTGAGTGATGCCCTTGTCTTTTGTTGTTTGACATTAAACAGACAGCAGTAAAGGCTACTGCCCCTTTAAGACCTAATGCTCGGATATGCGTTGTCTTTCTCGACTGTATAAAGTTTACTTAAGGCATAAACAGACTATGTCTGCTAGAATACTCATCAAGATGGATATGTTGACATACTTTTTGTGTGAGTTTGTCCGTTCAAGAGCAAGACTTGAAAGATAACTCAAAATTTGCGCGCTGTGAGACGTGTGCGCGCTTTCGGATGAGTGCACAGAGACAAATTTTCTCACAGCGTGCGCAACTTCTCATTCGCGTCTTATGGCACTACCAGGGCCGCATTAACCATAGGGCTAGGAGCATTAACCCCGAGCAAGGAGGGGGCCCGTGATTGGCTGTGGAGTAGATTGACTTGCTATCTGTATCGCAGATCGCCAAAGCCCCGACACACCCCCCACTTATTAGCGCTGTTATTTAGGGATTGAAACTTCAAGTTTGAGTTTGGTTTACAAATCAAATGCATTTATTCTATATGTGACTTTTGAACGATCTGCAGGTATTAGGTGATCGCTGCGCCTTTATTATGTCCGCATCCACTAATCACCATCACACTCTTCACTTTGTTCTAGTGTAGACTAATCTGAAAATGGTCACGCAAAGAACGATCTTCGATAGGTATAAATGTCAGTTATTCTAAAAATAAAATAAAAAGTTTAAAAAAGGAAAAATTTCAAAGACAAAGAGCAGAGATAGAGTTAGTAAAATCCCCAGCCAACAGCCAGGTCATTTTACTAAAGCTGAGTGGCGTTGTGGAACAGCAAGTTGACGGGCACATGAAGCAGATAAAAACACAGCGTCATCGTCCCCACCGATTTTAGGTGAGTTTGATTTTAAACTTGATGGATGTAGGCTATATTGCTTTTTATGTTTGAACAAACTCTAGCCTAGCTTAAGGCGTGGGCGATACCCGGTTGAAATATTTCAATCGTTGCGCCATCATCATGCAAGCTTATCATTTAAGCTTTTCAACGCTTTTTAACCATTGTTTTTAAACCATTCAGACACTTTAAGCAGCAAGTGAGAATTAATTTAGGTAAATGCGTATGTTGAATTAAGATTAATCTTATATTAAGCCTGATACGTGCGGCGCGCACCTCATAGGATGCAGCGCCTGACTAAACTTGAGTTCTATTTCGTGTCTTGTACTTGACGTTCAAATAAACATAGTATGTGTCAAAATCCCCGTCTTTGCGAGTGTCCTTGTAAACGTGGTAATTTGTGTCTTAAATAAACGTTAACTGTTTAAGATATAGCATGTTTAGTAGGTTATATATGAGATCCTGATATTAATGAGGTCTTAAAGGTATAGTTCACCCCCAAATGAAAAATCTATCATAATTTGTTCCCCATTGACTCCTATACTAGCCTATATTTTTTCATGTTATGAAAGTCGATGGGGTCCAGCAACTGTTTGGTTACCAATATACTTCAAAATATCTTATTTTGTGTTTAACAGAATAAATAAATACATACATATTTAGAACAACTTGAGGGAAAGTAAATGATGACAGAATTAAAATTGTGTGAACTATCCCTCTAAACTTTTTGAATCTAAAGCATCCTAATACAGCAGCTTTTGCCATTTGTGTCAATAATGATAATCAAACATCAGAAACAAAATCACTCACTATCCTTGACTGAATCAGATTTGTAAAGTAATTAATAATAAATGAATATTGAATTTATACAGTTAATAAACTATCCTGTGCATTTGTACTATATACAATATAATATTTCAGTAATACTTTACAATATGGGTGCACTAATATGCATTAATTCATACTTAACTAATGCACAGATAATCATGTTAATGTATGACTCATGAAGAATTAAACCATCAATGAATTATTATTACATCAGCAATTAATAAAGATGCTATATGATTAATAGTAATATATGAATTGCTATTAGTTAAATGTGTCTTCATGAATTAATTCCTTAATAACATATAGTATTAACTAATAATCTAAATTAATACATTAATTAACATTAATTTACACTATTAGTTAATACGTTATTAAGGAATTAATACATTATGAAACATTTAATTAATAATAACTTGTCACATATCTGTGTTTCTGTCATGTTGTTTATTCTGGTCACATGTTCCTTTGTCTATGTTTCCCGCCACTTTCTCTATTTCCTTAGTTACCCTCGTTAGTCTAGTTCTGTTCAGCTGTGTTTAGTTACCCTCATCTGTATCCCCTGTGCCCCTCGTTAGTTAGTCATCTGTGTTTGTATTTAGTTCCTCTTTGTTCCTTCAGTCTCTGTCCGATCTCGTTTGTGTATACGTTATGTATGGTTTGATACTTAGTTATATTTGAGTCTTCTGAAGTATTAAACGTTGTTTGAGTATTCTACTACCTGTCTTTGCCTTCCTGCCTGAGCATACCCGTAACAGAAGATCGGACCAAAACAGCAAGAGGACCTCTCTGGGATGGGTATTCTCCTGGTCCCACTCTCTCCAGAATCCCCAGAGGAAGGCGGTTCAGCGGAGGATCGCCTTTAGGGGATTCGACAGAATGGTCGCTCACTGGAGAGGTATGTAGAGGAATTCTGAGCTAGCTTATCTGGTGAACTGGCCAGATGCGCCACTTAATGCGGTTTTTCTGATGGGCCTGGACGAGGACACTATTCGGTTCCTGGAACCTGCCTGTTCCTTTTCCCTAGTCGAGACAATCAACCTGGTTTTGTCCCTAAATTGTTCCAAGTTCGAGATAATAGAAGAGGTTCCCATGAATATGTGTCTTCCTCGTCCAGTCCCCTCAGAAAAGCTCGCTGCCTGGTCAGTTCACCCTCAGCCAGTTTCCTCTGCATATCCCTCCAGTGGGCCTGCCAGGAAGGTCCTGCCTGTCCCCAAGCCCAGGAGGAAGAGGAGAGCTACCGCTAAGCGCCAGTCTCGGGTCGTGACGGCCGCTACCACGGCAGATTCACTGGAGCGGTGGTTGATAGACTTTGGGAGCGATCCTACCGCTCCGTGTTTCCTGGACTCCGCTCCAGCACTCATGAACTTCCTGGACTCCGCTCCAGCCCTCCTGGACTCCGCTCCAGCCCTCATGAACTTCCTGGACTCCGCTCCAGCCCTCCTGGACTCCGCTCCAGCCCTCCTGGACTCCGCTCCAGCCCTCCTGGACTCCGCTCCAGCACTCCTGGACTCAGCTCCAGCACTCCTGGACTCCGCTCCAGCACCCCTGAACCTCCTGGACTCTGCTCCAGCACCCCTGGACTTCCTGGACTCAGCTCCAGCACCCCTGGACTTCCTGGACTCTGCTCCAGCCTTCGACGAGCCCGCCCCAGCCTTCGACGAGCCCGCCCCAGCCTTCGACGAGCCCGCCCCAGCCTTCGACGAGCCCGCCCCAGCCTTCGACGAGCCCGCCCCAGCCTTCGACGAGCCCGCCCCAGCCTTCGACGAGCCCGCCCCAGCCTTCCATGAGCCCGCCCCAGCCTTCCACGAGGCCGCTCCAGCCTTCCACGAGGCCGCTCCACCTCGCAGGACTATCCCATTCCACAGGCCCTCCATTCCAGCCCTTAACTTCCCAAAGAAAGTTTTGGGGGGGGGGGCTATATACCTGTGGGTGGGAGACATGTGGGTGGGGCTCTGGTCCCGCCAAGGCGCCCAAAGACTCCTGTCCTGCCAAGGCGCCCAAAGACTCCTGTCCCGCCAAGGCTCCTGTCCCGCCAAGGCGCCCAAAGACTCCTGTCCCGCCATGGCCGCCCACGGCTCCCCCCTGGAGGCACCCCAGCCAGTCAGACCCCAGTGCTCCCGTTCTCAGGGTGCCCACCCTCCCTCCCTATTTTTTATACGGCGCGAGGACGCGCCTATTGGGAGGGGGGCGTTATGTCACATATCTGTGTTTCTGTCATGTTTTTTATTCTGGTCACATGTTCCTTTGTCTGTTTCCCGCCACTTTCTCTATTTCCTTAGTTACCCTCGTTAGTCTAGTTCTGTTCAGCTGTGTTTAGTTACCCTCATCTGTATCACCTGTGCCCCTCGTTAGTTAGTCATCTGTGTTTGTATTTAGTTCCTCTTTGTTCCCTCAGTCTCTGTCCGATCTCGTTTGTGTATACGGTATGTATGGTTTGCTACTTAGTTATATTTGAGTCTTCTGAAGTATTAAACGTTGTTTGAGTATTCTACTACCTGTCTTTGCCTTCCTGCCTGAGCATACACGTAACACAACTCATATATTACTTAACCTATTAATCATATTGAATATTTATTAGTTTCTGATGCAGTAATAATTCATTAATAGTTTAGAGTCATAATACATTAACATATGATTTTCTGTTTCCTTGTCTTCAGTAAGCTTGTTTTGTAGTTTTTTTTTCTTCGTTTTTTTTAACTTATAGGCTAGTATTTTTTTGTGATACTGAAATTGGTGACGTGCATAAAAAAACGCTGATATGTAAAAAAAAAACAAAAAAACATATTTAAAGCAAAAGTAACTTTAGTGATTTATATATATATATTGTGATGGGGCCCTGTAGTAACTCTTAGTCTTAATGCAGCCCTGGGCACTACACCCGGGTGATGACGGAGAAAATGACTGGTCATATTCGAACATACGGCAGCACTCGCATGCATTGAACAAAGTTTACAAAGAGAGAATTATTTGAAAAATGTGAAGAAAAAAAAAAAATATATATATATACATAGGCTATATTTGAAGGACTTTTACACGGCACCCCTGCTCTCGTCAGACGGCATCCCGGTTGGGAAACACTGATCTAGACAATTACACAGTAATATAAAGTTGGTCTATATTATTAATATAAATTAATATGATTAGAAATCAATTCAATATTCTGGGATTGACTTGATAGTGTAGAACCTACTGTATCATTAATGCCTACCATAGTATACAATTTTTTTTTTTTTTAAATCATACCTTCATATTCAAATTCCAAAAATCTGATTATGATTAGGGCCCTTAAAGCTAGGGCTGGCCCTGAATGGCAGTGTTGGCCTGATCTTCCTTGAAGGAACTGCTTTGAATTAGGTGGCGAGTTATCACAGGTTATCATCCTCCTGTAAGAAAACACATTCACAAAAGGTAAAACTAGTGAGAATTGATGTTTCAGTTACACAAACAACAAAAAAGAAATGCACCTATTTCACGATAATGTTTTTTTTTTAATGTACTTTAAACATGCACTATGTAAAACATTTTCAGTAAAATATCCAAAAACCTCTAGGCCAGTGTTATATATTTTGTTCAGTTGAGTACTTACAATATCCCAAATGTTTCCAACTATTTGTAAATCTTGAGAAATTGCTATTTTAACCAAGGGACCGGAATGTGTGAGGGAGTCGCCTGTCGATTGAGTCATATCTGCATTACCCTCGGTTTCTGGTTTTATTTTGCAGAAACGCTTTACTCTCACTGCCGTGTGCAACAGGTGTCATAGCAGTCGCAGAGCGAATGCCCAGAGTAATGCCATAACATAATTTTCAACACACTCAGATGCATCTGATAAACAGAGCTGTGTTACTTCATACTCATGACCAGAAAAACAAAAGTCGTGCCGGCGACTGTGTCATAATAAAAGTCACATTTGAACCTCCAGATGTGTTTGAGAAATTGGTGGAAGAGTGCAGTAACATCTCAACATCATGAAGATGAGATGCACTGTAGCACTTAAAGCAGCTGCTGGACACACAAGAAACGTATGATATCGACCCTCTTCCATTACTGTCCGTCAAATGAAAATTATGCCGTTTAGGTCTCAGTTGTTGAATCTTTTTATTGGAGGTGTAAATCGGCCGGTTCATCATGATACGATATGATATCGATTCTCATAGCCAGTGATACGATATCTGCCAATACCTTAAAAAATTCTGCGAGACGATTCAATTCAGGGGTATATTGATCAATATATTGATATTTTGTAGTCTCGCGTAGCCACAACTTCAGACTGACGGCAGAAGGTCTGGACTCCATCACAGATTTCATTGGTCAAGGACCTCCCTATAGGACATTTGACTGACATGATACGCAACCAATTACAGTTTTCTTCGTTCTGCGTCATGTTTAAGGGCGTGAAAATGTAAAGTCAATGTCCCTGCAATAACAGAACCGTCGTGCATCTATAAATTATAAATTTAAGAACATTGTGCAAGTTTACTGCAACAACGAAGCCGCGAACTTCACAAACTTTTGAAAATCCAGCTTTAGTTGATTGTGGTAAGTGTCCATCTCCAGTTGTTAACACGACAGAATTCTTCTTCCACGAGTGAGTTTGGCATCGCAGCATTTGTTTTCAGGCGGACCGTTAAAGAACGCAACACACTGAAAAGCGCACATCCTGTACCCCGATCTCCACAACAATAAAAAAATACACTTAGCTTTTTAAATACAGTGGGGAGAACAAGTAATTGATACACTGCCGATTTTGCAGGTTTGCCCACTTACAAAGCATGTAGAAGTCTGTAATTTTTATCATAAATCCTGAAAATCACATTATATGATTTTTAAGTAATTAATTTGCATTTTATTGCATGACATAAGTATTTGATACATCAGAAAAGCAGAACTTAATATTTGGTACAGAAACCTCTGTTTGCAATAACAGAGATCATACGTTTCCTGTAGTTCTTGACCAGGTTTGCACACACTGCAGCAGGGATTTTGGCCCACTCCTCCATACAGACCTTCTCCAGATCCTTCAGGTTTTGGGGCTGTCGCTGGGCAATACGGACTTTCAGCTCCCTCCAAAGATTTTCTATTGGGTTCAGGTCTGGAGACTGGCTAGGCCACTCCAGGACCTTGATATGCTTCTTACGGAGCCACTCCTTAGTTGCCCTGGCTGTGTGTTTCGGGTTGTTGTCATGCTGGAAGACCCATCTTCAATGCCCTTACTGAGAAAAGGAGGTTGTTGGCCAAGATCTCGCGATACATGGCCCCATCCATCCTCCCCTCAATACGGTGCAGTCGTCCTGTCCCCTTTGCAGAAAAGCTTCCCCAAAGAATGATGTTTCCACCTCCATGCTTCACGGTTGGGATGGTGTTCTTGGGGTTGTACTCATCCTTCTTCTTCCACCAAACACGGTGAGTGGAGTTTAGACCAAAAAGCTCTATTTTTGTCTCATCAGACCACATGACCTTCTCCCATTCCTCCTCTGGATCATCCAGATGGTCATTGGCAAACTTCAGACGGGCCTGGACATGCGCTGCAGGATTTTAATCCATGACGTGTTACTAATGGTTTTCTTTGAGACTGTGGTCCCAACTCTCTTCAGGTCATTGACCAGGTCCTGCCGTGTAGTTCTGGGCTGATCCCTCACCTTCCTCATGATCATTTATGCCCCACGGGGTGAGATCTTGGATGGTACCCCAGACCGAGGGAGATTAACCGTCATCTTGAACTTCTTCCATTTTCTAATAATTGCGCCAACAGTTGTTGCCTTCTCACCAAGCTGCTTGCCTATTGTCCTGTAGCCCATCCCAGCCTTGTGCAGGTCTACAATTTTATCCTTGATGTCCTTACACAGCTCTCTGGTCTTGGCCATTGTGGAGAGGTTGGAGTCTGGTTGATTGAGTGTGTGTGTGGACAGGTATCTTTTATACAGGTAACGAGTTCAAACAGGTGCAGTTAATACAGGTAATGAGTGGAGAACAGGAGGGCTTCTTAAAGAAAAACAAACAGGTCTGTGAGAGCCGGAATTCTTACTGGTTGGTAGGTGATCAAATACTTATGTCTGCAATAAAATACAAATTAATTATTTAAATATCCTACAATGTGATTTTCTGGAATATTGAGTCTCTCACAGTTGAAGTGAACCTATGATAAAAATTACAGACTTCTACATGTTTTGTAAGTGGGCAAACCTGCAAAATCGGCAGTGTATCAAATACTTGTTCTCCCCACTGTAATAATGAAAAATAAATAATGGGGAAAAATGAAGTCACATGTGATCAATAATCTGATGACAGCTTATGACAATAAGAAAGTCTTTCAGGCGTCTGTGTTAAAATGTGCAATGTGTAATATCTACAGTTGGTAGTCAACCATAATGCCAATTACAGCAGTGTTTGTCGTCGTGGAAAAAAAGTAGTTCGAAAAATGACCACAAGGTTGCGCAAAGGGACATTTTGCAAAACAGCTGCAATTGTCACACTTTGAAATGTAAGTGGAGCTGAAGTCATCAGGGTTTTTCCTACATTGAACATTTTTGGGCAGTCGCCAAAACTAATATTTGTCCCGCCAAAGCCTTATTTGATCAGTTATTGTGATTTATGAGGGATGTGACTGCTGCGCTTGTGATAGGGCACATGTTAACGGAGTGACAGAGAGAACGAGCAGAGAGCCCGCACCGTCTTAGCCTTCTCCTATTTCACATATTACGTTAATCAAAATCAAAAGGTCGGAAGATCGAATCCATGTTGCACGTGGCGCATTCAGACATTTTTTTCCTTGAATTACCGCTGGGTGTGAATTACGCTCGAAAAAACGTTGACTGTTCTCTGACCAGCATAAACCATACTTTCAATAAACGGAAAACAAATTCTGTCCAGTTATGGACAGGTGGAACTGCACAGCCTAATCATAGGGAGCAGTGATGCACTTTAGGGTCAATGTATAAACAACCCGCACCCGCCCGACGTTTTCAACTAATCCGCCCGCAACTCGGACCGCAAAAAAAAGAAAAGAAAATATTGTATCTGACCCGCATTTTTTCAAAGTAGTAAATGCTCAGCGTAGCGTCATTGGGCCATAGACGTAGGAAATAGGGGTGCGGGGGGTTGTGTGGCCAAGAGCAGGCAGTTCTTGAGGCGGCCCATTATTTTCCATTTCAGCTGTCTAGATGCATATTATTGATGAATGCGATGTTTATGTTTCAACCCTGCTTGAAGAATTCATCAGCAGGTCAACTGAGAGAAGGCCCACTTTTGGAAAAGTGTGAAAAGCATTAGGAGCGCAAACTGTTCTTTTTCTGAATGCTGTATGATATATCCTAATGTTATGTAATAAAGGCTTGATTTATTAATTTATTTCGTTTCATTTCTTTAACAATTAAGATGCTGCATGTGTTTATCCAGTCTAATCGAAGTTTGCGTCTCTCCCCTGACTTTCCCAAAAAATATCCCACCCCCCCTCAGAAAATACATAAAACTGACATTACTGAGCTATATGTGTTTAAAAGTAGCCTATTAAAAGGGTACAATGGCATTGCTCAGTTCAAAGTGTTGGGAAATCGGCATTTTGTCCCGCGTCAGCATTTATTCAAAAGTTATTAACACTCAACATTCAAAAGGTAAATAAGGATTTATTGACGACCCGACCGACCGCGACCCGAATATCATTAAAAATATTTTTGGATGACTCGGGGGTAACCACGGGGACCGCAGGCACCCGCTCATTTTGGATCAACCCGCGCATCACTGATAGGGAGTTCTGCAGGTATTGTGAAGAAACAAGCGTCAAGCAAGGATAGCGAAAATGGCAGATCATGGAAATAAATTTTATGTTCCAGGCTGTGCAGGGACTTTTCATACCCTTCCCACAGAACAAAACTGTCAACAGACATGGTTGATGTTTATCTATAACCGGATACCGCAACAAATTTAATTCAAAGTTGTTCATTTTTAGGAAAAATATTGAAACCATTTGGTCATTTTTCGAGCGAGATGCTAACGGTCTAATCAAATTCAATGATGTAGGCTAATCTATGCTAAAAGTGCTACCACCAGATCAAGAGATCGGCTGAATGGATTCAAAAACAGTACAACTCAACTGTTTAACTCTAGGGCAGTTGGAAAATGAGCCTATTTTCTAAAATAGTGGCGTGTTCCTTTAACAGGGGTCTACTGTTGCTATAGTGACGAACAATTTGTTGTTTATGTGGATATTTAGGGGAAAAAAATCATATATTCAGTTTAACAGCATTAGGTTCAAGAAGTTCAACTTTTTGATGCTTAAATTATGAATGGGTCAAACGCGTTTGCAAAACGGCCTGAATCCACTTGAATTCATTTGGACTGCTCTCTCACTGAATCATCTGAAGCGATTTCTCAGTCAGTAAAATAAACAGACAGTATTGAGCGAAACCAGAGCTGTTTTTCAGGATTTCTTCTGTGAACATGCACTAAATGGATGTCTGACAATTTCGTTGCTTTTTGCAGTTTTCAGATTTAAAAACGTTTAAAACGTCTAGAGAAAGAGTAGGCTTTACTCGTTCTCCGGTGCCGTTGCTCTCACTGATGCTCCGAAAGGTGCGTAATAGTTAGACTATATGGTTTATAGTGTTAAATAAAAAAAACTTTTGTGCGTACCGTCAGATGAAATGCAGGCATCCATGCTTTCTCCGTCCATGCAATAAATGCACATCCTTCAATGAGAGGGGATTTCTAGTATAGCCTATTTACTTGAACTTCTTAGGTAATATCTATGGTTTGACTGACATATATGCGCACGAATCACGGTCACAGGCACAGAGAAATATTGTAAGTTACTGCATAATACATTTTTAACAAGCAGAATAATGCAGCATCACGATACACATTTTTAGCTATGTCTTTTAACTATTATAGTATTTTGAAGGACAAAAACATAAACTTTTTACTATTGGCTTTTACATCAAGTCAGCTGACACTTTACTTTGCGCGAGGCCCTGTGTGGTCGCACACTTGGCACAGCCCTTGCGACAGTACTGGTTACACCCAGGCCCGGATTAAGAACATGTAGGGCCCTGGGGCTATGACAAACCCAAGGGCCCCCATAGTAGCCGATCTTAGTGCCACAACGTTTTCTACCACAGAAATAATTAGTATTTTTTAAAAACTAAATCTTCAAAGCACAGAGATACAATGAGTATATACTGTCTGAATTTTCCATTTTAATATTCGGTAGGCCTTAAATGCATAAATGCATTAACTCCAGATATGAGGTCAAAGCAAACCGGTTTCCAGAAAAAGCAACAACTTTTGAGTATATACAACTGCCTTAAAGCTACACTGTGTGATATTTTCCCCCATCTAGTGGTGAAAAGGTATATGACCATCCAGTAAATTTTAGTTTCTGTTCCTCTCAATTCCGATTTCGTTTTAACTCCTACGGTGGCCGATTTAGTCCAAGATTAATATGGCTTCCAGTTCGACCTCGTCCACATTCGACACGGTGCCTGTGGGATATTCTGTGCGCAGTGGGATGGTTGGAACTCAACTGGCCTAATTATTCGACTAGAAAGAACTGCAGCTAATCCAGAGTGAACTTTGATGATAGTAATGTTTATTCAGTCATCCAATTGCAAGGCATAAACAGGTTTGCATGTATATGTACATAAATGTGGTTTCTGTGAGAGAACAAATAAGGATGGTAAATATACATGATAATGGCATGACAGAAGATACACAGTTAAGAACTGTATAACTATACTTATAAGTTACATTTGTATAATGTAACCGTAAACCAGAGCTTATTGTACCATATATAGGCGCTAAATGCAGCTGCATTAAAAGGAGCGGAGCTGCCGCTGCTGCTGCTAACAAGCGGTGTCGGATTACAAAAGTGTGTGCGCAGGTTTAGCTCTGTATAACAAGTGTCAATATGCCGATCAGACCTGATACATATTTCCATCAACATACATTACAAGCAAATATTTTCTATAAACGAATAAACATTGTTGATAACAAAATAACTGAATGATTATTCAAATAGGTGAGCATTACGCTATTGTATGTTGACACAAAAATACTTCTGAATCAACTGAATTACGCGATGACACACTCTGAAACACATCTACAATGAAAATAACTATTATTACTTACGGAGTTATTAACGCACAGAAATACCACACAAGGAAAAACAGACTTTTGAGGAATAAACAAGCCAGGAAAACTCCGTATAACTCTGTTACTGGAGCTGCTGAGATGAACTCTCTGCGCATGCACCAGACAAGTCTGAACAAGTTGACGCGCACAGTGTTAAAACCGGTTAAAACGCGAATGGCGAAGCTTGAATTTACGGGTATGTCCCTCTTTGGCTAATGTACTTTCAAGATGGAGGGGCAACATGGCGACCACCGTTAGATCCCATTACCTTATGTATTTTCAATGGCATATTATAAACTTACGAGAATACTTTATTACTTGAAAGAAGTAAATATACATTAATGAGCACATATATTTTTGAAAGAACTAAGTGTTTTTAGCTAAGAATAGACTAAAAAAGTTACACAGTGTAGCTTTAAGGAGTTTTAAAACCTGTGAGGTCCCAAATTTGAGGTATTTTGGGGGGTTTGGGGGCATGGTCCCCCAAGAAAATTTTGATTTCTCTGATCTATATATGTGCATTTTAAGATGTTTGAAGGCTAAATTTTTTTTAATAATAAGCTTTCAAAACCATGCAGGTGGGCAGTAGATTGTCATACCCATAGTATAACACGCGACTTTGGGCTTCTTTTTATGGCAGGTCGTGTAAAAAAAAACACGTGTTGCAGTTTTTTGGGCTTATTTTAAAAAATGTGTTTGCTTGTTAGGGAAATATGACAAGCAACTTCATTTCTTTACATTTATGGTCGCTGTTTTGTCCAATACATTGACTGACACTGTCTTCTCAAAGCTAATAGCCAATCAGTGCTATGATACAAATGCTGTAGTAATTAGTTCTCACATCCCGCCTCCTTCTCCCCCTCATTGAAGAAAAATTGCATTCAATGTGACATTATAAATGCACGTAATGATAGTTAGTAGACGTAAATAGACGTATACATTTCCACAAACAATGCCACCAGCAGAGATGAACAGAGATGGAGAGGAAACAGGGAGGACAGGCACCTCATTTAATTTAAAAAAATATTTGTATAACATATTTATCATTACAGGCTATAATAAAAATAAAAACTAGTATACTAACAGTAGGTATGGTTCCCAATTAATTTATAATAAATATGTGGCTATATTGCAGCACTCCCTTAGTGCTTGCATACATCCCAATGTGCATACTATCCATCCTAAATAGCATGTGACATTAGTAATTTTCAATACTATTTAGGGCAGATAGTATCAGATTGAGATGCAGGGCTTGTCTTTTTCACAGTTTGTAGTGCGTGTTAACTACTCTGCACCTAATATGTGTGCACTAACTCCGACTAAATTGGCCTTCACGTCACTTTTTCCATCTCCAAACCTCTTCTGTTCACTGCTGATTGGAGGATATTTCATGCCCTTTATTGCAATTTGATGATTTTTTGTAAAATCACATCTGTTTTTGCTTTTCAAACTCAGAGAGGTTTCAGTTTAAAATGTTGCAGGCTCATTTATTGATAACAAAATAACTGATAATAAATTATATTGATGATAATAAATAATATAATAATATTGGGCTTGTTTTTGAAGCTGTGGTTGCTTATTTGTCTTGCCAGAGTTGGCAACACTGGTCATACCTGCTCTCTCCTCATTTCATCACTCTCTCATTCTTTTTCTCTCAGTTTCCTTCTCTTGCCCTGTCTCTTCCCCTCCTAAAGCTGAGCTCTGGCTGATAGTCTGTTCGTTGTTTAACATTGAACGTTGTTTGAAATATGAAATGTTTAGTTTGGCTATAATGTATAGGCTACTTACATCTCACACCGTTTACTGAAGCGTCGCGTGACTCGCGCAGCAGCTTATGTGTACATAAAGCACTCTATTGGTGGTCAATTATTTCACAACATTTATTAGCTATGTAGCCTACACCTCGGAAAAATACAGCGGTCCGGACCTCGGAGACCTCATAGCTGGCTACGGCCATCGTGTAGTCTATATTTACCTCAACACTTCAGACATGGTCGGAGCTTTTCAGTCTGGTTCAGCCAATTTCGCCACAGAGCCTTTACTGTACACATGATGTTGAGCTTGTATCAAATTCAAATGGATAAAACGACTGCCTGGCGCTCGTTATGACTTCAATGGAGCGGCGAAAGCGCCGAACGAGTTTGTCAGCGACGACTCAGCTGTTCTCGCGCTGCCACTGCTGGATGCGCGTGCGGTTTATTCAGGTAGCGCCGTTTCTTCACCTGGCTTTTGATTTTCCCATGCACTCGCAGCACTCCAGTAGCCTAAATAACAGCGCTTAATTTGTGGGGGCGTGGTGTGGTTTTGCGAGCGGCCCAACAGGAAAACTTTAGGTGCTCCCGATCGATTGTCAATCATTTTCTCGGCCAATCACGGGCCCCCTCCGTGCTCGGGCCCTGGGGCTTCAGCCCCACCTAGCCCTTATGTTAATCCGGCCCTGGTTACACCCCTACTTTTTATGTCGATACAAATATTTATACTTAAAGGTCCTGTTCTTCGTGATCCCATTTTTCAAACTTTAGTTAGTGTGTAATGTTGCTGTTAGAGCATATATAATACCTGTAAAATGATAAAGCTCAAAGTTCAATGCCAAGCGAGATATTTTATTTAACAGAAGTTCCCTTTCAAAGCCTACAGCGAACGGCCGGTTTGGACTACATCTCTGTACATCCTGCTTTAATTACGTCAGTAGAACAGTTTGTCGACTAACCTCCGCCCACAAGAGTACGCGAAAAAGGGGGCGTGGTCTTGTTGCTCCCGCGTGGATAAGAGGAAGTGTTGCGTTCGGTTGCGTTTGTATAGTTTGTTTGTCGCCATGTCGTCGAGACGCTGTTATTTTCATCCCGGAGTCAAGTCACCTTTGTTTGGCTTTCCCAGGGACGCTGTACTTAGAGATCATTGAGCGCATGTATCCCCGTTATGGTAAGAGGCGTGACCTTTCCGGCAACGTGCGCTCTGCGTGCGCTAAGCTGCTGTTGAATCACAACACGGGAACCACTGGCACAATCAGAACTCGTTACGTGTTTCTGAAGGAGGGACTTCATAGAACAGGGAAATCTTTCAAGCCGTTTTGAGGACAGTGAAAACAGCAGTATACAGATAAGTAAATTGTGTGAAAAATACTGTGTTTTTTTACACGCGAAACATGAACACATGTTATATTGCACACTGTAAACACAATCAAAGCTTAAAAAAAAACACGAAAAACGGGACCTTTAAGAAGAAATGTGCTAGAAAGGAAGCAGCTGAAAGTTTTTGCTGAGTTTGTTTTTATTTCTTCTTCCTGTTTGTAAGAGGTTTTCTTTCCCTAAATATGGTGTCTTAAACTGCATCAAACTGTCTTCTTCTTTAATATAAACTTGAAGTATTGTTATTTCAATACCACATCTAGAATACTTTGAACTGATGTATTGGCATTTTATAATAAGACATTTGCTCCGTGACAAAAGTTGAACTTTATGTTTTTATATACATTTTTATTTAGGAGTTATTTGTGTTATATGTATTCAAACCCCTGTTCTTTAAAAGGTTTTTGCACACAGTAAATCTCATATCTAGGTACATCAGCTGTACTTACATTCTGTTTTACTGATGTATGGCTCCTGCGGCGATAGTAAAACACACCAACACCAACCACAGCTGCAAACACCAGCAGAACAACAGCAGCACATATTCCTGCTACAGCAGCTGAAGACAGACCTGAACCTGGAACGGATAAAGACAGACCTGAACCTGGAACAGATAAACACACACAGTCATTACTAGAAAGTGAATGAAACTTTGACTTTGACTCATATTTGTAATTCGGTGTATGACATTGACTTAACTGATGAAATGCGGCTTCTGTGGTTTTTAGCAACTGCAGCTCAAAAAGCATCAGCACTTTGAGCTCAACTAAAAGCCGCAGCGCTCACAGGAAAACTGGCTGATATTATGCATATTGCATGTTAATAACATTAGCCAGTGTCACTGACTCAAAACTTACCTTTTTAAACGGTCCACAAACCAACACTTATTGAGTTGATTTAAAATATTGAAATGATTTTTTAATTCCTCAAAGGAAATGACACAATTATGTACTCACTAGTGACACTAACACTGAAGCTCTTCACTGTGGTGATGCTGAATCTGCTGCTGTTGCTGCTGATGATCTGTAGTTTATATTCTCCAGAGTCTGTGGTTCTGGTGTTGTTGATGGTCAGAGATCCATTCTGATGATCCAGCTTCAGTCTGCCTCTGAATCTCTCTTTACACTGATCATCTGTACAGATCTGACTCTGATCTCCAGTGATTTCAGCGATGCGAATGACATTAAAATACCACGTCATCAAATCATTTGGGCTTTTTGTTACACCAGAATCTAAAGAGACAGATTCTCCCTCCGTCACTGACTTTCTCTTCACTTCATCTCGTTCAGCGGCAGAAACACCTGAAACACAAACCAACAGATGCTGGAGGATGTTTTTGTGGTTAAAAATAAAACCCCTACACAACATGAAAGAACTGTGACTGAGTGTATACTGTAATATACAGGAAAAGAAAGTAATTCTGAATATCATTGTAAAAAAATAAAATAATCAAGACACACATTAACAAAGTGCTTTAAACGCATATAAACTACTTTTTAACATTAATTAATGACTCACCAATGACAGTTACAATGAAGATCTTTTCACTGTCACTGCTGCTGCTGATGATCTTCAGTTTATATTCCCCAGAGTTTGTGTTTGTGATGTTTGTGATGGTCAGAGATCCAGTCTGATGGTCCAGCTTCAGTCTGTCTCTGAATCTCTCAGTACCTTCATTACACTGAACATCTGTACAGATATAACTGAGATCTCCACTGATTTGAGCGATGCGAACCCTGTTGAAATACCATTTAATATCTTCTTGTTGGCTTGTTTCAACACCAGTGTATAAAGTGACCGAATCTCCCTCCATCACTGACACTCCATCTGAACCAACACCAGATGCACCTAAGCAAAATATACAACAGAGCAGTGAAAATATACAGATCATAAACGTGTATGGCAAGCCGTTTTGACTTTTATTCATTCCCAGGATATGAATTCTTGATATCAACAAATACATTTTTCACTAGTTAAAATGCAATTTTTTGATATCAGTAAATGTATTTTCACTAGTGAAATGTCACCATAGGCTCCCATTCAAATTCAATTGTTGATATCAAAATGTATTTCTTACTAGTTGAAATTCCAATTTCACAAATCCGAAATACAATTATCACTAGTAAAAACGTTTATTTTTTATATCAATAATTACACTGAAAAAAAATTATTGTTGATATCAACAATTGAATTGCTATAAATTATCATTTCTATTATCAATAATTTGATTGTCACTAGTGACATGGTAATATCTGATATCATGAATGTAATTGTTACTAGTAAGAATTGTATTTTAGATATCTGAAATTACTCTTATTTATTTATATCAGTAATAAAACTTCAGATATCAGAAATAACTAATTTAACATGTTGAAATAGATTTACAGAGATCAAGAATTAGCATTTCAACTAGTGACAATTGAATTATTGATATCAGGAATTCATATTTTTACCAGTGTAATTATTGATATCAGAATTTAGGATTTTTACTAGTAAGAATTGTATTTCTGATATGTGGAATTGTAATTTCAACTAGAAAGAAATCAATTTTTGATATCAACAATTGAATTTGAATGGGAGCCTATGGTGACATTTCACTAGTGAAAATACAATTACTGAAATCAAGAATTTGTGTTTCTACAATGACATAATTCCTAAAATTAATAATTGTCATTGTTACTAGAAATCTAATTCCTGATATAAAGAGTTAGCATTTTAACCAGTGAAAATGGAATTGTTGATATCAAGAATTCATATTCTGGGAATGAATAAAAGTCAAAACGGCTTGCCATATACGTGAGTAGAGAAATGTGTGAAAATCCACAACCTGGTTCGTGTTTTAGCGCCACATATAGGCCTATAGGCCTATATTTACACATTCATATAATCAAAATTAATAAAACTCATAATAAACATTACACATTTGAATAGTAACCATAAAAATACTTCACATATAATTAGTTCCACCGCATTAAGACATATTATTAAGATAATACAGTTCCGTGTTTTCTACATTTCATTCCTAAACAACTCGCGTAGGCTAAATAACGTGTTTTGACAGGCCTACATTTGATGAATCTGGCAGAAGCTTTAAACCAAGGCGACTCAAATATTACATCCAAGCTACATTGGATCAGTTTATTCACTGAAATGTCAACTTTGTTATTGTTTACACGTAGTCACGTGACAGAACCATTTTGTCTCGTTTCAACTGCATTAGCGTCGTTTTTATCGTTATAATGTGTTTCATCGACCATCGATTTATGTAACAGTGCAGTTCTGAACCTGACATTATCACAATCACAACAAAAACTGTAGCCAAACATCAAACAGGCGCCAACCTTCCTATAGGCCACAGAAATCGACTTAACACCGGAAAAGAGATCTTACACACGGAAAAGATCTTACCGTGGTTGAGTAAAAACAAAACCACTACGTGAACATTGAAGAGCTTCATTCTAAAGCTTCATTCTTTTCCTGTATGGCAGTGCTGTTCACAAGTTTTAAAGTGAAAGTAAATCCAACTGGAGTCTCGTATAAGGAGAGCGACCAGCGTAGCCTAGTGGTGGACATTGTATTACATTGCTCATTCTTAACCCTCAGTCTGGATTTATTGAATTTAAACATTATGAACACTTTTCACGGACAGTTATCAACATCACAAATCTAGTAAAGTTTTTAATAATTTCATTTATTTAAAAAAATCAATACACGTGTATAACGCTATATTTTGTGTTATATTACCTTGACATTAAATTACACATATTTTATATATATATATATATATATATATATATATATATATATATATATATATATATATATATATATTTTTTTTTTTTCTTTTTTTTTTCTGTTGGCTCCCCTTCACCCCATATATTTAAATGAAGACGTTTGCTTCTGAGAACCCTGGAAACGTGGAAAAGGCCCATTCCCTGTCAATGCAGAGAGTAAGGCAAACTGCTGTAATTTTTCACCTTCTAAAATATATACTTTTGTATTGAACATTTATGGAGCAACATATTGTGCGTGAAAATTAATCATAAGTGGTTTGTTTCATTTAAAAATCTTATAAATGTATGGGGTGTTGAGGGGGGCATTTTACCCCACACATGGGCTCACAGCATGCAAAAGGCACACAGTATTTATACAAATACTTTTGCTAAAATAATATGTTTTTAATAATGTCTAAGTTAATACTTGTTCAAAACAATCACTTTAGCAAAGTTATGAATAAAAAATAATTTGTGATCAATAAATATGCTGTCATTACATATGTTAATATAGAAATCTGAAAAATATAGAAAACTAATCATTTGACGGAGATCCCATAATAATTTAATATGTGTAGCGCGCGTCGCGGCGACCCTGCCGCCCAAACAGTGAATAACGGAAATGAGCGGGAAAAGGGATACACCATCTCTAAATTTGGACCAGCGACCAGAAGAATCAGATTAGTTCAAGAGACTGTGTCAGCAACAAGGGAAGAAGGAATGAGGACAACATGGCTGCATTAGAAACAGGCAAGTTGTATTAGGAGAATGATAATAATGCAATAATAAAAAATACAATAAGTCAGAACTTCAATACATCATCAAAACAACAAAGAAAAGAGTAATAGTGACCCAAAAAAGGGTAATGGAGAGTAAAACAAATGTAGGAATGAATATTCTTCTTATAATCCTTATATATTTAAATTTCTATTTAGTTTTAGTACTTCTTATTAATTATTTGTCTATTTTTTTACCTATTTAGATTCAAGCTAATAAAAATAACTGACTCTTACTTTCACCAATGTATTCCATTTGTTTCTAATTAGCTTATTTAATATAGAGAAACCCTTTGCATTTGATTATGAATACAATTTCCCCAAATGACACCTTGAAATACCCTTTCACTCTGGCTCTTCAGAAAAACAACAACAAAATAATTAAATGAAACAAAACAATAAAAAAAAAAAAAAAAAAAACAGCTGAATTTGAAAGTAGAAAATCAGTAAAAATAAATTAAATCACAATGAATCAACCTTACTACTCACAATAACAGCCCCAATGTGAATTAGGGTTTCACCAAAGTTCAGCTCCAGTGCGATGCTGTTTACACGAGATCCTTCTTCCGCGATTTAGTGTTCTGAGCAACACGGTGCAGGTCAGGAAAGCGAAGGAAAAGCGCGTGCACAATCCTATCGGTTTCCTTGATCTCGTAGCTCGATCCTTATATGGGCATGGCTCGCCAGTTCCTGCTTGCAAGAGTTAGCTCGAAGTGAAGCAGGGACAAATTATACAGGTTCAAATTCTTCTTTAGAGTTCGTCCTCGTCAAGTGTTCATCAAACGTGTAGCATCCGACTCAGGAAGTGATGAGGAAAAAACAGAAGAATAGAAGAGAAGAAACGGGGAAAGGGGAACAAAGAAAAAAACCAACCAAGAGAATTGGAATTTCTAGTTATGAAGTTTCTAATCAGGCAAAACTCCAACCTCTGGAAGTTTCTCTCTCCTCCTCAGTAACAGCTTGCGCTAGCATCAGCCGTGAAGATTGACCGACGACGTTCAACTCGCACTCTTTTTCCTCAAAATCTGTTGTTTCTCTTGACACGCGCTCTAATGTATGTGTTCTCTTGTTTCTTCTTTCTTTTTCAGGACCACGTTGGAACTGCTGCTTCTCTCTCTTGCAGTGGCGGATGGTGATAATAATTTTTGTCTGGTCTGGGGCGTTTTTTTTTTCGGCGGCGGGGTGGAGGGGTGTTAAATAAACACAAAGCAGATGCATGTTGACTAAATTCAAGCATTAAAGAGAAAATTGTGACTACACTCTTCACTTTTATCTTTTTACACATTCATTTCCCACATATAATTGAATGAGGAAAGGAAAAACAAAAGAAAACAGCTACAACAGACTACCGTGTTGACTTCTTGAACATACATTTTGCTCTCCTTTCTTTCTGGCCAGCAAATCTCTCAATGAGTCTCTGATTAAAGTCAGTCATCTCAGTAGTGTCATGACGTTTGCATATTTCAGTTAGATATTTGAGGTCTCTTACCCCCGTTGTTGTCCACAAAACTTCAGTACCGACACTTTGAAATAAAAGACAGGGAAAGCAATAAAGGGCATTGCTAACAACACATCCAGCCAGCCACCTAACATACGTTTCTCATAATAATCGCGTGAAGCTCCGAGTGTAGCTTCATCCTCTGTCACTGACCTGCTGCTGGATTTGTAAATCGCATTGGTCCGGTTTGGGATCCTTTATCCTTTTTTCTTCTTCCAGCGAACGCCTTGTGAAAGAATTTGGTTTAACTGCTGCCATCTCTACGAAAGTGATCATCAACAAGGTTTTGGCGGAGTCAGAGTTACGGTGTCGCCCGCGCACTTTCGCTTTAGTGGCCAAGAGCGTAAAGTTGAATGGCAGGTGACGAGAACCAATCAGATTGGATAAAATAACACGCATCCAATTCTGATTCGCCAGGGACGCAGCGACCTGCGTCCGGAGGAGGATCTTTGAGAAACCAATTAGAGACCAGCTTCAGGTCACATGCTGCCTGTAGATTTTTGGACTCAGATAGACATCCATTTGTCCGGCGTCCCTCGCCCATGAAACCGCATGAAACATATTGAAGAACATATAAAATAGTTAACCCATCAAAGCCAGTTTTTATTAAATGCTGAGGCCCTTACTAACAGCCAGCACGTTGTATGAGTAAACTATTTTATTTTTATTTCATTTTTATATCATTTTTGTATACATGTATATTTCTGGAATTTTGATGGGGGCTGCACCCCAGCGCCCTCTATTGACCAGCGCCACTGCTCTCCCGAATCCCGCAAAGCTCCAATCATAGGGCGAGGGTACGCGCTCCTCATTGGTCCAATCTGCACTTTGTTTTATTTAAGGCGAGACACTACAGGTGCATAGGGAGTTTTTTTAAATGACAAGATATCACTGTGAAACGTCTCCAGTATATTACTGGCATAAACATAAGAATATATATATATATATATATTTTTTTTTTTGTAAGTTTTGTGTAAATTAAATTATTTGACATGAAAGCTTACATGTTAAGGGAGCAAACAGGCCCAAAATCTCAAAATTTGTTATTTATTTTTTACCCCGTGGAGCCTTTAGGCCCGTTGTACCCTAAATGCCTGTCAAAAAAAGTTATGCATTCACTTTAAAGGAACATGCTGACTTTTTGGGACTTTAACTTATTCACCGTATCCCCCAGAGTTAGATAAGTCCATACATATCATTCTCATCTCCGTGTGTGCCATAACTCTGTCTGACGCACCACCACTAGCCTAGCTTAGCACAAAGACTGGAGGTAAACGGCTCCAGCTAGCCTACTTCTCAATAAGTGACAAAATGACACCAACATTTTCCTATTTACAGTTTCTGTTTTGTAAATCCCAGTTTCTGCGACACTGAGAAGAAGGAAATGCTCTGGAGATGGAAGAGAATTCAAACAGCCTGTGCTCAAATCAACCGTTGAGTCGTGGTCACGTCAAGGGGTGGGGGAGGGGAGCATTGTTTTAATCAAGTAAACCAATTTCTTCAGTGTGTTAAATATTAATAATCTTGATTTGAAGTAAATTTGTGGTTCTTGAAACAGATCAATTTAATTATCCTTTGCAAATATTTTGATAGAAGTTTTACAAATATATTAAGAATATACTATATATATATATATATATATATATATATATATATATATATATATATATATATATATATATATATATATTACCGGAGTCAAAACAAAACCACTAAGTGAACATTAAAGAGCTTCATTCTAAAGCTTCATTCTTTCATTCCAAGGTTTAATGCTGCGTTCACACCAAACGCGAATTGAGCGTCAAAATCGCGTCTACCGCGTCTAGTTTCACGCGCGTACATTTTGAATGCATTCGCGCGTCAGCAGAGAATTGGACGCGCGTAGAAATCGAGCGCTGGAAGCGAAATTGACGCGCGTTCAAGGCACTCCAGGAGAAATATGTCATAAAACACCACTCTGCCTCTTTTCATTTTCATTAAACATATATATTAAGCATTAATAGCCACACAAATGTGGTCCAGGCAACTCCTACATTATCTTCACTGCATGTATGTTTAAATATCCTTAAAATATAAAGTTATGAAACTTCTCTTTGCCCTCAGTCAAAACGATTTGGCAGACAACAAATTATATATTCATGAGAGCAAAGATCGCCCATTAGATCCACACAAGACGAACCACTACAGGACATCAGAGCCAGCGGCAGACGCCAGAAGGACTGGCCGAGGAAAGGCTGCCTTCGCCGGGGTTATGAGCAGTGATTGCCCGGTGAGAGCCTGGATCTCACAACTCCAAAAACACAAGATTATTTTTTTTAAATAGGCGCTCTCTTTATAAATAAACCACAGATTTGAGCTTTAAACAACCACATTCCCACCTGAAAACGTCTTAAAACTACATTTTGTGACACAATAGTACTGTTTTTAATTTATGCAGGGTTTCTCATACACGTCACTTTACCACGTGACAGCAGCGAGCAGGCTCCTGATTGGTTAACGCGGCGCGAATTGACGCCAAAGTTCAAATTTTTCAACTCGGGCGTCAGACGCGAATTCGCTTCAAACGCATGAATGCACATAAGCACCATTCGCGTGTAACGCGCGTATCGCGCAAGGCGCTCAATTCGCGTCCAATTCGCGCCATTCGCGCGAACTGGACGCGCGAATGAGGCGGATTCGCGTCGCGCGTAACGCGCCTCCCGCGCCGCGGGACCTCCAGACGCGCGTCAACGCGCCTTTCCATTGACTTAACATTGAAATCACTCGCGCCAGACGCTCAATTCGCGTTTGGTGTGAACGCAGCATAAAGTGAAATTAAATTAAACTGGGATCGAGTATTGTATGGAAGGAGAGCGATAGCGTAGCCTAGTGGACGTCCCCGTGTATTACATTGCTCATTCTTAACCCTCAGTCTGGATTTATTGAATTTAAACATTATGGACACTTTTCACGGACAGTTATCAACATCACAAATCTAGTAAAGTTTTTATTATTTTCATTTATATAAAAAAATCAATACACATGTATAACGCTATATTTTGTCATATCACCTTGACATTAAATAATTTAAATAAATTCAAAATGCAAATACAAAAAATATATTTTCTGTTGGCTCCCCTTCACCCCTATATACATAAACATGAAGACGTTTGCTTCTGAGAACCCTGGAAATGTGAAAAATATACTGTCAATGCAGAGAGTAGGAAGACTGCTGTATTTTTTTCAGAATAACTCAGTTACTGCCCGTCAAAAAAGTTATGCATTCACTTTAATTTATAGTGTAATTGAGTGTACTGACCTTTAACCCAGTGGAAGGCAGGAAGGCAGAGCTCTGGTGAAGAAGAACCTACTAGCACCTGCTGGTAGAGTTTGTAACTACACATTCTGACTGCATTCTGATGCATAAAGGCTTTATCCCTTGAACTTGTTTCCATAGATAGATTATATTCACTTGGAATGGAGTAAACTAAAGGTGTATTTGAGGTTGTAGTTGACGTATGCAACAAAAAAGAAGAGCACCAAGCAGATAGAGCAACCATTGACTACCATTATAGGAGAAAACATACTATGGTAGTCAATGGTTGCTCTATCTGCTTGGTTACAAACATTCTTCAAAATATCTTCTTTTGTGTTCAGCAGAAGAAAGAAATGCATACAGGTTTGGAACAACTTGAGGGTGAGTAAATGATGACAGAATTTTCATTTTTGGGTGAACTATCCCTTTAATTTCATTGGATTGTTTTGGATTCTTCAATTCTCCTCTGACCAACAAACGAACACTGCATGATTATGATTCAGACTGCATCAACAAGTCATAAGTCAGATTGTGGATTGGCAGCATCCAAAATATTTACAGGATCTAAAACAGAGAGAGCTACTTCAGTGAACAGCGAAACAACCGATTCAGGTCTGAACTGATTAAAAGTCTGTTTGTAAAATAAACTGAATCCATTTTCTCCAAATTCTCTCGGCGGGCAACGCAGAGAAAGGGGAGGTAACCGCTCCCTGCATGACGACATACTGGGAAGATTACAGATCGGCCCGTCTGAGCTTTCATTTTCTCAAAGGCAGAGCAGGACACCCAGGGCTTGGTTTACACCTATCGAAATTTCTAGCCACTTGGGGACCATACACAGGCTAGGGCAACTCAAAGTAAAATTTTCATGTCATGGGACCTTTAATGCAAAATCTGCCTTATGTGAAGTTTACATGTTTGCATACAATGTGTTGGTTTGAGTGTTGACTATTATATCTAAAAAATAAATAGCAACTGAATTTAGGCTAATAGTTTGGACTCTGTTGTTAACCTTTAATATTAATGTGCAAGGGCTCCCTATATAGTTTACAGCATTATCTTTAAGAAACTTTTAGCTATATGTTCAGTAAGCCACTGTTCAATAAAAATAAATAAAAAGCAATTTTGTTAAACTGCTGTACTGAACCCGTACCGAATAGTGACTTCAAAACCGAGGTACGTACCGAACCGCCAGAAAACCGAACCGTTTACAAAAAAATCAGATTCCAGCCATTATGAGATTATCAAAACAGTTTTTAATCGCACTTGTCAGATGAACATACAAACATCTTTCACAAGTTCATTTCCATTATTGCTTAACTATAAGGCACTTTATAGCAAAACAAACAAAAAAAATATATAATCTGTCTTTTCTGATAACATTTACAAAAATGCCAGTAAGTTATGGAGTCTAAAATATAACATACATACATATAGCTATATATTACATATATATTATACATATTGATATATATTAGCTGTCATATATAACAAAAACACATTTTTGGCATTCTGCTATGGAACAAGTTCCTCTGTAGTGTTGTCAAGATGGCAACACTGAAATTGTAAATATGTAACATGACCAGCATCAGCTGTTTTTAAATGCTCACTTGTGTATTGATGTGAGGATTTTCCCCTCCAGTTCCCGTCTTCTCTTGACTTTCCTTTTAATGAAAGTCTCAAAATAACGAACACTGGAGTGTCACAGGCAGCCTCAGCCCCATCTGTAGTGTTGATCAGTTTGTTTCAGTCTCATTAGGCGACGAGTCGTCTACATGGCTCTCCTGTAAGAAAACACAGAGTCACAGAAGGTCAAAGAAACAAACAGCACTGAGGATTCAGTTACACAAACATAAAAACACTATAGACATGGAATTGTGTTCTCATTACATTTGAGGAATGTGTGCATTTTACAATATTAGATAAACTGCTTTAAACTGCCATCATTTGTACTACATTAATATTTGCGTGGCATAGTGCCTGATTAAAATGAGCAATATTATTAAAACAATCACAAATTCAGGATGAATTTGGATGTTTGGACAAAAAAAAAAAAAAAAAAAAAAATCACACATTTGTTAATCTGCACATCTGTAGATTCAGTTCAGTATATTTCATCATCAATTGTGCACACATACTGTACATACAGTGTACTTGGTCACATACACGACGGGGGGTTGGATACTCTGCGTTCGGGCCAATTACCAAGCTCCGAGCCCTCTCCCTGGACAGCACGCCAAATACGCTTACCAACTTAATCTATCCGATTTATTTGTAAATCATGGCGTAAATAAACTTTCATACATTCCACATGTGTAATGGAAAAAGCATAAGGATGCACTTTCCGCCACACATTTGTCCTCCTCTCCCTTCCCTTCTTCTTCTTCTACCTTTTTCAGAGAAACTGTTCAAAAGTTATGAGCGAAAATAGTAGTGGTGGGCATAGATAATTTTTTTTAATCTAGATTAATCTCACTGTAATCTTGGAATTAATCTAGATTAAAATGGCTCATTTGAATTCTGCCGAAGGCATTCAGAATATGTGTGCTCGTAAGTGATAGTTTGTCTTTTTGTAGTTTGAATAATAAATAACTTCTGTCCCTTTAAGACCTGACGCACGCATGGATCCCAAACACTGTTCCTGTGAGCTGTTTACGACTGTTTACGTTAAAACTCACCTAGATGGGCATTGAGACATTTTGGAGTCGATTTGACCATTAATACGCTGGAAAAGGAGCTAATTTTTGCACTTGTATGTCAGAGGCGGCTTTATTACGGTATGTGTGTGTGCGGTTCAGATGCTAGCGCGAAATCCACGGGAATTAGTAGAATTAACGTTATGTGCAACCCGCGCAAAATTCAGACCGGTCACACCTATACTAACACGCTGTCATGAGGAAAAAATGTTCAGAGGATTAAACGGACTGAATGAGAGGAGGCGGGCTAAAATATCAAGGTGAAAGTCATCATAGCTTGCGTAGTATAGACCCAGCTGCCAACCCAACTTTGAGAATAGATTAACTGCAATATTTTTTTTAATCGCCCGATAAAAGTCTCATGTTAACGCAGCACATTAGCGCCGATAACGGCCCACCACTAGAAAACAGACATTTTTCAGATCTCATGACCTGTAAGTGGCACCATTTCCAAATTTGGCATTGACCATAAGATCGTAGTTCTGATGAAGCGTACCAATTTTTCTTTCGATTGATCAAAGTTTGGCCGAGATACAGCCTCGGAAACAATTCTGGGTCGACCTTGGTCCCTAATAATAATAATTCTGACAGGTCCACTAAAGTCAAAAAACACAATAGACAAACATTTAGTACAATTTTTTAATTGCATATTTTGTAAAGATTTAGATTTGGCGGTATGGCTCTGTTCTAAATTCCCCATCCTTTCATGAGCTCCATGAAAAGCCAAGACAGGGAACAGCAGCAGATTCTGGGGACGACCTCCCATTTAACTGGGAGGGCAGAGCAAATCCCCCATTTAGAACAGAGCATGCATCAATGACAACAGAATGACATGATTAAGTTAGCAATTTAAGGAGGAGCTGGGGAGGAGGTGGGTTGCAAAGCAGCGTGCAGCAGAAGCGTCCAAGCAGGCAGATTGAAGTGAAGCTATGCTTAAGTAAGCCGCCCTGTTTGAGAGAAGCCAATTGAGAGCATAAGATCAGCTGAAACAGATCAGCTGAAAGAGGGGCGGAGTTAGAATTTCCCAATCAGCTGATAGCGGAGCTTGACTACGTGGCCTGCCAGAACTAACGCTGGCGCTTGATTTCTGACAGGTCCACTAAAGTCAAAAAACACAATAGACAAACATTTAGTACAATTTTTTAATTGCATATTTTGTAAAGATTTAGATTTGGCGGTATGGCTCTGTTCTAAATTCCCCATCCTTTCATGAGCTCCATGAAAAGCCAAGACAGGGAACAGCAGCAGATTCTGGGGACGACCTCCCATTTAACTGGGAGGGCAGAGCAAATCCCCCAACAGACCATACCAGGCAATCCTCCCTGGCTCTTCCAGCTGATTGAAGAGACAGCAGAGGATACGAAGATGAGAAAATGTAATCTATGTAAAGCTAGCACGAGGAATGTAGCTACAGTTAATGATACGAGTAAATAAATAGTAAATAGGCAATATGGCGCTGTTCTTAATTTCCCTTCGTTATCATGGTGAGCTCCATGAAATCAAAAACAGGGAACAGCAGCAGCTTCTAGGGGCAATCCTCCTATTTAATAGACTGGAAAGTAGCGAAAATCCCCCCAACAGACCATACCGGGCAATCCTCCCTGGCTCTTCCTTCTAATCGAAGAGCCACGGAGGATCCAAAAATAAAAAAGCGTTCCGAGAAGGTCGTCTAACTGATTTTAATTGTAAGATCTAATCGATCTACGTGAAGCTAGCATGATGAATGTAACCGCTAATATTATAAGTAATTTAAATTTATATATGGAGCAGCACTCATAGGTTTCTAATGGATGGCTCACGCATCGGGCCAAATATAACGAACATAAGCGGCTGAAGACACATCGCCTCATGGCCTCAATGTAGAGACTGGAGTTGCAGTTGCAGGAAGCGGCAGTTGTAGCAGCCTCTATGCACAGAGAATGAGCTGTATAATGCTCTGAGGGAAGCTTGCGGTAGGCATAGCAGGCGGAGACAGGAAGCAAACCAGACTCTGGGCACAAGCTTTCCCTCCTCCAAGACAAATAATGGATCCTGTTGAACAGCTTGTGGATGGCTCCTCGGGTAGGCTAACATAGATGACAAAGCAGAGTCAGATTCAGAGATAAAACGCCGTTCATCCCCTTATCCCATCGGTTTAGTGTGCTTAGGATTATGCTGAAGTGCTAGGAATAAATTGATACATAAGAAATGTGAGGTCATGTGACCCCGAGTAAAACGTATTAGCAATATATCAGGTTTAAACTACCGCTTTAATATCAAATTCCCATTGTGCCTATAGCTTTGAGGAAAAGCTTATTATTTAGGGTGAGTCTAAGGGTGAAAGAGTAATCGGTGCAAGTTGATACACCAGAAAAATAGTGTTGTGGTAATCTTAATCAAATCTGAAAAGTACCTCCAAAGTTCTACTCTAAAGTTAGTTATAACTTTAAGAACAAGTGTGTTCCCTTTCGTTCAGTCACTACGACGTAACGTTAGTGACTAACGAATGGGGGTTTCGCTTAGAAGCCTATCAACTTCGAGTTTTGAGAAAACGCCCAATGGCGTGCCAATGCCATGGGGCATGCGGAATTTGCATACGTAGCTCCGCCTCACTGCGTGAGTATATAAGGAAGTACGAGGCAATATCGCATTATGTTTCTGCTTTCGGAGCCAAGAGTACCTACCTCTTCACTCCTACAGCCTTCTGAGACTCTGTCAGCTTCTTCGAGACGAGCAGCTTTCCAGTCGGTGTTGGTGTGACGGCGCGTTCCAGTGATCGCATACTTCCTGCCTGCTGATCTGTGCAGTGGTCCGCCTGACAGCTGGTGTGTGTTTCCCTGGGCGCTTCGGCATCGACTGCAAGGTTTTCCTCTCACAAAAAGAGCTTGCGCGTGGCACGTCTTTTTCAAGACGGCTCGCCCGTGCACTTCCGGGTGCGATCGATTTTCCGCTGCTGTCTGAGGACGCATTCACTGCTCGAGCGTGTTTGGGCTTCAGCGCGCACGGGCAGTGTTTGCGGATGTGTCACGTTTCCATTGCGGGGGCGTGACCATCGCGATGTCACGGTCGAGACTCAATGATCTCCGTGAGGAGAGAGAGTCCCCTCTGCCACACCCCAATCTACCGTCCCCGAGTGAGATGGTACTTTGGCTGGTGGCCAGGGTGACCTGAGGGCGGTGCTGTGGTATTAAGAACCCCGACGTTCATTCCTCGGGCCACACCCCCCTCTCATACATCGCTTCCGCGAGTGTTGGATTGAATCTACGGCCCGTCTCTGACGCCCCGTTCGTTCAGTTCACGCTCCGGATAGCAGTGAGATGTCGATCGCCGCATCCCAAGGTGGGCTGGAGTCCTTTGGGGATGACGATTAGGTTGTGCTCCGCCTCCGGGTGTGTCAGCACTGCCTGATCTGACCTAAAGTTGACAGCCATGTTATCTCGGGCAGCCGCGAGTCTCGCGCTGGTGTGGAACTCCGCCCAGCCGCGGGTGCTCGTGGTTGCGCGATTGGTTTTTGGGGGCGGCACCCGACAGCTGTTGGGCCCCGCCCCCAATGCCTTTCGCTCCCGGGGTGCATGAGGAGATCACGCGGTCCCGGAAGTCCCCGTGCTTCTCGCGACCGTTTGGTGGCCTCCTCCGCCTTCTCTGCCCTTGATGGGGCCGCGGCCTAGGGTACACTGGGGCCCCCTCCCCCCCCACTGTTGAACTCTCTGTTGCGCACTACGGTGTCCACAGAGGGCTTTGACGTGGCGTGGTGTGGCTGTCCTAAGCACCCCCCCCAAAGCCTGTGGGCTCGTCTACTTCGGTGGCGTGGTCCCGCAGTGCTACGGGCAGGCCGCCGCCCCTTTGCACATGCACAAGGGTGGAGCCGACCCAGGGCTCTTCATTGAGCTGCGTGCCGCAACTGACCCCGCCCCCGGGCGGTGAAGGTGGCCACACGCTCCCTGGGTCGGGCGATGTCCACAGCTGTGGTCCGGGAGAACACCAGGCCTTACCTGGTGATGTGGAGGACGTTGAGCGGGCCCGCCTCCTCAACTCACCCATATCCCAGGCTGGCCTCTTCGGCGGCGCGGCTGAGAACTGCGCCCAACAGTTCTCGGCCGCCCCAGAGCAGACTGAGGCTGCAACACGTACTGCCCCGGCGGCCAGCTGCTGCACCAGCCGCCGGCCCAGTCGCCTCAGTCCGCTCGCCGCCGAGGGCGCCCTCCCTCTTCCCGCCCGGCCCCAGCAGCAGCCTTCACCTGGGCCGCGCCGTGGAGGTGGTTGAGGATGTCGCCCAGTCCGCTCCCCAGACTGGTTAAACGCCAGGATGGAGGTGGACAACTCAGAGATGGGTTCCAGTTCTTCCCAGGGGATGGTAGCAGGGCCTCTCCTTCCCCCGGTGGAGGGCCGGGGGAAAATCCTTCCGCTGCTGGCCCCCGGGCTAGCAGCGCTTGGGAAGAACTCATGTTCCTGTCTCTGAGCACCCAGAGACCGGTGATGACAGTGCGCGCCACCCTCGGGTCTCGCCACTCGCATCCCTCTCTGTCGCCAGCCCCCTGGCAGAGCAGACCCCAGTGGAACGCGAGTCCTTCCCTGGTCTCCTCTGTCAGGGCGCAGCCGTTAACCGTGCTCCGACCCGGGGACGCCCAACAGCCTCCCCTGTCCGCGCCGGTAACGCTGCCTCGCTGCCCCACCCAGGGTACGTCTGTCGTCCGGATGACCCCGTTGGTGCAGTCTCTGGAAGCCTGGCTTCAGCTTCCGGGGCTGTCCCGCTGGGCTGCCCGGACCATCAGGCTCGGCTACGCGATTCAGTTCGCGCAGGCTCCTCCCCGTTACAGGGGAGTCCGCTATACCATGACCGGGGCCCATGCCCCCGTCATGCGTGCGGAGATTGCCACTCTACTGGCGAAGGGTGCGATCGAGCCTGTCCCTCCAGCCGAAATGAGGTCGGGGTTCTACAGCCCCTACTTCATTGTACCCAAGAAAACCGGTGGGTTACGGCCAATCCTGGACCTTCGCATCTTGAACCGATCCCTTCACCGGCTTCCGTTCGAGATGTTGACTGCGAAACGCCTTTTCGAATGCGTTCGTCCGTACGATTGGTTTGCAGCGATTGACCTGAAGGACGCCTACTTCCATGTCTCCATCCTTCCTCGACACAGACCGTTCCTACGGTTTTGCTTTCGAGGGGCGGGCATACCAGTACGCAGTTCTCCCATTCGGGTTATCTCTGTCCCCTCGCGTCTTCACGAAGATCGCCGAGGCAGCCCTTGCGCCCCTTTGGCAGCACGGGGTCCGCATCCTGAACTACCTCGACGACTGGCTCATACTAGGCCACTCTCGAGAGCAGGTTTGCGGACACAGAGATCTGGTTCTCCACCACTTAACCCGTCTGGGCCTTCGGGTCAACTGGGAGAAGAGCAAACTTTGCCCCGTGCAGAGGATCTCTTTTCTCGGTATGGAGATCGACTCGGTCGCCATGTACGCGCAGCTTTCGAGCGAGCGTGCGCAGTCTCTGCTGACTTGCCTCCGACAAATCGAGAGCAAGAATGCGGTTCCACTGAAACTTTTTCAGAGGCTCCTGGGGCATATGGCATCTGCAGCCGCGGTAACGCAGCTCGGATTGCTTCATATGAGACCGCTTCAGCACTGGCTTCGCGATCGAGTCCCGAGATGGGCATGGCAGTCTGGCACGCTCCGGGTCCAAGTGACTCGGGCCTGCTTACAGACACTCACCCCGTGGTCGAACCTCAGCTTTCTACGGGCTGGTGTGCCCTTAGAACGAGTTTCCAGGCATGTTGTCGTATCGACGGATGCCTCTGCCACGGGCTGGGGTGCCATGTGCAATGGACAAGCAGCCGCGGGCTCCTGGACAGGACCCCAGCGTCTCCTGCATGTCAATTGCCTCGAGTTGCTGGCAGTACGGTTCGCCCTGCACCGCTTCCGAGCGTTGCTGAAGGGTCAACATGTGCTCGTCCGGACAGACAACACGGCCGTAGTAGCGTACATCAACCACCAGGGCGGTCTACGCTCCCGCCGCATGTCTCAACTCGCCCGCCATCTCGTCTTATGGAGTCAGAAGCGCCTGAGGTCCCTTCGTGCTGTCCATATTCCGGGAGTCCTGAACCACGCAGCCGACGAGCTCTCGCGGTTTCAGCCTCTCCCGGGAGAATGGAGACTCCATCCCCGGACGGTTCAGCTGATTTGGGAACAGTTCGGCGACGCACAGGTAGACCTGTTTGCCTCCCACGACTCTTCCCACTGCAGCCTGTATTATTCCCTGACCGAGGGCACGCTCGGCACGGATGCACTGGCGCACAGCTGGCCGCGGGGCCTACGCAAATATGCGCTTCCCCCAGTGAGCCTACTCGCACAGCTTCTGTGCAAGATCAGGGAGGACAAGGAGCAGGTCCTTTTGGTCGCCCCGTACTGGCACGGCCGGACCTGGTTCCCCGAACTCATTCTCCTTGCGACAGCCCCTCCCTGGCCTATTCCTCTGAGACCGGACCTCCTTACTCAGAGACGGGGCACCCATTGGCACCCGCGTCCCGACCTTTGGAACCTCCACGTATGGCTCCTAGACGGGACCCGGCAGGTTTGAGTGGCCTACCACCTACGGTGGTCGCCACCATCACTTCCGCTAGGGCAGAGTCCACTCGGCATGCCTATGCGTTGAAGTGGAACCTCTTCGTCACCTGGTGCTCTTCCCGCCAAGAAGACCCCTGGAAATGTCCGATCGGGTCCGTGCTTCAGTTTCTCCAAGAGGGGCTGGTGCGAAGGCTGTCTCCCTCCACCCTCAAGGTATATGTGGCCGCAATATCTGCCCACCACGATCTCTTGGAGAACAAAAAGGTAAGTCAGCACGACCTGGTCATCAGGTTCCTGAGGGGAGCTAGGAGACTGAATCCTCCTCGCTCTCCTCTCGTACCCTCTTGGGACCTCGCAGTAGTGTTAACTGCTCTGCAGAGACCTCCCTTTGAGCCTTTGCGGTCGGTCGATATTAAGTTTCTGTCTATGAAGACGGCTCTGCTGACCGCATTGGCCTCAGTCAAGAGGGTCGGGGACCTGCAGGCATTTTCGGTTGACGAAGCGTGCCTGGAGTTCGGGCCGGCTAACTCTCACGTGATCCTGAGACCCCGGCCTGGATATGTGCCCAAGGTTCCCACCACTCCGTTCAAGGACCAGGTGGTGAACCTGCAAGCGCTGCCTTTGGAGGAGGCAGACCCAGCCTTGGCATTGCTCTGTCCAGTACGCGCTCTCCGCGCCAACGTAGACATGACGCAGTGTTTCAGGACCTCAGACCAGCTCTTTGTCTGTTATGGTGGAGAGCGGAAGGGAAGTGCTCTCTCAAAGCAAAGGCTGTCTCACTGGATAGTGGACACCATTGCTTTGGCTTACCAGCAGCAAGGCCGACCATGTCCCCTTGGTGTGAGGGCACACTCCACCCGGAGTGTGGCTTCCTCTTGGGCTCTAGCGCATGGCGCCTCGCTAGCAGACATCTGCAGAGCTGCAGGCTGGGCGACACCCAACACATTCGCCAGATTCTATAATCTCCGAGTGGAGCCAGTGTCCGACTATGTACTCGCTCCCCCGAGGGGCCGGTAAGGACCAGGTTCAGGTGTCTTCGCTTGCTCGCCACTCCACTCCACGGACTGGATACGTGCGATATTTCCTCAGGTGAGTTCCCCGAGAGCCCTGAGCTCCTCCAGCACTGTCGACGCCGACATCAGTTCAGTCTGCCCTCTCGAGCCCAGACCCTCATGTCCGGCCAGGTGCCCCATGTGCATGGTTCCCTCTGGCGACCCCCACATGTGTATTTCACCGTAAGTCTCCGCAGTGAGCGGGTTTCTTCCCTTGGCGTGTCCCCGCCACCCCTAGGGTTAAAAATCCACCTTCGGCTGGTACCCTAGAGATCTCCCATATGCAACCCTCTCCGGGTCATATGTGTCTCTTAAGTCCTCCCCACGGGTAGGCATCTTGGCATTCCCTCACTGGGATATGCTTCCCAGTGTACCTTGGTAATCCTGTGTTAAGTGGGAGTCCTTCGTCCGTACTAGTCTTACGACAGGGTACTCACACTTACGCAGGGCACTGGAAGACAGCTGAGTGGCGGGATTATATTGGGACCCCCATTCGTTAGTCACTAACGTTACGTCGTAGTGACTGAACGAAAGGGAACGTCTCGGTTACGGATGTAACCCTCGTTCCCTGAGGAGGGAACGGAGACGTAACGTCCCCTTGCCACATCAGCTGTGTTGCCTGGAACGCAGGAGTTCAGTCTTGGCTCCTCAAGCAGGTAACATAATGCGATATTGCCTCGTACTTCCTTATATACTCACGCAGTGAGGCGGAGCTACGTATGCAAATTCCGCATGCCCCATGGCATTGGCACGCCATTGGGCGTTTTCTCAAAACTCGAAGTTGATAGGCTTCTAAGCGAAACCCCCATTCGTTAGTCACTAACGTTACGTCTCCGTTCCCTCCTCAGGGAACGAGGGTTACATCCGTAACCGAGACGTTTCCAATAGCACCTACAGTTTTAAACGAGCACGTTTCCAAACTCTACTATAGCTAACGATATTGCTTTAAGACAAGCCCATTTCCAACATCTATAGCTTGAGAAAACGTAGTTTTCCAGTAGCTATATCGCTTTAAGACAAGCATGTTCCTGACACCATAGCTTTAACAACAAGCTATTTCCAATATACTTATAGTTTTACCAAGCATGTTCCCAATATCACTATAGCTATAACAACAAGCACTTCCAATATTACAGCTTTAAGAACACGCATATATCCCAATATTAACTATAGCTTTAAGAACAAGCATTTCCAATATTAATTATAGCTTTAAGAACAAGCATTTCCGATATTAATTATAGCTTCAAGAACAAGCACTTCCAATATTAATTATAACCTTAATAAGAAGCACTTCCAGTTTTAATTATAGCTTTAAGAACAAGCATTTCCGATATTAACTATAGCTTTAAGAACGAGCATTTCCAATATTAATTATAGCTTTAATGATGAGCACTTCTGATATTAACTATAGCTTTAAGACAAGCTTTTCCCATATTAATTATAGCTTCAAGAACAAGCACTTCCGATGTTAACTATAGCTTTAATAACAAGCATTCCCAATATTAATTATAACTTTAATAACAAGCATTCCCAATATTAATTATAGCTTTAATAACAAGCATTCCCAATATTAATTATAGCTTTAATAACAGGCACTTCCGATATTAATTATAGCTTTAATAACGAGCATTCCCAATATTAATTATAGCTTTAATAACAGGCACTTCCGATGTTAACTATAGCTTTAAGACAAGCATTCCCAATATTAATTATAGCTTAAGAACGAGCATTCCCAATATTAATTATAGCTTTAATACAAGCATTCCCAATATTAATTATAGCTTTAAGAACAAGCACTTCCGATAGTAACTGTAGCTTTAAGAACAAGCATTTCCAATATTAATTATAGTTTTTATGAATGAGCACTTCGAAAATTAATATAGCTTTAAGACAAGCACTTCCGATATTAATTATAGCTCTAAGGACAAGCACTCCCGATATTAATTATAGCTTTACAAATGAGCACTTTCAATATTATATTAATTATAGCTTTAAGAATGAGCACTTCCAATATTAATTATAGCTTTAATAACAGCATATTCGGCATTAATTATAGCTTTAAGAACAAGCATTTCCAATATTAACTATAGCTTTAAGAATGAGCACTTCCAATATTATAGCTTTAAGAACGAGTGCGTTCCCGATTTCAACTATAGCTTAAGACAATATTTCTAATAGCAAATTTAGCTTTAAGAATGAGCACTTTCAATATTATAGCTTTAAGACAAGCGCTTCCGATATTAGTTATAGCTTTAAGACAAGCACTTCCGATATTAGCTATAACTTTAATAACAAGCATTTCCAAAATAAGTATAGCTTTAAGGCAAGCACTCAATATTACATATAGCTTTAAGAACGAGCACTTCCAATATTAATAATAGCTTTAAGACAAATGTGTTCCCAATCTCAACTATAGTTTAGACAAAATTTCCCATATCAACTTTAGCTTAAAATGAGTTACAATTTACAAATACCAACTATAGAGACAAGAACAATATCCATAAGCCTAGCATTTTACTGAAAACGACTAAGCTTAAGCAATGCAGATACCATTGTCAATTACGTTGCCAATGACCTGATAGTTTTAACAGAGTTAAAAATAAACTTAGCTTCGTGAAGACAGATGAATGAGTGTGAAATTGCCAGCTGAGACATAGGCTTGATATACTGTGGAGTGCAGATTTCTCTGAAATTGTTCTTGAGTCAGTCACATAACATAGTATACCTTCAGAGAGTCCATGAAAATAATGCAGCGATGCAAACTCCAAATTAGACTGTGAACCATGCTACGAAAACGCGAGTTCACGTTTACTACCTGAATGAATGTGAGGTGAACCGTGTGGGGGCGAATTGCTCTCGCTATATTTCGCACTGCACAATTCCTTGTGATATGATTCTGTTTTGCTTGCCGAATTCCACATTTAATTAGCTCCTGACAAATCTTGTTTTAAAGCAAAACATGCATTTGAGCAGTGAGTGATTTTAACTAATAAATACCTCTCTGACGACCACCTCTCAGGATCACGTTCATGACGATCGGCCGCCACCCATCGCCGCAAACACGCTGCAATGAAGCACGTATCCCAGAGCCCGAGACACAAAACCCAGTGAAACGTTTGCCAAATGATAAAATAACAGGCTCAGCAAGTGGGGTTGCTTTCGTTGAGGAAATAGCTTGTAACGTTAGACTTGAACCGCCATACTCGGGTAAGCTGTGAAAAATAAATAAATAAATAAATCATTCGTACGAGACAGCAGTTAGTCTAGTAATAAGCTGACGAAAGTATCCAACACATGGTCATAATTGTTACTGCTCCCATAGTTATGAAATATGTCCTGGTATAATTCTGATGAAAATGCAGCTGCAGCTCACGTTCGTCTTACGCAAGTATGTAAATATTGAATACATATTTGCCAAAATAATGCTCACATTGCGTGATTGAATCATTAGCCAACACATAGCCTACTTATCTCACTCAAAACGAACATAGAATTGCTGTAGCTCCGTTTGATACATGAATGCAACGTGAAAGGCAATTGCACTTTAAAAAGCCTTGTGTATGGTTTGATGATTTGATAAAGCAGACTGCACAAAATGCATAGATTATAAATCATAGGAAAACCATAAATTCTTATCCTGATTGCAAAGCAGCGTGCAGCAGAAGCGTCCAAGCAGGCAGATTGAAGTGAAGCTATGCTTAAGTAAGCCGCCCTGTTTGAGAGAAGCCAATTGAGAGCATAAGATCAGCTGAAACAGATCAGCTGAAAGAGGGGCGGAGTTAGAATTTCCCAATCAGCTGATAGCGGAGCTTGACTACGTGGCCTGCCAGAACTAACGCTGGCGCTTGATTACTGTATTAATAATAATAATAATAATAATAATAATAATAAAGAAGAAGAAAACGACGAATAATGGATACATAAGTAAATAAGATATTATTGGCACTAAACTTGCTCTCCTAATAAAGATGCACTTTTTGTTTTCCTTTTATTAGTCATTTTGTTTATTTGGAAGTCATTTGTGTGTTTTTTTTCACATGTGAAATTTTGCTTAGGTGATACGATTTATGTTATTTCACGCATCTTGTGGCTTTACAGTTCACTGAGAAGATATCGCCTGTACAGGAGTGAGTTGATACTTCACGTCGAAGACTTCAAGCACATACAGGTTAATAATAGCCTTTTTAAACTGATTAATTATCCATTATTTCACTCTATATCAAAAGTCTATGTCTGATGTAATTACAATGATGACCCGCAATAGTTTAATCTGTCCTGCTACAGTTTTGTAATGAACCTAAAAGATCACTAACACCATAGTTTTGGCAAAGCATCTCAATCAAACAGAAAACAAAACCGTGATGTAGCTAAGTGCACTTATCAGATGGCAAAGGCTGTGATCTAATTCAATAGACTGCGGCGGGTTTCAGAGCGAAGCATGTTCACGCAATCAGCTCATGTTTCACGTCTCAAAGCAACTCCGTTCACAGTAAATGAGCTTCATCACTGCATGTGCTGTGAGTTAAAGGGTTAGTTCACCCAAAAATGAAAATGACCACATGCTTTACTCACCCTCAAGCCATCCTAGGTGTATATGACATTCTTCTTTTCTTCATTCTTCAAGCACTGGCACTCCATCTTTAAGCAAACCTAGAGAAGAAATAAACCGTTAGTTTTAAATATGCAGAATAAATATATCAAATACAGAGAAAAGTGCAGTGAAAATGTTTTTCTACAGATCATAAACGTGAATAGAGAAATACATCTGGGGTCCGTTCTTCGTACGTTGCTAACTCAGTTAGCTGGATTTGATTGTTGACTATTAGTGATCGACCGATATATCAGTATTCCGACATTTAAGTATTTTCCCATAATCGGGTATCGGTTTTGTAATATCAAATTTACTGATAAATGGTGCCATCTTGTGGATGTTTTGTGTACAAGCCCGCCATTAAAGCACTGCTTCTGATAGGAGATGAGTCAACAACGGTGTTCAAAGGTAAAATAACTTGCATCCCTTAATTAATAAACTTTATTTAACATAACAGCCATTAACGGACAAATGAGATATTCACAAATAAGATGTTATGAGACGCTACTATGCATGTAGTTTAAACTTGGTGCTAAAAATAGAGACAAACTCACAGAGTCAGGTAATCCGTCATGTCTCAATAAAGACGTAACTTTACATTAATTAAAGGGGTCATGAACTGGCTTTTTTTTTTTTAAATGTATACTGTTGTCTGAGGTCAACTTATGACATTAACGTGGTTTTTACATTCAAAAACATCATAATGAATAAGTAATAGGCTATTTTCTGGTCGGTTTTGATGGGCGTGCCGCACTGAAGACTTGGAAGTAAACGCCCACGGCTAGGATTGGATAAGATTTGCATATTTAATAAGCTCCTCTCAGTATGTGGAAGTTGTTTTGAAATCGTCTGGGGAATAATATCTTTATCAAACAAACACAATGATTTATCTCTCTTCCACCCGCGATTGATTGGAACGTTATTTTTGTATTACTTGGCTCGCCCGATCACTGGATATAACCGCGAACAGTACACATACACACACGTGCGCAGGAATGTTATTTCACTATTTAAGATAGCCCGTCGGCAGGCCGGTGATACGTTTTAGTAGCCTGTTTGACAAACACATAGCCCGGGACGTTGGGCTTTTAAAAAAGTCAAGTCCGAGCCCTGGCCCATAACGTTACAAGTCCGAGTCTGATCACGAATTAACCAATAACACCTTCTCCAGCCTGTGAGAGCATGCTAAGGTATGTAATCAATAGATATCAAACGATATGTAACAATGCAATACTAACACTTATAAAAACATGTTTTACTCACACAAGTGTGTGTTACACCATTCCTATCGGATCCAATATAGAAGGCACAGCATTATGTTTTAATCTCAATATGTCTACAAATCCAGTCTCAACCTGTATCTTGTTTATGATCGATTCTGCGGTGAAATGAAGTAAACAAACGCGCATGTCTTACACACGTGAGCTGGAACCGGCATGTTTATTGCTCTCTCTGTTTATGCTCATCTCGCGAAGTCACGTTCAGCCGCTCACTCACCGGGTTGATGCTCCAGCATATAGGCTAGTCACCGTATGTAACTTTAATGATGTCATTACGTTGCTGTCTTGCCGCCAGCCAATCGCTGCATTGCTGATCGTGGTTTCGAGTATCGATGCATCTGCCCTCTTCAGGGAACACAGGAACGTGCAGTAATCTTAGACAACTTAATCCAGATATTTTAATCTTTGACGAACCAAATTAGCCAGAGATCAGTTATCACGATTAAAAGATCTGGGATCTGTCAAATCATCTCAGATGTATTAAGCGAGGTACGAAGAACGGATTCATAATGTAACATGCAAACAAACAGCAGAAGAACATCATTGATTTACACAACTTAATGAACATTATACAACCCTTGAATACGACAGATGAATATCACACATAACAACACTTCAGAAAGTCCATTTCGTTTTTTTTTCTAAAAAATATATTTTCTGTGGAGCTACTGTTGGAATCTCCCGCATAAATAACACAGGCTTACTTTCATGCACATTTATATTAGTTGTGCAATAAATAAATCTCATAAACCACAGTGTAAAACACTAAAACTCACCAATAGAAAAACACATCAGTTTAAATCACGCTGAACTACATTTGTAGTTAAATCTACAAATTCTGGCTGGCATTTACACCTTTCACTTTAGTCATGATTTGTATGATATTGATTTAACTGATCTGAAATCTAATGTATTTGTAAGGAACAGCAGCTAAAACAGCATCACAACACTGTGAGCTCTACAGGAAACATCAGCGTTCACCTGAAAAATTACTTTATACATTTTACATGCTATTAACATCAGTCTTGTGAATGTGTTTGTGGTGACAACCGAATGTTATTTGATGTGAACATTATAGAAATTTACTATCAGAGTCAAAGCTCACTTTTTTAACAGGGCGTAATGAAAACATTGACTGGGTTGATTTAAACATTTCAAATATTTTTTTCTCAGAATTGCTGAAGGGAAAATGCACTGAATGATTAAATGACACTCACCAGTGACAGTAACAGTAAAAATCCTGATGATGCTGATTCTTCTCACTATCGTTTTCGTACCATATCTGAATCTCGTGCTGATGATGATCTTCACTGTATAATCTCCAGAGTCTGTGGTTCTGGTGTTGTTGATGGTCAGAGATCCAGTCTGATGATCCAGCTTCAGTCTGTCTCTGAATCTCTCTTTACACTGATCATCTGTACAGATCTGACTCTGATCTCCAGTGATTTCAGCGATGCTAATGTCATTAAAATACCACGTCACTGAATCATTTGGGTTTTTCATTACACCAGGATCTAAAGTGACAGATTCTCCCTCCTTCAGTGACTTTCTCTTCACTTCATCTCGTTCAGCAGCAGAAGCACCTGAAACACAAACCAACAAATGATGGAGGATCTTTTGCTGACAACATGAGAGAACTGTGTGTATAGAAGTGATTTTTATGCTTTCTGTCTGAAAAGCAACAATTATCAGACACATATCGAACACATAATGAACATGAAATAATAGATGCATTTTCATCTTCACCAGAACAAAATGTTATGCTAGTAAAATGTAATGTTAGGGTATATTCAACAATATTACTGATCCGACTGCATTGACACCATTGTATGTGAAACTTTGACGATATTTTCTAAAAGTAGATAAAAAAATGTAGTGAAATGACGGCGTTTCCATTAACCGCGACTAAAGCTATTTTTTTTCCAAAAATTCCAGTCATTCCAAAAATTATGCCACGTATGTTGGTAGGTTTATGTAGGCTATATCCCAGCCACCGCACGCCATTATTTTTAATGTAAGGAGACGTACGTGTTACCCAAGTATTAATGGCAAGGAAAGCATACTTGAGCGGCACATGAGGTGTTTCTGGGTGTTTCTCCCTCATATCTGCTTCAAGGTCTTGATAAATTGTGGCATTTCTTTGTTTAGAATCCAATATTCCTGTAATTCTACTGTCTTTTATGAGTTTAATAAAGAACTCTGTCTCGTCTTCTGTCCAAACATACCGTGCCATTTGTAAAGAATGATTGACTTTTACGTACGCCAGGTTATTGTGACGCATTGCTGCCACATATAGAGAAGAGCGAAATGTTTGAATTTGCATGGTGGTAACTCAAAGGGTTTTTTTTTTACCACTTTGTTATTTTGGCTTGGAATTTCGTTTGTTGGAAATATGAACTGAATTTAGAAATGATTTTGAAATGAAAAACTTTGTGTTTAATAAACAACATAAATTGTTTTAATTAAGACAGCGTTTGGAGTGGAGTGCATGCAAAATAATCTGTTCCCTGAAACTACGGCCTTTGTTGTTATTGTGAGTGTACACAAATAAAAGTAGACAGTTTATAGTTTATAATTATATCTTGCACTTATCTGTATGGCTAAAAATGATGGAGTATTGTGAGTTGTTTCCGCTGTCATAAAGGAAAAATAATCTATCAGAAGGCACTTCGTCGGCCATGGGTTAAAGAAAACATAGCCTATTTAGTTTCATAGTTAGGCTATGTTTAAATATTAGCCTATAATATTATAATTTTTTTTATTTCATTCGTTTCATCAATGTTTCATTAACTAATTGCCTGTATATTTAATAAATAAGAAGCAAACCAAGATCGTCTGGAATGGATTGACGTACGTAACTGGCCTGTTTCCGCGGCCTTTGAGTAAGGCCGAAACTATAGCATCTTTCTGTTTTAATACATTTCTTGAATATATGTCTTGATTACAGTAGACCTATAGATAGTTATGATATTTGTGGCTGCACCGGGGTCTGTCATTACTAGGTTAAAGTTACGCCACTTTCGTTAATAGGAGAAAATATATGTCATTTTAACGACATAAGATCTTGTTATTACGAGAAAAGATGTTGATAATAATACATAACATCTCGTTATTACGACATAATTGAGTGGGAAACAATTATATGTAGGCCCTATGTGGCAGCAATGTGTCACCGTACCAGGTGACCTGTAAAGGTGAAAAAACTGTTTCCATTCCTTTTTCGAATGGCCTGTAAAACCACCTCATGCGAGCGTAAAAACTTTTTTGCGAAATTGACGCGTTTCCATTGGGCGTATTTTCAATTCACAATTTAAATTTTCGCAATTTGAAGGGTAATCGAAACGTGGCTACTGTAAAGCTGCTTTGACACAATCTGCATTATAAAGACTTAAATAAATAAAGATGACTACACTTATTAGTTAAAACAAAATGTTCTTCATACTGAATTCAATTTGTAGATAAAGCTACAAACTCCATTTTAAATCTAGTACATTTATTTTTTAAAGAAATTATATAAAGTAATATTTAATTATATCTTTTCATGGGACAACACTGAATAAATTACACTTTGCTACAATGTAAAGTAGTGTACAGCTTATATAACGGTGTAAATTTGCGGTCTCATCAAAATAACTCAAAACAGCCATTAATGTCTAAACCGCTGGCAACAGAAGTGAGTACACTCCTAAGTGAAAATGTCCAAATTGGGCTCATTAGCCATTTTCCCTCCCCGGTGTCATGTGACTTGTTACTGCTGCAAGGTCTCAGGTGTGAATGTGGAGCAGGTGTGTTAAGCTTGGTGCTCTCACACCCTCTCATTATGGTCACTGGATGTTCAACATGGCATCTCATGGCGAATAACTCACTGAGGATCTGAAAAAAAGAATTGTTGCTCTACATAATGATGGCCTAGGCTATAAGAAGATAACCAACACCCTGAAACTGAGTTGAAGCACGCTGGCCAAGACCATACAGCGGTTTAATAGGACAGGTTCCACTCAGAACAGGTCGACCAAAGAAGTTGAGCGTGCATGCTAAGCATCATATCCAGAGGTTGGCTTTGCAAAATAGACGTATGAGTGCTGCCAGCATTGCAGCAGAGGTTAAAGGGGAGGGGTCAGCCTGTCAGTGCTCAGACCATACGCTGCACACTGCATCAAATTGGTCTGCATTGCTGTCGTCCCAGAAAGAAGCCTCTTCTAAAAATGATGCACAAGAAAACTCAACAGTTTGCTGAAGACAAGCAGACTAAGGACATGGATTACTGGGACCATGTCCTGTGGTCTGATGAGACCAAGATACATTTATTTGGTTCAGATGGTGTCAAGCGTGTGTGGCGGCAACCAGGTGAGGAGTACAAAGACAAGTGTGTCTTGCCTACAGTCAAGCATGGGGGTGGGAGGGCCATGCCATGGTCTGGGGCTGCATGAGTGCTGCTGGCACTGGGGAGCTACAGTTCATTGAGGGAACCATGAATGCCAACATGTACTGTGGCATACTGAAGCAGAGCATGACCCCCTCCCTGGGCCGCAGGGCAGTATTCCAACATGATGACGACCCCAAACACACCTCCAAGACGACCACTGCCTTTTTAAAGAAGCTGAGGGTAAAGGTGATGGACTGGCCAAGCATGTCTCCAGACCTAAACCCTATTGAGCATCTGTGGGGCATCCACAAAAAGAAGGTGGAGGAGCGCAAGGTCTCCAACATCCATCAGCTCCGTGAGAGGACTCCAGTGGCATCCTGTGAGCTCTGGTGAACTCCATGCCCAACAGGGTTAAGGCAGTGCTGGAAAATAACGGTGGACACACAGAATATTGACACTTTGGGCCAAATTTGGACATTTTCACTTGTTTTATTCTATACTGTGTTCAAGTAAATAGCAAAAAGACATCTTAATGTCACTGCAAAATTAGCAATAACACATTAATGATATGATTTAAAAGACTTGCTTTTAAACACAATGACTCACCATGAACAGCGACACTGAACAAATTTAGAAGTTTGGTGTTGCTGTCGTAGAATCTCGTTAGATGATAAAGTCCAGTGTCTTTGTTTGTGGTGTTTGTGATGGTCAGAGATCCAGTCTGATGATCCAGCTTCAGTCTGTCTCTGAATCTCTCATTACCTTCATTACACTGGACATCTGTGCAGATCTGACTCGGATTTCTAGACATTACAGCGATGAGAGCGTCTTTAAAATACCATTCCATCCTCTCATATTTATTTGCTTCAACACCAGTGTGTATAGTGACTGAATCTCCCTCCATCACAAACGCTGATATTCCATTTCCACCAACACCGAGAAAACCTGTAGAAGAAATGAACAGTTACATGTCAAGAGCATACAAATATGTCAGGATTCAGAGAGGCTAGACCAAGCGGCCACCTCCCCCAGTTTCTCTTGAAGCCAATACTGCAATTCATCGACTGGCCACTAGAGACAGGCTCCAGGAGGGAGCAGAATCTCATTGAGCCCCATGTTAAAATGCCCAACTTTACAACAGAAAAAAACATGTTTACAGCCTGGTACAAATTGTGGTTTTGGTCTATATACTGTATATATATACAGGGTTCTTGCAGGTTTCAGAAAGTCAAATTTAAGACCTTTTTAAGACATTTTAAGACCATAAAGATTGAAATTTAAGACCTATATGACGCATTACCAAAATTATTTAAATCAAAGAAATAATAAAAAAAGCAATGACATTAGTAACCCTCCACAGCCAACAACGTGCCAAATGCCCAAAACCTTAGGCCCAAAATGAAAATAGGCTAAAACAAACTTGCCCTCAAATAGAATAGATTACAAAACAGCATATTAATAGCCTTATAGAGATTGAACAGGGGATGCTCTAGGGAGATAGGATAAACTAGGGATGCACGATTTGGGGAAGATATCTAATTGCGATTATTCTGGTTAAAATGCAATTAAAAAAAAAAAATGTACAAATGAAAAGTGTATGCATATACCATTTTATATATTAATGTTTATATATTAACGAGACTAATAATAATGATTATATTCAATAAATACAAATATTTAACAAAATTAGAAATATTACTATTACAATAACATTTTAAAAATTTAAAAAAATTAAAAATAGAGTATTTAAGAATAAATATAACAATATAATAATAATACTAATAAATAGCATTTATATTTTACAGAAAACTTATTTTACAAAAATAACCTGCTGGGTTACCTGTTAATATGCAGACAGCCTATGACTAAAAATCATTAGAAAGGTCTAAATATTTATTGTAAAAAATCAAATAAAAAAATAAAGAAATTCTGTGCTTTTTATCTGTGATATAAATTTCTTAAAGTCTATGTATTTAATATGAAATATGAGCCTCTTATGCATCCACTGTGGGGGAAAAAACTGTACATTGGAGAAAAACATATGGGTTGTCATATAAATTTATTTAGAGAGAAGTATTATTTTTCATATTTGTTAGGATATCAAATTAGCAAAAAAAAATTGAAGGAGGAAACTCATAGAACATGTTCAGGAACACCATCCCTCTGTGGAGATAAAGGTACGTTTATAACTTAAGGCCGAATGTTTTCTGTGATGCAGAGGGAATCCCGGAATTACCAACAGTATAACGCAGATGTCACATAAAACATGCAAACTGATGGATGAATGAATACATCGACAGTAGAGCTGTACAATATATCAAATCGCGACATTGTCTGTGAATATTAAAGCTCAAAACACTGCTATATGAATATATGATCTGCCTGTTCTGTCTCTGTGTGAATGAGCAGCGCCGTTTCATCTCTACTAGCCTACATACTTAAGTAGCCTACGCGATGCTCGTGGTGTTTAACGTCTCAAAACATATTTGGGCATGAACATACAGTATGAACATTTCCAGGGCTGATCTGAGACCCCCTAATGAACATTTCCATCATTTTATTTGATTAAAATCATTAGACATGTTTTATTGAAATTTTAATTAAAAAAAAAGGTTTCAAGTTAGTTATAATAAAGCATTTGTTCAACCAAAAAAAAAAAAAAAATCAGTTTTCATTAATTTAATGCCATTTTAACTGGTGATAATAACCATAATTGAATAATACAGTTTATTTATTAAATAATTAATACCGTGATGCTGTGAAACTGATGTTTTCATATCGTGAAAATCTCATTCTACCACAACCCTACACAAGCGAGTCCCCCACCCCGCTGTTAAAAAAAGTAACTCATTAACTTGACTTAGTTTTACATTAAAAAACATTACTCTGAGTATATTTTAAATTAACTACTTTTTACTTTAGTAAATTTTTAGACAAGTAATTTTACTTCTACTTAAGTAAAATTTCACTGAAGTAATAGTACTTTTACTTGAGTAGAATATTTTGTTACTCTTTCCACCTCTGGACAATACACAAGACAAGACTCGAGACAAGACAACAAGAGATAAACCGAAACAAGAGCAAAATAAAAACAATGACTAGAGAAATCAAACTAACATAAACTGGAATTAGAGAAAACAAGGAAACAAAAGAAATAAGAGAACTATAATTACTATAAATAAATTTTAAGAGGAAAAATAAATAAATTCTGAAAACTACAAACAGAAAAAAACAAAAAACTAAACTGCAACTCTGCAGAGAACAAATAAATAAAAGATTAGATAGAAACACACCTAGAGAGAACACAAAATAAGACCTGGGAGAACTAGAGCAAAATAAAGACTGGGACTTGACTAGAGAAGAAAAACTAGAATAATAAATAATTGTACTATGTCTGCACTGCAGTATTTATTTAAATCCAGAGAAAATCCCCCAGAACAAATGTCTTAAATGAGATAAATTAGGTTCCCTTTCGTTCAGTCACTACGACGTAACGTTAGTGACTAACGAATGGGGGTTTCGCTTAGAAGCCTATCATCTTCGAGCTTAGAGAAAACGCCCAATGGCGTGCCAATGCCATGGGGCATGCGGAATTTGCATACGTAACTCCGCCTCACCGCGTGAGTATATAAGGAAGTACGTGGCAATATCGCATTATGTTTCTGCTTTCGGAGCCAAGAGTACCTACCTCTTCACTCCTACAGCCTTCTGAGACTCTGTCAGCTTCTTCGAGACGAGCAGCTTTCCAGTCGGTGTTGGTGTGACGGCGCGTTCCAGTGATCGCATACTTCCTGCCTGCTGATCTGTGCAGTGGTCCGCCTGACAGCTGGTGTGTGTTTCCCTGGGCGCTTCGGCATCGACTGCAAAGTTTCCTCTCACAAAAAGAGCTTGCACGTGACACGTCCTTTTCAGGATGTTTCGTCCATGCACTTCTGGGTGCGGTAGATCTCTTTTTTCTTTCGACGGGCACGAGCGCTGCGTGACGTGTTTGGGCTTTCAGCACGCTCAGGCAGCGCTCGTGGATGACTCATGTTCTCTCTGCGGGAACCTGGCCATCTCGGTGCTACGATCAAGACTCCGTGAATTCCGTGCTGATGCCGGAATGAGAGTCCCCTCTGTCACCCCCCAATCTGCGGTCTCCTCTGGAGGCGGCACTTTGGCTGGTGACCAGGGTGATCTGAGGGTGACGGTGTGGAACAAAGCTCCGACGCTAGTTCCTCGGCCCACACCCCCCTCTCATGCACCTGACCCGGCCCGTGCTCAAGCGTCTACATCGGGGCCGGCTCCTGCTGTCCCGACTGTGGCGTTTGGCACGGCGGAGGATGAGGAGATGTCTATCGCCGCATCACAAGGTGGGCTGGAGTCATCTGAGGATGATGATTCGGCTGTGCTGCCACCCTCGGGTGCGCCAGCATTGCCCGAGTCGGACCCAGAATTGTCAGCCATGCTGTCTCGGGCAGCCGCAGCGCTTGGGCTGGAGTGTAACGCTGCCTCGCTGCCCCACCCGGGGTACGTCTGCCGTCCGCATGACCCCGTTGGTGCAGTCTCTGGAAGAGTGGCTTCAGCTTCCGGGGCTGTCCCGCTGGGTTGCGCGGACCGTCAGGCTCGGCTACGCGATTCAGTTCGCGCAGGCTCCTCCCCGTTACAGGGGAGTCCGCTATACCGTGACCGGGGCCCATGCCCCCGTCATGCGTGCGGAGATTGCCACTCTACTGGCGAAGGGTGCGATCGAGCCTGTCCCTCCGGCCGAGATGAAGTCGGGGTTCTACAGCCCCTACTTCATTGTACCCAAGAAAACCGGTGGGTTACGACCAATCCTGGACCTTCGCATCTTGAACCGATCCCTTCACCGGCTTCCGTTCAAGATGTTGACTGCGAAACGCCTTTTCGAATGCGTTCGTCCTCACGATTGGTTTGCAGCGATCGACCTGAAGGACGCCTACTTCCATGTCTCCATCCTTCCTCGACACAGACCGTTCCTACGGTTTGCTTTCGAGGGGCAGGCATATCAGTACGCAGTTCTCCCATTCGGGCTATCTCTGTCCCCTCGCGTCTTCACGAAGATTGCCGAGGCAGCCCTTGCGCCCCTTCGGCAGCACGGGGTTCGCATCCTGAACTACCTCGACGACTGGCTCATACTAGGCCACTCTCGAGAGCAGGTGTGCGGACACAGAGATCTGGTTCTCCACCACTTAGCCCGTCTGGGCCTTCGGGTCAACTGGGAAAAGAGCAAACTTTGCCCCGTGCAGAGGATCTCTTTTCTCGGTATGGAGATCGACTCGGTCGCCATGTGCGCGCAGCTTACGAGCGAGCGCGCGCAGTCTCTGCTGACTTGCCTCCGTCAAATCGAGAGCAAGAGTGCGGTTCCACTGAAACTATTTCAGAGGCTCCTGGGGCATATGGCATCTGCAGCCGCGGTAACGCCGCTCGGATTGCTTCATATGAGACCGCTTCAGCACTGGCTTCGCGATCGAGTCCCGAGATGGGCATGGCAGTCTGGCACGCTCCGGGTCCAAGTGACTCGGGCCTGCTTACAGACGCTCACCCCGTGGTCGAACCTCAGTTTTCTACGGGCCGTTGTGCCCTTAGAACGAGTTTCCAGGCATGTTGTCGAATCGACGGATGCCTCTGCCACGGGCTGGGGTGCCATGTGCAATGGACAAGCAGCCGCAGGCTCCTGGACAGGACCCCAGCGCCTCCTGCATGTCAATTGCCTCGAGTTGCTGGCAGTACGGTTCGCCCTGCACCGCTTCCGAGCGCTGCTGAAGGGTCAACATGTGCTTGTCCGGTCAGACAACACGGCCGTAGTAGCGTACATCAACCACCAGGGCGGTCTACGCTCCCGCCGTATGTCTCAACTCGCCCGCCATCTCATCCTATGGAGTCAGAAGCGCCTGAGGTCCCTTCGTGCTGTCCATATTCCGGGAGTCCTGAACCACGCAGCCGACGAGCTCTCGCGGTTTCAGCCTCTCCCGGGAGAATGGAGACTCCATCCCCAGACGGTTCAGCTGATTTGGGAACAGTTCGGCGACGCACAGGTAGATCTGTTTGCCTCCCACGACTCTTCCCACTGCAGCCTGTACTATTCCCTGACCGAGGGCACGCTCGGCACGGATGCACTGGCGCACAGCAGGCCGCGGGGCCTACGCAAATATGCGTTCCCCCCAGTGAGCCTACTCGCACAGCTCCTGTGCAAGATCAGGGAGGACAAGGAGCAGGTCCTTTTGGTCGCCCCGTACTGGCACGGCCGGACCTGGTTCCCCGAACTCATACTCCTTGCGACAGCCCCTCCCTGGCCTATTCCTCTGAGACCGGACCTCCTTACTCAGAGACGGGGCACCCTATGGCACCCGCGTCCCGACCTCTGGAGCCTCCACGTGTGGCTCCTAGACGGGACGCGGCAGGTTTGAGTGGCCTACCACCTACGGTGGTCGCCACCATCACTTCCGCTAGGGCAGAGTCCACTCGGCATGCCTATGCGTTGAAGTGGAACCTCTTCGTCACCTGGTGCTCTTCCCGCCAAGAAGACCCCTGGAAATGCCCGATCGAGTCCGTGCTTGAATTTCTCCAAGAGGGGCTGGAGCGAAGGCTGTCTCCTCCACCCTCAAGGTATATGTGGCCGCAATATCTGCCCACCACGATCTCTTGGAGAACAAGAAGGTAAGTCAGCACGACCTGGTCATCAGGTTCCTGAGGGGAGCGAGGAGACTGAATCCTCCTCGCTCTCCTCTCGTACCCTCTTGGGACCTCGCAGTAGTGTTAAGTGCTCTGCAGAGACCTCCCTTTGAGCCTTTGCGGTCGGTTGATATTAAGTTCCTGTCTATGAAGACGGCTCTGCTGACTGCATTGGCCTCCGTTAAGAGGGTCGGGGACCTGCAGGCATTTTCGGTTGACGAAGCGTGCCTGGAGTTCGGGCCGGCCAACTCTCACGTGATCCTGAGACCCCGGCCTGGATATGTGCCCAAGGTTCCCACCACTCCGTTTAAGGACCAGGTGGTGAACCTGCAAGTGCTGCCTTTGGAGGAGGCAGACCCAGCCTTGGCATTGCTCTGTCCAGTACACGCCCTCCGCGCCTACGTAGACATGACGCAGTGTTTCAGGACCTCAGACCAGCTCTTTGTCTGTTATGGTGGAGAGCGGAAGGGAAGTGCTCTCTCAAAGCAAAGGCTGTTTCACTGGATAGTGGACACCATTGTTTTGGCTTACCAGCACCAAGGTCGCCCATGTCCCCTTGGTGTGAGGGCACACTCCACTAGGAGTGTGGCCTCCACTTGGGCTTTAGCGCATGGCGCCTCGCTAGCAGACATCTGCAGAGCTGCAGGCTGGGCGACACCCAACACATTCGCCAGATTCTACAATCTCCGAGTGGAGCCAGTGTCTGACTATGTACTCGCCCCCCCCGAGGGGCCGGTAATGGACCAGGCTCAGGTGTCTTCGCTTGCTCGCCATTCCACTCCACGGACTGGATACGTGCAATTTTTATATGTGCATGGTTCCCCTCCGGCGACCCCCACATGTGTATTTCACCGTAAGCCTCCGCAGTGAGCGGGTTTCTTCCCTTGGCGTGTCCCCGCCACCCCTAGGGTTAAAAATCCACCTTCGGCTGGTACCCTAGAGATCTTCCATATGCAGCCCCTACCGGCTCATATGTGTCTCTTAAGTCCTCCCCACGGGTAGGCATCTTGGCATTCCCTCACTGGGATATGCTTCCCAGTGTACCTTGGTATTCCTGTGTTAAGTGGGAGTCCTTCGTCCGTATTAGTCTTACGACAGGGTACTCACACTCACGCAGGGCGCTGGAAGACAGCTGAGTGGCGGGATTATATTGGGACCCCCATTCGTTAGTCACTAACGTTACGTCGTAGTGACTGAACGAAAGGGAACGTCTCGGTTACGGATGTAACCCTTGTTCCCTGAGGAGGGAACGGAGACGTAACGTCCCGTTGCCACTTCAGCTGTGCTGCCTGGAACGCAGGAGTTCAGTCTTGGCTCCTCAAGCAGGTAACATAATGCGATATTGCCACGTACTTCCTTATATACTCACGAGGTGAGGCGGAGTTACGTATGCAAATTCCGCATGCCCCATGGCACTGGCACGCCATTGGGCGTTTTCTCTAAGCTCGAAGATGATAGGCTTCTAAGCGAAACCCCCATTCGTTAGTCACTAACGTTACGTCTCCGTTCCCTCCTCAGGGAATGAGGGTTACATCTGTAACTGAGACGTTTCTATTGGTGGTTAGACACTTAACATGCACTATTAAAGGGATAGTTCACCCAAAAACTATTTATTTTTATTTTTATCTGCTTTATCTGCCCTGGGGCTTTATCTGCCCCAGGGCATTCAAGATGTAGGTGTTCTTCAGTAGAACACAAATGAAGATTTTTAACTCGAACCGTTGCAGTGTGATAGTCGTATAATGCATGTCAATGGGGATATTTTAGAGTGAGAGCAATGAGAGTAAAAACACAGACATGCGAATCCTTATTAAACCATGCGGCTCATGGCGACACATTGATATCTTAAGACACGAAACGATCGGTTTCTGCGAGAAACCGAACAGTATTTATGTAAATTTTTTACCTCTTATCAGACGAATGTCATCTAGTATTCCCAGCGCCATAACTTCCGGCGAATAAGGTCAAAATACTGGCGCGATCAAAGATAAATATGCGTAGATGCCTCATTCGACTAATCTGCGCAGGCACTAATGAGGAATCTATGTATATATCTATGATCGCGCCTGTATTTTGCATGTATTTTGACCTTATTCGCCGGAAGTGATGGCGCGGGGACGGCTGATGCAAAGCCACAGAAAAAAATGAAATACGTTTTTAAATATGGATATTTTTCTTACACAAACGCATCGATTCACTTCAGAAGGCTTTTATTAACACCCCGGAGCCACATGCAGCACGTTATTTGACGGACAGATGCATTTTTTTATGGACTTCAAAAACAGAGCAACTATCACTGCTATTATAATGCTTGGATTAGCCAGAACATTTTTAATATAACTCAGATTTTATTCGTCTGAAAGAAGAATGTCATATACACCTCGGATGACTTGAGGGTGAGTAAATCATGGGCTAATTTTCATTTTTGGGTGAACTATCCCTTTAATAAAGAGAACCCCTGGTGTTAAGACTTGTATGGCTTAATATAACTTAAAGGAACACGCTGACTTTTTGGGACTTTATCTTATTCACCGTATCCCCCAGAGTTAGATAAGTCCATACATATCATTCTCATCTCTGTGCCATAACTCTGTCTGACGCACCCACCACTAGCCTAGCTTAGAACAAAGACTGGAGGTAAACGGCTCCAGCTAGCCTACTTCTCAATAAGTGACAAAATAATGCCAACATTTTCCTATTTACATGTTGTGATGTGTATAGTTACATCGTGTACAAATAGGGTCACATGAGAAAGCCATCTTCTAACCGCAGTGGTGGGCTGTCAAGGCCTTCTCTGCTGGCCCTGTTTTTCATAATTAAATTAATGTGTATCTAAATTCAATTACTAGTAATGGCAATCAAACCGTCTCCATTGACTTTGCATTGCGTATAGCGGCCTCCTAGTCATTTTTGACTTATAACAAAAAAACTGAACAATGTATGAAAGCTGATATGTGACGAGGTGTACAGCAAACAAGCTAAACAACCCAGAACGAAAAACACAGTTTTTATAAGCTGTTGACCAAAAAAAAAAAAAGCATTTAAGGACAAAAAAGTGGATACAGGCAATTGAGACAGAGCGTGACATGTTATATTACACTGAGAACTACGCCCACTGGAGGGAAACGTAATCAGTGACAGGAAATATATTATGTAAAACTGACATTTGGATATTTGACTTAACAGTGACAAAAAGTTTACTGCACACATAGGCATACTGAGCCATACGGAGTGTCAGGGTCCCACAATTTACCCATTCTTCCTGCTGTCTTATTGCCTGTATCCACTTTTGTCTCCTTAAACGCTCGTTTTGTTTGGGTCAACAGCTTATAAAAACGTATTTCTGTGTTTTTTAGCGTGTTTGCTGTACACCTTGTCACATATCAGCTTTTAGACATTGATCTGTTTTTTGTTATAAGTCATAAATGACAATGAGGCAGCCTCACGCAATTTTGTATTTTGTATGTATCGGTGTGTGTGGTGTTGTTATGGCAGCGGCGTGGGGTGTGTTGATCGTTAGTGAAGGCCCTGACTGAAAACCCTGACTTTAGGCCCCTTAGTGCCAATTGGGCATCGTTTAAATGCCACGGCCTACCTGAACATTGTTTCTGACCATGTCCATCCCTTTATGACCACCATGTACCCATCCTCTGATGGCTACTTCCAGCAGGATAATGCACCATGTCACAAAGCTCGAATCATTTCAAATTGGTTCCTTGAACATGACAATGAGTTCACTGTACTAAAATGGCCCTCACAGTCACCAGATCTCAACCCAATAAAGCATCTTTGGGATGTGGTGGAACGGGAGCTTCGTGCCCTGGATGTGCATCCCACAAATCTCCATCAACTGCAAGATGCTATCCTATCAATATGGGCCAACATTTCTAAAGAATGCTTTCAGCACCTCGTTGAATCAATGCCACGTAGAATTAAGGCAGTTCTGAAGGCGAAAGGGGGTCAAACACAGTATTAGTATGGTGTTCCTAATAATCCTTTAGGTGAGTGTAGTTCCCAGTATGTATACGGTTAAAAGATGGCTGTCTCTCATGTGACCTTGTTATTTGTACACGCTGTGACTATACACATAATCATCGCATTTTAAATCGCAATTTTAACCAGAATAATCGCAATTAGATATTTTACCCAAATCGTGCAGCCCTAAATATAAAAAAACATGCTTTTGAACATATTGACTCACCACGAACAGCAACAATGAAGATCCTTTCAGGCAATGGGAAGTTTGTTTGTTCATAAAGTCCAGTGTCTGTGGTGTTGATGTTTGTGATGGTCAGAGATCCAGTCTGATGATCCAGCTTCAGTCTATCTTTGAATCTCTCAGCACCTTCATTACACTGAACATCTGTACAATAGCGTTCATTAAATGGATGCATTTCAGCTATGACAGTACTATGAAACCACCATTTAGTAGTAATATATGAATTAGATCTTATATTTCCTCCACTGAGTAGAGTGACTGAATCTCCCTCCTCCGCAAACAATGGCACTTCAGACCAGGGAAAACCTGGAGAAGAAAAAAACGGCTGGTTTTAAATATGCAGAATAAATATATCAAATACACAGAAAGGTGAAGTGAAAATGTTTTTCTACCATTTTTCTACCATTTTCTATCATAAAGATTGTGAGTAGAGAAATACATCTGGATTCATAAAAACACAGCAGGGGCACGTTTTCTCTCGTTTGGCAGAGGTGGACAGTAACGAAGTACATTAAAGTAAGTACTGTACTTAAGTACACTTTTTGAGTATCTGTACTTTACTGAAGTATTATTTTTTTAGGGAAACTTTTACTTTAACTTCACTTAATTTGAAAGACAAATATCGTACTTTTTACTCCACTACATTTCTATCAAGGTCCTCAAAGTCAAAAGTAGTTTAAGTAGCAGCTTTGCAAGTCAGTGGATGATTTTTTTTCTTCTTTAAAAGTTTTTTTCTTTTTGCAAAATGTAAATGTCTGGGAGAAAGAGAAGCATAGACATATGGATGAATCTGAAAAAGCATGATGAAAGAGTTCACTTCAGTCGGTTTTTTTGTGCCTCTGAGATGCCAGAGCACGAGTACTGAATACATTTTTCATTTTTGAAAGTATTCACGTAAACAAAGTTGATTATGTCTTACGTGAACGTAAACAGTTGGGGGAATATCGGATGTGTATCAGTGTGTAGGATTTGTGCATTCTGTCTTAAAGTGACAGCAGCTTTGTAAAACTTTTAAAGCTACACTATGTAACTTTTTTTGTTTATTCTTAGCTAAAAACACTTAGTTCTTTCAAAAATATGTGCTCATTAATGAATATTTACTTCTTTCAAGTAATAAAGTATTCTCGTAAGTTTATAATATGCCATTGAAAATACATACGGGTGAGGGGTTCGAATGCCGGTCGCCATGTTGCCCCTCCATCTTGAAAGTACATTAGCCAAAGAGGGACATACCCGTAAATTCAAGCTTCGCCTTTCGCGTTTTAACACTCGATGGCACCGTGCCGAATGTGGACGACATCTTGGACTAAATCGGCCACCGTAGGAGTTACAACGAAATCGGAATTGAGAGGAACAGAAACTAATATTCACTGGATGGTCATATACCTTTTCACCGCTAGATGGGGGAAAATATCACACAGTGTAGCTTTAAGTATTTAAATGAGTTCAAGGTGGTCATATGCTAGCATGTCGGATGGAGCATCACTGACTGGCTTAAACCACCATGCGTGCATTTATACAACAATGCAACAATAATAAAATAATGCATTGACATAAAAAAGGAAATCTACTTTTGATACTTAAGTACTTTTAAAAGCAAGTACTTCTGTACTTTTCCTAAAGTAAAAATAGTTTTTAACAACTTTCACTTGTAACAGAGTAATATTTGACCAGTAGTACTTTTACTTTCACTCGAGTAATGGAGTTGTGGACTTTGTCCACCTCTGTCGTTTGGTGGGTGTGTCAAATATGTCAGGCCCAATCAGCAGCAACATGTATATAAGTATAAGTATGTATATAAACCATGCGGTATTAAAGAGACAGCTCGCACAATGGGTCCAAGTAAAGTCGTTTACAGCTCGGTATACGCAACAATTGAAGATATTAAAGACATGTTTGTCGTAAGAGTTTTACAGTAAAAATGTAGCATATCAACATGATGATGTAGTTTATATTTTTAGCTTCATTGCAAGGCAAGTTTATTTATATACCAAATTTCATAAACAATGGTAATGCTTTGCATAAAAATAAGAAAGAAAATACAATGTATTAAAAAAGTAAGAACTAGAAATGATTATCAGGGGCCCGTTTCAGAAAGGAGGTTAAGTGAAAACTCTGAGTATGTTAACCCTGAAATGAGGGAAACTCTGGGTTTTCTGTTTCAGAATGTGAGATATGTCAAACCCGAGAAAGCAGGGTAAGTCAAGCCCGTTTCTAAAAGAGAGGTATCTTATACTCAGAGTCAGTGAACCTAACCTCACCTGGGGCCTATACCATGAAGCCGGTTTAGCTAGCCAGATATGTTTAAGCTTAGTTTGTGCCAATCCTGGTTCCCTTTCAGTCGGTCACGTTCGTGTGACGGTGCCCTGCAGCGGTGGTCGCGACCAGGAAGAAAAGGACGAACAGCTGTTCTCACGGCTTGCTGGGCTTTTTTTTCTCTGAGTGCTCACAGCGGGCTTGCACTTTTGAACTGCTGTGAGCCGCGGCCATTTCCCCTGCGTGCCTCGGCACTGACGGAGCGGTTTTCTCTCTCTCTCTATCACTAAAAGAGCAACACGGTTTGACCCTGCGTCTTTTTCAAGATGTCATTCAAACCGTGTGTTTCTGGATGCCATCGATTTCTGTCCCCAGTTGACGGACACGATCGCTGTCTCTCGTGTTTGGGCGTTCAGCACGCAGAGGTGGCTTTCGTGGATGACTCATGTTCGCACTGCGCGAACATGACCATAGCAGTGCTACGGTCTAGGCTCCAATACCTGAAAAGGGGTGGAGTCCCATTGCGTATCCCCCGATCTAGTGGTCCTCCCGCTGCAAAGCAGAGGGCTGCTACTTTGGCTGATGCCTTTGGTGGAGATCTGAGGGTGACGGTCAGGGCACCCCCGCCCAGTCAACAGGCTGCTCGGGCCCCTCCCCCCTCCGCTGCGCCGGCGCAGTTCCCGGAAGATCGCGGTGGTCCTTCCCATGGGGGGCTACCCGTTTCTTTCGGGGCTCCAACTGAGGATATGTTGTCGATAGCTGCATCGGGGGACGAGCTAATGGACTCTGGAGATGAGGATTCGGCTACGTTGCCCCCTTCGGGTGTGGCACCGTTGCCCGAGTCTGATCCAGAGCTCACGGCTATGCTTTCCCGGGCCGCCGCGAGTGTCGGGCTCGAGTGGAACCCTCCACCGTGTCCCGAACCCTCGCGGCTGGACAATTGGTATCTCGGGACGGCCCGTGCTGGTTCTCAGCGCCCCGCCCCAGTGCCTTTCTTTCCGGAAGTGCATCAGGAGCTCACGAAGTCGTGGACGGCGCCCTACAGCGCTCGTTCACGATCAGCGAGTTCCTCCGTCCTCACTACCCTCGATGGAGGCGCGGCTAAGGGTTACGTGGAGGTCCCTCCAGTGGAACGGTCGGTTGCGATGCAACTGTGTCCTAAGACCGGCTCCGACTGGCGGGGCCATCCGCGTCTCCCCTCCCGGGCGTGTAGGTTCTCGTCCAGCCTAACGGGCAAGACCTACACAGCCTGTGGAGAAGCCGGGTCTTCTCTGCATGCCATGGCACTCCTGCAGGTCTACCAGGCCAAGGCGCTCAAGGAATTGCACGAGGGTAGTTCCGACCCAGGGGTTATGCAGGAACTGGGTACCACAACGGACCTCGCCCTCCGGGCGACGAAAGTTGCCGCACGCACCCTGGGTCGGGCGATGTCCACTCTGGTGGTCCAGGAACGCCACCTATGGCTGAACCTGGCAGATATGCGTGAGACCGACAAAGTGCGGTTCCTCAACGCCCCTGTCTGTCAGGCCGGCCTCTTCGGCGACGCCATCGAGAGCTTCGCCCAGCAGTTCTCGGTGGCACAGAAGCAGACGGAGGCCATCAAGAACATCCTGCCCCGGCGACCTGCTGCTGCCTCCACCCAGTCGCCGGCTGCACCTCCGCCTGCTCGTCGCCGAGGGCGTCCCCCTGCGGCCGCCTCCGCCCCTGCTAAACCCAAGCAGCAGCCTCCACCATCGGGGAAGCAGGGTGCCGGCCGTCAGGGTGCCGCCCAACCCGTGTCGGGGCCCGCTAAGTCGGCAGGCAAGCGCAAGGGCAAGCGGCCCTGACACGGGGAGCCCAGGGAGAAGAGGAGCTGCTCCAGGGGAGGTGGTGTCCAGTGTCAAGACTGGTACCGGAAAAAACATCCTGCCGCTGGCCCTCCGGGGTCCAGCGGTACCCACATTCTCAATAAAAGAGCAGTTTCTTCCCTCCCTGAGCCCCAAGAGGGACAGGTTGGCAGTGCGCGACGCCCCCGGGCCTTGCCACTCCTTTCCTTCCCTCTCACCCCTCGCCAGGGGGCAGCAGAGTGGGCACCGAGGACGCCCCCGGGCCTTCTCACCCACTCTCTGCCCCACCTGGAGTATTCAGACAACACTCCGGGCCGCCTTCGGGCCTCCCGAGTCGGGTCTGAATACTCCACCTCGCTGCCTCACCCCGGGTACGTCTGTGGTGCCGTTGGTCCCGCTAGTCTCTGGGGGCCTGGCTAGGTCTCCCCAGGCCGTCTCGCTGGCTCATCCGTACCATCAGACTCGGCTATGCGATTCAATTCGCACGCCGGCCTCCCAAGTACAGGGGCATCCTCTTCACCTCCGTGCGGAGCAGCGATGCCCATGTCTTGCGGTCCGAGATCGATGTCCTGCTGGTGAAGGGCGCGGTCGAGCCGGTTCCTCCTGCCGATATGAGGTCGGGGTTCTACAGCCCCTACTTCATTGTACCCAAGAAAGGGGGTGGGTTAAGACCAATCTTGGACCTGCGCATTCTGAATCGGGCCCTGCACAAGCTTCCGTTCAAAATGTTAACGCAGAAACGCATTTTCCAATGCATCCGTCCCCAAGATTGGTTCGCAGCGATCGACCTGAAGGACGCGTACTTTCATGTCTCTATCCTTCCTCGACACAGACCGTTCCTGCGCTTTGCGTTCGAGGGGAGGGCATATCAGTACAAAGTCTTGCCCTTCTGGCTGTCCCTGTCGCCTCGCGTCTTCACGAAGGTCGTCGAGGCAGCCATTGTTCCGCTCAGAGAACGCGGCGTTCGCTTACTCAACTATCCCGACGACTGGCTCAAACTCGCCCAGTCTCGGGAGCAGTTGTGCGAACACAGGGACATGGTGCTCAGTCACCTCAGCCTGTTGGGACTTCGGGTCAACCGAGAGAAGAGCAAACTCTGCCCCGCGCAGAGGATCTCTTATCTCGGTATGGAGCTGGATTCGGTCAGCCGGACAGCGTGCCTCACTCCAGAGCGCGTCCGGTCAGTGTTGAACTGCTTGAATACGTTCAAAGGCAGGACAGCGGTCCCACTGAAATTCTTTCAGAGGCTCCTGGGGCATATGGCATCTGCAGCCGCGGTAACGCCGCTCGGATTGCTTCATATGAGACCGCTTCAACGCTGGTTGCACGACCGAGTCCCGAGATGGGCGTGGCAGAGCAGTCAGTACCGGGTCCTAGTTACTCCTTACTGTCGCCAAACCTTCAGTCCGTGGTCAGACCCCTCGTTTCTCCGGGCCGGAGTGTCCCTAGAACAGGTGTCGAGGCATGCTGTGGTCTTCACGGATGCCTCATCCACGGGCTGGGGGGCCACGTACAACGGGCACGCAGTTTCGGGTCTGTGGACGGGGCCCCAACTGCGTTGGCATATCAATTGCCTAGAGTTACTGGCGGTACGTCTTGCCCTGGCCCGGTTCAAGAAACCGCTTCGGGGCAAGCACGTACTGGTCCGTTCGGACAGCACTGCGGCCGTTGCGTACATCAACCGTCAGGGTGGTCTACGCTCCCGTTGCATGCTCCGGCTCGCCCGCCATCTCCTCCTGTGGAGTCAGAAGTTTGTGAGGTCACTTCCTGCCATTCACATCCCAGGTGCGCTGAACCAGACAGCCGACGAGTTCTCTCGCCAGTCGACACCTCCGGGCGAATGGCGACTCCACCCCCGGAGCGTCCAGCTGATATGGGACCACTTCGGAGTTGCAAAGGTAGACCTGTTCGCTTCTCCGGACTCGACCCATTGCCAGTGGTACTACTCCCTGACCGGAGGTAACTTAGGCATAGATGCACTGGCGCACAGCTGGCCCCGGGACCTACGCAAATATGCGTTCCCCCAAGTGAGCCTTCTCGCACAGACACTGTGCAAGGTCAGGGAGGACGAGGAGCAGGTCTTGTTAGTTGCGCCCTACTGGCCCAACCGGACCTGGTTCCCAGAACTCACACTCCTCGCGACAGTCCCTCCCTGGCCGATCCCCCTGAGGAAGGACCTGCTTTCTCAGGGGCGGGGCACTCTATGGCACCCGCGTACAGACCTCTGGAATCTCCATGTCTGGTCCCTGGACGGGACGCGGAGGTTCTAGGTGGCCTACCACAAGCAGTGGTAGACACCATCGCTTCAGCTAGAGCCCCCTCTACGAGGCGCCTCTACTCTCTGAAGTGGAACCTGTTCGTCGAGTGGTGCTCTTCCCGCCGGGAAGACCCCCGAAAGTGTTCGATTAACGTTGTGCTTTCCTTCCTGCAGGATGGGTTGGATCGAAGGCTGTCTCCCTCCACCCTCAAAGTGTACGTCGCAGCAATAGCGGCGTATCATGATGCAGTAGACGGTAAATCCTTAGGTAAGCACGACTTAATAGTCAGGTTCCTCAGAGGTGCGAGGAGACTAAATCCTCCTCGTTCTACCTCGATACCCTCTTGGGACTTAGCCCTGGTGCTCAGAGCACTTCAGGGTCCCCCATTTGAGCCTTTGCAGTCTGTTGAGATAAAAATCCTGTCCATGAAGACAGTTCTCCTGATTGCATTGGCTTCAATCAAGAGGGTAGGGGACCTGCATGCACTCTTGGTCGACGAATCGTGCCTAGAATTCGGGCCGGCCAACTCTCACGTTGTCCTGAGACCCCGGCCTGGATACGTGCCCAAGGTTCCTACCACTCCCTTTCGGGACCAGGTGGTGAACCTGCAAGCGCTGCCTTCGGAGGAGGCAGACCCAGCCCTAGCTTTGTTGTGTCCCGTCCGCGCTCTTCGCCCTTACGTTGACCGGACTCAGAGCTTCAGATCCTCACAGCAGCTCTTCATCTGTTACGGAGGCCAGCAGAAGGGAAAGGCTGTCTCCAAGCAGAGGTTGGCCCACTGGATAGTGGATGCCATTGTCTTGGCCTACCAGTCCCAAGACGTACCTTGCCCGTTCGGGTTGCGAGCACACTCAACAAGGAGTGTTGCTTCTTCCTGGGCGTTGGCTCAAGGCGCCTCGCTGACAGATATATGTAGAGCTGCGGGCTGGGCGACACCTAACACGTTCGCTAGATTTTATAGCCTCCGTGTAGAGCCGGTATCTTCCCGCATTCTCGCCCCCAGTGGCCAGCAGCGCTAAGTGCCCGTTCTAGTGTCGGCTTGCATATGCCACTCCCGCCCTCTGGGCCGGATACGTGCGTCTATTTTTGCTCCAGTCGTGTTCCCCGAAATTCGGCTAACCCTGTGAGTTCCTCCGTCACCCCTTCGGTGTCAGACGTGGCGGCCGTCTGATGCCAGGCCTGCACCCGTATGCTTGTGGAACGTGTGTGTAGGCTGGGTTCCATATGTTGCGGTCCCCTCTAGGCTACCCCATATGTGTATTTTCCACGGTACCAGCTACCCTACTTGGCTAGCCCCGTGTCTTTCCCTCGACAGAGCTTCCTCTGTCGTCTCTAGTTGTGTTCTTCCCCCCCTGGAACCAGGTTGGGTCCACTCTAGAGACTGCCATTTGTTGCACTACCCTGTTAGGTTAGTCCTTATGTGTATTCCACCTCTCCTTCCATTGAAGGATGTGGTCCGCAGCATACCATCTTCTGAGACGGGCACGCTTTCCCAGCGTTATCCAATAGTCACGCTGAGTGGGTCTTGCAGGAACAGCAGTGACTGTCCTTCCCTGCCCGGAGCCCTGACTCCCACTCTAACATAGGAGTGGTCCAGCGAGCTCAGGCAGGACGCTGGAAGGGCCAGCCTCCTGGCGTGTTGGTAGGGATCCCAATTCGTCGGTCAGTTCCGACGTACGTCGAACGTGACCGACTGAAAGGGAACGTCTCGGTTACGTATGTAACCCTCGTTCCCTGAAGGAGGGAACGGAGACGTACGTCCCGTCGCCAGGGGCTGTGCTTCAGCTGAAGGCCCGAGCCACTTATCTCGGCTCCTCAGTTGAAAACGGTATGCGGCACTTCCACTTCCTTATTTATACCCGCAACGCGGGGCGGTGCGTGGAATGCGTGATCGCATGCCAATGTTTATTGGCTCGTTTTTAATTACTCGAAGTAGGTCGGTCTCTGAAAACAGATCCCAATTCATCGGTCAGTTCCGACGTACGTCTCCGTTCCCTCCTTCAGGGAACGAGGGTTACATACGTAACCGAGACGTTTTTAGGTACCATTAAAGAGGTTTGGCTTTTAGTCGGGTTCATCTCCATAGTAACTTGCACTCCATGGCTAACCTGCTCCAGGGCAGGTTATGTTATGGATAAGACATCTCAAACTGAAATTGGACCAATCATCTGTGAGCAAATTGACACACCTCTGATGCAATAAAGTCACCCCCGCTTTTCTACTCCAAATTAAAGGTTACTACATAGCAAATGGTTTTAAAGACTAAAGCGTCTGGCTTTTAACAATGCTTATTTATAATAATAATAATAATAATTTTGAATGATTTAGATATCATTTATGTAATTATTATACCTTTAATCAATTTTAGGCTAATTTAATTAATATAAATAGCCTATATAAAGGTCATACAAATAAGCTTTAAAATCAATAAATAAAGCTATAAAAATGACTACATGTGAGCTTAAATGTTCAGTTCTCTCTCTATATCAACTAAACTAACTTTTGATGTAGTAAGATTTTCCTTTAAGTTGTCCTCGTTCATAGACAGCTCGTCTTCTTCCTGTGTGAATTTGTTTAAATTCTTAATATTTTTCAATCATGTCATATTCTGCAGAAGAGAGAAGTGAATCTCGCTGCTTCTCTCGCGAGAAGTGAATCATAGTTCCACTGATCCACAGCGTGTGATTGGCTGTTCGCTACTGATGTCACAGCTAAACTCCTAAACTCAGGATCAAAGCCTGAGTTGTCAGAGAAAGCTGATGGTCAGCATCATGGGACCAACAAAGCCTGAATAGATTGGTTTGGTTTTGTCAACTGGAAACTAATCCTGTAACCCTGAGTTTGTTAAACTACAATCATGGTACAGGCCCCTGGTCAGGAGCAGGTTTTCTTTGGTAAACCCAGAGTTTCTTTTGGTTTCCTCCCCCTTTTTAACGCGCCAGCGGTGTTTAAATACTTTATTCATTCATTTAAACTGCACAAATGTTTTTCTATTATTTTGTCGTACTTCAAGTACAAATATAAAAAAATATATAAATTAAATCTAAAGTTATCAAAGTTTACTTAAAACAAGTTATATTATCTGCCACTTGACAAAAATACAGTAAGAAAAGCATTTTTTTGCTATGCAGGGTCATTCATTCATTGCTCATATTTTCATCATGAGGACACTGTCAAAGTGACAAAAATGGCATGTCCTTTTATACAGGATCCTGACGTTCTATTGATAAACCTCTAGAAGTATTAAACCTAATAATTAGAGTTTCCTTTAGGATTTCCAGTGGTTGGATGCATTGATGACACTCATATTCCCATCATCACACTTTCTGAAAACGGATTATTGTGTGGAATGGAAGAATGCCAGATGGTAGTACGAGATAGATGCCATAACCACCACCACAGCTGTTAAATACATTTATTTACAATTTTTATGGTCATCTTTATTTCCTACAAATACTTTATTCTTTTTCCTGTTGGATGTTAATATTCTTCCTCCATCTCCTCTTCATCTGTCAGTGGTGCTGGTGTTTGGCTGGCCTGAGTAGAAGTCTAATGTTAATGTCATTACCCTAATTAATAAATGTAACAGGTGGGATCAGAGAACATTTCATTATGTGAAAAAAAGCATAGACCCTTTTCACATTTCCGGGTTTCTTAGAAGCTGAAGTTGTTGGGTTAACTTTTATAGCGGGTTAGCGGCGAATGAGAGAATACATTAAATATATTTTTTTTGTGTCCCCATTTGCTCAAATAGCAAAAGAAAAACTCCACAATAGTGCTGTTGCCATGGTGGAGCTCCATTGATCGGGGATTTTCATAGTTGGGGTGCATGTGCTAAAAGAGTTGATCGAACTACTTCAATTCAGCTGTTCTGAAACCCAAAACTCAGTTTCCCATCTCAGGTTCAAGTTTAAACTCAGAGTTGGTTGAACCTCCTTTATTAAAACGGGCCCCAGGAGATAAAGTTAATGGGATGGGGATGTTCTCTTTTATTCTGGACGGCAAGGGCAGTAACTGCGAGCGTGTTTTGCAGTATTAAACATGTGTATCGATTGCATCAGGCTCAGAGAATTCTTCAAAAAGAACATACTCTTGAATATCACACAACTTAGACTTCAGAAAGTCAATATTCCACCATTTAGTTTTATTTTCTACAAAATAATTTATCTGTTGAGCTATAAGGCTTGAATCTCCCGCATAAATAACACAGGATTACATTTTGCAGAAGCTTAACCAAAGCTTAAATACAACCATACACTCGCGTTGTATTAAGGCTCATTTGACCAGTTTATGATGAACGCCATTATATTTTTTAAATTTTAATATCAAATCACGGTCACGAGCAAATTTCGTCTGAAGCAAAAAACGAACAATGTCGAGCAAATACAAATAACGTTACATTATTTTTGGTCGAATTTAAAGCGAACAGAGCCTCGTTTGTTTACATCGTCGACAGGAAGAGAGATTTTATACAGCCTAAATGTCTTACCCTGCTCAAGTAAACACAGCAAGAGCAAAATCGAGACGTGCTTCATTTTCTCCGTTGTTTTCCAATTCATAGTTTTCACGTGACATCACAGCATTATGAACGCCCACCTAGAGGGCAAAACAAGTCTTTTCTCCATTGACCCCCAGGCATTTTTACCAGGGCTGACAAAACGTTGCAAAATGTTTTTCAAACGGTGTTGCGTTGAACGTATCTCAAAACCGTATATGAAAACGTTGCGCACCGGTTTGAACTTGAACGTGCAGCTGCTTTGTAAGTGATATTAAAAGACCAAGTTCCCCAGATAGCAAACTGACTCCGGAACGGATCCGCCCCGGAGGTATCACAAGCTCTGGAACGGATCCGCAAAACGGGTCCGGAACGGAGTCCACTTGCACAGCGCGGCGGAACCGGAACAGATAAGGATTGCGGATCCAGACCAGATCCAGGGCAGATCCGCCCCGTACCCGCTGATAAAGCAGCTGATCCGCCGCGGATCCGATCTGGACCCGCTGATAAAGCAGCTGATCCGCCGCGTATCCGATCTGGACCCGCTGATAAAGCAGCTGATCCGCCGCGTATCCGATCTGGACCCGCTGATAAAGCAGCTGATCCGCCGCGTATCCGATCTGGACCCGCTGATAAAGCAGCTGATCCGCCGCGTATCCGATCTGGACCCGCTGATAAAGCAGCTGATCCGCCGCGTATCCGATCTGGACCCGCTGATAAAGCAGCTGATCCGCCGCGTATCCGATCTGGACCCGCTGATAAAGCAGCTGATCCGCCGCGGATCCGATCTGGACCCGCTGATAAAGCAGCTGATCCGCCGCGGATCCGATCTGGACCCGTTTATTAAGTGGGTCATTCGGTCTGGATATCTTTCAGATCCCTCATTCAAAAGTATTCTTGCAAAAACTAGCTACATAGAAATTTTTAAACTATAATGGAACAACATTAGATAGACTGGATTGCTCTATAAAAGCTTGAATATTTAATGTCTGCTTTTATGAATAATAAAACATGATTAAATCATTCAAAACTTGAAAAGCTAAATTAATCCTATTTAGCCAGTAACAATAAAACTACACAGAAATAGGTAATTAGACTGTAAAAGTAAAAACAGTCTGTAGTCTGTAGTTATTTTTATAGTTTTATTATTCATGTATACAATGAATAGTATTATAGAAAATGAAGTGCAACCATAAGTTGTACCAAGATTTAAAAAAAAATATATATATAATGAAAAAGAACACGTTATTTTTAGTGTTGCTCAAGAAACATTTACTCTTATTAATGTAGTAAAGAGTTGCACTGTTAAAATTGTTTTTGTAGAAACTGGATTTTTTTTTTTAAATTAATGAATAGAAAAACAGAAAAAAAAATAAAAATACATAAAACATCATTTATTTAAAACCTCGATTTTATTTTAAATGAACACTTCACAATTTAATGTAGTTAACAGTGAGACACTACTGTTGGGTGCTGACAGTGGGACGGCTCCTTGAGCTCCCCCTATCTGCTGCCAGGCTGAACCACCGTATTGTGTGTTTGGTAATTTCCTCATCAGTGGCGGCACGGGATACATGGCTCTTTCTCACTGCACCTGTAATACACAAGCAGATTTTCATTAAATTTCATGAAATCACATTGGAGTTGTGCCAGTTTTCTAAGGCAGCGGCTATTTACACCAAGTGAAAATAACATTTTCTAAGTGATAGATGATATTTACATCAATAAAAGCCCTCCCTACACTAACCCCTAACCCAACCCAGTAAATGCTTTTATTATTATTAAACATTTCATTAGGTACTTTATTTTCACATTTAGAACATTTTCTTCATTTTTATTGAAATTGAATGCCTTTGAGAGTGGAAATATGTTTTTTGTTGTTGTTTTTTTACTTTGTTTGGCCCAACCAGGCATTGTTAGGCGGAGCATGTGTCTTCCTGTAGAATATTGTGCTTATGTCTATGATGAGTACTGGGCTACTCCACAATGGGTGGCATCCCATTCTGTTTAAAGTAGTCTGAATATAAAGACTTATTATAGGCGTATTGTAGTTTTTCAGGATAAGAAAAAAAAACACAATTTGGAAGATGGATTCATGATGTACTCACTCATTTTTAACAACAACAACAACAAAAAGTTAGGTTCAAAAGAATAAAAAAAGAAATGTGCTTATATTTTGTAGCCAGGCTATATTTATTACATTTACTTACACAGAAGGAACTTCTTTGACTCCATCTGGTGAAATGGCATTTTCCCATTCATGCCCTTCCAGTTTATTCTCCTCCCCACATCATCATGGAACATGCGGGAAAGGATGTTCCATGTGACACGTTTTGTGTCATGACCCCCAATAGTTGCCAGGGAGGAAATCTAAAATGTAACAAAAATCCTGTCAATTTCGTATATTAGCTTGTGCATTACAATCACGTGGTTCTGATGACGCACAAAATTCAGATGGATGGCAGGAATTGAAAAACATAATGGACGAGATGGAGTATGTAGGCTACTGTGCTGATTTAGAAAGCTATAAACAGAAAATCACAACATATGTTGGATGTGATCCTTATGTTATGAATAGGAGCGATTTTTTTTTTCTACTTAATTGGAACACTTGCCTGCTTTCTAGACGGTTGATATAGAGAGTAAAGCTGCCGTCACGGCGTGTTGAGTTCTGGTCTGGTTTGTTTAACCGAGCTGTCTTTCTGCTAGCGAGTTTAGGTTTAGATTGTCTGTCGACTCGTAGTTGTGAAAAATGTCACCATTGTAGGTCATTCATGCTGCGACGAGAATTGCCATATGAACACCATCGTTCAAGTGGAAAACTGGACAATGTACTTTCCCGCTTTTCTAAGTGTAAAACCCTATTTTATACAGGTTGGGGAGTTGATGGTAAGACGCTGGATAGCAAATCTAGTAATGTCACTGATTCCTTATGACTCCTCCTCGCGGTGCAATTAGAGAGTTGAGATGTCCTACAAGATGGCTGAGCTCGGTCGGTTTGGAGGACGGGAGCGAGGAAACGAGTAGGGATATTGAGAAGCACCCCTGGGCACCCTCCTGCAGAGTTTAGCTCCAACCCTAATTACAGACAGGTGAAGCTAATCAAGCTCTTCAGGATCACTTGTTGAAAATATACAGGCAGGTGTGACAAACAGGTTGAAAATAAACTTTGCAGGACAGTGGGTCCCCAGGAGCAGAGTTGAAGACCTCTGTTTTAAAGTAAAAAAGTGATAAGTTACGTAAACTACAAAAGCTCTTTGTGGTTTTTTCGGTTTAAGCAACAATAAACCACGCAAAACATTTTGAGTTTGTGTTAGTGATTCCTAGGTAGAAAATCGCTTCCTGCCCTCCATCTGCTTTTCGCACCTCAGCAGTGACGTCACCGGCAAACAACCTATTAACAGAGGGAAACAAATGTCCAGTGTTAATTACATTTTTTCCTCTAAACATCTTGATGACCAAGTAACCTGTTTCCTCTGTGCTATATATTTAATGTTTTTAGTGTATATAAGATATTGACAGTTTTGGGAAAACTGCACTCAAAAATATATCTGGTAAGATTTGCCCAGATTAACCTTAATGGGGCCATTTGGTTGTGTAACCTTAGGCTTTGTGCCAAAACTAGGGTTTGCTCCCTTCGTCACTACACCTTTAAATAAGACCCATAAGTAGGGGAACGTCATTTGCACTACACTACTGTGCAAGTTCATTTAAGAGCAAACCTAAAACTGCTCGATATACAGCACACATTATTTATTATAGACATAAAAATATGACGACCATTAAAGACCATTTATAAAAGGGCTGATAAAAATATTTTGTTTAACACATTAAAAATAATGAACAAATAACGCAGTATGTGTTTTCTTTTCACTCCCCAAGGTTAACAAAAAATAAATAAAAAATTGACACTGTAAAAATGCTACAATGTAATCTAATCTTACAGTGCAATGAGATTGAGGGGGGGGACTCACCACACTCGACTTCAGTTGATGATTGGCAGGATTTTTGAGCCACTCCTCAAAATTCTCCACTTCTTCCATTGACCTTAATGGAAACTCTACTGGGTTGTCTGGCATTTCCATGTCTTGGCCTACTGGGTTCAACTTGCTCGTCAAATAATTAACTTTAGCAATTATTTGCTCCTGCTGGTGTTTAAGTAATTCCAATAAACTTATAATGTGGACTTCTGCAGCTGTAAAAAAAAAAAAAAATTATTATATATATATATATATATAAGTTTGGAATATATAAACAATTTTTATTCTGCATTGGACAACTCATTAAGGCACATTTCACTGAACAGATGGGAAGAGAATGTTTAACTTTTTTTAAATCGAGGCCTCAAAGAACTGAATTTAGGCTTTTATTCACATAAACATTGATAGCGAACATAAACAGAAGCTCAATCGAACTTGCTTGATGTGTGAGAACAAACCCCTTGCGGAAGCTCAAACATGCTGCGTAACACACGAGAATAGGGCTGTCACTAATCAGTCGATTATTTTGATGATTTGTTTTGTAAAATAGACCTTAGCGAAGACCTAAGCCTTTAAAATGATTTAAAATACATATACAATTACAATTAGGTAATAATATTTGGTTGAAATAAAGTATCAAAAACAAGTAATCATATGGTTCCTTATTAAAATACATAATATGCAAAATATAAACAATCATAATGTGTACAATAACAAATGCCTGCAGAGTGCACCAACGGTCTGGTGTTGTTACTCTTTACAGCAGATCAAATCCTTGTTTAATTTTGGCCAAACAACATTTAATTCAAAAGTTTACTCAATCTTGAATATTTTGTCCACTTCTTTACGATAGAAATGCTACAGTAATTATGATTATCATTTTAACCACTATACAGCATGCCAAAAATGTGTCTAATTTTCATTGACTAAAAGTAGATTCAAATGCCCAGACGTTTGGTTGACTAAAAATGACTTAATAAAAACAGCACAAAGGTTGACTAAACATGATAAAAGCTAAAAATAAGATTTGACACAGGACTAAGACTACAATTAATAAATATCTGACAAAATAAAAACTATCCGTTATTGCTCACCAGAGCAGGCAATACCGTCTGATCCACATCTCCCCCCCCGCCAGGTAGGTCTGTAGACCTTGCTTGTAGAAGGGGTTTGCTCTGCTGGTCTCTGTGCACAGTGAGGTGGTGAAGTGGGTGGAGGAGGAGCAACTGTGCCACTTGGGATAAAAGGTGGTGATGAGATAACAGGAGGTGGTGGTGAGATAACAGGAGGTGGTGGTGAGATAACAGGAGCTGGTGGTTCGGTTAAGAGTTTGGCTGGACCCCTGGCTCTTTTTTTATGAGGATGACCTTCTTCACTGTCATCATCTGTGTCTCCCAAGAAATGGCTAAAGTGGGTTGAAAAATTACAACAATTAGGGTAGAAAAATTACAACAACCTTATCTTGATCTGCAGAGGCTCTTATTAATAATTACATAAACATTTTGACTGGCCTAAGAACTTGAGTTGAAAATTTGTGTAATTGGTTAAGAATGGCGTGGCAATCCTGTGGCAGTTGTGTTAAGAGAAATCCTGGAATGTTTTCCTCAAAAAACGTAATTACTTTTCGACTAAGAAAGAATGACATTAATAGCTTGGATGAGATGGGGGGGGGTGTGTAAATGATCAGGACATTTTCATTTTGAAGTGAACTAATCCTTTAACGTAGAATTTAAAGGATAATATATGTATACACTAACATTGGCTTTGGCCTTCTCTTTGGTCGAATCTCCTCCTCTTCCTCATCAGACTGTAGATCTGATGTGTTGCACATCAGAGATTTCCTTAAGAGTCGTTGTGCCTCAAAGTAGTCATCTAAAAATAATGTGTTAAACTTCAGTAGTTTCAAATTAACAGAACAAAAAATAGAATTATAGACAACAGAACTGATTAAAATTATTTTTCCAATTGCCAATATTTTGATATTTTCTTACAAATTTAAATTAGCATACCGAATGATTTAATAATTCTGACATCATATGTTTTCCAGTCAGGTCCAGGCTCTTCTGAATTTTTCACTGCCCTGTTCACTCTTTCATCATTTCTGTAGTTTGGCCAATAGACAACTCCATCGCTGCACCACTTTTGTGGCACCACTGCTACTGTTTTGTTTATCAGGAACTCGATTAGGTTGAACATCCTTAACCTAGAAGGAAAAACAGCACCACAGAAATATAACTTCCTGTTTCAAGTTCTGAAACAATTGTTATTTGTCAAACACAATCTATAACCATCGATATTAATCAATTATTGCTGTGGCGTATGCATGTGTTGTGAATTAGGTGGAATGTTTTCGTGAGAAGAATTAGTGAATGAGACCCAATGATTTGCTGATCACACTGTTTGTACTTCTTTTTTTAGCCTTTCAGGTCAGTACGTCTTCCTTTGGTTATTTCACCAAGTGCATAGTGTAATTGCATAGTGCATATGGGTCAATTCTAAAAGAAGGTTGAAATTGGCCATTTAAGACCTGCAGTGTAAATGTGGCCTTATTGAACTCAATTGAATCAACAATGAACTGTCAAATAACTGCGAAGTTGCTTTGAAACGATCTGTATTGTATAAAGTGCTATATACATAAAATTACTTTGAACACATTTAACACAAGCAACTTACTACACAAAGTACTTACAGTTCATTGTTATCCAGTTTCAGACTGCAGTGTGATGAGGCATGGTGATGTCATTTGTCACAGGTGTTTAAGCAAAATTAGTATCAAACACAGTCCAGTCAAAACTAACAACCCCATCAAGTCTTACTGCTAATATTTGAACACAAAAAGTACAACTAAAACTACCATCAAAACTACAAAACATCATTCTCCCCCAGGAAGAAAACAAACTAAAATGGCTTCATCCTTTTGTACTGTTAATTATAAAAAAGAAAAAGCTGATAAGTTTCTGTAACCTTAAAGGGTTAGTTCACCCAAAAATGAAAATTCTGTCATTAATTCCTCCCTCATGTTGTTCCAAACCCGTAAGACCTTATTTCATCTTCAGAACATGTATTGTTGTATGAAATCTGAGAGCTCTCTGATCCCTCCATAGACAGCAATAATTAACACTTTCAAGGCCCAGAAAGGAAGTAAAGACATTGTTAAAATGGCCCATGTGACTCAACCTTAATTTTATAAACCGATGAGAAATTTGAGCTAAAAAAAAACAAACAAAAATACAGACTTTATTCAAAAAGTTTCCGTTGTAAATAGTGCAGCGCTCTCATCTACGGCAGCATCATGACGCATGCACGGGAACTGCTTAGGAGACTGGCACAGGCTAGAAGAAATTGTTAAATAAAGTTGTTATTTTTGCACTCAAAAAAAATTCCCGGTGCTTCATTACATTAAAGGGTTAGTTCACCCAAAAATGAAAATTCTGTCATTAATTACTCACCCTCATGTCGTTCGACACCCGTAAGACATTCGTTCATCTTCGGAACACAAATGAAGATATTTTAGTGTAAAGCTGATGCTGAGAAAGGCTTCAGACAGGCCTCCATAGGGACTCAGTACATTCACACTCACAAGACCCATAAAAGGCACTAAAAACGTCGTTACAAAGTCCATCTCACTACAGTGGCTCTACAATAATTTTATGAAGCGACGACAATAGTTTTTGAGCGAAAAAAAAAAATCAAAATAACGACTTTATTCCACAAGTTCTGTCTTCCTCTGCCGTGAACTCGCGAAGCACCAAGACGCATGCGCGAGAATATGACGCAGAACCGGCGTTCGGACACGTGACCCAGAAGCGAGGAGGAGATTTGTTTACAATGAGCAGAGGAAGACGCGCCGTATCTAAGCTGTTGAATTCTACATTGATCTACATTGATGCCCTACGCCATATTCTCGCGCATGCGTCGTGGTGCTTCGTGAGTTCATGGCAGAGGACAACAGAACTTGTGGAATAAAGTCGTTATTTTGATTTTTTTTTTTTCGCTCAAAAACTATTGTCGTCGCTTCATAAAATTATTGTAGAGCCACTGTAGTGAGATGGACTTTGTAACGACGTTTTTAGTGCCTTTTATGGGTCTTGAGAGTGTGAATGTACTGAGTGTCAATGGAGACCTTTCTCAGCATCAGCTTTCAACTGAAATATCTTCATTTGTGTTCCGAAGATGAACAAATGTTTTACGGGTATCGAACGACATGAGGGTGAGTAATTAATGACAGAATTTTCATTTTTGGGTGAACTAACCCTTTAAGGCTGAACGACTGGAGTCACATGGACTATTTTAACGATGTCTTTACTTCCTTTCTGGGCCTTGAAAGTGGCAATTAAATAGCTGTCTATGGAGGGATCAGAGAGCTATCGGATTTCATACAACAATACATGTTCTGAAGATGAATGAAGGTCTTACAGGTTTGGAACAACATGAGGGAGGAATTAATGACAGAATTTTCATTTTTCCCTTTAAAGGTTTAGTTTACCCAAAAATTAAAACAACATAAGGCTGAGTAAATGATGAAATGAGTAAAAGAATTGAACTTTTTGGGTGACCTAAACCACTAACCTGTGGAGTTTTTGTTGTCCCTCATCTAAAATGTATGAAATAAGGGTATGGCCACAAAACCATCCCTATGAGGTAAAACAACACATTTTTGGACAAGCTCTGAAGCTTTAACACACTTGAGCATATCTGATGTTTGTGAAACAGTATGGATATTCAGATAGTCAGAATTGAATGGGTAAGTGAAGAACAAAGACTTCTCAGAAAATTCTTTGTATACCATGTACACTCCATCACTGCATTCCACAATGTTATGTATAATGCAAATCTTGTTTCCAATGGCAAACACATTATCCCCGGTTGAAACTTTAACCGTCCACTTGTCACAGGCCATCTCACCATACTGTGCTTTCACTGACAGTCCATCTACAAGTGGCCCAACAAAGTGCTGTTTTTTAAAAGAGGCACCATTTAAAGGAGTGTCAGTAATTCTCATCTCTGACAATCGACGAATAATTTGGGCAAGGGGAAAGTCTGGTTTTCTGACAAGTCTTTTTAGCTTGTGTAGGTAACTTTCATAGGGAAATGCAGAAAATGCATCAAGACAACCATGTCGTTGTACTTCATCTGCCAGATGGACCAAAGCATGTACATTATAAACAAGTTGATCTTTGCCATATATGTCACCAAAGTGAGAAACAAAAGATCTAAGCAAGGTGCGAGCGTACTGTGTGTGGCAAGATAGTCTAGGACTTACTAAAATGGCAATACCAGAGAAGAGTAGCATGAAATTGCTGTACATATTTCGGTCCAGAAAGGTACTTAAGACTACAGGTCCTGTGTACAGCAGAAACTGCCTCAATTCAGTGGCCTTCCAGCGATCTAATTCCCTTAGCGATCTGGGCTTTCGGGCAAACTCCACTGGAATGTAGGAACGCATTTCTACCAGTTTAGCAGACATTCTTTCTACTATGTTTGCAGGTATTCTGAAATTCAGAGGACCCTTGAGCCAAATGTTCAACAAGCGCCTTACCACACCTAAACAAACCAAATGCATATAATCTAGAGGGAATTGTGAAACCATGCCAACACTGCTGCCATGAAATGGATGTGGCCCCTCATGATGATGACTCTCGTCAACCATGTTTTCAAATGAATCATCTGTCCTTAGAGCATAGTCTGTATATGGGTATGTCATGCGTCTGTTAATGTATTTTCCAGGCTGAGAACATTTGTCACAACCATGGTAGCCATTGTGATTCTTTGTGTTTTTAACAAAGGACCTGGCTGGTGTGTCACAAATGACTGTGTCCAGCTTGAGCTTCAATGTCTTACCCTCTATTTCAAAGCCTTTTTCAAGCTGTTGTAACTCAGTAACGAAATCTCCAAGAAACGCTTTTGCTGAGCTTGGTTTTTTTGAACCACAGAACAGACCTATCACTACTGGTTCTTTCATGGGAACACTCAGTAGCAGACCAAGTATGGGCCACAGTTGCAGACTAGAGCTCTTGAACAAAGGAAGTCCGTCTATGTTTATTTGCAACTTCAAACAGAAACTGTCTGCCAGTGTGTGTACGTATTTAGACAGCGTATTTCTAAGCGATGACAGAATACCAAAATAGTGGTACTGTCCTCCAGCTCTTTCTAGAATAGAATACTTTGTCTTAGTCCTAAGGAGGGTTCTAGCATCCTTTGGAAGATCAGGATGGAAAATGCGAAGTATGCACAATAGTGCTGTCAAAGCAACCAAAGAAATGCCAAAGTGTATGGCCCAGTTGGAAATGCTGTCAGAGAGTGAAAATGTCTCAGAGAGTTCATCTTCTGAATCAGATGCCTGAATCGGCCTATCACAGCTGCCAACCACCAAACCCTCAAGCATGTCTGCATCTACCTCCATGCCACCTTCCTCCTCACTAAAGACTAGTTCAATTGGATTGTCTGTACTTTCTTCAGAAAACTCTCTATTGACATCTACAAGGTCCATCTCTGTTGTCATCTGAAAGTCAGTCAAATTTGTGTAATCATCCCCAATTTCTTTAAGTCGTTTATCTACATCTACATGGGCCCTCCGTCTTAAAGTAGAGCTGGAGACAGGAACAGTTTTTCTATTCATTTTATCTAAAAGAAATGTTACAGAAAAAAAAAGATAGTAATATAATATAGTCTTTGGTTGTACGTTTATTTAACAATCGGTTTAATGTGCATGTAAACGCACTCAGTATTTGTCAAAATAACAGGCTAAATCAAGTTTAAAACAGTATTTAAACTTACGTTACTCAGACGTTTGGAAAAGATGAAATGGACGAAACAGACTGGCACTTGAATGAGCTGAAACCTGCAACAGAACACAGACACACACACACACACACACACACACACACACACAATCTTTATATGATGTAAAATAATTATCTGAAGCAACATTACATGTGGAGAATATATTAAGTCAGCTGGCTAAATCAAGTTTAAAAACAGTATTTAAACTTACGTTACTCAGACGTTTGGAAAAGATGAAATGGACGAAGTTCTCAAAACAGACTGGCACTTGAATGAGCTGAAACCTGCAACACACACACACACACACACACACACACACACACACACACACACACACACACACACACACACACACACACACACTTTATATGATGTAAAATAATTATCTGAAGCAACATTACATGTGGAGAATATATTAGTCAGCTGGCTAAATCAAGTTTAAAACAGTATTTAAACTTACGTTACTCAGACGTTTGCAAAAGATGAAATGGACGAAGTTCTCAAAACAGACTGGCACTTGAATGAGCTGAAACCTGCAACACACACACACACACACACACACACACACACACACACACACACACACAATCTTTATATGATGTAAAATAATTATCTGAAGCAACATTACATGTGGAGAATATATTAAGTCAGCTGGCTAAATCAAGTTTAAAAACAGTATTTAAACTTACGTTACTCAGACGTTTGGAAAAGATGAAATGGACGAAGTTCTCAAAACAGACTGGCACTTGAATGAGCTGAAACCTGCAACACACACACACACACACACACACACACACACACACACACACACACACACACACACACTTTATATGATGTAAAATAATTATCTGAAGCAACATTACATGTGGAGAATATATTAGTCAGCTGGCTAAATCAAGTTTAAAACAGTATTTAAACTTACGTTACTCAGACGTTTGCAAAAGATGAAATGGACGAAGTTCTCAAAACAGACTGGCACTTGAATGAGCTGAAACCTGCAACACACACACACACACACACACACACACACACACACACACACACTTTATATAATGTAAAATAATTATCTGAAGCAACATTACATGTGGAGAATATATTAAGTCAGCTGGCTAAATCAAGTTTAAAACAGTATTTAAACTTACGTTACTCAGACGTTTGGAAAAGATGAAATGGACGAAGTTCTCAAAACAGACTGGCACTTGAATGAGCTGAAACCTGCAACAGAACACACACACACACACACACACTTTATATGATGTAAAATAATTATCTGAAGCAACATTACATGTGGAGAATATATTAAGTCAGCTGGCTAAATCAAGTTTAAAAACAGTATTTAAACTTACGTTACTCAGACGTTTGCAAAAGATGAAAAGGACGAAGTTCTCAAAACAGACTGGCACTTGAATGAGCTGAAACAACCTGCAACAGAACACACACACACACACACACACACACACACACACACACTTTATATGATGTAAAATAATTATCTGAAGCAACATTACATGTGGAGAATATATTAAGTCAGCTGGCTAAATCAAGTTTAAAAACAGTATTTAAACTTACGTTACTCAGACGTTTGGAAAAGATGAAATGGACGAAGTTCTCAAAACAGACTGGCACTTGAATGAGCTGAAACCTGCAACAGAACACACACACACACACACACACACTTTATATGATGTAAAATAATTATCTGAAGCAACATTCAGGGTTCCTACACAATTTTCATTTCAAAATTCCATACTTTTCCAGACTCGAATTTCCAGACTTCCTACAGATTTTTCCGACCATATTTAACTTTTTCGGATAAAATGTTTTCAAATTCAACTGCTAACAAGTGTTACATTCTAAAGATTTAGTATTGGCGTTTTTGCCTTTGATTAGGATAGGAAAGTAGCTAGACAGGAAGTAAGGAGGGAGAGAGAGGGGGGCGGGATTGGGAAAAGTCCATGAGGCAGGACTCGAACCCGGGTCTCCCGAAGCACAACAGCACTACATGGCGACGCACTTACCCACAATGCTATCGGCACCGACAAGTCTGTTACACTCTGAGTCAAAACCTCTATGTAGGATATCTAATATTTAGAAATCCATATTAAAATTGTGCCTTTTGTGACCTTAACGATCAAAATGCTAAATCAGTCACAATTTTTTTAAAGGGTTATTAATTTACCCAAAAATTAAATTTCTATCATAATTTACTTACCCTCATGTCATTCTAAACTAATAAGACTTTTGTTAATCTTGGAAATCTTGGACACATGAAGATATTTAAAGGATTAGTTCACCTCAAAATGAAAATGTCCTAATCATTTACTCACCCCAATGCCATCCAAAATGGCACCAACTCAAACTTAATTTATCTTTCACTGAAGAAAATAAGTCATGGATATCTTGGATGGCATTGAGGTGAGTAAATGATTAGGACATTTTTATTTTGGGGTGAACAAGTCCTTTAATAAAGGGACTGAAATCTCTCAGATTTTAAATATTAAAAATGTTAATATAATAAAGTCTTATGGTTTTGAAAGACATGGGGGTAAATAAATGACAAATTTTCATTTTAGGTGTACTATTCCTTTAAGAACACCATCGACTCTGTTTTATCCTCAAACCCAACTTGCTTTCTCAAACTACAAAGTGCTGTGTTAACCACTGTTGAACTGTGGAAAGGAAGGAACACACAGGTCTGACCTTTACTGCCATAGCTAGGGCTACAAGTTTTTCATTCATTGAAAAAAAACATTGTGTATATATTTATTATATACATTTAGAAATTCTTAATTTTATATTTAGAAAATGAAATAGGGACAATAGTCTGGAAACATAAATATTTTTCCATACTCCGATTTATTTTTTCCATACTTTTCCAGACCTGGAAATTACTCAAATCAAATTCCATACTTTTCCAAACCCCGTAGGAACCCTGAACATTACATGTGGAGAATATATTAAGTCAGCTGGCTAAATCAAGTTTAAAACAGTATTTAAACTTACGTTACTCAGACGTTTGCAAAAGATGAAATGGACGAAGTTCTCAAAACAGACTGGCACTTGAATGAGCTGAAACCTGCAACACACACACACACACACACACACACACACACACACACACACACACACACACACACACACACACACACACACACACACACACACACACACACACACACACACACACACACACTTTATATGATGTAAAATAATTATCTGAAGCAACATTACATGTGGAGAATATATTAAGTCAGCTGGCTAAATCAAGTTTAAAAACAGTATTTAAACTTACGTTACTCAGACGTTTGGAAAAGATGAAATGGACGAAGTTCTCAAAACAGACTGGCACTTGAATGAGCTGAAACCTGCAACAGAACACACACACACACACACACACACACTTTATATGATGTAAAATAATTATCTGAAGCAACATTACATGTGGAGAATATTAGTCAGCTGGCTAAATCAAGTTTAAAAACAGTTTTTAAACTTACGTTACTCAGACGTTTGGAAAAGATGAAATGGACGAAGTTCTCAAAACAGACTGGCACTTGAATGAGCTGAAACCTGCAACAGAACACACACACACACACACACACGCACACACACACACACACACACACGCGCGGTAACGTTAAAGTTAGGCCTAACTTTTTTACTGGAAAGGGGTGAAAATCTGCGGTCAGAATTGGATTAAAATCCGGACAACTAATTAAATCCCTCCCAGAAAGATAAATAAATTCCGTCCAAACAGTTGTACGTTACTCAAATCTATACATTATGACAATTTGCTGAAGAGCTTGTTTAGCCACAAATATTCCAGAATTACAAACATAAAGCAAAACAGTGAACAGCCTAATGCTACCGGCTACGTAAAAATCCTAAATAAAGCATATTTTAACCATTCTTACCGTGTTCCGTGTTTATCGACCGTCTCCGGCGTTTCACTGTGAGGAAATGACAGTTTTAAAAAGGCGCGTTCGCTCAGAGAATCCGCCCAGCCCCCGTTGCGAGTCCGCGAGTTGCACTTTTTTATTAGGATTAAAATCCGGACAGAATTAAAATCACCCCACCTCCCAGAAAGATAAAAGAAATTCCGTCCAAATAGTTTTTTACTCAAAAAATTATTTACCAAACGAATTTGTACTCAAATCTATACTAATGACAATTTTGCTGAGCCAAACATTTCAGAATTACAAACATAAAGCAAAAAAGTGAACAGCCTAATGTTACCAGCTACGTAAATGTACAAATAAAGTATAGTTTAACCATTCTTACCGTGTTCCGTATTTATAAATATATCGACCGGCTCCGGCGTTTCACTGTGAGGAAATGACGGTTTTAAAAAGGCGCGTTCGCTCAGAGAATCCGCCCAGCCCCCGTTGCGAGTCCGCGAGTTGACAGTGCGCTGTGCGGAGGCGGGGCATATTCTGTGCGTATGGCCAAATTGAGTCTGAGAGTACAGCGGACCTGGCGACTTGAAGGCGGATCCGCCCCGGAGTCTATTGCTATCAGGGTCAGTACACCTTGATGATGCATGTTTGTACGGGCATGTAAATGAACACGATATAAGGGTCATTCCTATTCGGTGCCATTTCAGCTTGACAACTTTCTATTCAAAATGTAAAAAATTGTCCATGATTTAACCTGAAGAAGGAAATCTGACTACAAGAAAAATATATTGGTCCAGTATTCACCTTTCAGTCACGTGACTGTCGCGGAGGCCTGGAGGGCAAAATAGCCAAAAAACTGCAGCAAAAGCATGTACATTTTCCATCTTAAAAAAAACTAAAATATGATATATGCAAATCTTTGGCACTTGTGATCCATATACAGCACCTGCTGCAATATTTAAATCACTAAAAATAGCGTTCTAAATCGCTTAACGTGAAAAACTTAAATTAAGCAAAGTTGAACGCTAGTCAAGGATTTGTTGATGGGTATTACATCGCGTTGTGCTGCACCACTTTTTTTTCCTGAAAAACGAAACTATTTTATTAATCTTTTAATTATTTTGGCTAAGTTCTATATTCATAAAACAAGAATTACTCAAAAGAAACCCTCATATATTACTTTTTATAATACTGATCTCACAATATTGAAACCCTTTCAAACATGAGATCACAAAACAAAAAACTATAACAACAATACAAATAATAATACCATTTTAAAGCTTTTCAAATTCATGTAACTGCCCTAATATTATACTTTATTTCAGTTTATTATTATTATTATTATTATTATTATTATTATTATTATTATTATTATTATTATTGCATACATAGCCTATTCATTCTATATTTTAGTTGATGTTGTTACATCCTCTGAACTGTACCACAATGTCTTATATTTGTTTTACACTTTTCTGTAATTGAACTAATAGAAACTGAAATAAAATAATAAGAATCAGTGAAGTGTGAAGGGTTTAAAAAAAAAAAACAAAGATCTCCATTGGGGCTAGTTAAAGTGAAAGTGATGTATTTTGGGAGACGCGTCTTCTTATTCTTCTTCTTTTGTGTTTTATGGCGTTTGGCAAACCAGCCTAAGGTAGCCTGGTTAAAACCAGATCATTCTCAGTAGTAAGAGCAAATCTAAATTTGCAGGAAGTTGTCTGGGTTTTCCCAGGCTAAGCCTAAGGTGCATTCTCGCCACCTACTGGGGTGGAGTTACAAGTATCGATGAACGAAAGGAAAAGAACAACAACAAAACAAAACAAAAAACACTAAATCCTTCTAATTACTCTTCATTTCTCAATGCTGTCTTGGCCAGTTTATCCACCGCCTCATTCCCTATGCTGCTATAATCTAACAATAAGTCTAATCATTGCACAATATACTCTTTTCAATGCCTGTCGGGTTGCACCTCAATCTACCCCTGCCGAATATCATAAAATGTTTATTCCCTTTTTACAATGATCTGTTACTTTCTTTATATATGATGCAAAAGTTTGTTTTCAATCCATCGACACTCAAAATAAACTAATTTCTGTCACCTGCTCTAACCATTTGACCATAAAGCTTTAGTTCGATATTTGATGATTTCTTTGATTTAAAAAAAAAAAAAATCTTATTTCATTCTAAAACTCCAACTATGAACCCATTTTCCCATCTTCATTAACTGCTTCCTGCATACTGCTTTCCACATACGCTAAATTTCTTCCCCATTTCCAGAAAGCACCATCATCCACTTATAAAGTTACCAATTCCTTGTCCAATCATTAAATATGTAATTTATCATTATATTAAATAAAGCTACACTATGTAACTTTTCCGTCCACTAGAGGTCGCCTGTTCATGATGACGCCACGTTTGAGCGCAGAATCTTGGGACATGTGGTCTTCACCTCACAGCCGGTGGAAAACAGTCAGGATAGGACTCCGGCAGAAATCATGTTCATGGATGCGATTATTAACATTACTGTAGTGAAGCAGAGCAGGACCGAGTGTTGTGGAGCTGAGCAAGGCCGCAAGAGCGATTGAAGAGCGGGACTGTTATTATGGCATAATCGCCGGCGGGACTTTTATTATGACACGTTGCCGGCGCCACTTCCTCTTTTCCAATCATGAGTGAGGTAACGCAGCTCTGTTTATCGTATTAGATATATCTGAGTGTGTTGAAAAGGAAGTTATGACGTTCGCACGGCGGCTGCTATGACACTTGTTCACACTGCAGTGAGAGTAAAGTGTTTCACTGAATAAAACCAGAAACCGAGGGTAACGCAGATATGACGCAATCGACAGGCGACTCCCTCACACGCATAGCTCACACGTCCCGGTTCCTTGGTAATAGCAATTTCTCACGATTTACAAATGGTTGGAAACATTTGGGATATTCTAAGTACTCAACTGAACAAAATATATAACACTGGCCTAGTGGTTTCTGGATATTTTACTGTAAAAATCCTACATAGTTCACCTTTAAATAATACGGGCAACACACACTTCTTTGTGGGGTCCCATTATCTGTTGAGTAAATCCTAGACTAACTTGTTCCGACCCTTACTTGTATGCAGGGCCGGATTAACATAAGGGCTAGGTGGGGCTGAAGCCCCAGGGCCCGAGCACGGAGGGGGCCCGTGATTGGCCGAGAAAATGATTGACAATCGATCGGGAGCACCTAAAGTTTTCCTGTTGGGCCGCTCGCAAAACCACACCACGCCCCCACAAATTAAGCGCTGTTATTTAGGCTACTGGAGTGCTGCGAGTGCATGGGAAAATCAAAAGCCAGGTGAAGAAACGGCGCTACCTGAATAAACCGCACGCGCATCCAGCAGTGGCAGCGCGAGAACAGCTGAGTCGTCGCTGACAAACTCGTTCGGCGCTTTCGCCGCTCCATTGAAGTCATAACGAGCGCCAGGCAGTCGTTTTATCCATTTGAATTTGATACAAGCTCAACATCATGTGTACAGTAAAGGCTCTGTGGCGAAATTGGCTGAACCAGACTGAAAAGCTCCGACCATGTCTGAAGTGTTGAGGTAAATATAGACTACACGATGGCCGTAGCCAGCTATGAGGTCTCCGAGGTCCGGACCGCTGTATTTTTCCGAGGTGTAGGCTACATAGCTAATAAATGTTGTGAAATAATTGACCACCAATAGAGTGCTTTATGTACACATAAGCTGCTGCGCGAGTCACGCGACGCTTCAGTAAACGGTGTGAGATGTAAGTAGCCTATACATTATAGCCAAACTAAACATTTCATATTTCAAACAACGTTCAATGTTAAACAACGAACAGACTATCAGCCAGAGCTCAGCTTTAGGAGGGGAAGAGACAGGGCAAGAGAAGGAAACTGAGAGAAAAAGAATGAGAGAGTGATGAAATGAGGAGAGAGCAGGTATGACCAGTGTTGCCAACTCTGGCAAGACAAATAAGCAACCACAGCTTCAAAAACAAGCCCAATATTATTATATTATTTATTATCATCAATATAATTTATTATCAGTTATTTTGTTATCAATAAATGAGCCTGCAACATTTTAAACTGAAACCTCTCTGAGTTTGAAAAGCAAAAACAGATGTGATTTTACAAAAAATCATCAAATTGCAATAAAGGGCATGAAATATCCTCCAATCAGCAGTGAACAGAAGAGGTTTGGAGATGGAAAAAGTGACGTGAAGGCCAATTTAGTCGGAGTTAGTGCACACATATTAGGTGCAGAGTAGTTAACACGCACTACAAACTGTGAAAAAGACAAGCCCTGCATCTCAATCTGATACTATCTGCCCTAAATAGTATTGAAAATTACTAATGTCACATGCTATTTAGGATGGATAGTATGCACATTGGGATGTATGCAAGCACTAAGGGAGTGCTGCAATATAGCCACATATTTATTATAAATTAATTGGGAACCATACCTACTGTTAGTATACTAGTTTTTATTTTTATTATAGCCTGTAATGATAAATATGTTATACAAATATTTTTTTAAATTAAATGAGGTGCCTGTCCTCCCTGTTTCCTCTCCATCTCTGTTCATCTCTGCTGGTGGCATTGTTTGTGGAAATGTATACGTCTATTTACGTCTACTAACTATCATTACGTGCATTTATAATGTCACATTGAATGCAATTTTTCTTCAATGAGGGGGAGAAGGAGGCGGGATGTGAGAACTAATTACTACAGCATTTGTATCATAGCACTGATTGGCTATTAGCTTTGAGAAGACAGTGTCAGTCAATGTATTGGACAAAACAGCGACCATAAATGTAAAGAAATGAAGTTGCTTGTCATATTTCCCTAACAAGCAAACACATTTTTTAAAATAAGCCCAAAAAACTGCAACACGTGTTTTTTTTTACACGACCTGCCATAAAAAGAAGCCCAAAGTCGCGTGTTATACTATGGGTATGACAATCTACTGCCCACCTGCATGGTTTTGAAAGCTTATTATTAAAAAAAATTTAGCCTTCAAACATCTTAAAATGCACATATATAGATCAGAGAAATCAAAATTTTCTTGGGGGACCATGCCCCCAAACCCCCCAAAATACCTCAAATTTGGGACCTCACAGGTTTTAAAACTCCTTAAAGCTACACTGTGTAACTTTTTTAGTCTATTCTTAGCTAAAAACACTTAGTTCTTTCAAAAATATATGTGCTCATTAATGTATATTTACTTCTTTCAAGTAATAAAGTATTCTCGTAAGTTTATAATATGCCATTGAAAATACATAAGGTAATGGGATCTAACGGTGGTCGCCATGTTGCCCCTCCATCTTGAAAGTACATTAGCCAAAGAGGGACATACCCGTAAATTCAAGCTTCGCCATTCGCGTTTTAACCGGTTTTAACACTGTGCGCGTCAACTTGTTCAGACTTGTCTGGTGCATGCGCAGAGAGTTCATCTCAGCAGCTCCAGTAACAGAGTTATACGGAGTTTTCCTGGCTTGTTTATTCCTCAAAAGTCTGTTTTTCCTTGTGTGGTATTTCTGTGCGTTAATAACTCCGTAAGTAATAATAGTTATTTTCATTGTAGATGTGTTTCAGAGTGTGTCATCGCGTAATTCAGTTGATTCAGAAGTATTTTTGTGTCAACATACAATAGCGTAATGCTCACCTATTTGAATAATCATTCAGTTATTTTGTTATCAACAATGTTTATTCGTTTATAGAAAATATTTGCTTGTAATGTATGTTGATGGAAATATGTATCAGGTCTGATCGGCATATTGACACTTGTTATACAGAGCTAAACCTGCGCACACACTTTTGTAATCCGACACCGCTTGTTAGCAGCAGCAGCGGCAGCTCCGCTCCTTTTAATGCAGCTGCATTTAGCGCCTATATATGGTACAATAAGCTCTGGTTTACGGTTACATTATACAAATGTAACTTATAAGTATAGTTATACAGTTCTTAACTGTGTATCTTCTGTCATGCCATTATCATGTATATTTACCATCCTTATTTGTTCTCTCACAGAAACCACATTTATGTACATATACATGCAAACCTGTTTATGCCTTGCAATTGGATGACTGAATAAACATTACTATCATCAAAGTTCACTCTGGATTAGCTGCAGTTCTTTCTAGTCGAATAATTAGGCCAGTTGAGTTCCAACCATCCCACTGCGCACAGAATATCCCACAGGCACCGTGTCGAATGTGGACGAGGTCGAACTGGAAGCCATATTAATCTTGGACTAAATCGGCCACCGTAGGAGTTAAAACGAAATCGGAATTGAGAGGAACAGAAACTAAAATTTACTGGATGGTCATATACCTTTTCACCACTAGATGGGGGAAAATATCACACAGTGTAGCTTTAAGGCAGTTGTATATACTCAAAAGTTGTTGCTTTTTCTGGAAACCGGTTTGCTTTGACCTCATATCTGGAGTTAATGCATTTATGCATTTAAGGCCTACCGAATATTAAAATGGAAAATTCAGACAGTATATACTCATTGTATCTCTGTGCTTTGAAGATTTAGTTTTTAAAAAATACTAATTATTTCTGTGGTAGAAAACGTTGTGGCACTAAGATCGGCTACTATGGGGGCCCTTGGGTTTGTCATAGCCCCAGGGCCCTACATGTTCTTAATCCGGGCCTGCTTGTATGGTCATATTAAGCAAAAAGTCCATTATCCAATACACATTTTTCCTTTAATTCCCATCCTATCAAATTCAATTAAAACTTCCCTCTTTCCAAAGCATATCATAAGTCTTTTCCACATCAAAGAACACCTACTAACACCTCCTTATTCAATATTTCCATTATAGTTTCAGATTCTAGTTATATTATTGAATCCATTGTGTTAGCAAGTTCTTCTTCTAATGATGTTTGCTTTGTTTTAAAAAGTGCATTCCTCCCCACCTACTGGATTGGAGTGTAAAGTATGTATAATGTAAATTATACGATACAAACTATAATTTTTATCAGGTCATTTGTAATCAGCAACTGACTACATTTTGTAAGTAATCTACCCATCACTAATAATATATAATAACAACAACAAACTCAATCTTTGCTTTATTAGAATAAAATGTCTTTATGCCGTCATCACTTTTGAGTGGCGCCCTCTGGTGTGTTTTGAATAACAGCAGCTAAAACAGCATTACAGCACTATGCAGCAGGAAGAGTCATGTGACACAACACATAATGTGAAAATTGACACTTGATGTGCATGGTGATGATGTTCACTATGCTTTAATGCTGAGTCAAAGCACGCATTTCATTTATTGGATTGATTTATTTTTTTTACATTCCTCAAAGGAAAATGCACCGAATGGCTGATGGTGCTGCTGAACTACAGTTGGTAAAATCCAGAGACTTGAAATTATTAGCTAATTATAATCAATTTTTTTAATAGTGGAACAAATATACACACAACAGAAAAGTGCAGTAAAAAATTAAAATAATATATATATGAGATCTAGTAAAATCACTAAAGAAAATATTCCTAGATGAGAAATGATAGATTTTTACATACTATATATAGTACACACACCATACTGTATATAGTATACACACCGATGAGCCATTACATTATGACCACCAATATAATAACCCGTAGGACCTCTTTTAGCCGGCAAAGAAACAGCCACGCCATGAGGCACTGATTTCGAAGAGGTGGCGATAGGTCTCTTGGTATATCTGGTACCATAATGTCTACCGTAGGTCCTCCAGTTCTTGTACATTGCGGGGTGGTGCTGATATAGTGCAAACCCATTTTCCAAGTCGAACCACAAATGTTCTATTGAGTTCATGTCAGGTGAATTTGGAGGCCAAGACATTGACAGAAATTCACCATCAATGTTCCTCGAACCACTCCTTGATGATCCTGGCAGTGTGGCATACCAGCAGCCATATCACCCTGTAGCCCAAGACTGGTTTCCTACTGAAGCTAGGCAGGATGGGAGATCTCCTGGGAAAACTAGGTTGCTGCTGGTAGAGGTGTTAGTGAGGCCAGCAGGGGGCGCTCACCCTTACCCCTTTTCCACCAGAATGAACCGGGTGCTAGTTCAGAGCTAGTGCTAGTGCTAGTGCCAGTTTGGAGTTGGTTCATATGTTCTCGTTGTCATACGGCGATCGGTCTGCACAGCACTGATGCATCTCAAACAAGCCTTCAAGCAACAATGGCGAACGTTGCGTTACTATTGATACACATGGCTTTGTGATCCTACATCGGCATCAAAACACAGCGAATCCAACGCATTCGTGCAGCTCGCCGTAATTTGTATAGACGGAGATTACAAACGAGCAGCAGCTATTAGCTCCATTAGCTGCTATTTCAAAAATGGCGGATCTCGGTAATCGGCGGATCACGGTAACCCCGCCCCCAGCCTCTGACACAAGCGGTTCTTACTTCTAGACCAGCAATTTTTTGGTGCTACTTAAGAACCATTTTTCCTGGTTTGGAGCTGGTGCTTTGGGTGTGGAAAGACAAAGAACCAATTTGAAACTAGGCTCTGGCTCCGAACTACCACCAGCACTGCCTTGGTGGAAAAGGGGTACCTGTGGTCTGTGTGGGTCCTAACACCTCAGTATAGTGATGGGGACACTATACTGTAACAAGCACCGTCCTTCAGATACGTAAAACCGAGGTCCTGACTCTCTGTGATCATTAAAACCTAAAATTACATTATCACGCCCCCAAACATGACGGAGAACAAAACGGACTGTGATTGGTTGCATGTCAGTCAAGCGTCCTCTTGGCCAATGAAAGCTGCGATAGAGTCCAGACATTCTGCCGTCAGTCTGAAGGTCTAGCAACGTGAGACTAGATCTGCAGTGATGTTCAGATAACTGACATCTGTCAGGGATTGTGCTGTTGGGATAATGGGGCCTAAGGTGACCCAAGAAAACCTTGCCTGTATCTGTCCAACAGTGCATCCATACCATTGAATCCACTGGTAATAGACATATAGGCCGTCGACGTGATGCACCAGGATTCTTGATTCATCAGAGCAGGCCACTTCCTTCAAATCATCCAAAGTAAAACCAATGATTTTGACCAAGCCAGACCAATCTCAATGATTCTGGGCCCATTTCATGTGTTGTTGACGATGGCGTGCAGTTAGTGAAAATTGGACCCTAATAAGGCCATGTCCACACTAAGTTTTTGTTTGAAAGCACATCTTTTTCTCTCCGTTTTGGCCTTCTGACCACACTCAGACTGCGGGTTTTTTTTTTTTTTCACAAAAACGCTCTACAAAGTGGATACATTTGAAAACAACGCTATTGTGCCAGTTGTGCTATTCACTTTCATACTGCTAATATATTTACTTTGCACACACTTCATATCACGGTCCTGCAAGGATGACAGTAAAAGTATTCGCATTTGCTGTCCTGCGGCAAAACATGAGGGCAGTTCCGTTTTAGACCAAAAGTAATAATGGTGAGTGAGTGCGACCGGGACGCATCAGTGAACGGTGAGATATTTGGCTAAATAAAATGATCCTGCCAGAAGAATTGCGTGATAACTTTATGATGTCTGTTTCCTTTGTACCATCTCAGTGATCTTTTACACATGCACAGTAAGGCGAATTTGCCATTCTCTGACGTTTCAGTGGGGATGAGAAACTTTTGGAAAACCTATGGACAGAGAGCAACTCTGTTTACAAATATATCCGGATTAATGTCGATGTAGCCTAATATTTGACTAAAGCCGCGTTTCCACTGAAATTACAGGAACAATTTATCCCAGGAACTTTTTTCCCAGGAACTCTTTTCCCCCTAGACCTGCTGCTGTCTGCGTTTCCATCGCAATCTAAAATACCGTGAAGATTAGTCCGGTGACGTAGGACTGCGCGTGTCGACTTTACAGTTCCCACTGGATTTCGTCCTTTGCAAATAAATTGAATAAAGCCTGAACCTCGTCGTCGACCCATCGGTCGTATTTTTTTAACTCCATTGTTGATTTGAATATCAATCAACTCTTGCTGCACACACCGCAACAGGCTTATAAAAATAGTGGTTGAAATAAAATGCTGCATTGAGTCGACCAATCAAAATGCTGCATGAACTCATCCGATCAGCATGTTCAGCGCCCAAGTCCCACCCCTGAAAGTTCCTGAACATTGAAAAAGTACTACCTCGCAAGCAGGGAACTTCATTTAGACCCCGGTTCCTGCGGTCGAAACACACCGAGTACCACCCCAAAGTCCCTAGTTCCTGGGGAAAGTTCCTGCGGTGGAAACGCGACTTAATAAATTTGCTATTGTTTTTCTCCCTTAGTGTCAAACAGTTCCTCATGTTTTTTTCGTAGTAGATTAAACAGCCAAAACTGTTGATAGTAGAAGCACAGGAAGAAACTCTTCACCTGCAAACTAAACACTCGTGCACTGAATGCCCAGAGTTACCGACATATGTTTATCCACCCAACGGATCAAACCACATTTAGAAAACTAAGGTTTCAATCTGACTCAGGGATAAACCCCAGTAAAGCCGGTTCTGTGAGATTATACACACTTTTAACTTTGTATTCTGGTTTTTCCATTCACCAAAAATTTAGAAATAGACAATTTTAAAATCACTAACGTTATGCTCCATTTCACCATGAAATGTAAGTCATCCACAATATTCTTCTACTTTTAGCCATTTGAAACAGTCAAGTAGCTACACCCTCAGAAGAAAAGCATTCACTGAGGCAGTGCTATGAACACTTCTAATATGAACTCTTAACCTTTGATAAAAAGGTTACCTTTTTTTTCATCCATCAAGAGCAGTTAACTATAACCTTATATCGTATGCAAATGCAATGTGTGAAGTAGGAGGGTCACACGCTGCCATGGGAAGATTCACACAACACTAACAGTTCTGCAGTTAGATCACACACTCAACCACTGAACAAAATGTCTCCTGTGTTAGTTTTGTTCTCTTTGTGCTGTTGGAGTCTGACTGGTAAGTTATAAAAGCATTATTATGGCTTGTTTTTTTTTTCCCGTTTCAGTGTAAATTAGAATTAGTTTATTTTCATCTGCTGTTATGTACCAAAATAATGAATATTGTATAAATATGATACAAGATCTACTAATTTAAATGCAGGGCCAGTTGTTCAAAAAGTTTAACTGGATCAGAATGATCTGGATTTGGAAATCTCATGTTTTGCTTCTTAAGATCAGGTAATCCATCTTAAATTTTGTGCCAGTTTTTCAAAGTAAAATTGGATTGTATCTCCCAGATCCTGATACACACTTTTTCAGATTACCGAATCTGGATAACTAGTGCTCTACGGAGCCCCTAAAGGGACATAATGATGGAAAAAATATCAAATAAATATTTAAATGCTTTAGCTTTGTCTCAGAAACAATTGGTGTAGCTTTCACCCGAGAGACTGCGTTCGCTCACAAAGAACTTTTGACTGGTTCATCTCTAATGATTGTGCCAATGTAGTTTACAAACTGTGATAAAATAAACTCTTTAAATTAAATATAATCTTTTTGTTGGATATTTACAGCTGTTTGGGGATTATTTTATGGTGCCAAAATCTATTTTTTACTTTACTGCAGGCTACCAAAAGGCTTAATAGGAAGCCTAATGTCTACTTCTAATTTATTATTTTAACAGTTAAACTAATCAAGAGAAAAATAAAGTGTGTGTGTATTACATGATACAAATGTTTTATTTTTTGACCAAATTTTGGTTTATGAAATCCACCCTTCTGATAGGATCAATATAATCCAAATGTCTTTGAATCAAAGGTATCTCAATCTTAAAACGTTAAAACAAATCTTAAAAACAACCCAAGATTTAATTTTATGATCTAATCTGATTTCAGAATCTTTTTTTTTTCTTTTGAATAACCCATCTTCAAGCTTTGATCCAATCCGACAGCCGAAACCCGATCAGATTACTTTTGAACATCTGGCCCCCATCTCATATTTTTTCCATCATTATGTCCCTTTAGGGGCTCCGTAGAGCACTAGTAATCCAGATTCGGTAATCTGAAAAAGTGTGTATCTGGATAAGGAAGATCCGATCCAATTTTGCTTTGAAAAACCGGCACAAAAGTAAGATGAATTACCTGATCCTGAGAAACAAAACATGAGATTTCCAAATCCAGATCATTCTGATCCAGATTAAACTTTTTGAAAAACTGGCCCCAGGTCTCTCTTGGGATTAGGATTAGAAAGTTCTGGGAATGGTCATGAAAATAATGGAAATCTCTACAGTGAAAGAGAGAACTTTCCATTGAGCTGCTTTCAAATATAAGGCCATTTTTTGTCATTTTAACATCTACAAATGTCATGGAAATTAACTGGTCAAAATGTGCAGGACCCTTATAGTGCAGACAAGACAGTGATCTAAATATCTAATTTATTTAAAAAAATTATTTAAAATATCCAGCACAATTAAAACTGTACTTTCAATCTGCAATAATTACTATTGTTTATTTTCAATAAATTATGAAACTTTAAACACTGATTGTTCTCTACACTTTAAAACAAATTAAAGTGTAAGGATGTGCCTCACCGATAAAATTGATATTTGAAATTTGTTTTGTGTTTCTTGTTTTGGATGTTCTCAACTTTTCAGGCTTTGTAATTCATCAGAAATCAAAAATGTGTGTGTTCATCAGGTGTGTTTGGTGATTCAGTGTCAGTGATGGAGGGAGATTCTGTCACTCTAAACACTGATGATACTGAAATACAGGAATACGGTGACATACTGTGGAAATATGGAGCTGAAAAATTTAAAATAGGTAAAATAAAGAAAAGGAACCAAATCTCCTCCACATCTGATGTTCCTGATGGGAGATTCAGAGACAGACTGAAGCTGGACAATCAAACTGGATCTCTGACCATCACAAACATCACAACTGAACATGCTGGAGATTATCAACTAGAGATAGCTGGAGTGAACCTGTCATCAAAAACATTCAGAGTTTCTGTCTATGGTGAGTAGAGACGTCATTTGTCCAAATGTTCACATATTCTATTTACATATTCAAATGTTTAAACAGTTTATAGTTTGAGATGACAGACACATTCAGTGACCATCAACACACTAAACACTCACTCAACACAAAAGCTATTACACTGATTCACTACAATTCACAACACTGAAAAATCTAATTGTTGTGTTCATATTCCTCTTATTCTCATGTTTTCCAGCTCATCTGCCTGTTCCTGTCATCAGCAGAGACTGTTCATTATCATCATCATCATCAAATTGTTCACTGGTGTGTTCAGTGGTGAATGTGGGTGATGTGACTCTCTCCTGGTACAAAGGAAACAGTTTATTGTCCAGCATCAGTATGTCTGATCTCAGCATCAGTCTCTCTCTACCCCTGGAGGTGGAATATCAGGATAAAAACACCTACAGCTGTGTGCTCAACAATCCCATCAGCAACCAGACCAGACATCCCAACATCACTCAGCTCTGTCACACATGTGCAGGTACGGCTGTGGTTTATTCATTGAGCTGATCTAGCTGAGCTGGTCTTCTGTTGAAGATCGGACTGAGTCAATCACTCACACTAATGACTGTCTCTCTTTTCCTCTCCTTCAGGTCCTCCAGTCTCTCTGATAGTGTTGATCTCTGCTGCTGCTGCTGCTGCTGGATCTCTGTTGATTGTTGCTGCTCTCTGGATCTTTTGCATCTGCAGGAAACACAGAAAAACTGATCAAGACGGCAAGTATTATCCTCTACTTTTAAATAAGTAAAATAAGAAATAATTCTGTGAAAATATGTTCTAAATATTTTAGCCAACTAATAACCCTATTTTATGATTTAATAAAAATTATTCTCATCATTTCCAGTCATAATAAATGTCTATTTGTATAATGATACTGAACGTCTCTCTTTACTTGTCTCACTCGTATAAAAAAGTTTCTCAAACACTATCAACACTGGAAATGCAAAAACAGAAAAGTTTATTTTTAATTCAAAAACTAAAAAAAGAAATCTCAATTTTATGAATGTGTAAGGATGTGGCTGGTGCTCTAAAATCTATGTATGTTGTATATGAATATTAACTTGTGTTGTGCTTGTTGAACCTTAATGCTGATTAAATACAAAGAAAAATACTTTACTTTGTTAAACAACCCATTTTGGTTTGATTTGTGTGTCTCTCTAAATTTTATGATAAATATAGAATTTTTGTGGAAAAAATTATAGGCCTAATGGCAAACTTTGTGTTACTTTGAAAGCATTAATTAAATTAATAACAAATAGGTTGTGAAGAACCAGATCTATTTAAGATTGAGTTTTGTTGTTTTAATGTATCTATTATAGTTCAAAGAGTTGAGACTCGTGGAGAAGAGGTCACTTACGCTGAGACGACATTCTACAAAAGAAACAGACAGAAATCGGTAAGAGGGTTTATAGTTAATTTGTTGAGTATTTGCACAATTTCGGCAGTGATTCAGATGTAGATCTGTGTGTGCTTGTGTTTTTGTCTGTATAATAATGAAGCTCATTTCTAACAGATAAGAGAAATAATCATGCTCTGGTAAATAATAATTATGACAAAAACATGTTATTATGACCTAAAATTGTGAGATTATAACAAGGCAAAAATATCACATATACGCATTAAAAAGTTCAAATTATAACTTAAAATGTTGAAATTTTGACTTTTTTGTGACAATTTGGAATTCTTAATATTTTGTAATTCTTAATATTTTGTATGTCGAAATTTTGACTTTTTTGTCAAATTATTTTTTCTTATGTGGCAGTAATGGCCTTTCAAAGTATAATGATCTATCACACAGTAAATCTCAAACACAACAGCACCATCGGATGTGTATAAAAAACTATATCACAATACATTACATTTATTATTATTTGTATATCTTGTGTTATGATTTATTTTACAGAAAGTTGAACAGGAGGATCATGTGGAATATGCACCAATCAAAATCAGAAGATAATGAAACTTTAATGTTGTTCCTTTAAAGTACAAGACCCAGATTGTGTGATCATTTTCACTATGAGCCTCCTGAACAACCTCAGACTCTGAGGGCCCTATTGTAACGTTCTGAGCTCATGGTCTGAAACGCACATGTGCACTTAGGGTATGTCCAAATCCTCTTCTGCTAGTTTAACGACAGAAAAAACGGTCGCCGCACCAGGCGCATGGTCCAAAAAGTTGTACATAGTCTCTTAATGAGTCTTCCGTGTCTTGAGTCTATAAGGTAACAATAAGATAACCTTGTTTGAAATGGGTTTGGCTAAAAGAACATTTTGGTTTCGTCTATACTACTAGGTACTTATATTATATTGACTGGGTTAAATAGAATTGCATTACTAAAAAGAGACTAAAATACAATTTTCGTTGACTAAAACTACACGAAAATAGTCATGGAAAATTCTGACTAAAATGCTCAGACTTTTAGTCGACTGAAACTTGATGACTAAAAAGAGTATGAACGTGACTAAAACTAATAAAAACTAAAATGACAGCTTGACGCAAAGACTAAAACTAAAATGAAAACCGGCCGCCAAAAACAACACTAGGTCCAAAAGGGTTGTATCAAGTCTCCTAATGAGTCATGGGTGTATTTTTGGGCGCAACATGTAATAAACCAATCTGAGTCTCATCTCTCATTCCCTTTAAAAGCCAGTTGCGCTTGCACCATGGCGGATTCGCTATTCACATAGTGGAATTTGCAAAGGGAAAGACTGAACGCTAGCCTAGAAATCTAGACGCACCCTAGCGGCAGCAAATCTAATTTGTAGCCAGGGTAGTCTAGCAACTCTTCGTTGGCTTGCGAGCTGGCAAAACCAAACTCTGGTCAGGCCAATCACATCGTGTATAGAGTCGGTGGGCGGGCTTAACATAATGACGGCAGAGTTGACGCGGTTCCCTAAACAAAGAAGATGGCGAACAGCTGTCTTTCGAATCGGCTTTGGCAGCGACTCTGGAAGACTTGGAGTTAAGCTTTTCTTTGACACTGAAGTCATTCTTAAGAGAGGAAGATGTGTTCGGAGTTTTGCCGACCGGATACGGCGAAAGTTTAATCTATCAACTAGCTCTGCTTCACCTTCTTCATTGCTCTGGTTGGTTGTAGCACTATCCTATAGCGTGTAGAGGGAATCTGAAAGACAACCGTTTATCCCGCTCCTCGGATTGAGCCCTGCCAATGGTGAGTTCCCAGACCCAACATCTTGATGTGGGTCTGGCTTGTCAGGCTAACTGAACACTTCTCCAAGGAGGAATCCTTTTATTTGTAATATTTAAAAATGTTTATTTGCTGCTGCGCGTCCTTGTGTGTGTAATAAGCGGAATGTATGTGCGTTGTGGACACGTCTATAGGCACACATTATTAACACGCCCTTCAAATAACACAAAAAATACTGCGCAGTTGATTTAAGTTGAGTTTCCTCAAAATGGCAACACGCCAACAATGCACCTGAACCCACCTTGCTTTTTTAGACCAGCACGCCCATAGGTGCACAAATGGGCGCAAGTGCATTTGATATTTAAACAACGTGGCACAGGACATGAAAATGTCTGGCTAAAAATTGCACCAGGTGTATGATAGGGCCCTGAGTCTATGGTGGAGTTTTCAGTGAGAATCATCATGTTACATTAGGGAATCACACAAGACTAAAGTATTATAATTGAAACCAGATTAATTAAATGTTCTCCTCAAAAATGATCTTCAAAAGAAATGACCTTAATTGCAAAACAGGGACTTTATTAGGTGGCCCATTGCAGCATTTTCGTGTTTGCAAAACGAAGATGCAAACTGGTTATCAAAAGGTGACAAAGTGAACTCTGCTGTGGTCTCATTTATTTATATCTGTACACAAACGTGGTTTGATCAGTTGAGTAGACATACAGCTTGTGCATGAGAATGCGTCTACTGCTAGAAGTTTGCATTTGATGTCAGTTGTAGTGTTTGTCTGAGGTGTCACTGTGTCTGTGCGAGTGTGTGTCTGAGGTGTCAATAAAGCATCTGCGCGAGTGTGTGTCTGAGGTGTCAATAAAGCATCTGTGCGAGTGTGTGTCTGAGGTGTCAATAAAGCATCTGTGCGAGTGTGTCTGAGGTGTCAGTCTGTTTGAACAGCAAGTTGTTGCAAGGATTTTTCATTCTACCGTTTATGCTCACATGAAACCGTTGATAACTTCTCTACAGGGAAGCCACTCTATTACAAAATACTAAACTCATTAGTGCTGATGTTTGACTAAAAAGGTCCCAAATCAAACTGTGATATTACTGTGAAAAATTGTAATATATTCTTTGTGTGTATGATGGTCCTGCAGTTGAGCAGTTCTACTCTCAGGAAAAAAATGTACACCAGCGGTCATGTGCAGTAGATTTTCAAAAGGCACACCTTATTTACCCCTTAGGGGTGCACATTAGTACCTAAATGATTGAAAAGGTAGCGCACCAGTGACCGTTTATACTTTTTTTTCTGAGAGTTTGGTTTCAGTCATTTCAATTCTTTCTAAGCAGAACTATTCTTGATCTGTTTTTCTTATTAAAGGTTATATACTGTTTTCTGCCAGTGTCTGGGTCATTTTATTAATAAACACAATGTATGATTTGCATTTTTTGATTTATGTTTGATGGTTGTTAATAATTTGCTTACATCAGCTTTGAGGAGAAACTAAATGCTGCTAACAAACAGGGCTCCTTTCCAAAGGTGAAACAAAGGTTGAAATTTAGAGTGTGAAATCAAATCATAAACAGACAGAAAATCTCACCTCAGGTTCCCTTGATAGTGCCAAAGTCCAGACACAAAGTTATGAGGACTGCTCAAGATATCCGCTCCGGCTCCAGTTCCAGTAACCGCCGCCTGAAGATCAGGGAACAAAACATGAGTGATGGCATTAGCAAATATGTTGTTAGTGTGGTGCTCTGGTAGATTTTAGTAGGCCTACCAAATGCTAGTGTGCTCTGAGTGGGTGGTTGTTTGCTGGTCAAGAGCCCACATGTCTGATATTATATAGCCTATCTCTGTCATATTCTGGTCTGTCTTGGGTCCCTCCTTCAAAGTTCATCTGAGGTAGTTTTCACCTGGGGCATCCTCCAGCAAGTCTGGTCATGATATTACAAGACCAAATACACCTTGATGCATACTTTGTACAGGCATGTAAATGAACATAATATAAGGGTCATTCTTACTATTCGGTGCCATTTCAGCTTGGTAACTTTCTATTAAAAATGTTAAAATTTCCATGATTTAACCATTTTATCTGAAGAAGGGCTAGTTACACTACAAGAAATATATATTGGTGAAGCATTTATCTCGCGGAGGCCTGGAGGGCAAAACAGCCATAGAACTGCAGCACAAGTAGGCTATGTAAATTTTCCATCTTAAAAAACAAAAATATGATACAAGATGCACATTTTTGGCACTTGTGATCCATATACAGCACCTACTGCAGTATTTAAATCACTAAAAAAAGCGTTCTAAATCGCTTAACATGAAAACTTGAATTAAGCAAAGTTTAATGCTAGTCTAGGATTTGTTGATATGGGTATTATTTTACATCGCGTTGTGTTGCACCGCTTAATTTAAAAAAGATTTCATACGTGAAATATGGAGAACCTCATGACATTTGACTCTGTTTTCAAAACCCACTTTTTTTCTGAAAAACAACTTTTTTTAATCTTTTAATTATTTTGGCTAAGTTCTATATTCATAAGACAAAAATTACTCAAAAGAAACCCTCATATATTACCTTTTATAATACTGATCTCACAATATACATTGAAACCCTTTCAAACATGAGCTCACAAAACAAAAAACTAAACAACAATACAAATAATAACAATAAAACAATAACATTTTTAAGGCTTTTCAAATTCATGTAACTGCCCTAATACTAAACTTTATTTCAGTTTTTGTATTATTATTATTACATACATGTTCATTCTATATTTTAGTTGATGTTGTTACTTACTCTGAACTGTACCACAATGTCTTATATTTGTTATATACTTGTCTGTACTTGAACTAATAGAAAATGTAATAATAAAAAAAAGATTCAGTAAAGTGTGCTTTTTTTTATCTCCAATGAGGCTAGTTAAAGTGAAAGTGATGTATTTTTGGAGACCAGCGTAAGGTGGATTCTCGCCACCTACTGGGGTGCAGTGAGAAGTATCGATGAACGAAAGGAAAACAACAACAACAAAACAAAAAAAACACTAAATCCTTCTAATCAAATCTGAATCCCTCAAATATTTTAGAAAAATCATACACCCTTAACTGATTCTGTGCATTCTGAAATATAGGCTATTCTTAACTGTAATGGCATTAGTTTCCATATCTCTAGTTTTTCAGCAAGCTGATTTCTCTGCCTCAGTGTAAGAGCACATGTTGAACTGTTTCTGTTATTCCACAGGGGGTTTGCAGTATCAAGATGCATGTTGACTAAATTCAAGCATTAAAGAGAAAACAGTGTCTTCACTTTTATCTTTTTACACATTAATTTCCCACATATAATTGAATGAGGAAAGGAAAAACAAAAGAGAACAGCTACAACAGACTAGCATGTTTACTATTTGAACATACATTTTGCTCTCCTTTCTTTCTGGCCAGCAAATTTCTCAATGAGTCTCTGATTAAAGTCAATCATCTCAGTAGTGTCATGACGTTTGCATATTTCAGTTAGATATTTGAGGTCTCTTACCCCCGCTGTTGTCCACAAAACTTCAGTACCGACACTTTGAAATAAAAGACAGGGAAAGCAATAAAGGGCATTGCTAACAACACATCCAGCCAGCCACCTAACTTAAGTTTCTCATAACAAGCGCGTGAAGCTCCGAGTGTAGCTTCATCCTCTGTCACTGACCTGCTGCTGGATTTGTAAATCGCATTGGTCCGGTTTGGGATCCTTTATCCTTTTTTTTCTTCCAGCGAACGCCTTGTGAAAGAATTTGGTTTAACTGCTGCCATCTCTATGAAAGTGATCATCCTAACATGGTTTTGGCGGAACCGGAGTGATGGTGTCGCCCGCGCACTTTCGCTTTAGTGGCCAAGAGCGTAAAGTTGAATGACAGGTGAAGAGAACCAATCAGATTGAATAAAATAACACGCATCCAATTCTGATTCGCCAGGGACGCAGCGACCTGCAAACCAATTAGACCTAGACCTAAGAAACCAATTAGAGACCAGCTTCAGGTCACATGCAGCCCGTAGATTTTTGTACTCAGATAGACATCCATTTGTCCGGCGTCCCTCGCGCATGAAACATATTGAAGAACATATAAAATAGTTAACCGATCAAAGCCAGTTTTTATTAAATGCTGAGGCTCTTACTAACAGCCGGCACGTCGTATGAGTAAACTATTTTATTTTTATTGCACTTTTATATCATTTTTGTTTACATGTATATTTCTGGAATTTTGATGGGGGCGGTGCCCCAGCGCCCTCTATTGACCAGCCACCACTGGTCTAAAGTACCGCGAAGATTAGGCAAATTGGTCCGGTGATGTAGGACTGTGTGCGGCGAGACTGTTCCTCCCAGTCACGGACAGTAATAATTTTTGCGCGATACTGTCTACAATAATAACAAGTATTTAACAAGTATTATGCATGTATTGGTTTACTAAAGAGGTAATTAACAAAACGGCGGAAAAGAGACAAGCACTGATACTAAAGCGTATTCTGCAACGTATCAGCTATTACGGACATTGACCGTGCGATTGCTGAGACGAACGCGTGCCATCGAACAGAAAGAGCAAGACTGATATTTACTGAACGCTGAACGAACCTCGCAAGACCTTAAAAAATGCCGGTTGAAATAAAATGCTGAGTGAGTTCAACCAATCAGCATGTTCAGCGTCCAAGTCCCACCCCCGAAAGTTCCTGAACTTTGAAAAAGTACTACCTAGGGAGCAGGGCCGTTCGGAGGGGGAAATATTTACCCGGACCTTTAATTCGACCCTGGTTCCTGCGGTCGAAACACACCGAGTACCACCCCAAAGTTCCTAGTTCCTGGGGAAAGTTCCTGTGGTGGAAATGCGGCTTTAGTGTCTTCTTGCCACATATTTCCAAATGCTGTTTTAATAATACCTTTTACTTCTGTTCCGTTACTCTTCATTTCTCAATGCTGTCTTGGCCAGTTTATCCACCGCCTCATTCCCTATGCTGCTATAATCTAACCATAAATCTAATCATTGCACAATATACTCTTTTCAATGCACCTCAATCTACCCCTGCCGGATATCATAAAATGTTTATTCCCTTTTTACAATGATCTGTTACTTTCTTTATATATGATGCAAATGTTAGATTTGAATCCATACTCAAAAGAAACTAATTTCTGTCACCTGCTCTAACATTTGACCATACAGCTTTAGTTTGATATTTGGTGATTTCTTCTTTGTTTTTTTTCCCATATTTCTTATTTGATTCTAAAACTCCAATTATTAACCCATTTTTCCATCTTCATAAACTGCTTCCTGCATGCTGCTTTCCACATAGTCTACATTTCTTCCCCTTTTCCAGAAAGCACCATCATACTTATAAATTTACCAATTCCTTGTCCAATCATTAAATATGTAATTTATCATTATATTAAATAATACGGGCAACACACACTTCTTTGTGGGGTCCCATTATCTGTTGAGTAAATCCTAGACTAACTTGTTCCAACGCTTACTTCTATGGTTAGGGTTAGGCAAATTAAGCAAAAAGCCCATTATCCAATACAAATTTTTCCTTTAATTCTCATCCTATCGAATTCAATTAAAACATCCCTCTTTCCAAAGCATATCATAAGTCTTTTCCACATCAAAGAACACCTACTAACACCTCCTTATTCAATATTTCCTTTATAGTTTCAGATTCTAGATATATTATTTAATCCATTGTGTTAGCACGTTCTTTTTCTAATGATGTTTGTTTTTTTAATGTGCATTACCCCCTGGATTGAAGAGTAAAGTATGTGTAATGTAAATTACACGATACTAACTATAATTTTTATCAGGTAATTTGGAATCAGCAACTGACTACATTTTGTAAGTAATCTACCCAGCACTAATAATATATAATAACAACAACAAACTCAATCAAACACAAATGACTTTGCTTTATTAGAATAAAATGTCTTTAACTTTTGTGTAATCACTTTTGAGTGGCGCCCTCTGGTGTGTTTTGAATAACAGCAGCTAAAAAGCAGTCATGTGACACAACACATAATGTGAGAATTGTCACTTGATGTGCATGGTGATAGGTGGTAGAGATGACGTTCACTATGCTTTAATGCTGAGTCAAAGCTCACTTTTCATTTATTGGAATGATTAAAAAATATTCTTTATTTTTTTACATTCCTCAAAGGAAAATGCACTGAATGGCTGATGGTGCTGCTGAACTTTAGTTGGTAAAATCCAGACACTAATAATAAGCCATTTTTAAATAGTGGAACAAATATACACACAACAGAAAAGTGCTGTAAAAAAATGAAATAAATACATAAATAAAAATAATATATGAGGTCTAGTAAAATCACTAAAGAAAATATTCCTAGATGAGAAATTACAGATTTTTTTTTTATTTACACAACGATGAGCCATTACATTATGACCACCAATATAATAACCCGTAGGACCTCTTTTAGCCCACAAAGAAAAAGCCACGCCTTGAGGCACTGATTTCGAAGAGGTGGCGATAGGTCTCTTGGTATATCTGGTACCATAATGTCTACCATTGTCTCTAGGTCCTCCAGTTCCCGTACATTGAGGGGTGGTGCTTATGTAGTGCAAACCCAATTTTCCAAGTCGAACCACAAATTGAGTTCTATTGAGTTCATGTCAGGTGAATTTGGAGGCCAAGAAATTGACAGAAATTCACCATCATGTTCCTCGAACCACTCCTTGATGATTCTGGCAGTCTGGCACACCAGCAGCCATATCACCCTGTAGCCCAAGACTGGTTTCCCACTGAAGCTAGGCAGGATGGGAGACCTCCTGGGAAAACTAGGTAGCTGCTGGTAGAGGTGTTAGAGAGGCCAGCAGGAGGCGCTCGCCCTGTGGTCTGTGTGGGTCCTAACACCCCAGTAGTGATGGGGACGCTATACTGTAACAAGCAACGTCCTTCAGATGAGACATTAAACCGAAGTCCTGACTCTCTGTGGTCTTTAAAAAGGAAGAAAGCCGCTGTGTTTACAACTGTGACAATGAACACTTACCAGGATCAACTAAACGCTGGATTTTATGTGAAGTTCGCGGCTTATTCATTCTTGAATAATTAATTTATAGACGCCGGCCTGTTATTGCAGGGACATTGACTTTACATTTTCACGCCCCTAAACATGACGCAGAACAAAACGGACTGTGATTGGTTGCGTTACATGTCAGTCAAACGTCCTCTTGGGCGGTCCTTGACCGATGAAAGCTGCGATAGAATCCAGACATTCTGCCGTCAGTCTGAAGGTCTGGCTATGTGAGACTAGATCCGCAATGATGTTCAGAGACCTGACATCTGTCAGGGATTGTGCTGTTGGGATAATGGGGCCTAAGGTGTCCCAAGAAAACATTGCCTATATCTGTCCAACAGTGCGTCCAGGTACCATTGAATCCACTGGTAATAGACATATAAGCCGTCGACGTGATGCACCAGGATTCTTGATTCATCAGAGCAGGCCACTTCCTTCCAATCATCCAAAGTAAAACCAATAATTTTGACCAAGCCAGACCAATCTCAATGATTCTGGGCCCATTTCATGTGTTGTTGACGATGGCGTGCATTTAGTGAAAATTGGACCCTAATAATAAGGCCATGTCCACTCTAAGTTTTTGTTTGAAAGCACATCTTTTTCTCTCCGTTTTGGCCTTCTGACCACACGCAGACTGCGTTTTTGTTTTCACAAAAATGCTCTACAAAGTGGATACATTTGAAAACAACGCTATTGTGCCAGTTGTGCTATTCACTTTCACACTGCTAATATATTTACTTTGCACACACTTCATATCACAGTCCTGCAAGGATGACAGTAAAAGTATTTGCATTTGCTGTCTTGCGGCAAAACATGAGGGCAGTTGCGTTTTAGACCAAAAGTAATAATGGTGAGTGAGTGCGACCGGGACGCATCAGTGAAAGGGTGAGATATTTGGCTAAATAAAATGATCCTGCCAGAAGAATTGCGTGATAACTTTATGATGTCTGTTTCGTCTGTACTGAAAGATGGATTCTGAAATCCACTACCGCTTCAATATAATTGTATATATCCTAATTAAATTTATAATCAAAGCCTCAATCATTATTCATCCTCCTGTATAATTATTATGATTTTAAGGATTCTTTCCAGTTATGATTTTGCTTATATCAAGAGGACCAATGATTGTTTCTTCCTTTATATTTTCTAAAAGTTTGTATTTGGTCTCTGAGTGGTGACTGAGGGTATGTCCTGGGCGTGTGTGATGTTTCGCAAGAACACTTGATTTCAGAACAGGCATCACACACCTCCAACTCGACAGGAATGCAGTAACAGTGATTGCTCATTTAGCCCAGCTTCCAGAGATTAAATATGGATTTGTCTTTCTCTATTTTATTTCATTTTATATTTCCTTTTACTGAAAACCTAAAGAATCAAGATGAATATGGTCTGTACTATTGTCTATATCTCTCACTGAGAGAAAAGCACGTTATCAATATGTTTGGGATAACATTCTCTGGTTTGGACCAGATCTCACCAACTCCAACCTTGGAAAGACTGTGTATCTGTGTATGTGCGCAGTATTTGGTGTTACAGATCAGTATTGGAGGTGGATTGCGTGCATGCTAAAAGATGAGGGGCTTGTAGTTTATTTTTCTTTAATTAATCTAACTCCTGACTCTTGGTCTTCATTTTTCACTACTGGTCCTGGGTCCTAAGCTGTTACCCCAACAGTTTCATCTCAGTGAGCTTTTTCACATGCACAGTACGGTGAATTTGGCGTTTTCTGACGTTTCAGTGGGGATGAGAAAATTTTGGAAAACGTATGGACAGAGAGCATTTTGAAAAGAAAACGTCTCAATTACGTATGGTAACCCTCGTTCCCTGAAGGAGGGAACGGAGACGTACGTCGGTTGTACAGACAAATTGGGATCCCTTCAGGGAGCCCCTATCAGCTTCGAGATACAGAGAACGGGCCAATGGGTATAAACAGGAAGCGAGAGCAGCGCACGTCATTCACTTCGGAGCTGAACAGCGTTGATGAAGAACAAGACTGCCTGCTATTCAGCTAGAGAAAAAAGAGTTTGAGAACTGAGAGGGACGCTCGTGTTGGCGATTACGGCACAAAACAGTGTGACTGCGTGCTCACCGCTGCACCAAACAAACTGCAAATTTGACGGTTCGGTGAGGACGTTCAGGTTGGTGAGAGCAGATACAGGCTGCACTATTTCCTGTATTCTGCCGCGGTCTTCCCTGGGTGCTTCAGCACTATTGAAAGAGCGTTTTCCTCGCAAAAAGAGCAACACGGGTGTTACACTGCGTCTTTTCCAAGACGTCATTCCACCCGTGCGTTTCTGGATGCGGTCGTTCCCTGTCACCCGCTGACGGTCACAATCGTTGTCTCACGTGCCTGAGGCAGCTTTTGTGTATAGTTCATGTTCTCACTGCGGGAACATGACTATCTCGGTGCTTAGGTCGAGACTCGCCTACCTCCAGGAAGGTGGAGTCCCCCTCCCCATACCTCGATCTAGAGCTACCTCTGCCCAGCAAGATAGACCTACTTCGACGGATGGCCGGGGTGACCTGAGGATCACGTTCAGGGCAAACCCGCCGAGCGTACCTCTGCGGGCCCCCGATCTCTCACAAGCGGCGCAGCCGGTGGTGCTTCCGGAGGAAACCGCTGGCCCCTCCCATGGGCATCTGGCAGTGAACTTCAAGGCACCCTCAGACAAACAGATGTCGATCGCTGTATCGGAGGGGGAGTTCCAGTCCTCAGAGGATGATGACCCGGCTGTACTGCCTCCCTCTGCTGATAGGGGCTCTCTGAAATTATCCCAATTCGTCAGTACAACCGACCTACGTCGAACGTGACCGACTGAAAGGGAATTCTGTTTTCAAATCTATCCGGATTAATGCAGACGTAGCGTAATGTTTGACTAAAGCTGCGTTTCCACCAAAATTACCCGGAACAATTTATCCCAGGAACTTTTTTCCCAGGAACTCTTTCCCCCCCAGACCTGCTGCTGTCTGCGTTTCCATCGCGGTCTAAAGTACTGTGAAGATTAGTCCAGTGACGTAGGACTGTGCGCGTCGACTTTACAGTTCCCACTGATTTCATCCTTTGCTAATAAATTTAAAGTTCCTGAACTTTGAAAAAGTACTACCTCACGAGCAGGGCCGTTTTGAGAGGGAAATATTTACCCGGAACTTCATTTAGACCTCGGTTCCTGCGGTCAAAACACACCGAGTACCACCCAAAAGTTCCTAGTTCCTGGGGAAAGTTCCTGCGGTGGAAACACGGCTTAATAAATTTGCTATTGTTTTTCTCCCTTAGTCTCATGTTTTTCCCCAGTAGATTAAACAGACAAAAAAATCTGTTGACAGTAGAAGCACAGAAAGAAACTCTTCACCTACAAACTAAACACTCTGCTCTGAATGCCTAGAGTTACCGACATATGTTTGTTTATCCACCCAACGGATCAAACCACATTTAGAAAACTAAGGTTTCAATCTGACTCAGAGAAGATAGACCTCAGTAAAGCCGATACTGTGAGATTATACACACTTTTAACTTTGTACACTGGTTTTTCCATTCACCTAAAATTTAGAAATACAATTCATTTTAAAATCATTAAAGTTATGCTCCATTTCACCATGAAATGTAAGTCATCCACAATTCACATAATATTATTCTACTTTTAGCCATTTGAAACAGTCAGGTAGCTACACCCTCAGAAGAAAAGCATTCACTGAGGCTACAACCCTTCTAATACGAACTCTTAACCTTTTGAAAAAAATAAAGATTTTTTTAATCCATCAAGAACAGTTAACTATAACTTTATATCGTATGCAAATGCAATGTGTGAAGTAGGAGGGCCACACGCTGCCATGGGAGGATTCACACAACACTTTAACAGTTCTGCAGTTAGATCACACACTGAACCACTGGAGAAAATGTCTCGCATGTTAGTTTTGTTCTGTTGGAGTCTGACTGGTAAGTTATGAAAGCATTTTTATGACTTGGTTTTTTTTTTCCGTTTCAGTGTAAATTAGAATTCGATTTTGTCATCTGCTGTTATGTACCAAAATAATTATGAATATTGTATGAATATGGTAGAAGATCTACTAACTTTAAATGCAGGGCCAGTTGTTAAAAAAGCTTAATCTGGATCAGAATGATCTGGATTTGGAAATCTCATGTTTTGTCTCAGGATCAGGTAATCCATCTTAAATTTTGTGCCAGTTTATCAAAGCAAAATTGGATTGGATCTCCCAGATTCTGATACACACTTTTTCAGATTACCGAATCTGGATAACTAGTGCTCTACGGAGCCCCTAAAGGGACATAATGATGGAAAAAAGATCAAATAAATATTTAAATGCTTTAGCTTTGTCTCAGAAACAATTGGTGTAGCTTTCACCCGAGAGACTGCGTTCGCTCACAAAGAACTTTTGACTGGTTCATCTCTAATGATTGTGCCAATGTAGTTTACAAACTATGATAAATAAAATTCTTTAAATTAAATATAATCTTTTTGTTGGATATTTACAGCTGTTTGGGGATTATTTTATGGGGCCAAAATCTCTTTTTTACTTTACTGCAGGCTACCAAAAGGCTTAAAAGAAAGCCTAATTTCTACTTCTAATTTATTACTTTAACATTTAAACTAATCAAGAGCAAAATAAAGTGTGTGTGTATTACATGATACAAATGTTGTATTTTTTAACCAGTTTTTTGGTTGTGAAATCCACCCTTCTGATAGGATCAGTATAATCCAGATTTCTTTGGAGGCATCTCAATCCTAAAACGTTTTGAACAACCCACATTTATGATTTGATCCAGATCAAAACCAAGATTGAATTTTATGATCTAATCTGATTTCAGAATCCTTTTTTTCTTTTGAACGACCCATCTTAACCCTATCATCCTAACCCTAACCCTAAGCTTTGATCCAATCCGACAGCCGAAACCCGATCAAATTACTTATGAACATCTGGCCCCCTTCTCATATTTTCCCCATCACCATGTCCCTTCAGGGGCTCCGTAGAGCATTAGTAATCCAGATTTTGTAATAGAATATGTATCTAGATCAGGGTGATCCAATCCAATTTTGCTTTGAAAAACCGGCACAAAAGTAAGATGCATTACCTGATCCTGAGAAGCAAAACATGAGATTTCCAAATCCAGATAATTCTGATCCAGATTAAACTTTTTGAACAACTGGCCCCAGGTCTCTCTTGGGATTAAGATTAGAAAGTTCTGGGAATGGTCATGAAAATAATGTGAAATCTCTGCAGTGAATGTGTGAACATTCCATTGTTCACACATTCTGCTTCGAACTGCTTCAGGGCCATTTTGTGTCATTTTAAAAATATTTCTGCAGTGATCATAAACATCTACAAATGTCATGGAAATTCACTGGTCAAAATGTGCAGGACCCTTATAGTGCAGACAAGCCAGTGATCTAAATATCTCATTTATTTAAAAAATGTATTTAAAATATCCAGCACAATTAAAACTACTTTCAGACCCACTTTATATTAGGTGGCCTTAACTACTATGTACTAACATTTTAATTAATAATTTGATACAATGCACTTGTGTACATACATGTTTTTACATTGTACTTACATTTGAAAAAATACCTGCATGTAATTACGTCTGTAATTAATTTCTGTAGTTACATTTGTAATTACACTGTTGACACTTCCCTTACACCTAACCCTACCCTTAAACTTACCCATACCACCACACCTGTCCCAAACCCTACCCGTATCCCACCTCAATATCAGCAAAGGTGTTTTGCAATACAATTTGAACACAGTAAGTACATTGTACTTATTTTTTGATGTAAGTACATAGTACATAAGGCCACCTAATATAAAGTGGGGCCGTACTTTCAATCTGCAATAATTACCATGCATTTACTTTCAATAAATTATGAAACTTTAAACACTGATTGTTCTCTACACTTTAAAACAAATTAAAGTGTAAGGATGTGCTTCACCAATAAGGTTGATATTTGAAATTTGTTTTGTTTCTGCTTATTTAGCATGTTCTCAACTTTACATGTAAATTAATCTGATTTCAGGCTTTGTAAACCATCAGAAATAAAAAATCTGTGTGTTCATCAGGTGTGTTTGGTGATTCAGTGTCAGTGATGGAGGGAGATTCTGTCACTCTAAACACTGATGTTACTAAAATACATGAAGGCGATGACATACTGTGGAAATATGGAGCTGAAAAATTCCAAATAGGTAAAATAAAGAAAAGGAAGCAAATCTTCTCCACATATGATGATGTTCCTGATGGGAGATTCAGAGACAGACTGAAGCTGGACGATCAAACTGGATCTCTGACCATCACAAACATCAGAACTGAACATGCTGGAGTTTATCAACTAGAGATAACTGGAGCATTAGAGACATCAAAAACATTCAGAGTTTCTGTCTATGGTGAGTAGAGACGTCATTTGTCCAAATGTTCACATATTCTATTTACATATTCAAATGTTTAAACAGTTTATAGTTTGAGATGACAGACACATTCAGTGACCATCAACACACTAAACACTCACTCAACACAAAATATTGTAAGACCGCATGAATTCGCTCCAAGGATCGGTAGCGAACCGCGGTGAAGGCCTTGCACGCGTTCAGTGTTTCAGCTGGAAGAATGGATTTGATTATAATATTCTTTATCTGACTCCATTTATCATAGTTGTCGCATTTAGAAGAGAATCCCAACCGGTGGTTTGGTCATCTATATTTGATAGTTAATCATACATCTGATCGTTCCGTTTTAACCCTTTGTTGCAATTATACCGTTCCACATTGGAGATAGTTAATAATTACAGATTAATTCAGAAAGGATCAAAATGTAACAATTTATTAACAATCAAGTAAATGTAAAATGTCAATTACATCATAGACATAAATCTCTTCTAAAAGGAAACACAAATTCTAGTTATGGTTACACTCTAAATAGTTTCAAATAGATGTAAACATAAACCATTAATTATGCTCAGTAGGCCTCTGCCTAGAATGTTACCTGTGAGATAGAGAAAGAGAGAGAGAGAGAGAGATAGAGAGAGAGAGAGAGAGAGAGAGAGAAAGAAAGAGAGAGAGCTAAAGAACAGCTCTCTCCAGAGATAGCAGAGAATCAAAAGAGAGCGAGCTACAATTGAAATCCTCTTTTATCCTCTTCCCTGATGTCACCAAATTCAAATCTGACTCTTTTAAAACTGACCAATCAGACCAAACCGTGAGACATTTGAAAATAACCAATCAGACAAAACTTCCCCCATTGTATCAAAGGTGCGAAAACCTCATTCTTTTGTCTTTCTAACTCCAACTGGCCCCTCTGATGGCATTAAGGGGGAAGGGGTTGAGTCAATTTCAATATCCTGATCATGACGATGGCTGCTAACAGCAAAGCAGATGATTTTGTTCTATTTCAAATATCTTTGATTATTTTCCACCTTACAATATATTACACTGATTCACTACAATTCACAACACTGAAAATAATCTGATTGTTGTGTTCATATTCCTCTTATTCTCATGTTTTCCAGCTGTTCCTGTCATCAGCAGAGACTGTTCCTTATCATCATCATCATCAAATTGTTCACTGGTGTGTTCAGCTGTGAATGTGGGTCATGTGACTCTCTCCTGGTACAAAGGAAACAGTTTATTGTCCAGCATCAGTGTGTCTGATCTCAGCATCAGTCTCTCTCTACCTCTGGAGGTGGAATATCAGGATAAAAACACCTACAGCTGTGTGCTGAACAATCCCATCAGCAACCAGACCAGACATCCCAACATCACTCAACTCTGTCACACATGTGCAGGTACAGCCGTGGTTTATTCATTGAGCTGATCTAGCTGAGCTGGTCTGTTGAAGATCGGACTCACATTAATGACTGTCTCTCTTTTCTTCTCCTTCAGGTCCTCCAGTCTCTCTGATAGTGTTGATCTCTGCTGCTGCTGCTGCTGCTGGATCTCTGTTGATTGTTGCTGCTCTCTGGATCTTCTGCATCTGCAGGAAACACAGAAAAACTGATCAAGACGGCAAGTATTATCCTCTACTTTTAAACAAGTAAAATAAGAAATAATTATTTGAAAATATGTTCTAAATATTTTAGCCAACTAATAGCCCAATTTTATGATTTAATTAAAATTATTCTCAATTTTCTTTGACTTATAAAAGTCTATTTGTATAATGACACTGAACGTCTCTCTTTACTTGTCTCACTCGCACAAAAAAAAAAGTTTCTCAAACATTATCATCACTGGAAATGCAAAAACAGAAAAGTTTATTTTTAATTAAAAAAACTATAAAAGAAATCTCCATTTTATGAATATAATCTTACATGTGTAAGGATGTGGCTGGTGCTCTAAAATCAATGTATATGAATATTAACTTTTGTTGAGCTTGCTGATCCTTAATGCTGAATAAATACAAATAATGCAAAATACTTTAGTTTTGTTAAACTTCACATCTGGGTTTGATTTATGTGGCTCTGTATATTTTATGATAAATACTCTTTTAGAAATGTTTGTGTGTGGAAAAAGTTATTGGCCTAATGGCAAATTAAATGTGTTAATGCCGTCTTTAAAGACGTTCAGTTACTTTGGTGTTAAATCTGAAAGCATGAATTAAATGAATAACACACAGGCTGTGAAGAACCAGATTTGGTTAAGGTTGAGTTTTGTGGTTTTTAAGTATCTATAATTGTTTAAACAGATGAGACTTGTGCAGTTGAGATCACTTATGCTGAGATGACATTCTACAAAAGAAACATACAGAAATGGGTAAGACAATTTATTGTTAATTTGTCTTTTTATAATTTAATTTATACAAAAAAATCTAATTATAACTTTAAAAAAATCATGACAAATTTTGCGTATTTCATAATTTGGGATTTTTAATCTTTTGTATGTCACAATTTAGATTTTTTTTGGTCATAATTATGATTTAACAGAGCATGTTTTATTTTTCTGATGTGGCAGTAATGGCCTTTCAAAGTATAATGAACCATCACACAGTAAATCTCAAACACAACAGCACCATCTTTTATAAAAGACTTGTTACTTTAAAAAACTTACATTACATTAATTATTATTAGTATATCTTGTGTTATGATTTTTTTACAGAAAGTTGAAGAGGAGAGTCGTGTGGAATATGTACCAATCAAATTCAGAAGATGATCAAACTTTAAATGTTGTTCCTTTAAAGTACAAGACCCAGATTGTGTGATAATTTACCTCCTGAACAACCTCAGACTCTGAGGGCCCTGTTGTAACGTTCTGAGCTCATGGTCTGAAGCGCACGGCGCAGGTGCACTTAGAGCGTGTCCAAAACCACGTTTGCTAGTTAAACGACAGAAAAAACGGTCGCCGCACCAGGCACATGGTCCAAAAGAGTTGTACAAGGTCTCTTAATGAGTCTTCCGTGTCTTGAGTCTATAAGGTAACAATAATATAATAAGATAACCTTGTTTGAAATGGGTTTGGCTGAAAGACAATTTTGGTTTCGTCTATACTACTAGGTACTTATATTATATTGACTGGGTTAAATAGAATTGCATTACTAAAAAGAGACTAAAATACAATTTTCATGGACTAAAACTAGACGAAAATAGTCATGAAAAATTCAGACTAAAATAAGACTAAAATGCTCAGACTTTTAGTCGACTGAAACTTGACGACTAAAAAGAGTATGAACGTGACTAAAACTAATAAAAACTAAAATGACAGCTTGACACAAAGACTAAAACTAAAATGAAAACCGGCCGCCAAAAACAACACTAGGTCCAAAAGGGTTGTATCAAGTCTCCTAATGAGTCATGGGTGTATTTTTGGGCGCAACATGTAATAAACCAATCTGAGTCTCATCTCTCATTCCCTTTAAAAGCCAGTTGCACTTGCACCAGAGATGTTCACAAGTCTTTCATCTGGAGTCTGAGTCAAGTTTGGAGTCTTTATTCACGAGTCTGAGTCGAGTCTCAAGTAATTTTATGTCTTACAAAAAAAAATGATATATTCAAAAATCCTTTTTTTTTAATAGACAAAATATGACCTTTCTCAGATAACAAACGTAATATTGCACTTTTGTCACACAGAAATGCACTTGACAGTAAACCACTGATTTTGAGCTAGGATACATTAAAGTGAATTTACTGCTTTTAAAATCTGTCATCATTTACTCACTCTCATGTCGTTCCAAACCTGTATGACTTTCTCTCTTCCGTGAAACATAAAAAGATATTTTGAAGAATGTTGGCAACCAAACCATAGGCTATACCATTGAATAGCCTATTGTATGGACAAAAAAAGACTCACATGATTTTCTTTTATGTTACACAGACAGAAATTCATTGAGGTTTGGAATGACATTAGGGTGAGTAAACGTTCACATGTTTTGGTTGAACTACCCCTTTAAAAACAATAAAAAATGTTCGAGAGTTAACACCTAATTCATGTAACACACTGATATGATATCTATCTTTCATGAGGTTCTCATTGAAATAACATTTTGTTACATTTCATTAGATCTATTATAAATTTCATAAAACATTTACAGAGAAAAAAGCTTTGTCCTTAAAGGGATAGTTCACCCAAAAATGAAAATTGTGTCATCATTTACTCAAGTTGTTCCAAACCTGTACGAGTTTCTTTGTTCTGCTGAACACAAAAGAATATATTTTGAAGAATGTTTGTAACAAAGCAGATAGAGCAACTATTGACTACCATAGTATTTTTTTTCCTACTATGGTAGTCAATAGTTGCTCTATCTGCTTGGTTACACACATTCTTCAAAATATCCTCTTTTGTGTTCAGCAGAACAAAGAAACTCATACAGGTTTGGAACAACTTGAGGGTGAGTAAATGATGACAATTTTCATCCAGGCTTTAAAGCTGTTTTGTTGAATTATAATTTAATTACCCTACACTCTAAAAAAAAAAAAGGTTCTATATGGCACCAAAAATGGTTCTTGGCTCGTAAGGATAGGGGAACCTTTTTTAGTGCTATATAGCACCAATTCTTCAGCGGTTCTTCAGAGGTGCTATAGAGCACCTTAGTCAAAGAACCGGTGAAGAACCTCTGAAGAACCACTGAAGGACCAAAATTGGTGCTCCACCAAGGAGTGGCTCTGTAAGAAGCATATCAAGCATATCAAGGTTCTGGCGTGGCCTAGCCAGTCTCCAGACCTAAATCCAATAGAGAATCTTTGGAGGAGCTCAAACTCCATGTTTCTCAGCGACAGGCCAGAAACCTGACTGATCTAGAGAAGATCTGTGTGGAGGAGTGGGCCAAAATCCCTCCTGCAGTGTGTGCAAACCTGGTGAAAAACTACAGGAAACGTTTGACCTCTGTAATTGCAAACAAAGGCTATTGTACCAAATATTAACATTGATTTTCTCAGGTATTCAAATACTTATTTGCAGCTGTATCATACAAATGAATAGTTAAAAAAAATCATACATTGTGATTTCTGGATTTTTTATTTTAGATTATGTCTCTCACAGTGGACATGTACCTACGATGACAATTTCAGACCCCTCCATGATTTTTAAGTGGGAGAACTTGCAAAATAGCAGGGTGTTCAAATACTTATTTTCCTCACTGTACAAAGTGGAATTTGCGAGGGGAAAGACTGAACGCTAGCCTAGAAATCTAGACGCACCCTAGCGGCAGCAAATCTAATTTGTAGCCAGGGTAGTCTAGCATGGCTTGTGAGCTGGAAAAACCAAACTCTGGTCAGGCCAATCACATTGTGCATAGAGTCGGTGGGCGGGCTTAACATAATGACGGCATAGTTGACGTGGTTCCGCGTACTACTTGTAAACAAAGAAGTTGGTGAACAGCGGTCTTTCGAATCAGCTTTGGTCGCAACTCTGGAAGACTTGGAGTTAAGCTTTTCTTTGAGAAAAGCACAAAGAACGGCCCTGAAGTCATTCTTTAGAAAGGAAGATGTGTCCGGAGTTTTGCCGACCAGATACGGCGAAAGTTTAATCCATCAGCTAGCTCCGCTTCACCTTCTTCATTGCTCTGGTTGGTTGTTGCGCTATCCTATTGCGTGCAGAGGGAATCTGAAAGACAACCATTTATCCCGCTCCTCGGATTGAGCCCTGCCAATGGTGAGTTCCCAGACCCAACATCTTGATGTGGGTCTGGCTTGTCAGGCTAACTGAACACTTCTCCAGAGAGGAATCCTTTTATTTGTAATATTTAAAAATGTTTATGTGCTGCTGCACCTGAAAATGCACCTGAACGCACCTTGCTTTTTTGGGCCAGTACGCCCATAGGCGCACAAATGGGAGCAAGTGCATTTGCTATTTAAACAACGTGGCACAGGACATGAAAATGTCTGGCTAAAAACACTTGTGTCGCGTCTGCCGTCACATTGCGCCGGGTGTATGATAGGACCCTGAGTCTATGGTGGAGTTTTTGGGATTGTAAGAATCATCATGTTACATTAGGGAATCACACAAGACTAAAGTATGATAATTGAAACCAGATTAACTAAACGTTCTCCTCAAAAATTCTCTTCAAAAGAATTTACCTTAATTGCAATACATTTATTTATTATGTAAATAATGTGGCCCATTGCAGCATTTTCATGTATGCAAAACATAGATGCAAACTAGTGATCAAAAGGTGACAAAGTGAACTCTGCTGTGGTCTCATTTATTTATATCTGTACACAAACGTGGTTTGATCAGTTGAGTAGACATACAGCTTGTGCATGAGAATGCGTCTACTGCTAGAAGTTTGCATTTGATGTCAGTTGTAGTGTTTGTCTGAGGTGTCACTGTGTCTGTGCGAGTGTGTGTCTGAGGTGTCAATAAAGCATCTGTGCGAGTGTGTGTCTGAGGTGTCAATAGTGTGTCTGTGCGAGTGTGTGTCTGAGGTGTCAGTCTGTTTGAACAGCAAGTCGTTGCAAGGATTTTTCATTCTACCGTTTATGCTCAAATGAAACCGTTGATGACTTCTCTACAGGGAAGCCACTCTATTACAAAATACTAAACTCATTAGTGCTGATGTTTGACTAAAAAGGTCCCAAATCAAACTGTGACATTACTGTGAAAATGTTAAATATTATATTCTTTGTGTGTATGATGGTCCTGCAGTTGAGCAGTTCTACTCTCAGGGAAAAAAGGTACACCAGCGGTCATGTGCAGTAGCTTTTCAAAAGGCACACCTTATTTACCCCTTAGGGGTGCACATTAGTACCTAAATGATTGAAAAGGTAGCGCACCAGTGACAGTTTATACCATTTTTTTCTGAGAGTTTGGTTTCAGTAGTTTCAATTCTTTCTAAGCAGAACTATTGATCTGTTTTTCTTATTAAAGGTTATATACTGTTTTCTGCCAGTGTCTGGGTCATTTTATTAATAAACACAATGTATGATTTACATTTTTTTATTTATGTTTGATGGTTGTTAATAATTTGCTTACATCAGCTTTGAGGAGAAACTAAATGCTGCTAACAAACAGGGCTCCTTTCCAAAGGTGAAACAAAGGTTGAAATTTAGAGTGTGAAATCAAATCATAAACAGACAGAAAATCTCACCTCAGGTTCCCTTGATAGTGTCAAAGTCCAGACACAAAGTTATGAGGACTGCTCAAGATATCCGCTCCGGCTCCAGTTCCAGTAACCGACGCCTGAGGATCAGGGAACAAAACATGAGTGATGGGGTAGCAGTGTTATCCAACAATAGACCACTTGTTTTTAACTTTAATAGAAAGAAGCATTAGCAAATATGTTGTTAGTGTGGTGTTCTGGTAGATTTTAGTAGGCCTACCAAATGCTAGTGTACTCTGAGTGGGTGGTTGTTTGCTGGTCAAGAGCCCACATGTCTGATATTATATAGCCTATCTCTGTCATATTCTGGTCTGTCTTGGGTCCCTCCTTCAAAGTTCATCTGAGGTACTTTTCACCTGGTGCATCGTCCAGCAAGTCTGGTAACTTAAAATAACTGCACACCTCTCATAAGGCACACAGAATGAGGATGATTTATGTCTGAAACACAGGACTTTTGTTGGGTAATGTTTACAAGCTGATAAGTTCGTCTGCGATAACGATGCCACTTGAAAAACTCGATCATGACGTGCAGCATCAAATGAGTCGAGGTTCTCACGCTACATATTAATACATGTCTGTAGTGACAGTAAATGACCCTCTCTGTTGTTTACACCCACAACACCAGCACTAGCATCTGTTGCGATTCGTAAACCGCCCCACGAAAGCAGAGATGCTGCGTCCCAATACTACGCCCTAAAGTATCTTTTTATGAAGTAAACGTATACTTTTGAGTGTGTTTAGCAGGACTCACGTCATCCAGTTGCGTCTGAAATGCGGTAGCACGTTGATCTGCAGTCGCGGGTCTTTCATGCGGAGACTCACGCATAATGATGCATTTAAAAGTTTTAATGGCCAAACGGATCTTTATAAAAGTTCACGTTGCTATTGCATATTATAACACGGATAAGTTATCACGTATAGTTTATCAGGTTAAACTTTGATTAGTCACCGTCTGTCGCGCATATCCGCCATGTTTTGTAGTTTTTTAACATATCGTGTTTGTAGTTCCTCCTCATAAGCGCAATGGGTTGTGGGCAATGTTAGCCTTTAGAAGCTGCGTTTCATTCGACAGTGTTCACTGCTCCCTAAGTAGGGGAGAACGAGGTAATGTGAGACATCGGGTAATGTGAGACACCCCCTGTATCTGGTCAACAGAACACATTTGTGGTCATATGACCATTATGTTTTCAAGCCCCTTCAATTTCCCCTTGGCCATGAAGGAGAGGACCTCATGGTGCTGTGGCAAGCATGTTTTTCTCACAAAAATATGTTTTTTGCATGTAAAAGTAAATTTTCTTGCTGTCAACTTAATCAACTGTTGTGCCAAAGCAAATTGATTCAGGTAGAAAAACTTATATCACACATGTTGATGAACTACCAACATATAAAACCATGTGATGATGCTATCTGAAGATTATCCTGAATTGCTAGTAAGAGAGATCGTTTTTTCTAAAAATGTGGTGGTGGGGTAAAGTGAGACAAATGATCTGGGGTAAAGTGAGACATGAGGCATAAGTTAAGTTTAGTCTAAAAAATATTTCAATGTAATATTAAATTGCATATTTTGTATTTTTAATGTCATAAATATTGTAGAAAAGCCATCATGCCAAGACAATACACCAGGAAGATGACCTGGGGCACATGTTCCTAAAAGTGATGTGGTGAAGAAGCTGCCTCAACCTAAAGGCCTGGAGGAGCCACACGGAGAGAGCAACTCCTCATCTTTCCCTGTAACCTTCAGGGAATAAATGTAGAGTAGGCTAGATGTAGAGTATGACAGAAGGCTGATGGGTCTAGTCCTGTGTTCTGAGTCCCAGACTGTTCTAGCTGGTTCTGATTGTCCTTTGCCCTGACCCCCAGACTCTGGCTCTAAGGGTCCCGTATTCTGACCCCCAGACTGTGCTCTAATCTAACTGGTTCTATCGGTCATTTGAATGTTAATTAAAACATTTTGAATTATATTATGTTGTATTTGATTTTGTTCATAGTTACTTTCAAGTATTTAGAAAAAAAAAAAGTGCTTATTGACCAATCTGTTACTCGTCCGACATTAGTTCTGGAATGTGTGGTTGTCAAGCTAGCTGTCAGGATTCTGACTGTTACAACATGTGTTGTTATGGTAGTTTCAGAGTGGAAAAAGTAAGTGGTTCACTTTACCCGCTTGAATTCTCTGGTCTGTCTCAGTTTACCCCTAAGCTGGGGTAAAGTGAGACACAAGACAACTTTTTTTTAAACAATCATATTTTCACTGACTTTCATCCTGAATACATTCTGATAATTTCCATTGCTAGGAAACATCCTGAATTAATGGGAAATGTGTCAATTTTACTGAAATATTTTTTCCATCCGACCAAAGAACCAGGTCCCGTCTGAAGTTCCAGTAGTGTCAGTTACTTTTCAAACATTCTGTGGTCAGATGAGAAAAACAAAAGCTTTTTGTCAGCAAACACTCAAGATGGGGCTCAAAAATGAGCCTCAAAAACGGCTTTAAACCTGTCGTAGAATGCCCACTCTCACAAAACACCATCTGTAATAATCTTCAATTCGCCCTCATAGAACCTGAAGTCGTAGACAATCTGATCAAAAAAGAAGTTGAGTCAGGCTTCATGATCTGCCCGTTTGACAATCCCCCGTTTAACGTGTTTCGTATCAGCCCCGTTGGAGTGGCTACAAGAAAATTCAGCCAAATTCCAGGAATCCCTGCCCAAAGAGAAAATTGACCAAATAATTATAGTCTCATCTACTCTCCTCGAAAAATTCAATTGTTCAAAACGTGAACTTCTATCCCTGCTCGGCCATTTTAACTTCACAATGCGCATCATTCCGCAGGCCCTTCATATCGCATCTCCTCTCTCTCGCGTCCTCCGTCCACTTGCTAGAGGACCTAATTTCGATAACTCAAGCATGTCGCTAGCAGCATTCAAGATTCAAGAGTTTTATTTGTCACATACACAGTTATATACACAATATACAACTGGCAGTGAAATGTAAACAGGTCCGCTCCATGGACAGTGCAAATAACAGTTACAAGAAATTAAATAGAAATAGAATAAAGTTAGAATAAAAAGTATTAACATAAGTAGAATTATAAATAAATCAAGTAAAAGATAAAAATAGGAAATAAGATAAAAATAAAAATATAAAAAATATGTGGATGATAAGTGAGATAAACTGTAGACTTAAAAATAAGTGGTTAACATAAAATATATAATATGTATATATAAAGAAGTATAATGTGCAAGGTTTATTACAGGTTGTTACGCAGTAACAATAGGGACGTAAAGTAAAGTGAAGTAAAGTGCAGTGCAATTGCAGTATGTGGATGTTAATGTTGAAAGACCGTATGTTTATGCGTGTGCGGGGGTGAAGTGAGTCACGTGACTGAGTTCAGGAGTCTGATGGCCTGGGGGAAGAAACTCCTCCTGAGTCTTTCAGTCTTTGCCATCAGGCTACGGAAGCGCTTACCAGATGGCAGCAGGGTGAAGTGAGAGTTTGCAGGGTGATTAATGTCTCTGATGATTTTAGTAGCTCTACCTCTGCAGCGTTTGGTGTAGATGTCCTGCAGAGACGGGAGAGCTGAGCCTGAGATGCGCTCGGATAAGCGCACCACTCTTTGCAGGGCTTTGCAGTCGTGACATTCTAGTGCACTGCGACAAATTATGTTTTATTAACAAGGTTCGGGAGGATCACGTTCAGATAATTGACACACGTGGAGAGCACTCAGCTAATCAACAATAAGAGGTGTATATATACGCAGCAGTCTTAGCTCCATTTTGTTGACAGTTTATCAGCATCAGCATCTTGGATCACAGTTTGCTAAACATGTCTCAATGCCTAAGCCCTTCATCCAACGATGAAAGCGATATCCCCAGTGATCCGCCGCCGCATTCCGCCGGCCCCAGTACCATCCTTCCGATGCCGGACACCGAAATCGAGCCCCATGCTTCTTCGCGCGGCCACACGCCTGCTCATTCAGGTTTACGCTCGCCAAGACGTCAAGGCCAGTCTTCACCACCCCCCCCAAGACTTCGATCATCCGCCGCGGGCCTCCTCCTACCGTTCGGCCGTCCCGAACAATCCCACCTATCGGGAAGTGGACCGTAGCAGGTTTGAGGCAAGCGCTGGGTAACTCAGACATACAGGCTTCGCGGAAATTGAACAAAACGGAGCTGTATGATCTTTATGTGTCATAGCAATTAACTAACCTCTCTCCCAAGCACACACCAGCTCCCAAGACGGCCCTAAAGCAGAGCAGAGCCCGTAGAGCACAAACACCACCATCGTCTTCTCGCACAAGATACGGCTTGCTTCGCCCATTAAGTCGCAGCAACAGGCCTTCAGCAAGCCTGGGCCGTGCTCCAGATTCCGCCGGAGCAGGGCCACTCCCACCTCCTTGGGGGGGTATTTAGCCAGGCGGCTGTCCTATGCTCTTTAGCTTTTGGGGGGTACTCTGGGTTCGGGCCAAATTCCGAGCTCGAAGCCCTCCCCACAGACAGCACACCAAATACGCACTTAAATTTACTCTCTTTAATTATATGTAAGTGTGAACGAAGCAACAGTGCATTGCATAAATAAAGGCCGTTCCCATGCACCTGCTATGATGCCACTTCTAAGGCGTCTCACTTGGATTTCAGCTTACGACCAATTCATCATAATCGCTAAACACGTCCCTGGATCAGAAAACCAAATCGCTGACTCCCTGTCCCGTTTTCGGTTTCAGAAATTCAGGATTCTGTCTCCAGAGGCGGATCAATTCCATCAAAGAACACCTACTAACACCTCCTTATTCAATATTGCCTTTATAGTTTCAGATTCTAGTTATATTATTGAATCCATTGTGTTAGCACGTTCTTCTTCTAATGATGTTTGTTTTGTTTTAAAAAGTGCATTCCTCCCAACCTACTGGATTGGAGTGTAAAGTATGCATAATGTAAATTATACGATACTAACTATAATTTTTTTCAGGTAATTTAGAATCAGCAACTGACTACATTTTGTAAGTAATCTACCCAGCACTAATAATGTATAATAACAACAACAAACTCAATCTTTGCTTTATTAGAATAAAATGTCTTTATGCCGTCATCACTTTGGAGTGGCGCCCTCTGGTGTGTTTTGAATAACAGCAGCTAAAACAGCATTACAGCACTATGCAGCAGGAAGAGTCATGTGCAGTGCCGCCGCTCCCACCACGCACTGCGCATAGGGCACCAAGTGCTCAGGGGGACACCACAAGAAAATGCTCTCTACCCCCCAACAAAATTTGAAATGAATGGCTGATTATAAGCCATTTTTTGAATAGTGGAACAAATATACACACAGCAGAAAAGTTCTGTTAAAGCAAGTGCTGAAAATAATGGTATATATACAGTATCTCACAAAAGTGAATACACCCCTCACATTTCAGCAACCATTTTAGTTTCTGTCAGGATCACTATCGTCAAAGTGATAGACAATTAGCATAGTTTAGATTGGCGGTATGGTTCTGTATATATATATTTTAGAGTAGTCAGTGTGCTGCTTGTATAGCAGTATATGTTTACTGTACTCTGAAAATAACTTAACATACAGCCACTATTGTCAAAATAGCTGGCAACAAAAGTTAGTACACCCTAAGTGATAACAGCTGTACATCGATTAACCATGCAAAGCCACATGTCCTATTCATCATGTTCATGTTTTTGTCTGCTTGACAGGACCATACACATTTGTGTATCTTGTATTAGAGCAGTTAAAATGTGGTGCTTTGAGTACAATTCTCTCATACTGACCACTGAGTGTTCAACATGGCACCTCATGGCTAAGAACTCTCTGAGGATTCGAGAATATTGCTCTCCACAAAGATGGCCTAGGCTATAAGAAGATCGGTAACACCCTGAATCTGAGTTACAGTACATTGCCCAGGGTCATACAGAGGTTTTCCAAGACTTGTTCCACTTGAAACAGGCCTCGCAAGGGTCGATCAAAGAAGTTGAGTCCTCGTACTGTGCGTCAGGTGCAGCATTGCTTTACAGGTTGCAGAAGCGGAAGGAATGTCCGCTTGTCAGTGCTCCGACCATACACCGCACACTGCAACAAGTCGGTTTGCATGGCCGCCATCCCTGATGGAAGCCTCTTCTGAAGCTGGCTCACAAGAAAGCCTGCAAACGGTTTGCTGAAGACATCCTGTCCAAGAGCATGAATTACTGGTACCAGGGTCTGATGAGACCAAGATACACTTGTTTGGCTCAGATAATGTTCAGCATGTGTGGTGACGCCCTGGTGAGGAGTACCAAGAAAATTGTGTCTTGCCTACAGTCAAGCATGGTGGTGGTAGCATCATGGTCTGGGGCTGCATGAGTGCTGCTGGTACTGGGGAGCTGCGCTTCATTGAGTGAAAGATAGATTCCAAAATGTACTGTGACGTTCTGAAGCAGAACATGATGGCCTCCCTTCAGATAAGCAGTTTTCCAACATGACCCCAAACAAACCCTCAAGATGACAAAGCTGTTGATAGTAGAAGCACTGAAAGAAACTCTTCAGCTACAAACTAACACTGAATGCCCAGACTTACCGACATATGTTTGTTTATCCACCCAACGGACCACATTTAGAAAACCAAGGTTTCAGTTTGACTTAGAAGATGAACCTCAGTAAAGCCGTTACTGTGAGATCATACACGCTTTTAACACGGTACTGTGGTTTTTCCATTCACTAAATTTTTGAATGAACACACTTAATTTTAAAATCTAGAGTTATGACCCATTTCACCATGAAATGTAAGTTCACACAATTCACACAATATTCTTTTAGCCATTTGAAACAGTCAAGTAGCTACACCCTCAGAAGAAAAGTGTTCACTGAGGTGGTACTATGAACCCTTCTAATATGAACTCTTAACTTTTGAAAAAAAAAAAAAAAAGAATATTTTTTTATCCATCAAGAACATTTAAAATCTCAAGGGCCAGAAGAACTACAACATTAAATCGTATGCAAATGTAATGTGTGAAGTAGGAGGGCCACACGCTGCCATGGGAGGATTCACACAACACTTTAACAGTTCTGCAGTTAGATCACACACAGAACCACTGGAGAAAATGTCTCACATGTTAGTTTTGTTCTGTTTGTGCTGTTGGAGTCTGACTGGTAAGTTATAAAAGCATTTTTATGACTTGTTTTTTTTCCCACCGTTTCAGTGTAAATTAGAATTTGATTATTTTCATCTGCTGTTATGTACCAAAAGAATTATCAATATTGTATGAATGTATTACAAGATCAACTAACTTTAAATGCAGGGCCAGTTGTTCAAAAAGTTTAATCTGGATCAAAATGATCTGGATTTGGAAATCTCATGTTTTGCTTCTCAGGATCAGGTAATCCGTGACAAAATCTGTGCGGCAAAATCTGACTTTTGTGCCGGTTTTTCAAAGCAAAATTGGATTGGATCATTTTGATTTAGATACACACTTTTTCAGATTACAAAATCTGGATTACTAGTGCTCTACGGAGCCCCTAAAGGGACATAATGATGGAAAAAATATTAAATAAATATTTAAATGCTTTAGCATTGTCTCAGAAACAATTTGTGTAGAGTTCACCCGAGAGACGGAGTCTCAAAGAACTTTTGTTCGCAAAGAACTTTTGACTGGTTCATCTCTAATGATTTTGCCAATGTAGTTTACAAACAGTGATAAACACATTAAATATAATCTTTTGGTTTGATATTTACAGCTGTTTGGGGATTATTTTATGGCGCCAAAATCTTTTGTTGGCTTTACTGTTACTTTAAACTAATCAAGAGAAAAATACAAATTGTGTGTATTACATGATACAAATGTATTTTTTTATTTACCAGTTTTAATGTTTTATTAATTTTTTGTTCTGCTGGGATCAGTATAATCCTGGGATCAAAGGCATCTCAATCTTACTAAAAAGTCTGATCAACACAAATTGATGATTTAATCCGGATCAAAACCAAGATTGGATTTTATGATCTAATCTGATTTCAGAATCCTTTTTTTTCTTTTGAATAACCCATCTTCAAGCTTTGATCCAATCCGACAGCCAAAACCCGATCAAATTACTTTTGAACATCTGGCCCCCTTCTCATATTTTCCCCATCACCATGTCCCTTCAGGGGCTCCGTAGAGCACTAGTAATCCAGATTTTGTAATAGAATGTGTATCTGGATCAGGGTGATCCAATCCAGTTTTGCTTTGAAAAACCGGCACAAAAGTAAAATGGATTATCTGATCCTGAGACGCAAAACATGAGATTTCCAAATCCAGATCATTCTGATCCAGATTAAACTTTTTGAACAACTGGCCCCAGGTCTCTCTTGGGATGACCAATTGTCCTTTAAAGAACACATTTCAAAGACAGCTCGGTCATGCAGGTTTGCGCTCCACAACATAAGGAAGATCAGACCATTCCTAACAGAGCACGCAACACAGGTTCTCGTCCAGGCCCTGGTTATTTCTAGGCTTGACTACTGCAATGCGCTTCTGGCTGGACTCCCCTCTAGTGCGATCCAAACACTTTGAATGATCCAGAATGCAGCAGCACCCAAAAGGACCCACATCACACCTCTCTTCATCTCTCTACACTGGCTACCACTCGCTGCTCGCATCAAGTTCAAGGCGTTGGCGCTTGCTTACAGAGCCACCACACGCTCAGCTCCTGCATACTTTGACTCGCTTCTACTTGTCTACACCCCCACCAGAAGCCTTCGCTCAGCTAATTGAGCGACGGCTTGTGGTACCATCACAGAGAGGCATGAAATACCTTTCCAGAACATTTTCATTCAACGTTCCCAGCTAGTGGAACCATCTTCCCACCGCCATCCGAAAAGCAAAATCATTGACAACATTCAAAAGACAACTAAAAACTCATCTCTTCTGTGAGCACTTAAAGGATTAGTTCCCTTTTAAATAAACTTTTGCTGATAATTACTCACCCCCATGTCATCCAAGATGTCCATGTCTTTCTTTCTGCAGTCAAAAAGAAATTAAGGTTTTTGATGAAAACATTCCAGGATTTCTCTCCATATAATGGACTTCAATGGGCTCCAAACGGTTCAAGGTCCAAATGACAGTTTCAGTGCAGCTTCAAAGGGCTTTAGACGATATCAGACGATGAATAAGGTTCTTATCTAGCGAAACCATCAGTTTCTGCGAGAAACCGAGCAGTATTTATGCTATTATTTTACCTCTTATCAGACGAATGTGATCATCTCTGAGCTCCGCCATAACTTCCGCTAAGTGAGGTCAAAATACGAGCGTGGTCATAGATATATCGATCATAGATGCCTCATTCTATTGATCCGTGCAAGCGCTAATGAGGTATCTACGTATACTTCTATGACCACGCTCGTATTTTGACCTCACTTAGCGGAAGTTATTGCGGAGCTCAGAGATGATCGCGTTCATCTGATAAGAGGTAAAATAATAGCATAAATACTGCTCGGTTTCTCGCAGAAACTGATCGTTTTGCTAGATAAGACCCTTATTCATCGTGTGGTATCGTTTAAAGCTGTACTGAAACTGTCATTTGGACCTTGAACCGTTTGGAGCCCATTGAAGTCCATTATATGGAGAAAAATCCTGGAATGTTTTCATCAAAAACCATTTCTTTTCGACTGCAGAAAGAAAGACATGGACATCTTGGATGACATGGGGGTGAGTAAATGATCAGCAAAAGTTTATTTAAAAGTGAACTAATTGTTTAACCTCATACAAATTTTAAAAAATATATAGAGATTTTTCCTCTTTCTTCCCCTTTTCCCTCCCTACTCTAGCCTGGGCTACACTGAGCAATGTACACAGACTTGGTATTTCAGGCACTTTTTGCATTTACTCGACTCTTCATGACAGATCGCTTCCTGTACTACCCAGTTGTTTGGATAAAAGCGTCTGATGAATGCATAAATGTAAATGTATTAATAATAATAATAATATGTTTATTTTATATAGCGCCTTTCAAGAACCCAAGGTCGCTTCATTAAGATTAGAAAGTTCTGGGAATGGTCATGAAAATAATGGAAATCTCTACACTGAAAGTGAGAACTTTCCATTGAGCTGCTTTCAAATATAAGGCCGTTTTTTGTCATTTAAATATTTCTGCAGTGAACATAAACATCTACAAATGTCATGGAAATTCACTAGTCAAAATGTGCAGGACCCTTATAGTGCAGACAAGACAGTGATCTATAACTGTAATTTCACTAATAATCTCTAGCTCTCCTGTAGCTCAAACAATAGAGTGTGGCATTAACAACGCCAAGGTCATGGGTTCGATTCCCATGGAAAGGAAGAACATACAAAAATGTCAAATGTGTACATTGAATGCAATTAAGTCGCAATGGATAAAAGCATCTGACAAATGTCTAATTTATTTAAAAATATATTTAAAATACCCAGCACAATTAAAAGTGTAATTTCACTCTGCAAAATATGTCATGCATTTATTGCCAATACATTTTGAAACTTTAATCACTGATTGTTCTCTACACTTTAAAACAAATTAAAGTGTAAGGATATGCTTTACCAATAAGGTTGATATTTGAAATGTGTTTTGTGTTTCTGCTTGTTTTGGATGTTCTCAACTTTACATGTAAATGAATCTGATTTCAGGCTTTGTAAACCATCAGAAATACAAAAATCTGTGTGTTCTCCAGGTGTGTTTGGTGATTCAGTGTCAGTGATGGAGGGAGATTCTGTCACTCTAAACACTGATGTTACTGAAATACATGACATACTGTGGACATTTGGAGCTGAAAAATCTATAATAGGTAAAATAAAGAAAAGGAAGCAAATCTTCTCCACATATGATGATGTTCCTGATGGGAGATTCAGAGACAGACTGAAGCTGGACGATCAAACTGGATCTCTGACCATCACAAACATCACAACTGAACATGCTGGAGTTTATCAACTAGAGATAAGTGGACTGAAACTGACAATAAAAACATTCAGAGTTTCTGTCTATGGTGAGTAGAGACGTCATTTGTCCAAACGTTCACATATTACATATTCAGATGTTCAATCATTTTATAGTTTGAGATGACAGACACATTCAGTGACCATCAACACACTAAACACTCACTCAACACAAAATATATTACACTTTCAATTCACAACAATTCACAACACTGTTCATATTCTTCTTATTCTCATGTTTTCCAGCTCATCTGCCTGTTCCTGTCATCAGCAGAGACTGTTATTTATCATCATGTTCATTGGTGTGTTCAGTGTTGAATGTGGGTCATGTGACTCTCTCCTGGTACAAAGGAAACAGTTTATTGTCCAGCATCAGTGTGTCTGATCTCAGCATCAGTCTCTCTCTACCTCTGGAGGTGGAATATCAGGATAAAAACACCTACAGCTGTGTGCTCAACAATCCCATCAGCCACCAGACCAGACGTCCCAACATCACTCAACTGTGTCACACATGTGCAGGTACGGCAGCACGGCTGATATGTGTGTTTATTTACTGAGCTGATCTCGGTCTTCTGTTGTAGATCAATCACTCACACTAATGACTGTCTCTCTTTTCATCTCCTTCAGGTCCTCCAGTCTCTCTGATAGTGTTGATCTCTGCTGCTGCTGGTGCTGGATCTCTGTTGATTGTTGCTGCAGTCTGGATCTTCTGGATCTGCAGGAAACACAGAAAAACTGATCAAGACGGCAAGTATTATTTTCTCCTTTTAAAAATATGTTCTAAATATTTTAGCCAACTAACTGATAGCCCAATTTTATGATTTAATTAAAATTATTCAAAATTTTCTTTGTCATTATAAAATAAATGTCTATTTGTATATAATGACACTGAACGTCGCTATTTACTCATCTCACTCGCACAAAACAAAAAGGTTTCTCACACTGGAAACACAAAAAAAAGAAATGTTTGTTATTAATTCAAAAACTTAAAAAAAAAAAAAAACTACATTTTATGAATATAATCCTTCATGTGTAAAGATGTGGGATGATAACTTGTGTTGAGCTCAGCCTAAATGCTGGTTAAATACAAAGAATGTAAAATACTTAACTTTTTGTTAAACATCCCATTTGGGTTTGATTTATGTGTCTCTCTAAATGTAATGATGAATATTCTTTTGGGGATTTTTGTGTGTGGAATAAGTCAAACAAAATGTTTTAATGCCGGTTTTAAAAACATTCAGTGTTACTTTGGTGTTAACTTTGAGAGCCCTAATAATTACACAGGCTGTGAAGAACCAGATCTGGTTAAGATTGAGTTTTGTGCTTTTAATGCATCTATTATAGTTCAAAGAGTTGAGACTCGTGGAGAAGAGGTCACTTACGCTGAGACGACATTCTACAAAAGAAAAACACCGAAATCGGTAAGAGAATTTATAGCTAATTTGTTGAGTCTTTTTATAATTTCAGCAGTGATTCAGATGTAGATCTGTGTGTGCTTTTGATTGTGTCTGTATAATAATGAAGCCCATTTCTACCAGATAAGAAATAAAAATCATGCTAAGGTAAATCATCATCCGAAATCAAAAATATGACTTAAAATTGTCATAAACATTTTAAAAAGTTCAAATTATAACTTAAAATGTTGAAATTATGACACAAATTTTGACTTGTGTATGTTATAATTTTGTATGTCACAATTTTGACTTTGTTTAAATGATTGTGATTTAACAGAGCATGTTTTTTTCTTATGTGGCAGTAATGGCCTTTCAAAGTATATTGAACTATCACACACAGTAAATCTCAAACACAACAGCACCATCGGATGTTTATAAAAGACTTGTTACTTTAAAAAAACGATATCACATCACATTACATTTATTATTATTAGTATATCTTGTGTTATGATTTTTTTTTACAGAAGGTTGAAGAGGAGCACCATGTGGAATATGCACCAATCAAATTCAGAAGATGATCAAACTTTAATGTTGTTCTAAATAATTTTCACTAGGAACCTCCTGCAGGTGCACTTAGGCGCAGGTGCACTTAGGGCGTGTCCGAATCCACTTTTGCTAGTTTAACGACGGAAAATGGTCGGTGCGTTAGGCATATGGTCCAAAAGGGTTGTATCAAGTCTCCTAATGAGTCATGGGTGTGTTTTGGGAGTAATGTGCAATAAACCAGTCAGACTCTCATGAGCGAACAGATGAGCGGGAGTGCTTTTTATCTATTTAAAAAACGTGGCGTGAAAATGATAACTGCATCGGGCTGAAACGCCCCTGCCGTCGCATTGCGCCGGGTATATGATATGGCCCTGAGTTTATGGTTGAGTTTTGGGATTGTGAGAATCATCAGGAAATCACACAAGACATACGGGATCATCCTAAAGTATGATAATTGAAACCAGATTAATGAAATGTTCTCCTAAAAACTTCAAAAGAATTGTACCTTAATTGCAAAACAGGGACTTTATCATGTGGCCCATTGCAGCATTTTCATGTTTGCAAAACGAAGATGCAAACTAGTGATCAAAAGGTGACAAGGTGAGGTCTCACTTATTTATTTCTGTACACAAATGTGGTTTGATCAGTTGAGTAGACATAGAGCTTGTGCATGAGAATGTTCCTACTGCTGGATGTTTGCATTTGATGCCAGTTGTAGTGTTTGTCTAAGGTGTCAATGTGTCTGTTTCTTAAATGTCATCTGTGTGAGTGTGTGTCTGAGGTGTCAATAGTGTGTTGGTGCGAGTGTGCCTGAGGTGTCAGTCTGTTTGAACAGCAAGTCGTTGCAAGGATTTTTCAATTTATGCTCACATAATTTATGCTTGATAACTTCTCTACAGGGAAGCCACTGTACTACAAAATACTAAACTCATTAGTGCTGATGTTGAACAAAAAGGACCCAAATCAAACTGTGGTATTACAGTGAAAAATGTAAATATTTATTTCTTTGTGTGCATGATGATGCTGCAGTTGAGCAGTGTTACTCTCAGGAAAAAAAAGGTACAACAGCGGTCATGTGCAGTAGCTTTTCAAAAGCTACACCTTTGTACCTTATTTACACCTTAAAAGGATCAAAAACGAAAATCCTGTCATCATTTACTCACCCTGTATGAGTTTTTTTGTAGCAGATAGAGCAACCATTGACTAATATAGTATTTTTCCCCTACTATGGTATTCAATGGTTGCTCTATCTGCTTGGTTACAAACATTCTTCTTTTGTGTTGAGCGGAACAAAAAAACTCATACAGGTTTGGAACAACTTAAAGGGTTAGTTCACCCAAAAATGAAAATTCTGTCATTAATTACTCACCCTTATGTCGTTCCAGACCTGTAAGACCTCCATTCATATTCGGAACACAAATGAAGATATTTTAGTTGAAAGCTAATGGCTGAGAAAGGCTTCAGATAGGCCTCCATTGGCATTCAGTACATTTACTCTCCCAAGACGCATAAAAGGCACTTAAAACGTTGTTACAAAGTCCATCTCACCACAGTGAATCTACAATAATTTTACGATGCGACGACAATAGTTTTTGTGCGCAAAAAAAATCAAAATAACACCTTTATCCAACTTGTTCTTCTCTTCCGTGTGTGCCTCCACGACGCACGCGCGAGAATATGACGCAGATCCGGCGTTCGGACAGATGACCCAGAAGCGATTTGTTTACAAGCAGAGGAAGACGCGCGTGTCTAAGCTGTTGGATTCTACATTGATCGTGCTTTAGGTCTCGGCGTAGTGCTCAAAATCGGACTAAAGTGTGCATTTCATGGATTCCCGAACCCTGGTGCAACATCATATTCTCGCGCATGCGTCGTGGAGGCACACACGGAAGACAAGAACAAGTTGGATAAAGGTGTTATTTTGATTTTTTTTTTCGCACAAAAACTATTGTCGTCGCATCGTAAAATTATTGTAGAGCCACTGTGGTGAGATGGACTTTGTAACAACGTTTTAAGTGCCTTTTATGGGTCTTGGGAGAGTAAATGTACTGAATGCCAATGGAGGCCTATCTGAAGCCTTTCTCAGCCATCAGCTTTCAACTAAAATATCTTCATTTGTGTTCCGAATATGAACGGAGGTCTTACGGGTCTGGAACGACATGAGGGTGAGTAATTAATGACAGAATTTTCATTTTTGGGTGAACTAACCCTTTAAGGGTGAGTAAATGATGACAAAATTTTCAGTTTTGGGTGAACTATCACTTTAAGGGTGCACATTAGTACCTAAATGGTCAAAAAAGTACCGTACCAGTGACAGCTTATACCTTTTTTCCTGGGAGTGTACTTTCTAAGCAGAACTATTCTTTATCCGTTTTTTCTTATTAAAGGTTATATTCTGTTTTCTGCCAGTGTGTGACATTTACATTTTTTATTTGTGTTTGATGGTTGTTAATAATACGTTTTCATCAGCTTTGAGGAGAAACGTACTCGATTAATAACGTAACCTCGGTTCCCTTGGATACGGAACGAGTACTGCGTGGTATGTCTTATTAATATAAAGACACAAGATGCATATGGGGAAAACTCCTTTTTCTCCAATTCTGAAGCTTTTATAAAATCATACAGTGAATTCTGCACGTCAATTGGTTCAAAAAGTTAAATAAATTGAACCAATGACGGCGTGGAACGCGCAAGGCAATGGTGAGCGAGCCCCCCGAAATGGGCAGAGACTCCCGTTTTACCATGGAAAATCGATTGGTTTCGTCGTCGCATGTAGCATGACAAATTACGCAGTACTTGTTCCGTATCTAAGGGATCCGCGGTTACGTTAGTAACCGAGTACGTTCCCTTGCGATACTACACAAGTACTGCGTCGTATGTGTTATTAATACAAGTAAGACAAGACGCATATGGGGAAAATACAATCACGCCGTGCTAGGTAAGATGACGACTAAATACAGTGAGAAGCACTAACCAAGGGCTCCAAGACACTAAGTAGAAGTCATTCACCAGGACCCCATTACTAGGACCTCTAAGGGCCTAGTTTATGAATATATGGGGCAGACAGAGGTTACTCCCAGACATAGACGAGGATATAACAAAAAACACATGAGTGCAACAGTTCATGCAGCAAGGACCTGCGATTGAAGCACAGGGACCTCTAGATTATAAAAACGAACAAATGTGGACGGTGAGGCCCAGCCAGCCGCCAGCCAGCGCAGATATCATCATTGGAAACGCAGATGACCACGCCCACGAGGAGGCCATGCCTCTCGTGGAGTGTGCTCTGACTCCCAAGGGACATTTAAGGCCCAAAGAGGAGTACACAAGAGCTATGGCATCTACTATCCATCTAGATAGTCTAGGCTTTGTGACTGGAAGACCTTTCGTGCGGCCACCAAAGCAAACAAAGAGCTGCTCCGCCTGTCGAGCGATCAATGTACGTCCTCAGGGCTCTGACAGGACAGAGAAGGTTTAACTCCTGTTCATCCTGAGATGGAGGTAGGGCGGAGAGAACTACTATCCGCGCCCTAAAGGGGGTAGATAGGATTTTTGGAACGTAACCATGTCTAGGTTTCAGGATGACCTTGGAGTCCTTGAGTCATGAGACATGAGGGGCTCACAGAGAGCGCCTGCAGTTCTCCCACACGCTTAACCGATGCCAGCGCTAGCAGCAAGGCGTTTTTTAGCGACAGGAGTCGAAGGTCAGCATTCTGAATTGGTTCAAATGGAGGGCTTTGGTGCCAGGCTGAGGGTGGGACCTGCAGTTTCAGCCAGAATTGCAAAGGACGCATGTGAAGCAACCCCATCTGCAGAGCTGGAGATGCAGAGCTCATAAGGCCTAGCATTTTCTGAAACATTCTAAGCGGTAGAAAAACCCCGGGTGTAAACATTTGCGTGAGCTGCCGAATGGCCAGAGTGCGCTCCTGCATGACTGTGGCCCTCAAAAGGGTTGAGTCTAAAATTATCCCCAGGAACGATACATGTTGGCTGGGGGATAATAAGGTGTTTGCAAAATTGACCCAAGCACTCTAAGCGGTTGAGAATAACGGATCTGTGGAATATTAGTTAATATTATCACGGGTTTCCAGGAGGAAGAAAACGGGAGGGCGCAAGGGGTGGGGACGCGTTCTGAAAAGAACGCTATCCACGAGTGCAGAAAGGCGAGACTCATACTCTCGCAGTGAGAGCAGGTTGCGTCAGCAAGCGCGGCTTCTGCGTGGGACTCGCCCAGACATTGCACGCAATCGCTGTGCCGGTCATCAACGTGCAGAGGGGCTCTGCACGTGCCACAATCGTGGCGCGACATTTGCAACAACGTTGCAGAAAATTAGCTCTTTTCTCTCAAAGCTCTTATAAAAGGATACACCGATGTGCACTCGCTCGGCTGCAGGTGGCTCGTGGGTGAAATGCTGATCCGGTGGCGATTGAGAGCGGCGATCTGATCTGGCTGCTGTAGAGTGGGCGATCAACACTGCACGTGAGCGGCGGTCTGACCGGTGAGCTGAAGAGCTGAGAGTGCTGCGGCTCCTCGAAGCGGTGGCTGCGTGGGCGCGAGCTGCTTGAGAGTAGCGAGCAGGGAGGCGGGCTGATCGACTGCACGAAGGCGCGAAGATCAGCAGCGAGTCCAGCTGCTTGCAGGTGAAGGTGACTTCAATCCGAGTTTCAACAAAGAGATGTTATCTGCGTCGCTGAAGGAGAATTAATCGTTTTGCCACGGTGAAATGGCCGCTTTTATAGCCCAAGTCTCCGCCAATTTCGGCGGGCTCGTCCACCATTGGCTTTGCGCGTTCCTCGCCGTCATTGGTTCAATTTCTTTAACTTTTTTGAACCAATCAACGTACAGTATTCACTGCGTGATTGTATAAAGGCTTCAGAATCTGAGAAAAAGGAGTTTTCCTCATTATATGCGTCTTGTCTTATTTATATTAATAAGACATACGACGCAGTACTCGTGTAGTATCGCAAGGGAACTAAATGCGGCTAACAAACAGGGCTCCTGTCCAAAGGTGAAACAAAGGTTGAAATTTAGAGAGTGAAATCAAATCATAATCAGACAGAAAATCTCACCTTAAGTCCCCTTGATAGACACAAAGTTATGAGGACTGCTCAAGATATCCGCTCCTGCTCCAGTTCCAGTAACCGCCGCCTGAGGATCAGGGAACAAAACGTGAGTGATGGGGTGAAGCTGTGTTATCCAACAAATGATACAGGCCTGTTTAAGAATCAAGCATTAGCAAAGTATGTAGTTAGTGTGGTGTTCTGGTAGATGTTAATGCTAGTGTGCTCTGAGTGGGTGGTTGTTTGCTGGTCAAGAGCCCACATGTCTGATATGATAGTCTCTGGCATGTTCTTGCCTGGACCCTCCTTCAAAGTGCATCTGAGGTACTTTTCACCTGGTGCATCGTCCAGCAAGTCACTTAAAATAACTGCACACCTCTCCTCAGGAATACATGAGGAAACACTGAAACATTGTTTGGTAATGTTTACACGCTGATAAGTTCATCTGCGATAACGACGCCACTTGAACAACTCGTTCATGACGTCACGCGAACATATGCGGTCACACAAAACCTTCTTTCAGTCAAAACCGCCGAACATTGAAAATACACGGTCAAGCCAGCCACACTTTTTTAGAATGTGCGTGTAATCGTGCACTTACAGTATTGGGTGCTGGAAGCAGTCAAAATAGATAAGAATTAAAATAGTAAACTACTAGTATAGAGCTCCGGAGTTTGACGTCACGCAGCCTTAACTCCGCCATTTTGGCAGGCAATCATGGGAGTGCTAGAGCGGCTGTAGCATTGGTATCTTTTGAATTAAAGTGTGCAGTGAACTCAAGTTCACTTGAGGGCATGGCCTACTTTCAGACTACATGAATAAACCGCGCCCTCAAGCCTGATTGACAGTTGACTGTGTTAGACATCGAAAATGCAAGTGCAAAGGGGATTGAGATTCCATTTGAATTTTGTGCAGGTTGTGGCAGGACACGGAGGAAATGAAATAGCAAATAGGTGACTTTCTATTGCTATTCCAAAATGGCAGGGTCATAACTTGTAAGACATTGGAAATGCAATTGCAAACAGACTTTGCTTTTCCATTTGAAATTTGGCAGTCATTGGGCCTCATTCATGAAATACGAGCAGAACGAATTTGTGTGTAAATCGTTTGTAAAGCCACTCTGACGTAAATTTTCGGATTCACGAAAATGTTCGTATTTTCAAAATGTTAGTTGGTACGAAATAAATGTACACTTGCTCCCTACCACGTGTAAATGGTGCGTAAAACATTTGAATGTTCTAATTTAGGCAAACTGACGACATTACATTTTGATGCATTATATACCATAATAATATTTAAAGAGTTGATTTGCCACGTCGTTGTTTTTTTGTGTGTTTTTTTACTGTTCAACGTTGGGTAGGCAGCGCTCCTCACTGTCACTTTTTACCCGTCCATCCAATCACAGTGGAGGAAGGGGCGGGACAAAAACTACACCGACCAATCATCCCACTTGTACACCGACTGAACAATAATGAAGTTAATACTGCTTTTTATTGCATTTTTTATATTCAGTAATATTTTTCAAAATTAGATACTAGTACCACATTACTGCCATGGATATTCTGTATCATATTCATAGCAATCAAAGTATCTCAGATGGAAAAACGCTGCCCTTGCAAAGCGCTCTCAAGCGCAACCAGCTGGCCATTTTCAGGAGAGCACCAGGCGTTTTTTAGCTGGCTAAAAATGCTTTGATGGACACATGATAATTTAAAGGGGTGGTAAACCATGATTTCACTATTCTAACTTTAGCTAGCGTGTAATGTTGCTGCTTGAGCATAAACAACATCTGCAAAGTTACAACGTTCAAAGTTTAAAGCAAAGGGAGATATTTGCTTTTAAAGAAATCAGTTTCTAAGAACTACAGCAAACGGCCAGTAGGCGACTACACACATTCCTCCAGGGCTTGCTGACATCACCAGGCCCAATATTTACATAAACCCCTCCTCCGAGAATATTAAATAAGGGGGGGTGAGGCCATTTTGTATCGCGGCGCTGTTGTGGTATAAGTTAGTTAGGCTGGAGTGTTGTTGCCGCGATGCCGAGGAAACGCTGTTATTTTCATCCGGATTGCAGGTTTGGGGTACTTGCTCTGCTCAGCCTTCATAGGGACGGGGGTGCGTTGCAGAGCGTTTAACATACAGCATGTTATATGCACGTGTGTTTGAGTCAGCGTGGAATCAGGCGCGCGAAGGGCTCCTGCAGCACATCTGAGGAAAACATCCACCGTCTTCGCGATTTCAATGCCAGATTTGCACAACGTCAGCTGCGTGAAAAAACACTGCCGGTGCGTGGATGCTCGACGCGCGCACTGCACATTTCACGGAGGACAACACAAACTTCCACAAACTTCGCGAGTTCAATACAGGATATGCACAACGGCTTGTCCTGAAAGCTGGATTTACAAACAGAAGCTGTTCACGGGCCACAACCTGTAAGTCTGATTTATATTTCATCGATGTGTTTTCCTGTAATAGGTTGTAGCAAGGAAGTAAACAGATGACAGCGCTGTTCTGCAACAGTCTGTTAAATGCTCATTCATACTTAACGTTATCCGACGAACTCCTAACGTTACAAACACTAACGTTAAAATCTCAACAGCGAACCTGGCATTAGTGTAAATGATTCTTTGATTAGAGCTTTTATGTATTGTTTATCTACAGGCATGCTAAACATGGTTCTGTGTGTGATTTGGCTAACTTACTAGTTAAAGCCAGTGCTTAGTGTTTGTTTTGGGTTAGTTCTTGCGACAGATATTTGGCTATAATCGTTCTAAAAATACAAAAGTTAAAGTGCCATTCAGTAGCGATCACTATAGATCCGCAGTCTTTACTCTTGAGGACTGAACAGGTTCTGCTCGATCATCTTCACTCAAATGTTCTGGGTCTGATTCGGGCTCAGATTGGTATGGTTTTATTGACGCCGTTGTTTCACTGACCAAAGCACAGCCTCCGGTAAGGGAAGGGGCGTGACGTCTCCGACATACGTGCACTAGGCGTTTAGCGAATCACAACACACTGGGCCAGCTAACCAATCAGAGCCCACTGCGTATTTTTGAGGGACTGGCTTCATACAACCCGGAAAGCATCAGACCGTTTTACAAGGAGGGACAGAGCAGTGTAGAATAAAGGTCAAATATATGAAAAATAATGCAATTTTTCTAAAAACGAAGCATGAACACATGTTACAGTGCACCCCACAAACACAGTCAAGCCTTCAAAAGAATGTGTTTTACCACCCCTTTAATATGTATTGCAAGGCATATGGTCAATTAGCATTTATGCAATATACTGGAGCCAAACCTGAGAAAGAAGTCCACGAGATTCCACAGCGTTCCTGCACACGTAATTTGCAGTTGTAACTCATGGGTTGGGATTATGCTAATTATGAATGAGCGTGCACGTGCGTCCTATGTTTGGAATTCATTAATATACACACGTTTAACTACCAAGTCCATGGTATACGAAGCGTTTGTGAATCTGGAGGAGAGGGTTTTGGTAAAGGTCCATTTTACGCACAAATTACTCAGAATTTGCTCATATATTTACGAACATTTCATGAATGAGGCCCATTGTGTGTTCACGTAAACGAAAATGCAAACGGCAATGCACGATTAGCAATTTTGTTTGGATTATGTCACATTTTATGCGTGATATCCTTTCATAAATAACTATAAAAAGGCAAAATGGCAAATTATCTATAGTGGTCCTCTGCATCCATCTACTGGTTATAGCGGTAAATTCATGTCATTTTCTTGTTAAAAGGGTGGGTGTTTTTTCATCAGGTGACAGATTATATTATAGCTCATATACTGTTAAGAATAAAGTTTTAATTTATAACTTTTAATTTATTTAAATAATTAAATAATTGACTGGTATTGAAATTTTGGAATCCTGACACAATTACTCTGTGAGCGAGGAGAGTTTCAGCTGATCCTCATCTCTCCATCATTACCTACCTTTTAGTGTCCCTTTCAATGGATTACGTGGCGAGTTATCACAAGCTATCATCCACCTGTGAGAAAATACAGTTTGACAGTAAATGTTTGGAAGATTGATGTTTCAGTTACACAAACAAAAATACAGAATTGGAATTGTGTTTTTCCCTGTAGTTTGTATAGAGGATTTAATTTCCTAAATATTTAACACACTGTCTTAAACTGCATCAAATGGTCATATTTTGTACAGAAATATAAACTTGAAGTATTTTGATTTCAATATCACATCTAAAATGCTTAAAATGTTGTATTGGTGTGTTCTAATAAGACACTTTGCACTTTGTGTTTATTTGAGTGTTATTAGTGTTTTTGAATTTTTTGACATTGTCTCACCAGTGAATATCTATTTCTGCAGTGTTAAAAATAAAAAAATGACTATTCACAGTTTACATATATGTTACAGCCTACAATAAAAATGTATTACAATTATATAATAATAAGAATATATTTAATACCACTGTTCTTTTAAAGTATTTTTTTACACAGAAAATCAGCTGTATGTAATATTTACATTCTGTGCTGCTGGTGGTGTATAGATCCCGCGGCGACGGTAGTGAATCACAGCCGAAGTTAGAGCTACAGCCACCAGCAGAAGAACACCAACAACTATTCCTGCAACAGCACCTGAAGACAGACCTGAACCTGGAACAGCTGAAGACAGACAGTCAATATTACTAGAGAGTAGTGATGTCACAAGTACAGGTACTTCGGTACCAAGTCGGTACTGATATTTAAAAAATGTGACGATACCAGCATTTCTGTAGTACAGGTAGTACGTTACCGACTCTAGAGTATATTCGGTACCCGCAGCTGCGTTCAGTCGCTTCCGTGTTTATCTAAGCGCAGGGCTCCAGACTGAAGCTGAATATGTACTAGTGTCTGTGAATATTAAACTGCAAAATACTATTTAAATATTACTCCTGCATGTTCTGTGTCTCTGTGTGAATGACGGTTTCATTTGCAGCTCGCGCACACACACACACACACACACGTGACACCCGCTGTTTTTAGCCTCTGCCGTGTCACTATATGAGGACATACGCATAAACCATCACTTCATGAGAATTTACCGTTTCATTTGAGAAAATCATGAACACAGACACTCAAAGGTCTTCATGGCAACCTGTCAAAATAAAAGTTCGGTTTAACGTGAAGAAATTATAATGATTATCATCATAAATAATAAACTCATTGAATTTAATTATATTTTTTTAAAATAGTAAAAAATAAAAAATTTGCTGTGGTACCGAAATTGTTACCGAGAACCGTAACATTTTTATGGTGTTGGTACCGACTACTGGAATTTTGGTATTGTGACATATCCCTACTAGAGAGAGAATAACAATACGTCCAATATTTACCAATATTTTTGACTGATATTTACACCTTTCTACTTTGTTCATCAGTTATTTCTCTGATAAATGGCACCATCTATTGTTTCAGCAACAGCAGCTAAAACAGCATCACAGCACTGTGAGCTCAACATGAATGATGTATTTTAGGTATTTCTCATGAAAATAACATTAGTCAAAGTGTTATGGAGTCAAAGCTCACTTTTTTAAACAGTCCACTACCCAACACTTATTGGGATGATTTAAAATATTGAACTGTTCTTTAAATTCCTCAAAGGAAAATGCATTAAATAACTGAATGATATACTCACCACTGACAGCAACACTGAATCTCTTCACTCTGGTGATGCTGAAGCTGCTGTTGATGATCATCCTCTGTAGTTTATAAACTCCAGAGTCTGTGTTTCTGGTGTCTGTGATGGTCAGAGATCCAGTCTGATGATCCAGCTTCAGTCTGCCTCTGAATCTCTCTTTACACTGATCATCTGTACAGATCTGACTCTGATCTCCAGTGATTTCAGCGATGAGAATGTCATTAAAATACCACGTCATTGAATCATTTGGGTTTTTCATTTCACCAGGATCAAAAGAGACAGATTCTCCCTCCATCACTGACTTTGTCTTCACTTCATCTCGTTCAGCAGCAGAATCACCTGAAACACAAACCAACAGATGCTGGAGGATGTTTTTGTGGAAAACAAACAAATACTCCACAACATGAAAAAGTCAGTTCGGGCCTTTCGATCTGAAAAGAAACATTTATGCATCTGAGCTCAACTGGAGCTTCTCAAGAAAAAGCTTGGCAATAAATGATTTAGTTTTAAATCAAAAGGAACTGTTCAATGGTGTAAAGCAAGATAATTCTACAAACTGCACAGTAAAGAGAGTATCTATGTACTGTGAGTGAATTAATATACAGGTTAAGAAAATCACAAAACACATTAACAATGTGCTTTTAAACTGAATTAAAGCAATAAATCACCTTGGAAGATAACACTGAAGATCTTTTCACTGTCTCTGCTGTTGATGATCTTCAGTTTATATTCCCCAGAGTTTGTGTTTGTGATGTTTGTGATGGTCAGAGATCCAGTCTGATAATCCAGCTTCAGTCTGTCTCTGAATCTCTCAGTACCTTCATTATTACACTGAACATCTGTACAGATAAAACTGAGATCTCCACTGATTTGAGCGATGCGATCGCCACTGAAATACCATTTAATATCTTCTTGTTGGTTTGTTTGAACACCAGCGTATAAAGTGACCGAATCTCCCTCCATCACTGACACTTCAACTGATCCAACACCGGAAACACCTGAAGAAAAAAACAAACAAAAGGATATAATAGTGCTGTGAAAATGTTGTTGTTGTTTTTTGTTGCTACAGATCATGAAGATTGTAAGTAGAGAAATCTGTAATATTTTTACCCCCTTTCCATATACATATTATAGATTTGCATATAATTTAATTTAATTTAATTTAATTCAACATTTTCCTAGTCTCATAATGAACATTACATAAATGAATAGTAGCCTACCCATAAAAATATGTCAGAAAATTTTGCTTTAAAGGGATAGTTCACCCAAAAATTATTTACACACCATGATTTACTCACCCTCAAGTCATCCTAGGTGTATATGACATTCTTCTTTCAGACAAACACAATCAGAGTTATATTAAAAATGTCCTGACTCTTCCAAGCTTTATAATGGCAGTGAATGGCTGTTTCTGTTTTGAAGTCCATAAAAGTGCATCTGTCCATCATAAAAGATATCCACACAGCTCCGGGGGGTTAATATAGGCCTTCTGAAGTGAAGTATTTGTGTAAGAAAAATATCTATATTTAAAACTTTATGAAGTAAAATATCTAGCTTCTGACAGATGGCCGTACGCATCGATTTACGGCGAAAGAGTAACCCTTGACTCAACTCATTGATGAACATGGAAGTGCAGAGGATAGAGCAAAACAAAACACAGGTCACATATTAGAAGTCTAAAATTAAAATTTTTAAAGCGAAATGCTGGAGGGTTTCGATATAAGAGAAGAGGGGCTTGAGCTTGTTGCCCAGTCCTATTTGTTTGAACCGCGAGAGGCGTGAAATATGGCGATACTCCTACATTGCATCAGGGGTTGGTTATTCTTTTCACGCAAATCAACTTGCATACGGTCGTTTGCCGGAAGCTAGATATTTTACTTTATAACGTGCCGGAAGCTAAATATTTTACTTTATAACGTGTTAAATATGGGGGGTTTTTTTACACAAACGCATCGCTTTGCTTCAGAAGGATTTTATTAACCCCACGGAGCCGTGTGGAGCACTGTTGATAGACAGATGCACTTTTATGGACTTCTAAACAGAAACAGCCATTCACGGCCGCTATAAAGCTTGGAAGAGCCAGGACATTTTTAATATAACTCTGATTGCATTCGTCTGAAAGAAGAATGGCATATACACCTAGGATGACTTGAGGGTGAGTAAATCATGGGCTAATTTACATTTTTGGGTGAACTAACCCTTTAATTTAGTGCCTTTTCTACAAAATAGTCTTCGCCGTAAATAACATGTTTAGATTACATTACGATTATTCATTTAGCAAAAGCTCACATTACATTCAAGCTTTATATACACTCACTTAAAGAAATATTAGGAACACCATACTAATACTATGTTGGACCCCGTTTCGCCTTCAGAATTGCCTTAATTCTACGTGGCATTGATTCAACAAGGTGCTGAAAGCATTCTTTAGAAATGTTGGCCCATATTGATAGGATAGCATCTTGCAGTTGATGGAGATTTGTCCAGGGCACGAAGCTCCCGTTCCACCACATCCCAAAGATGCTCTATTGGGTTGAGATCTGGTGACTGTGGGGGCCGTTTTAGTACAGTGAACTCATTGTCATTTTCAAGAAACCAATTTGAAATGATTCGAGCTTTGTGACATGGTGCATTATCCTGCTGGAAGTAGCCATCAGAGGATGGGTACATGGTGGTCATAAAGGGATGGACATGGTCAGAAACAATGCTCAGGTAGGCCCGTGGCATTTAAACGATGCCCAATCGGCACTAAGGGGCCTAAAGTGTGCCGAGAATACATCCCCCACACCATTACACCACCACCACCAGCCTGCACAGTGGTAACAAGGCATGATGGATCCATGTTCTCATTCTGTTTACGCCAAATTCTGACTCTACCATCTGAATGTCTCAACAGAAATCGAGACTCATCAGACCAGGCAACATTTTTCCAGTCTTCAACTGTCCAGTTTTGGTGAGCTTGTGCAAATTGTAGCCTCTTTTTCCTATTTTTAGTGGAGATGAGTGGTACCCGGTGGGGTCTTCTGCTGTTGTAGCCCATCCACCTCAAGGTTGTGCGTGTTGTGGCTTCACAAATGCTTTGCTGCATACCTCGGTTGTAAAGAGTGGTTATTTCAGTCAAAGTTGCTCTTCTATCAGCTTGAATGAGTCGGCACATTCTCCTCTGACCTCTAGCATCAACAAGGCATTTTCGCCCACAGGACTGCCGCATACTGGATGTTTTTCCCTTTTCACACCATTCTTTGTAAACCCTAGAAATGGTTGTGCGTGAAAATCCCAGTAACTGAGCAGATTGTGAAATACTCAGACCGGCCCGTCTGGCACCAACAACCATGCCACGCTCAAAATTGCTTAAATCACCTTTCTTTCCCATTCTGACATTCAGTTTGGAGTTCAGGAGATTGTCTTGACCAGGACCACACCCCTAAATGCATTGAAGCAACTGCCATGTGATTGGTTGATTAGATAATTGCATTAATGAGATTGAACAGGTGTTCCTAATAATCCTTTAGGTGAGTGTATATATATATTGTAGGTTAACGAGCGAGGGACATGGGAGGAGCGAGTGAGATCGGTGTGCGTGATTGAGAATGAGCATCACCTGCGAGGCACACCTGTCTCGAGTCCTCTCATGAGGGAGCACAGAGGCATATAAGGACGAGCGACACCAGTGAAGGACAAGAGAGGACCAGGGGCCTATACCATGAAGCCAGTTTAGCTGGCTAGCCAGATATGTTTAAGCTTAGTTTGTGCTAATCCTGGGTTTTGGGTACCATTAAAATGGTTTGGCTTTTAGCAGTGTTCATCTCCTTAGTAACTTACGCTCCACGGCTAACCTGCTCCAGGGCAGGTTATGTTCTGGATAAGAGATCAAACTGAAATTGGACCAATCAGCTGTGAGCAAAGTGACACACCTCTGATGCAATAAAGTCACTCCCCCTGTTTCTACTCCAAATTACAGGTCACTACATAGCAAATGGCTATTAAAGACTAAAGCGTCTGGCTTTTAACAATGCTTATTTATAATAATAATAATTTTGAATGATTTAGATTTCATTTATGTAATTATTATACCCATAATCAATTACACATATATCATTTTGGTTAATCAATCATTAATAGGCACTTAGTTGAAATTAATATAAAAAGCCTATACAAAGGTCAGACAAATAAGCTTTAAAATCAATAAATAAAGCTATACAAATTACTACATGCAAGCTTAAATGTTCAATTCTCTATATATCAACTAAACTAACTTCATAACTTTTACTTGCATTGACGTAGTGAATATTTTCTTTAAGTTGTACTCCTTTATAGACAGCTCTTTTCTTCTTGCTGTGTAAATTTGTTTAAATTCTTAATATTTTTCAATCATGTAATATTCTGCAGAAGAGAGAAGTGAATCTCGCTGCTTCTCTCGCGAGAAGTGAATCTCAGTTTCACTGATCCACAGCCTGTGATTGGCTGTTCACTACTGATGTCACAGCTAAACTCCTAAACTCAGGATCAAAGCCTGAGTTGACAGAGAAAGATGATGATCAGCATCATGGGACCAACAAAGCCTGAATAGATTGGTTTGGTTTTGTCAACTCTAAACTAATCCTGTAACCCTGAGTTTGTTAAACTACCATCATGGTACAGGCCCCAGGCCTGGATTTTAAGTTGTGTTTTGTTTGTTTGTTTATGTATGTGTGCGGCAGTCGTCCGTGAGGGGCTGCCGCTTTCACTTTCATTTTGTGTTCATTTATTTGATTATGTTGTTAAACGTTCGCCGGTTCCCGCCTCCTTCTACCCTTATCTACAAGCTCCTTTACATGTAGGATTTGTGGGCACAGCAGACACAAATTAATCTTCCAGATGGTTCGTTCAAATATAATTCCACACATAAAACCCAACTCAACACTCCAGACCCCAAATCAACAATAAAAGACATAGGCTCCACTCATTCTACGCCAACTAACAAACAGCTAAGTACTTTACGGGGTTGCAAGCTTTGGGCCCCACCAAGATAATGTCAGAGGTTGTTTGATCCCCAAGACAAAGATCCTAAAAAGATCTTCTTCTCAACAACCATTGCATGAACTCTGAGTGACACAGAGGTGAATCCAAAAGAAGACTCAGAGACTGTTTTACATATAAACTGCATCAAATCATTAAAAAAGGATGATAGCCAGACTTACAATCAAACATCCTTCTACTGCATAATTCTATATCATGTCTATAACCAATACACGTGACCATTATGCTTAGACTAACTCACAATTCATGTAATTGTTGTAACTATTGAATGGTTGATTGAAAGTGTGCCTTGCTTGGTATCAGTGTGATCGTATGCTCATAATTCAGAAGATGGCTTGACTGAAATCTGTGTAAAATGTATCATATTCTAATAATAACAATCATGTCTAACTGTACTCTCTGATTAGAGCGGGAAACTAAGAGACCAAAGATAACGCATAATGTATGGTAAGAGGTGGAGAAAGAGTCACCTCTGAACCAAAGACGATACCTAATTGGTTGGAACTCATCCAGAAGGATGGGCAGATACCCGAGTTTAAAATCTCAGAACACAAACAAAGAGGCAGTTCAAGAATAAGTTCAGTCAAGCAAGTCAAGTCAAAGTTCAGAGTCGAGACAACAAGAACCAGAGACAAAAGAAGACGACGATGAGTTAGAAACAGACGATCAGACGATCGACACAGACAAAGATCCGAGAAAATGGGTTAACAATTTCTTTCAAGCCTTCCATACTCTCGTCTCACTCACTTTTTCTTTACTCAGTTTATTTTCTTTCCGTCGAGTCTTGTGTTCCAAGTTAAGTTTTGCCGTAAAGTTTCGGTCAATGTTTCTACAGCAAAGCCCGCTTCAACTTCAAACTTCATCCACGAGACTTTCCATCCATCCGCCAACACACCACGTGATTGGCTTCCCAAGACGCCGATCAAAGACACAACAAGACTGTCAGCGAATCAAAGAACCTGGGAAACCCCTCTCCAGCCAGGACCAAGGGAATCCCCATTCAGAGAAGATACAGAAACGCAAGTAACACCTCCAGATTCGAACTGAACTGGTGCATTGATATAAAACGTAATAACCCCGCTTAAGAAATGATAGGAGGGTTAAATTAATGATTGATGGTTATTTCAGGTCAGGGGTTGTAAATGCATATATTGCTAGAAACTTTTAGGCATTTCTCATGCAAATAACATTAGTCAAAGTGTTATGGAGTCAAAGCTCACTTTTTTAAACAGTCCACTACCCAACACTTATTGGGATGATTTAAAATATTGAACTGTTCTTTAAATTCCTGAAAGGAAAATGCATTAAATAACTGAATGATATACTCACCATTGACAGCAACACTGAATCTCTTCACTCTGCTGATGCTGAAGCTGCTGTTGATGATCATCATCTGTAGTTTATAAACTCCAGAGTCTGTGTTTCTGGTGTCTGTGATGGTCAGAGATCCAGTCTGATGATCCAGCTTCAGTCTGCCTCTGAATCTCTCTTTACACTGATCATCTGTACAGATCTGACTCTGATCTCCAGTGATTTCAGCGATGCGAATGACCTTAAAATACCACGTCATTGAATAATTTGGGTTTTTCATTTCACCAGGATCTAAAGTGACAGAGTCTCCCTCCAACACTTCATCTCGTTCAGAAGCAGAAACACCTGAAACACAAACCAACAGATGCTGGAGGATGTTTTTGTGGAAAACAAACAAATACTCCACAACATGAAAAAGTCAGTTCTGGCCTTTTGATCTGAAAAGAAACATTTATGCACAGTTCGTCACACAAATCCTCATTTAAACAGCCGTTGATCACAGAAGGTGTGATTAAATGTTGTCGACTCCATCTGAGCTCGACTGGAGCTTCTCAAGAAATAAATGATTTAGTTTTAAATCAAAAGGAACTGTTCAATGGTGTAAAGTGAGATAATTCTACAAACTGCACAGTAAAAAGAGTATCTATGTACTGTAAATGAATTAATATAGAGGTTAAAGGGTTACTTCAGCGATTTAGCATTTAGCAAGGCTTTGTATCAGTAGAAACCAGGTAGTATATTCAAATTATGGTACTTTCCCCCCTCATGTCCCCCTGAGACGAGAGAATCATGCATTTTATTAAAAACAAAAATATTTTTTGGCCAGAGGCTAGAGACTACAGCCTGCGCTAGTTCCGCATGTTTTCTACCCGTGGTGGGATCTCGCTCACAGAATGTAAATGCGCATAGCTGCTCGGATCGGGCATTCATAACGGAGCGGTGCGGAGCAAAGTGAGTGTTTCAACTTTTCAATGAATTCCTATGAAAGTTTAGCTTCCATAGGCATGATCTGATAACGCGCCAGACTGGACACTTTCCGTGAATGACTGCCACGCTTACCTCAGCTCTTCGCTCTCGTGATGAATGAAATCTGACTCCTGCTGCGTTTGTGCCTTGACTTTCGTTCGGCTCACTCACACTTTATTGAAAAGACACGTTCAGTTTTTAATTGTAGTGTACTGTCTGTTCTCTAACTATGAAAATCAAAATGACGGTGGGGCGGTGCCACGGTGGGCAAGTGATAACCAATAGCCGTGGCTTTGGAAGTGGCCTCGTTGGGCAGCGAAGCAAGTGCATTCTGGGAGTTGTTGTCTTTCATCCACATGAGACAAAAATATTCAACGTGACAATTTTCTGTCTTTTCTCAGTCTAGAAGGCACCAAATTCAAAAATAATTTCACATTTCTACTACATAAATGACCCAGATTAAATAACATTAAACATTCATCTTCCCAGTGCTGAAGTATCCCTTTAACAAAATAACAAAAATAAAAATCACAAAACACATTAACAATGTGCTTATAATCGGCATTAAAGAATTATTCACCTTGGAAGATAACACTGAAGATCTTTTCACTGTCTCTGCTGTTGATGATCTTCAGTTTATATTCCCCAGAGTCTGTGTTTGTGATGTTTGTGATGGTCAGAGATCCAGTCTGATGATCCAGCTTCAGTCTGTCTCTGAATCTCTCAGTACCTTCATTATTACACTGAACATCTGTACAGATATAACTGAGATCTCCACTGATTTGAGCGATGCGATCGCCACTGAAATACCATTTAATATCTTCTTGTTGGTTTGTTTGAACACCAGTGTATAAAGTGACCGAATCTCCCTCCATCACTGACACTTCAACTGATCCAACACCGGAAACACCTGAAGAAAAAAACAAACAAAAGGATATAATAGTGCTGTGAAAATATATATATTTTTCTTCTACAGATCATGAAAATTGTGAGTAGAGAAGATGATCTTATACAAAATAAACCACATCCCAGCATATCATTTAATTTAATTAAACATCTTCCTAGTCTCATAATGAATATTGCTTAAATTAATAGTAGCCTACCCATAAAATGTCAGAAAATTGAGCTTTAAAGGGATAGTTTTACCCAAAAATGACGAACACGGTAGCGCAGAGGATAGAGTAAAACAACTATCAAAACAACCGAGGGTGTCAAAGGCGTGGGCAGAGGGGACCACAACTTCGGATTCCAGACTCAATAGAAAGCTTTTGCAACATTGTAGGGCCTACCACCGTTCAAAAGTCTTGGGTTGGTAAGAATTTATTTTTATTTTATTTTTATGGGGGGAGGGGGGTGTAACTTAAAAGAAATGAATACATTTGTTCAGCAAGGATGCATTAAATTGATCAAGTGACAGCATAGACATTTATAATGTTGCAAACCCTTTTAACACTCCAGCTTGTGATTCTTATTAAGTGAGGGTTTTTTTTTTTTTTTTTATGCTTTACATAACTCAAGTCTCTGAGATCTTGGCACCTTGCACTACTGGAGACTCCAGGTAGGTTGCAGTTCTGGAAAATGTTGACTCTGGAGACTAAAGGGTTCCTGATGGTTTCATACTTAATTCTTCATATTAATTATTTTGCAGTTAACATGTGTCTTTTCTTCGCCACCTGTTTTTGACAAACGCACAAGAGAAAACGTATCTCAACCCCGTCGCACACTGTTTCCAGGAAACATGTCAACCCGGAAACCGCAGCAAAACGTTGCGCACCAGCGTATAACGGCCGCAAAGGAAACCTTCTGAAAACCTAAAATGAAGAATGGGACACTTTACGGTCTCGTGGACTTAACAGACACGCGCGCGCGACAGACATACGTCCACAAGACCGAAAGTGCATAAGTGTGCCATTTTGGATTCAGCCCACAAAGTGTCATTTAAATGTCTTACCAAGCAGGAGCGAAACATACAGCGTGGGGAAAATCCGGAACATAGTTTTCTCCAGACAATAAAGAAAATAATCAAGATAGTGTGGAATATTACGATCTAAAGTGAAAGCGAAAGTAAAATGAAAGTAAAAGTCCGCTGTCAAAAACAACAACAAAAACACAACACGGCTTGTTTCATTTTTGCTAGCATGTGACGTTCGACATCGAAGCTCTGGAACATGGTTGTAAACAACATCCGATAGAGACAGAGCGTATTTGGCCACGCCCACACCGGAGGGAAAACAATTGAACGCTCTCCATTGAATTTGCATTGCGTGAGGCTGCATCCTTGTCATTTCGGACTTATAACAAAAAACAGGACAATGTGTAAAAGCTGATATGTGACAAAGTGCACAGAAAACAAGCTAAAAAAACACAGAAATAAGTTTTTATAAGCTGTCGACCCAAAAATACGAGCGTTCAAGGAGACAAAAGTGGTCAGTTAAAGCAAGTAGGGCTCGCAGCAGCCTGCAGTGGATATCCAACTCCGCCCACATCCAAGTGTGACGTCAGAAATCCCGCCCTGCAGCTAATTTTATTGGTTACAGTGACGGGTAGGTTTAGAGATCAGTGTTTGGTGTAGGCAATCAGTACTTAATTCGTTACAGTGACGGGTAGGTTTAGGGAAAAGAGTTTGGTGTAGGCAATCAGTACTTAATTCGTTACAGCGATGGGTAGGTTTAGGGATCAGTGTTTGTTGTAGAGGCAGTCTCTACTGTGATTGATATGACCAATAAAATCGTAAAAATCGGCTGCAGGGCGGCAATGGCCTGGCCTCTGACGTCACACTTGGATGTGGGCCGGGTTGGACATCCACCGCAGGCTGCAGCGAGCCCCTTCTCAGTTAAAGGGATAACTGCAGTAAAACGTGACGCTTCAGCAGGAAGAATGGGTACATTTTGGGATCCTGTCACTAGTATGTCTCAGTGTGCCTATGTGTGCTGTAAATATGTTGTCACTGTTAAGTAAAATATCCAAATGTCAGGTTTATATATGATATCCTGTCGCTGATTGCGTTCCCCTGTTATGTAGTGTGTGTAGTTCTCAGTGTAATTAACGTGTCACGCTCTGTCTCAATGGCACTTTTTTGTCCTTAAACGCTCGTTTTTTGGGTCAACAGGTTATAAAAAGTTTTGTTTAGCTTGTGTGCTGTACACTTTGTCACATATCCGGTTTTAGAAATTGTTCTGTATTTTGTTATAAGTCCGAATTTTTGTTATAATTTCTCAAGAGCAATTTTTGAAGAGGACACAAAAAATACAGCCAAAATCGTACTTTTAAGGATGTACCACAAAAAATATATAAATATTTCGTACTTATTTGGTGTTTTGGTGTACTGAAAAATGATTTAATGTCCGTTTTTCTTTTCTCTGTCATTTTATCTGACTAACAACACAAAGCGATAGTTGTTTAAATACGATTAAGGTTCACCATGCAGTCATATTAAATTATCTTGCATCCTCCACATAGTATTTATATGATATTCTGCCTCATCGACTCGTCTCCGGCGTGTTGACTCCGATTGTTCGAATATTACAATTAAATAATACTTAAATCGATATGTCATCCTCAATAAACCCGTCTCCAGCGTGTTGCCTCCGATCATTTGAATATTGCACTTTAATAATTATTTAATCAACATCATCCTCAGTAAACCCGTCTCCAGCATGTTGCCCCCGGTCCCTCGAATATTCTGATCTATTATGACCTCTGAGCTGTAAAGCTGCCAGAATAATAATAATAATACGCTGTTTGTTAATTGGCCAGAGGAGAACTGGCACCCCGACTGAGCCTGGTTTCTCCCAAGGTTTATTTTTCTCCATTAGGTCACCTAATGGGGTTTTGGTTTCCTTGCCACTGTTGCCTCTGGCTTGGCGTGCTCAGTTGGGGACACTAAATTTTTCAACTAAACATCGAAATAAATCTAATTAATAAACTAAATTAACCATTTAAACTAAATTACTGATCTAATTATTGATCTAAAGCCCACACTGTCACTGTATGATAATTGAAATGAACTGATGACATCAGCGTTTTTTCCAGAATGGCTATACAGCTGAATAAAATTATGCTGCATTATTTTCCTGTTTAACACTGTAAAGCTGCTTTGAAACAATCTACATTGTTAAAAGCGCTATATAAATAAAGTTGACTTGACTTGACTATTCAGATATTTAGATATTCAACTGCAGCAAGCCCTCTGATCTGCCACTTATTATCATATTGAGCAAAACCCTACACAGATCTGACAGAAATTAAGGCCGTGCGCATATAATTTTGGATTAGAATTAGCGGCAATTTTTTTGAATTTGGGGGCGGGTTGCTTGAATTTTGGGTTCATTAGCCTATTATTCGTAATGAAAAACACAACAACAAAACAATACAATGACACACTCCCTTAAATAGGCGCTTTTACATTTCAATTTGAAACCAAATCTTCGATCATCTTGTCTGTCAGCTGTTCCCTTTCGAGAGGTCTCTCATATTGCGTTATGAGAAAACTCCTTTTCTCGAGAATATGAAGCAAAACTTTTATTCATTCAAGTGTCCATGTAAAACGCAGTGCCACTGCACGGCAAAACAACAGAGCGAGGTGCGCGCTGATTGGCCGTGCTGCGGCAACTGAAGGAACCTATTGCGAGGCGGCTGAGAGAGCGAGCCAATAAGGGTCACTAGAAAAACCAGCAGAAAAGGGTCTACTAATTTGCATATTGAGGCTATAAAAGACCCTGTCGAGCCATAGAAATCAGATTTTATCTCCTTCAGCGACACCATCGCTGACCTCCGGAATACAGCACCGCCATCAACAAGCAACCAGCGGAACCTTGCAGCCCTGAGGACGTCGGATTCCTTCCCGGACTCCGCCTTCACATCTGCCGTTCCAACTACGCCATCCGGCGATATATCCTTTTATTCAGTGTTGTGTTGCCGCCCACCACAGTGCACGCCACCAAGCATAAGCACTATCCCCTCAGTGTTACAAGCACAAAGCACACGGGCCACCGGGTCCCCGCCATTAGGCCAGGGGAATGGTCCCTACACCCACAATCGATTCAGTTGATCTGGAGCATCTGCGGAAAAGCGGAAGTAGACCTCTTCGCCTCAGAAGACAATGCTCAATGCCCAATATTTTTCTCCAAACGCAGGGATGCACTGGCCCACGTGTGGCCCAGAATCCCTCTTTATGCCTTTCCCCCGATCGCGATGCTGCCACAGGCCATCAAAAAGATCAGAGAGACACGTTCCACAGTGCTTTTAATAGCCCCACCATGGAGAAACCGGATTTGGTTCTCCGAGCTGACTCAGCTGTCAGACACAGCCCCATGGCCTATTCCGCTGAGGAAGGACCTCCTCACGCAGGCGAAAGGGAAGATCTGACATCCCAGTCCCGAACTATGGGCCCTCCATGTATGGCCCATCAACGGATACCCGGGAACCTCTCTGAAAGAGTGCTGAATACTATTTCTGAAGCTAGAGCCCCCGCTACCAGGCGGCTTTATGCTCTGAAATGGTCAGTATTTTCTAACTGGTGTGCAGCACGAAACCTAGACACACATTCATGCGACGTGACGGAAGTTCTCTCTTTCCTCCAAGAGGACACGGGTCGTACACGCTCAAAGTGTATGTTGCCGCCCTAGCAGCTTATCACGCTCATGTGGCGGGACAATCACTAGGGAAAAGTGAGCTTATTGTACGCTTTCTTAAAGGGGCCAGGAGAATGAACCCGCCTCTCTCCCCATCAGTTCCTATATGGGACCTTGCCACAGTATTAGAGGCTATGAAGGGTCCCCCCTTCGAACCTCTTCAGTCTGCGAGCATAAAGCACCTGTCACTCAAAACCGCATTTCTTCTGGCACTAGCCTCCGTTAAGCGGGTGGGTGATCTATACGCACTCTCTGTGAGTGCTTCCTGTCTTGAGTTTGGGCCTAACAACTCCAAAGTAGTCCTTAAACCAAGACATGGGTACGTACCTAAAGTGCTTTCCACTCCCTTCAGAGCACAGGTCATTTCATTAATGGCCTTGCCGAATCGCAGGGAGAAAAAGACGCTAGCCTGCTCTGCCCAGTCAGAGCATTGAGAATATACATAGAGCGCTCCGCCCCCTTCAGGCAGTCAGATCAGCTCTTTATTTGCTTCGGTGGCCGCACTAAAGGCTGTGCTGTCACGAAGCAAAGACTGTCACACTGGATAGTGGACGCTATCTCATTGGCTTATAAGTCTAAAGATCTTGTTTGCCCTATAGGCATCAAAGCCCATTCCACTAGAGGCATGGCCTCGTCATGGGCATGGTCATGTGGCTTTTCAATGGAAGATATCTGTGCGGCGGCAGGCTGGGCCTCTCCATCCACTTTTATTAGATTCTATAATTTGGATGTTCCTGCTTTACAAGTGGGAGTTCTCTCCATCTAGGCTCAGGCCAGTTTTGCCCTTCATTCATGAACAGATTGTTTCACAAGCATGTGCTACATTATACCATAAGGCCTGACTATGTCTGGTCAGGTGTTCATATGGCCCGATTTTATCCGGCCTCTCCTTCCCTTAAAAGGCCCCCTTTCGTCGGCCTCGCCAGGGACTTTATTACTACCCATTATCATGTGTCTCTGGTTCTTCGAACCGGTCTGGGTCTGTTAGCACGCACGGCGCTTTACATTGTGTTCCCATAACACAATATGAGAGAGGGAATGAGTATTGCGTTTCTCGCCGTGCTTGTGCTTCTCAGGTATCGCTTCAGTCGATTTTTAAAACCTGATTTCTATGGCTCGACAGGTCTTTTATAGCCTCAATATGCAAATTTAGTAGACTCTTTTCGGCGGGTTTTTCTAGCAACCCTTATTGGCTCGCTCTCTCAGCCGCCTCGCCATAGGTTCCTGCAGTTGCCGCAGCACGGCCAATCAGCGCGCACCTCGCTCTGTTGTATTGCCGTGCAGCGACACTGCGTTTTACATGGACACTTGAATAAATAAAAGTTTTGCTTCATATTCTCGAGAAAAGGAGTTTTCTCATAACGCAATACTCGTTCCCTCTCTCAGGAACCGAGGTTACGAAAGTAACCGAATATGTTTGCTCATTCGGGTCATGCTGTATTGAGCAGACACGTTCAGTTTTAAATTGTTGTGTCTGTTCTCTAACTCGTTTCACATGAGAATGCCATCGACGGCCGTTTATGAACGCTATTTATTCATATTAAACAATAAACATTTAAAAAAGTGAAATATTTTAAATATTTACAGTCTACACAACAGTCTCTGTGCTCACAGCATCACAGAAATTAATATTTTTATGATTTATAAAAGATGAATCACTGTCCATCTGGAATTTTGGAGATAAAGATAAAGGTTATGATTATAATTTTTTTGTAGTATTACACCACATTGTGTGTGTATGTATATTAGCACCGTTTGTTGTTTTTCTCATAGACAGTAAAAAAAAATGGACACAGCGACCCCATAGGCTCAAGGGGGTAATCCAGCACCCGGAAAGCGTACCTTCCATAGGGGCAGCCATTGCTAACCAAGCCATCACCTGCTGTTAGCATTCCATTGACTCCCATTCATTTTGCCGTCACTTTGACTCCGAATAACTTTACATCTGAGGCGTTTAAAGACTCTATGGGCCCTATCTTGCACCCAGCGCAATTGACTTTGCACACCGACGCATGTGTCATTCCTATTTTGCACCCGCGCAAAGCGCGCTTTTCCCTCCACAGAAGCACGTCGCTAAACTAGTGAATGAACTTGCGCTCCCTGGGCGGTTCAGCGCAAAAAAGGAGGCGTGTTCCGGCGCAAACAATCCCTGGTGCTATTTTGCTGTTCCATTAAACAATTGCGCCACTGACCAGAAAAAACCTAGTCTAAAGTCAGTGGCGCGTTGCGCGTTGTTCATTATGCTATTTTAAGGGCGCATGCTTGACCATAATGTATAGCGTGCACAACGCGCATACACTTTGCTCATGTAACCTACACAGATGCAACAGTTATTTTTGCAAATCATAAATTGTTACACTAAAAAAATATTAACACATGAGATGACGGAAATCATTGTGGTGTGCCACGAAGATGTGAAAAAATAGGCATAAATCTAGCTTACAAATGATTCAGGCTAATTGTAATAATTAAGGATCAGACCTGTTTGCCCAATAGTGGCAAGACATAGCCTATATGTATATAAGGACATCTGACAAATTGGTTTGTCCGTCAAGAACCAGGAAAAAAAATCGGTGAGGGTGGACGCAGCGATGTCCTCCGCTGGCGTCAGGTCCTGAGTAGAGGCAGATCCACCTCCCGTTACACGGCGTGCCCGATTGATGCTGGCAAGCTTGGACTTTCCCCGTCTTCTGTAGCGCTTGCGGCACTGGTGCGACGTCCTGGGGATGCCAGCTGATGAAACAATTGTGGCTATTTCCTCCCACGCCTGTTTAACCGACGCTATTTTGGGTGGGTTTCTCCCATCCCCATACAACACAACTTCTCTGTCTTTCACTGCTCTTACAAGAACATCAGTCTCCTCGGCTGTGAACCGCTCCTGGCGTGCGCCTGGTAAATACGCCATAATAATAGCAATCCATAATGGAACTTGCGCACCTGCTTTTAAAGGGAATGTTGGTTGACGCTCTGATTGGTTTATTCACGTTACGCCCAAACCACACCTATGAATAATGAAGCTACTTCAGACCAACCCATTTTAGATTTGCGCCGGGCGCAAGAGCCATTTATCCCGCAGGGAAAATAGCAACAGCGCCGAGACCCGCCCATAAAGTTACTTGCGCTTCGCGCTTTGACACTTGCGTTTCAGATCGTTAAAATAGGGCCCTATAAAGGACTTTAAAGACTCATTTGTCCATTGTTTATTTCTAAACAAACACGACAATGTATAAAAGGCTCCATTACCTTGTATCTTACACTATCGCCCCGTAGAAGCCGTTTTTGTAAAAATAGGCTTACAATAGCGTCATAACCACGCGACTCCCTGTCGCATAGTAGAGAAATTACCGTATAGACAGGAGGAGAAGCTCGCAGGCAATGGAGTCTTTAAACGCCTCAGATGTAAAGTTATTCGCTGTCAAAGTGACCCCAAATAAAAGGGGGTCAATGGGATGCTAACAGCAGGTGATGGCTTGGTTAGCAATGGCTGCCTCTATGGAAGGTACGCTTTCCGGGTGCTGGATTCCCCCCTTGGTTTTTCTTGTGGTATAAGATCTGGACCCGGAAGCGCTGTCGCGTGACATCAGACTTAACAACCGGATTGCATCACCATTCACCAGTCAGAACGATGGAGCAGAGCCATTGGAAGAGTTTTTAAACGGTTCTGCGATGGAGTTTATGTATGCGTTTGAGACAGTATTCATATTATATTATACTCATATTATACAAACCAGAGTATTTATGAATGGTTATGGCAATGAATGTTACATTTGCATATTGTATGAATATGTAAACAAAGTAAAAGTGTTGAGAAGCAGCTGAGGCGCTGTCATTTTTTCATGTAGGGGATGGTGTGCTGTCATTTTTTTTATTTTACTTTATTTACCTCAGGAATGTTTACTATGCAGCTGCTCGTACTATTACATTTCACATATATATTCCCCATCTGTAAATGTTCAAAAATATTGTGATCATTTTTGGCAAAGTTATTCTGAAGCCATATTAACAGTGTTATATTAGTTTTTAAATACTTAAATCATGATTTTTTTTAAAAAAATATTTACCCCAGGACATTATTTACCTCTATAAAGACCAAGTTTTACCTTATTAAATGCATATCTTTCATGTCAAATTCTTACACTTGATCAATAAATTTAATTATAATGAGACACTATAGGTCTGTTACCACTCAAATTAAATAATTTACAATGCAAAATTACAACTGCGATTAATTATGTTATGAGATGTTTTAAATACATTTTTGAATACAAATAGGAAATGTTGGAAAAAATGCAATGACACTATTAAGCATGAATATAGGTGGCGGCACTGAGTCATTGAGTCATTCATTCAACCAATTCAAAACACTCATTCAGTAACAAAACACCACTGAGTGTTGCTTTGAGAATGTGCAATAGTTCTGTGGTGATCTTTGTTTGGAACTATTTTTGTTGGTGAAATAAAAACACTAGTCACTATTGTGTCTGAAATGTAAGTAACTTAATATTAAAGCTGCTGTCCGTAACTTTTTTTGTGTTCAAAATTTAGAGAAATATTATATAATGAGAATGTACACCATGAATCCATTTTCCAAACCATGTTTTTGCCTTACCCAGAATCACTATGGTAAGTGTTCATATTTTGACTATTTTAGACCGGTCTGGTAGAAACCTCTGTGGAGTTGCACAGTCCCTGCGTGACTCGACATAAACAGAGAGAAGTAGCTCCGGCTACAATGTTCTCCCGCAAGACGAATGCAGTTGTGTTAGTTTAATAATAATCAGGCTACTTGTCCGGTCGGGCAAGTACAATTCTCTTTTTGATCTGGACAAGCGTTAATGTTGAGCCCTGAACATAATTTTCTACATTTGACACATCACTTACTTTTTAGTGTTCTATATTTGTGAGGTGTCAGTAGTGGCCTAGGATTGGATTTTGTGGTGGGGCAACTTTTCCCTTCTAGGCTGCGGTTGGCCAGTGTGCTTGTTCCCCAGATGCACACTGTCAGCTCTTTCACAAACAAGCTGTCTTTTATATTCAGCTGTATCTGGTTCCATTTTTGACAATGTATTACTACACCTTCACCAATATTAACCTGTAAGATTAAAGGGTTAGTTCACCCAAGAATGACATTTCTGTCATTAATTTCACTTTCACTTCATTTTAAATAATCACTTTCTCGTTGAGGATAGCCAACATATACTGGATACTTTAGACCTGGATACATTAAATCGAAATTTGTTGCCCATTCTCAATGGGAAAGCACCCAAGCAACATCGCTCAACAAAATTGCCCAGCAACATTGTTCAAAAGACAGGGGCACCGCTTGAAATTTTGGGCCTTATGAAAGAATATGAGGTTGGGCCCCCTACCGCACCAAACATACAAGCCAACCTGGCTATCCAAAATCTTTGTCTGTAATTTAATAATACTGACCTATTAAGCTCTGCTTGCTCAACCCAGAATGCCCTTTGTGACATGCTGGTTTGAATAAGTAGGGCTGCCCCAAGTTTTTTCTACTAGACTAGTAGTTGTTCATTTAAGCCACTAGTCGACTAAACGCTTTTATTAATGAAGTCGTCAAAATCATTTCTGACCCACTCCATGTCTCCTGACATATTGTGATTCTTATGATGTGTCCTATCTCATGATGTTCACTTTTCATAATCAACATAGATGACATAAAAAAACATTATATTATTTAAACTTAAATATGAAACTAAATACCTTTTCTTAATGGCTAACACAAGTATAGCCTATACATTTCCTGTCAGAACGGGATTTGAGCGAACGTCGCTTTACATTTTAATGGTGAGCATGAGCGGTTCATGAGTGGAGCGTTTTGCCGGATGCAGAAATAAGCCATAATTTTGTTTTATTTGTTACTCTTTGGAAGACTGTACATTTATAATTTATATTACATTACTACTAGTAGCCTACTGTTACTACTAATAATACCGATCTCTGGGGCCCCAAATGTGCATGGGCCCTTAGGATTGTCCTAGGGACGCACCGAAATGAAAATTCTTGGCCCGAAGCAAATAATAAAAAAGCACTTGGCCGAAGCTGAACACCGAACGTGTTTTTTCTTTTTTTTTTATTATTTATTTGGCATATTTTTTCATCATTGCATAAATTAGCTTTTTTACTATTTTGTATTGCTTTTAAAATAAATTACAAAACAAAAATAAATAAATTACAAAACTACAATTTAAAATTGTTAGCATTCCAGCAGACATTATACAAACAAAGCACAATATAACTTAAAATAAATGAAAACAAAAAAAGTAAAATAAAACAAATTAAAAATAAATTGGCCATCTTATCTTTGGCCTATTATGCCTACAGGTATCATAATCAAACCATAATCAAATTTTGTTTGTTTGTTCATGACTGGTCCACCAGCTCATCCAGGTCCGACTGGTCCTGGTATTAGCTGGATTTTCTACTGGGAAACTGGCCTGTCAATCATCCTGTCACACAACCCTCCACATTTTATTTAATTTCATTTCCTAAATGCAGTAGCACATTGATCTGCAGTCGCGGGTCAATTTCATCCAGAGACTCATATTAATGTATAATGATGCATTTAAATGTTTTAATAGCCAAACGGATCTTTACAAAAAGTCCACATTGTTATTGCATATGAAATATAACACGGATTAGTTATCATATATAGTTTATCAGGTTAAAATTTGATTAGTCACTCAAACCTTTATCTAAACCTCTCACCGTCTTTCGCGCTTATCCGCCATTTTTTTTTAGTTATTTAACATATTTTACTCGTGTTTGTAGTTCCTCCTACAAAGCACAATGGGTTGTGGACAAATTTAGCCTTTAGAATCTACGTTCCATTCAACAGGGTCCCTACACAGTGTTCACTGCTCCCTACTCCCTGAGTACGGTAGGGAGAAAGTAGGGTAAGACGAGCCATTTCTTACTTATGTAGTCAAGATAAGAGAAAATTAGGCAGAAGAAAGGAAAATTCAGGATGTTTCCTATCATTTTAAATTATCAAAATACATTTATGGCAAAGGGGTCTAAAATATGACTGAAAATAAGTGTTCATGTGGCTCAATTTACCCCAGGTTAGGTTGGGTAAGTTGCACCATATGGGCGTAAACTGACCATCTATCTGAATCTAAATCAAACCCATGTGAAATGGTAAAGATAATTTCCTAACCTCTTTTAAAAACAAATTTATTTTACAAATAGTCATATTTCTTTCCTTAAAGCTATCTAATTTAATTGAAATAATGGTCATTTGAGAGCAGAGAATGCTGCTTATTTTTTAAGATTTTGATAAGCTATTTTATTTACTTGGCAGATTTTTTTATGATTCGAATTTGGCTGGGTGGTTAATAACACATTTGTCTGTGGTGTGACAAACTCAGAACACATATTTAATTTTGACTTTACAGGGACTTTAAGTTTGTCCTACTCAAACCAATTAAGTATTTTGAGTGTTAGGGTTTACAGTGTAGTTACTGTTATTGGTTTTAAGAGTGCCACACAAGCTATGGGTCGGCATTTACTTTGTAGCTTTTTGGTTTTTTACATGCAGTGCCTTTCAACTCTCTCTGTTCGTTGGCATAAAAAAAATCAATAACACACGTTAAACAATACAAAAATGCGGTTACACTTTACAATAAGGTTCATTAGTTAATATCATAAACTAAAAAAATATGTACTAGTATTAGAATAGTAAACTACTAGTATACCTAAAAGTTCACTTGTAATACATGTAGTACAAATGAGGACGTAGTTGTAAGCTAGTTTTGCTACTAAGTTTACTACTGATATATGATGTTATACTAAACATGTACACTTTAACATATACTTTTATACACTAAAGTGCAACCATGATAAAGTTGCTTGCTACTGAAAGTAGTGCATCAGTGTTGAAACCATTTATAACTCAATGATTCAATATTAACTTACTTATTTCTGATAACACAAACATATTTTAGAGACACACAGATTCCAGCTGTTATGAATGATATGTGTTTAATACAATTTATCACATAAACACACAAAGATTTCTCAAGTTCACATCCTTGTTTGAGAAAAGAAAATGGTATGTGGATTTTACTTCAAGGCGCTTTTTCCCTTGGCTGATGTAAAAGTAAGGAATACAGAAAGGAAAAGGTCCAAACATATTCAGTCCAAGAAACAATATTTGTCTTACTAAAAAAGAAAATGTAAAACATTCATTATTGATGTTTGTTAAATAAATATTTGGCACAGGCTTTTCTGAGGAGTTTACCATAGATTAAGCGGAGATTAATCGGAGCGTGGACTGATATAGTCCAGCTCTGCCTGGCCATTTTTAGGAGAAAGATTGGATCTGCTGGCAAACTTTTCCGACAAACTATTTAGACGTGCCGAAAGAGTTCTACAGAGAAAGAGACAACCAGTATGGGGAAGTCCCAGAGCAAGTGCGCAAATGAATTAAATACAAGAGACAAACTTCAATTATTCTGAAATATTTTGCCAGATGAGAAATGTATCTAAATATTATATTTTACTCTTTTAATTCCTTTTATAACTGTATCATTGTATCTCTTTTAATTCCTTTTATGTTTTAATTTTCCTTACTTTTGTTTTGTGATGTAAAGCACTTTGAATTACCATAGTGTATGAAATGTGCTATATAAATAAACTTGCCTTGCCTTGCCTATATTAACTTTGACACAAACAATTTTTCTTTTATTTACAAATTAATGAGCAAATTAATGGACAAATCCAGAAGAAGGAACAAGGCAAATCTAAAGCTGAAGGCTGGACTGGCTGCCATCAAACAGTGTCTACAATACTAACACAACAGCAAAATACAATAATTTAAAAAATAAAATAAAATAAAAAATTCACACTGGACACTCACAGCTGAATAAAGACACACAAGATGGAAAAAATACATGGACAACACGACAGGTCTTCACCTCCTCACATGCCAACAGATAAAATGGAAGAACAAATCAGCACCTCGTAAAATGAAAGGAGGTTTGTTCACAACTTCAGGGAAGACTAAACATTTTAATGCAGCCCATATCACATATGCATCCAGTTACATGCATAATAAATACTCTCAGCAAAGGGTTTCACCAACATAAAGGGTTAGTTCACCCAAAAATGAAAATTATCCCATGATTTACTCACCCTCAAGTCATCCTAGGAGTATATGACATTCTTCTTTCAGACAAATAAAAAAAAAATCCATATTTAAAACTTTATAAAGTTAAACATCTAGCTTCCACCAGATTGCTTTCTGTATTAAACTTACGGAGAAAGTATAGTGCCTCTCGCAGTTCAAAATGCTTACTCTACGTCTGACAACACTGCACACCAGTTATGCTTTTTTCCGATATGGCAGAAGCTAGATATTTTACTTTATAAAGTTTAAAATATGGATATTTTTCGCACACAAACGCATCGCTTCACTTCAGAAGGCCTTTATTAACCCCCGGAGCCGTGTGGAGCAGTTATATGATGGATGGATGCATTTTTATGGACTTATGAACGAAACAACAATTCACCAGGACTTTTTAATTATAACTCCAATTGTATTCTTCTGAAAGAAAAATGTCATGATGACTTGAGGGTGAGTAAATCATGGGATCATTTTCATTTTTGGGTGAACTAACCTTTTAATAAATAGGGTTGTGTATCGCCAAAAATCTGGCGATACAATACGAATCACGATACAGGGGTTACGATACGATATATTGTTATATACCGTATTGCAATATTGTAAGAAAGTCAATATATTGTTTTTTTTTATAGAAAGATCTAATTTAAAAGAATAAAGAACACAAACATATGCATAAAACCTGACAAGTGTTACATATCTTTGTGTCTGTCGTGTTGTTTGCATTTGTCACACGTTCCTTTGTTCTCTTTCCCGCCACTTTCTGTTACCCTCGTTAGTCTAGTTCTGTTCAGCTGTGTGTAGTTCGTTATCATCTGTATCACCTGTGCCCCTCGTTAGTCAGTCATCTGTGTTTGTATTTAAGTTCCTCTTGTTCACTGTCTTTGTCCGGTCACCGTTATGCTACCTGTTATCCTGTTCCATGATATGATCCCTGTATGTGTTTCTGTTGTTACCCTGAGTAAACAACCATTGAGATACTCCTCTGCCTCTCCTTGTCTACCTGCCTGAGCTCACCCGTAACAACAAGACATTGACTGTTTGTTTTATATTTAAAACTGTAAAGCTGTTTGCTTTAAAGCAGTCTATTGTATAAAGTGCTATTTAAAGTAGTACTGAACTGCAGAGCTGGTGTATCCATATCCACATCGCTATGATCAGATGCTTTCGTTCTGCTGCCACCTCTGTCAATTTTGTGTTTATTTTTTTTACTGAGAGGAAAACTTGCTGTATATTCTATTGAAACGCTTCTAAGCAGCGCGGATGACGTCAGGATGTTAAGCGAGCTCTCAGATTCAATGCGTTTCCCGAGTAGGCCTATTGGATTTTAAGTTAGCCTACAGGTGCTGGTCATATAGTTAGAATATCATCAAAAAGTTTATTTCACTAATTCCATTCAAGAAGTGAAACTTGTATATTATTGTGGCGGAGGTTTTTTTTTTTATTATTGTGGCGGAGGGTGGTTTTGCAAGGTCTGTAGCGGGAGAGAGAGAGCCGAGCCGAGTGGTGAGTAAGTAGGTCAAGTGCAGATGAGTAACACCTGTGTCTGATTGCAGTAATTGGCATGGATAGACTGCATATAAGCTGCAGCGGGGAGAGAGTTGGGAGTGAGAGATCTGGACTGGGACTGCAGCTCTGCCAGAGGGAGAAAGAGTGTTAAAGCTGAAACTGAGTGAAATATTGAAAATTGAGTGTTTTGATTGTTCTGAGCTGAACGCCCTCGTGCGTGCTTTATGTTTGAACCTGTTCTGAGTAATAAATTAAGTGCAGTCCCAGTCACGCCGACCCCGCCTTCTTCCTTTCCTCACCCATTTACATCGAACCTCTTCACAATTATATTAATTCATTACACACAGACTGATATATTTCAAATGTTTATTTCTTCTAATTTTGATGATTATAACTGACAACTAAGGAAAATCCCAAATTCAGTATCTCAGAAAATTAGAAAATTGTGAAAAGGTTAAATATTGAAGACACATGGTGCCACACTCTAATCAGCTAATTAACTCAAAACACCTGCAAGGCCTTTAAATGGTCTCTCAGTCTAGTTCTGTAGGCTACACAATCATGGGGAAAACTGCTGACTTGACAGTTGTCCAAAAGACGACCATTGACACCTTGCACAAGGAGGGCAAGACACAAAAGGTCATTGCAAAAGAGGCTGGCTGTTCACAGAGCTCTGTGTCCAAGCAGAGGCAAAGGGAAAGAAAAGATGTGGTAGAAAAAAGTGTACAAGCAATAGGGATAACCGCACCCTGGAGAGGATTGTGAAACAAAACCCATTCAAAAATGTGGGAGAGAGTGGACTGCAGCTGGAGTCAGTGCTTCAAGAACCACTACGCATAGACGTATGCAAGACATGGGTTTCAGCTGTCGCATTCCTTGTGTCAAGCCACTCTTGAACAACAGACAGCGTCAGAAGCATCTCGCCTGGGCTAAAGACAAAAAGGACTGGACTGCCGCTGAGTGGCCCAAAGATATGTTCTCTGATGACAGTAAATTTTGCATTTCCTTTGGAAATCGGGGTCCCAGAGTCTGGTGGAAGAGAGGAGAGGCACACAATCCACGTTGCTTGAGGTCTAGTGTAAAGTTTCCACAGTCAGTGATGGTTTGGGGTGCCATGTCATCTGCTGGTGTTGGACCACTGTGTTTTCTGAGGTCCAAGGTCAATGCAGCCGTTTTAGAGCACTTCATGCTTCCTGCTGCTCACCAACTTTATGGAGATGCAGATTTCATTTTCCAACAGGACTTGGCACCTGCACACAGTGCCATAGCAACCAGTACCTGGTTTTAGGACCATGGTATCCCTGTTCTTAATTGGTCGGCAAACTCGCCTGACCTTAACCCCATTGAAAATCTATGGGATATTGTGAAGAGAAAGATGCGATATGCCAGACCCAACAATGCAGAAGAGCTTAAGGCCACTATCAGAGCAACCTGGGCTCTCATAACACCTGAGCAGTGCCACAGACTGATCAACTTCATGCCATGCTGCATTGCTGCAGTAATTCAGGCAAAAGGAGCCCCAACTAAGTATTGAGTGCTGTACGTGCTCATACTTTTCATGTTCATACTTTTCAGTTGGCCAAGATTTCTAAAAATCCTTTCTTTGTATTGGTCTTAAGTAATATTCTAATTTTCTGAGATACTGAATTTGGGATTTCCCTTAGTTGTCAGTTATAATAATCAAAATTAAAAGAAATTAACATTTGAAATATATCAGTCTGTGTGTAATGAATGAATATAATATACAAGTTTCACTTTTTGAATGGAATTAATAAAATAATCAACTTTTTGATGATATTCTAATTATATGACCAGCACCTGTATTTTGCAAACAAAATGACTCGATTTCCATAGTGGCTTCTTTATAGCTGAAGCCAAAATAATTCCACACTTCAGATCTGTATACCGCGGGAGCGGAATAATTCTATCGTCTTGTGAGCTGGGTTTGCTAATGCAAACACTAGCGATGCACGCATCTTCACCTTGTGCTTCTCCGGCTGCGCGTCAGTTACGTTCTGAGATAACACTGCCATAGCGGTTTGGTTTCATACAGTCTGTGGTTTTAACCGAACACAAAGCCACGAATCTTGAATGTAAATAAATAAATATATAAATATCGAGACAGTGTTTTTGAGAATCGATACTGTTGGAGAGGAATGGAGACTGCTAGGCTCTGGGTCTAATTGTGAGCAGTATACAACCCTGTGTGTCAGTCAGGACACAAATAATGAGGAGACTGGGGCTTCTTTCCAAAGTGTTTTGAAGATGAAGTCTAAAAATAACAAACCATATTACATTAACACCTTTAAATAACTGTTAAAGCACTAAATATACAGAGGATGAGCAATTAAAGACAATATTACTATTGGTCTGGTCACACAAAAGACTTTGGCATTAATATATAGCCTATATATATTAATGAATCTAGATGCATAAATAAAGAATCTGATTTACCAAAATAACATCATAAAAGGCAAATAATATGCATTAATCCGTCTGAAGGGTCATTATTTAACCAATTGCAAACATACAACGTAAACTGTAACATTTAACTTCAGCAGAAATCACGTTACTTTTGTTTATTTGTCAAGCGAGCTCACGTGGATCGCTACATGTCCGTGCATGCACATCATAGAAGTACACAAAGCTCAATAATACACTTAAAACACAGTTGAAACATGGAGAAATCAAAATAAACTTACTTTATGGTTATTTACTAACACTTTGGACACCAAAACGGCAACAAACATCCAAATAACAGGCAGGAAGAAACTTCTAGGTGCCCAGCTGCCGTTCTCTAAGTAATATACAATGATAGCCTAGAAATCTAGACACACCCTAGCGGCAGAAAATGTGTTTTGCCGCGAGTGTAGTCTAGCAACTCTCGGTAGACCTGAGAGCTGGAAAAACCAAACTCTGGTCAGGCCAATCACAGCGTGTGTAGAGTCGGTGGGCGGGCTTAACATAATGACGGCACGTCACGGCAGAGTTGCGGAGGTTCTGCGTGCTACTCGTAAACAAAGAAGCTGATGAACAGCGGCCTTTTGAATCGGCTTTGGCCGCGACTCTGGAAAGCTTGGAGTTAAGCTTTATTTGAGAAAAGAATGGCACTGAAGTCATTCTTAAGAAAAGAAGATGTGTTCGAAGTTTTGCCGACAGGATACGCCAAAAGTCTATCAACTAACGTTAGCTCGGCTTCACCTTCTTCTTTGCTCTGGTTGGTTGTGGCGCTCATGGCGCTATCCAATTGGGTGCAGAGGGAATATGAAAGACAACCGTTTATCCCGCCCCTCGGATTGAGCCCTGTCAATGGTGAGTTTCCAGACCCAACATCTTGATGTGTGTCTGGCTTGTCAGGCTATTACAATGACACAGCAGGCAGCGAACGATATCAACAATGCCTCCTACTGGAAGCATCATGAATTGCACTCTACAGTAACTATCAAACTAGAAGTCCCAGGAGCCTTTTATACAGATACAGTATCGCCAATGTCGCGATATTCACGTGTATCAATATTTTCTTACACCCCTATTAATAAATCAATTAATTTTCAAGCTTATTGAAGCTGGTTTTGTTTCCAGTGTAGGTGCTGGAGAGTGTTTTCTGATGAAGGTGAATGATTCTGTTAGTGTTTAAACTATAAACATGGGTGATACCAGTCTTCTCCAGTAACAGCAACACCACCAGTAAAAAACTGACAGTATCAGTAGAGCAGACGGTCCGTGTGTGTGAGTAAAATAATGCCCATCTGGTTGAGGTAATCATGGAAACACAGTCAGTTCTATCAGATATAAGAGGATGTAAACAGACGGACAAAATAACTGATGTCAAACCAGATCAGCATTACAGTGCAAATGACAAGAAACTGCATTGTATTGTATTATATTCGGGACGGGAATTACCCTGAAGGTAGGCCTACTGTAGTATTGTATTAGTTTATATTAATAACTGGGAATTGTTTGAATGGTCTGTGGTGAAGTCAGATTTCCGTATTGAGAATTTCCACGACAGTCCCTTTCAATGTAGTATCAAAATAATATAAATAATGTTACATTGTTCTATTAGCAGCCTCGGCCCGAGTCTGATTCAAGGACGTTTCCTCCTCCTCAAAGAAATGGCATTCGGATCAGGTGGCGAGTTATCACAAGTTATCATCCTCCTGTAAGAAAACACAGATTCACAGAAGGTAAATGTAACACAAACACAAAAATACTAGAGACTTGGATTTTTTTCCCTAGACGTTTTTCTAAATATTTAAAGTCCCTGTAAAGGCAATTCTGAGATTTGTTTCTAAACACATTATAAATGTTAGAAATGTATTGCTGAAACACATTACAAAGACTGTGAACTATTAAGTACTGAATTCAGAAGTTAGACCGTTAAACAGTTTTTCACCGTTGCTGTGTTCAGGATTTTCTGGGCGGGGCTAAAACGGTGGCTCCATGACGCACTGGAGCCACCGAGCCTGGCTCCTCCCCTAACACGATCATAACTAGAGCACATTCGCAAAAGTTCGATCGCGAGTTACTGTTAGTACTGTTAGTTACTATAGTCAACAACTTACATAACAGCTTATAAAACAAAAACGACGAAGAGGTGGATTAATTTTGTGAACAGCAGCCTTGATGGAGAGCTGAGGATCATCACCGACACCTACCTCTGCAGTGACTTTACACCGGTTCGTTTTACAAACTTTCACCGGAGACAACTGGGATTCACTGATAATCCGCTGCAGAACCGACTATCCCCCGCCCAGGCTTTCATCCTCCCATCCCGCCGACATCTGGTGCGTCGTGATCATAGACGCTCGTGATCAGTGAGTGTTGTCTTGTGTGCTACTGCCGCTTTCCCGCGAGTGGGCGTGGTTTCGGCGCCGACAGCGGACACACCCCCAGCGTTTGAGAGCAGAGAATGCTGCTCATTTTTTCAGGTTTTTGATAAGCTATTTTATGTACTTCCCGCATTTTTTTATGATTCAAATTTGGCTGGGTGGTTAATAACACATTTATCTGTGGTGTGAGGAACTCAGAACACATGTTTAGTTTTGACTTTACAGGGACTTTAACTGCATCAAACTTTCATCTGTACTACAGAAATATAAATTTGAAATATTGTGATTTCAATATAACATCTAAAAGGCTTAAACTGTTGTATTGGTGTTGTGTAATAATAATAATAATAATTTGTTACATTTATATAGCGCTTTTCTAGGCACTCAAAGCGCTTTACAAATAGAAGGGGGAATCTCCTCAACCACCACCAATGTGCAGCACCACCTGGATGATGCGACGGCAGCCATATTGTGCCAGAACGCCCACCACACACCAGCTGATTGGTGGAGAGGAGACAGAGTGATGAAGCCAATCTGTATATGGGGATGATTAGGAGGCCATGATGGAGAGGGGCCAATGGGCAAATTTGGCCAGGATGCCAGGGTTACACCCCTACTCTTTTATCGAAGGACATCCTGGGATTTTTAATGACCACAGAGAGTCAGGACCTCGGTTTAACGTCTCATCCAAAGGACGGTGCTTGTTACAGTATAGTGTCCCAATCACTATACTGGGGTGTTAGGACCCACACAGACCACAGGGTGAGCACCCCTTGCTGGCCTCACTAACACCTCTACCAGCAGCTACCTGGTTTTCCCAGTTGGTCTCCCATCCAGGTACTAACCAGGCTCAGCCCTGCTTAGCTTCAGTGAGAAACCAGTCTTGGGCTGCAGGGTGATATGGCTGCTGGTTAATAAGACACTTGCTCTCTGAAAAAAAGTACAGTTTATTTGGGAGTTATTTGTGGTGCTGTTTGTTTTAACACTGTCTCACTGGTGAATATCTGCTTAGTGTTAAAAATATTTTCACAGTGTATGGCACATTTGCTTCAACTGTTTCAGTGCTTCATAAAGCCTCGGTCTGCCCATCACTACTGGCCACTGTAGAGACAGACTCCAGAAGGGAGCAGAATCTCATTGAGCCCCATGTTAAAATGCCCAACTTTACAGCAGAAAAAAACATGTTTACAGCCTGGTACACATTGTGGTTTTGGTCTATATATCTAATTTTGCCCTTCATGACAACTGTGAGGGGGTGAATTTTTTATATCTCATTCGTTTACATTATATAAAGCCTTAAAGTTCTGCATAATTAGGGACGTGGCCACTTTGAGTGACAGGTGAATAGATAAATGGCTATTCACCTGTCACTCAAAGTGGCCACTGTTAGTCTGTTAGTGCTGTCTGTTAGTCATCGTGTCACCTCAGCTCCAGCCACGTCCCACCTCTTTGCCCATTTTCTGTTATCCGGGAGTGACACGCGATGACGCAGCTCGACCCTACTTTACGTTTCAAAACTGCTCTTCAGAATCCTATGGGTGACGTCACGGACACTACGTCCATATTTTTTTTCAGTCTATGGCTACACTCAAGCTGCAACCTCCTCTTAAACTGCAATTCATCGACTGGCCACTAGATATAGGCTCCAGAAGGGAGCAGAATCTCATTGAGCACCATGTTAAAATGCCCAACATTACAGTAGAAAAAAAACATGTTTACAGCCTGGTACAAATTGTGGTTTTGGTCTATATATCTAATTTTGCCCTTCATGACAACTGTGAGGGGGGTGAATTTTTTCTCATTCATTTACATTAACGAAGAAAATCTAAAAATATATTCATACCACTGTTCTTTTGAAGTCTTTTTTGCACAGTACATCTCATATTTCTTTAAATTAGTCTATTAAATTAGTCATATATAATCCTTACAATCTGTGCTGCTGGTGGTGTATAGATCCTGCGGTGACGGTAGTAAATCCCACCAGCAGTTGCAGCAGCAGCAAACACCAGCAGAACACAAACAACTATTCCTCCTGTAGCACCTGAAGACAGACCTGTACCTGGAACACCTGAAGACAGACAACTATTATTACTAGACATCCATCCAGTATTTAAAGGTCCCATGGCATGAAATTTTCATTTTAAGAGGTTTTTCAACATTAATATGAGTTCCCCTAGCCTGAATATTGTCCCCAAGTGGCTAGAAATTGTGATCGGTGTAAACAGAGTTGTGGCTGTCTTTCTCTGCCTTTGAGAAAATGACAGCCCAGACGAGCTAATCTGGAATTTTCCTGTTATGAAGTCATAACAGGAACGGTTACCTCCCTTTCCTCCGCCCAGAGAATTTGGCACGCCCATGCTAGAACTAATCATTCTTTTGAACTGGTTCTTTTTAGTGAACCGAATCAGTTCACCAAATCGGACTGAATCGTTCTAAACGGTTCGCGTCTCCAGTCAGCGCTGATCCATAATTTACTAAAGTTACTAACTTTCTGACATGAGTGACATCCCCTCTGACTAGAAATAAACTAATAACCTGAAGTATATGCTAGTAACTACAACAGTTCACTGAACTGAGACGTGCTGAGAACTGATGAGAAGTGAACTTCGGTCCATCCGTGTCTCTCTGGCAGCAGGCTCGTGCCTGTTTGTGCCTGGTAGACCTCGTTAAACCACGCCCCCTCCGCTACAAGATCTGATACTCATTTCAAATGCAAAGATGTCAGCCAATCACAACAGTGGGCGTTTTTACTGAAGTCTCACAGCAGACACGCCTCTTGAAACAGGGCATTTAGCCACAGGGCAAACATCAGTATAGAAAAAAATGCCTTTTATTTCTAAATTATGACATTTTATGATGTAAAAATCATACTAACAATATAAGTACACATCAGGAAACATTATAAAATAATAGAAAAATGCCATGCCATGGGACCTTTAACAATAATTTTGACTGACATTCACACTTCTTTACTTTAGTCATCAGTTGTAAGATATTGTTCCCCTTCATGGGAACTCGAGCTGCGTCACCGTTTTGGGAACGCCTCTGCGTGATTGCGTCGTGAAGCACGTATGTCATCAGTCCAATAAGAGAGACGGAACGTCATAGACGGGTGACGTCATTGACCGGAAAGTATAAAGCATCCCCGGAAACACACGCCCACAGCTTCTGTTGTCTTCAGCAAGTGCTCTGTGTCATTTGTCATATTGTCAGCTCTGTGTTTTGTGTCTTGAGTTCAGACTTTCTTGTTTTTTACAAAAAGCATACACAATGACTTATCAAGAGAGAATGGCGAGTGAACAGCATTTCGTTAGATGTGTTCCTCCCTGCTCACGTTACATCACGAGCGGGGATACACATCTAATGTGCTATCTCCTATCTTAGATATGCGCATCTTGAACCGGGCCGTAGCAAAGCTCAAGTTCAAGATGCTCACACTCAAACAGATCGTGTCTCAGATCAGGTCCGAGGACTGGTTTGTAACGATAGATCTCAAAGATGCGTATTTCCACGTCTCCATCCTTCCGCATCACAGGAAGTTCCTGAGATTCGCTTTCAAGGGAGAAGCGTATCAGTATCGGGTGCTTCCCTTCGGTCTAGCTCTTTCACCCCGCACGTTCACGAAGTGTGTGGACGCTGCGTTAGTCCCCTTGCGTATGCAGGGGATTCGCATTCCCAATTACATCGACGACTGGCTGATCCTAGCACAGTCAGCTCGTCTCGCGGTTCAACATCGAGATGTTGTGCTCGCGCACATGAGGAGGCTGGGGCTGAGGCTCAACTCCAAGAAGACCGTTCTTTCTCCAGTACAGAGAATAACGTATCTAGGCGTGAGTTGGGATTCGGTCTCTATGCGGGCCCGCTTATCAGAACCTCGCATGGAGTCGATCCGCTCGGCTGTGAGAGTTTTACTTACTGTAAAACAGTTTCAGAGACTGCTGAGTCTCATGGCAGCAGTGTCCAAGATCATTCCGTGCAGCCCTTTTGTACATGAGACCGTTACAGTGGTGGCTCAAAACCAGAGGTTTTTCTCCGAGGGGAAATCCCTTTCGGGTGATTAAGGTTTCGCGGCGATGTCTCCACTCCTTGGTCATGTGGAAGGATCCTCAGTTTCTGGCCCTAGGCCCGTTACTGGGGGCACCATGCCAGCGGGAATCTCTGAGCACGGATGCCTCCCTTACGGGCTGGGGGGCGACCATGAGTGGTCGCTCGGCCCAGGGCTTATGGCAGGAGCACCAGCATTCGTGGCACATAAATTGTCTAGAAATGTTGGCAGTGTTTCAGGCTCTGAAGCACTTTCTGTCGTATCTCAGGGGCCATCATGTGCTTGTTCGCACAGACAGCACATCGGTGGTCTCCTATATCAACCATCAAGGGGGTCTGAGGTCTCGTCAGTTGTACAAACTGGCACGCCTTATTCTCCTTTGGTCCCAGGGGAAACTACTCTCAGTGAGAGCTATGTACATCCCTGGGCGGTTGAATGTGGAAGCAAACATCCTGTCGAGACAGGGGCTGAGGCCCGGGGAATGGAGACTTCACACCGAGGTGGTGGAGCTCCTTTGGGAGAAGTTCGGCAGGGCCCAAGTGGACCTGTTTGCAACACACAAGAACACCCATTGTCAACTGTGGTTCTCCCTAACGCCTCCAGCTCCTTTCGGACTGGACGCTATGGTGCAGGAGTGGCTGAGGCTACCCCTGTACGCATTTCCCCCGATCTCTCTGCTTCCGGGGGTTTTAGAGAGAGTGCGCCGGGACGGGGCCCGTCTTCTGCTAATAGCCCCATACTGGCCGGGCCGAGTATGGTTCTCGGACATTGTGTCTCTCCTCGATGGCTCTCCCCTGGAGATTCCGCTCAGGGAGGACCTTCTCTCTCAGGCGGGTGGTGTCTTCGTACACCCTCGCCCAGAGTTGTGGAAGCTGTGGGCTTGGCCTCTGAGGGGGCCCAGCTCATAAGCTCTGGTCTCTCAGCTGGGGTTGTGGAGACCATTCTACACTCTAGAGCTCCCTCCACGAGGAAACTGTACGCTCTTAAGTGGAGACTCTTCACCGTTTGCTGTAGAGAGCACCTGTGGGATCCAGTTAACTGCCCTGCAAGTGCGGTGTTGGAGTTCTTGCAGGAGAGATTCTCCGCTGGGTTAGCTCCCTCCACACTGAAGGTGTATGTGGCGGCCTTAGCTGCTTACCACACTCCTTTGGGTGGTATTTCTTTGGGGCGACACCCTTTAGTAACTCGTTTCCTCCGCGCAACCTTGAGGTTAAGACCTGTTGTGTGCACCAAGGTGCCAGCCTGGGACTTGGCCATTGTGCTTCAAGGCCTTTCCGAGGCTCCCTTTGAGCCGCTTGAGGAAGGTTCAGAGAAGTTTCTTACTCTTAAGACTATCTTTCTGCTTGCTATTTCTTCTTTGAAAAGAAATGGAGATTTACAAGCCCTTTCAGTGGCCCCCATCGTGCTTGGAATTTGTTCCCGGTATGGCCAGGGCCTTCCTGTCTCCTAGGCCGGGTTATGTTCCGAAGGTTCTCACTAATCCTGTGAGACCTATTGTTCTTCAGGCTTTCTGTCCTTCGCCCTTCATGACGTCAGACCAGGAAAGACTTAATCTGCTTTGCCCTGTTCGTGCATTAGATACTTATGTCCACTGAGCTGCCCTGTGGAGGAGATCTGAACAGTTGTTTGTGTGTTACGGGTCACCCTCGAGAGGGGGACCAGTTTCTAAGCAGAGAATGAGCAAGTGGGTGGTTGAGGCCATTTCACTTGCTTATGTGGCGGCCGGGCAGCCTTCTCCTTTGGCTGTCCGGGCCCACTCTACTAGGAGTATGGTGGCCTCTCAGGCTCTTTTGGCAGGGGCTTCCCTGCAGGATGTTTGTGATGCAGCGGGTTGGTCCTCGCCACTCACTTTCGTCAGGTTCTATGAACTAGATATTAACACTACTCCGGGGGCTCGGGTGCTCGCTTCCTATGTACACAGGCGGGCATCCAGCTCCTATGGGGGCGTGGTTAGTCTCGTTCCCAAAGCGGTGACGCAGCTCGAGTTCCCATGAAGGGGAACGTCTCGGTTACGTCTGTAACCTTAGTTCCCTGAGTAGGGAACGAGACGCTGCGTCACCCTGCCATTTGATTGATGAATCCGAACATAGTGTTTACATGAATAAAGTGATCAGGTTGATGTGTGCATTCATGCCATGTTCACACTGTCAGTCCAAATCCAACTTTTGTGCATATCCGTTTGAAATCTGAGCAGATTTAACAAGTGTTAACCTAAAAAATTATTTATTATTTTAGGTTTCAGACATTTAAGTACACATAAGCACTAGCAAAACAATATATTTATAGTTTGTAAAATACACACTGGTGTCTATGGAAGCAGCAATAACAATCCATTCAAATATAATTTGCCGATGTGTTTTATTACACATAGTATAAGGAACTATAAAGTTTACTCTATTCTTCTCCCAGTTCACAGGCCACTTACCTTCGTTCATGTATTTCAGGAGAAACTGATGAATTCACGTGATGTAGCTAAATACGACTGACAGGACCACTGTTGCCAGACGTGTGATAATTATTGTTTTTGTACGATAATTTTGACCTCTGTACAATCAATAATGAAAAAAATCCCATAATGTAAGATCATTTCAGAGTTTCATGACACTTCAAATGATGGTTGTTATAGTCATATGGCTTCTAAATTCATTGATCTAGCTGTGGATCCTACGTCTACCATCATGATTGTGAGGAGAATGTGAACGTGGTGTTCTCGGCCAATCATCATGGAGAATGACTCTCTCTCACGAGCACAAGTGAACGTTCCTGCCACGGCATTTAAGTCAGTTGTTTTCAAGCTGAGTTCGATAGTTTTGCAATAAAGTTAATAGCTTGGATGCCAACATCTGAGGTCGGGAAGTTCGGTCTAGACTTGATCCATTGTGGAGCAACTATGCTCGAAACAGAGAGGTTTGGACCAATCAAATTGTCAGGGCGGGCTTTATGCAATGATGGACATATGATCAACAGTAACGTCATCATCCACGTCACCAAAGAGCGCTTGGGTTGAATTTGTTTACTAAACGGAGAACTTGTTCATATGCATTCACCATTTATCTAAAAAATTATGATCATGCTGGTAAGTACTGTGTATCCTGAAATTATTTTTACAACAACGGCAAAGATCGTTTAAACTCATCTACTTCTACTACTTCTTCCAGAGTGCGTGCAGTTGAGTTCTGTTGACAACTATGCGTCGCTCAACATACGTCACTTACTCCGTTGCTCTGATTTGTTGTAGGTCTATCCAATTGAGTGCAGAGGCATTCAAACGCACCCTATATTCACAGCCCAATGGAGCAGTATCAGACTCATATTCTGACTAGAATCTGAGTTTGACGACGTCAGGCTATACAATATAGAAAATAAGTGCTGAAAAGGAAGGCGAAGAGTTGTTGGTATAGAATAGATAAATAAAGTTGTTGGTCTAGATAAATTGCTGTATTCTGTACGTTTGACTCGTATACGATAATTTTCTTCCAAATACGATCATTTTGAGCTTCTGGTACGATACTTTGACATTAGACATTACGTCCCCTTGCCAGAGCTCCCTGCCTTGAGTCTGAGCACAAACGAAGGAGTAGGCGCAACGCATTATAAGGAATACTGGGAGCATATCCCACATGGAGAAAATGCAGAACAATGCTTGCCCGAAGGGAGGACTTAGAAAATACACATATGGCCCTCTTAGGAGCTACATATGGAAGAACCTGGACTATCCAACCGCAGGTGGAATCCTTCAACCCCATGGGTGGCAAGGTGTCTTGCCGAGGGAAGACACAAGCTCGAAGAGACTTACCATGGAAATACACATGTGGGGGTTGCCCAACGGGGGAATCATGCACATGGAGGCACCTAGCCTAACACAAGGGCTGACCAAGCGGGCATGCACTCTGGTGTCGGCGTCAACAGTGCTGGAGAAATTCACGGCCTACTGATAAGCTTACCTGAGCAGATATGTGCACGCATCCAGTCCGTGGAGTGGAATGGAACAGCAAGCAAAGACACCTGAGCCTGTCCAGTTACTGGCCCCTTGGGGTGAGTACACGAGAGGAACTGGCTACACATATATACTCAATCTAGCGAATGTATAAGGTGTCGCCCAGCCTACAGCTCTTAGCCTGATAGCGTAACGTTCAGCCAAAGTTGGGTGGGTTACAATATTTAAAATGCGGTCATATTTTACTGTGTGAGATCGTTAGGTGTTAAAAGAATGATACATGAACCAGAGATGAGATTAATTAGAAATGGTGTATTAACAAAGCTCACCTGAGACTTTAAAACGACACAGTAGTGATATATATGACACTGAAGCTTCGATGCGCGTATCACGCATGAAAGACAATTTCTAGTGAAGCTTCGTATGGGGTGTGTATTGGTTTCCCAGAGTCACATGAACGATGACAAATTAAGCCTCACTTTCTGTCCACATTTACATTTAGTCATTTAGCAGACGCTTTTATCCAAAGAGACTTACAAATGAGGGCAATAGAAGCAGCTAGAGCAGTCCAAGGGCAACAATATCAACAATATGCAAGTGCTGTAACAAGTCTCAGTTAATCTAGCACAGAACAGAATTTTTTTTTTTTTAAATAAATAAATTAGACAGACAGAAAATGAATAGAATGATAAGTGCTATTCTCGATCGGTCAGGTGTTGCTGGAAAAGATGTGTCTTTAGACATTTTTTGAAAATGGCTACAGACTCGGCCGCATGAATTGAGATAGGCAGGTCATTCCACCAGGTGGGAACGGTCCAGGAAAAGGTCCGTTACAGCGATTTCATGCCTCTCTGGGATGGCACCACAAGGCGTCGTTCACTGGCAGAACGCAAGTTCCTGGAGGGTGTGTAAGTCTGAACGAGCGAGTTTAGGTATATTGGTGCAGAGCCAGTGGATGTTTTGAAGGCGAGCACCAGTGCCTTGAATTTAATGCGAGCGGCTATTGGTAGCCAGTGCAGACTGATGAGGAGAGGCGTGACGTGTGCTCTCTTCGGCTCACTAAAGACCAACCTCGCCGCTGCATTCTGGATCAGTTGCAAGGGTTTGATAGTGCATGCCGGAAGGCCCGCTAGAAGAGCATTGCAGTAGTCCAGTCTGGAGAGAACAAGAGCTTGTACCAGTAGTTGTGTGGCATGATCTGATAGGAAGGGTCTAATCTTCCTAATGTTGAATAGTGCAAATCTGCAGGACCGGGTTGTTGTAGTAATGTGGTCAGTGAATTTTAGCTGATCATCAATCACAACCCCAAGGTTCCTGGCTGTCCTGGATGGAGTAATGGTTGATGAACCTAGCTGAATGGAGAGATTGTGGTGAAGTGCTGGTTTGGCTGAGACCACAAGCAGTTCTGTCTTTGCAAGGTTGAGTTGCAGGTGATGTTCCTTCATCCAGGCTGAAATGTCTGTTAGGCAGGCAGCGATACGAACACCAACCGATGGATCATCAGGTTGAAATGAGAAGTAGAGTTGAGTGTCGTCAGCATAGCAGTGATAGGAAAAGCCATGTTTCTGAATGACCGATTCCAACGACGACATGTGGATGAGAGAAGAGAAGTGGTCCAAGCACTGAGCCCTGGGGAACGCCAGTGGCTAGATGATGTGACTTAGACACTTCACCACTCCATGACACCCTGAAGGACCTACCTGAGAGGTAAGACTTGAACCACTGGAGAGCAATTCCTGAGATGCCCATCTTCATGAGATTTGCCAGGAGGATCTGGTGATTAACTGTGTCAAAAGCAGCAGACAAATCCAGTAAGATAAGTACTGTGGATTTGGAAGCTGCTCTTGCCTGTCTCAGTGCCTCCGTAACTGAGAGCAGGGCAGTTTCAGTTGAGTGGCCGCTTTTGAAACCGGATTGGTTGATGTCCAGGAGATTGTTCTGTTCAAGAAACGTAGAGAGCTGATTAAACACAGCCCGCTCAAGTGTCTTTGCAATGAAAGGTAGAAGGGATACCAGTCTGTAGTTTTCTAAAAGTGCTGGGTTTAGAAAGTGTTTTTTAAGCAGTGGGGTTACCCGAGCCAGCTTAAATGCTGTGGGGAAAGTCCCGGTGTGAAGAGAGGTGTTGACAATGTGAGTGAGTGCAGGAATAACAGAAGAAGAAATGGCCTGAAGGAGGTGAGTGGGGATAGGATCAAGCGGACATCTAGTGGGATGATTGGAAAGGATGAGTTTGGAGACATCTGCTTCGGAGAGCAGAGAGAAGGAGGGGAGCATGTGTGTGATGGTCGTTGAGATGTGTGTGTCGGTTTGTGGTGTGGAGAATTGGCTGCTGATGGAAGAGGTTTTGTTTGTGAAAAATGATGCAAAGTCATCAGCTGTAAGAGTTGACGAAGGAGGGGGGGGAGGAGGACAAAGGAGCGAAGAGAATGTTTTGAAAAGTGCACGAGAGTTGGAGCAGTTGTTGATTTTGTTGTGGTAGTATGTAGTTTTAGCAGTGGAGACATTAGTAGAGAAAGAAGCGAGAAGAGACTGATACAGGGTTAGGTCAGTAGCGTTTTTAGTTTTGCGCCACTTCCTCTCTGCCGCCCGGAGTCCAGAGCGATGTTCGCGGAGAACGTCAGACAGCCAGGGGGCAGAGGGGGTGGTGCGGGCTGGATGAAAGGGGACAGAGGTTGTCTAAGCAAGACAAAGCTCTGTCCAATCATGTGCGCGTTTCGCTTTGCGTGTCAGAAGGTTCGAACCAAGGTTATTTTCGTAAATGAAAACTGAAACTAAGACTAAAACTATTGGTCAAAAAACATTTTCGTAAACTGAAATAAAATTAAAAAATCATAATAAATGAAAAACTAAAACTAAACTAAACTAACAACTCTTACTGAAAAACTAACTGTAATAAAATAATAATTAGCAAAAATAAATATTCGTTTTCGTATTTAATAAGCTCTCTTTACTGTGGCGGAGAATCTGACCTGTAGCGGTTGAGGGTGTGTCTGTGGAGCTACAGCGCGTGAAGTGATCTGAGGAGATTAACCGCTATCCTCTGACGCGACATGTGCAGTGAACACACATCGCTAGTCCTAAACGGCTGTTCACAAAGAATGCGTTCGTGGCAGTGAAATGGGAAATTACACAAGGTAATGAGACGCACGTTGAACTTAAACTCACTGCTTTTAGAGCGCCGTTACGCGCCGACGAGAGACGCAGGTGCAACAGAAACTATAGTAGCAAGTGCTACTGTGTGTTTGAGATTTCATGTTCGCATAATATTGACAGGCTCAAAGGTGTTATCATTGTTTTCACAAATCATTTACTACTAATAATATTATCATCCGTGTGGAGACATTTCCCCACAAAGTAGGGAATACCAGGACACACACACACACACACACACACACACACACACACACACACACACACACACACACACACACACACACACACACACACACACACACACACACACACACACACACACACACACACACACACATATGCAGACAGCATATACACTTAATTATTTAATCCCACTGTCTTCACAACAGTTTGTGTTGGCTGTAGTCAGATGACTTTAGCTGTGGTCACACTGCTAGCCTACATTGTACTACTGAAGAAATAATCTTTAAATAAATAAGCTTTTAATTATTTTACAATATTTCATCTGGTGTTGGTTCTTTGTTCAATCTCAGACCATTTTTGTCGTATAGGTCATAGTTTGACTCAAGCTTTTTTGCTTAAAGGTAAAGACCCAACTTTATGCATGTTTTGTAGATTCCCCTCTCTGTTAAACATGTTTTGTTGGACTGTCCTGGGTTAAAACAAGAATGCTCTTTTATCAAGTTATTTCACTTAAGAACTTATTTAGTAAGATTATGCATGAAAAGGTTTTGGATTTTTTTATCATAAGTTGATTTTAAAACATTTTGTATATGACGTGTTTGTTTGCTTGGTTTTATTGTATTTATATGATATTTGTATTTTTGTAATTTAATTTTTGCCATGAATATAGCCTTAGCTGCTGACATGGCATTAAAGGATTAGTTCACTTTCAAATAAACTTTTGCTTATAATTTACTCACCCCCTTGTCACCCAAGATGTCTTTCTGTCCTCAGTCGAAAAGAAATGAAGATTTTTGATGAAAAGATTTCAGGATTTTTCTCCATATAACGGAAGTCAATAGACTCCATACGGTTCAAGGTCCAAATGAGAGGTTCAGTACAGCTTCAAAAGGGCTTTAAACCACATCAAACGGTACCAGACGATCCATAAAGGTCTTATCTAGCGAAATGATCGGTCTTTTTTTTTTTTAAATAAATAAAGTTTAAGTTTTATAAGCACAAATGCTCGCCGTGCTCTGTTTAGTGATGCGCGCTCGTGACGTCACGTAAAACGCAATTACGTTGAAAAGGTTGCGCTACGCAGGCACAAAGACGTTTGAATATGTGGATACGGTCCTCCTTCCGCTCATTTGTAAACACTGACTCGGTACTTCCGCTGCGTCTAGCATATAGCCTTTTCACCGTAATTGTGTTTTACGTGACGTCACGAGCACGCATCACTGAACAGAGCACGGCGAGCATTTGTGCTTATAAAACTTAAACTTTATTTATTTATTTTTTTAAATGACCGATCGTTTCGCTAGATAAGACCCTTATTGATCGTCTGATACCGTTTGATGTGGTTTAAAGCCCTTTTGAAGCTGTACTGAATCTCTCATTTGGACCTTGAACCGTATGGAGTCTATTGACTTCCATTATATGGAGAAATATCCTGAAATATTTTCATCAAATATCTTAATTTCTTTTCGACTGAAGACAGAAAGACATGGATATTTTGGATGACAAGGGAGTGAGTAAATTATAGCAAAAGTTTATTTGAAAGTGAACTAATCCTTTAAATAAAACAATCTTTATTACATTATATTATTTATATTATTGTATATGCATTAGAGTAAACTCTAATCGGAGCAAACATTAAACTTTGCTGAAGTTAAAAATCTTGATTTGGTCTCTACACTGCGTTCTGGTAACTCTGCTAAACTATAATTACTAAAACTAAAACTGAAACGAAATATATAAAAACTAAATAGAAATGTGTTTACAAAATAAAAACTAAACTAAAACTAGCAAAATAATTTCTAAAACGAACTAAAACTAAACTGAAATTTGTTGCAAAATCGAAAACGATAATAAAATAAAAACTAATTTAAAAATGCAAAACTATAATAACCTTGGTTCGAACCCCAGAGTCCTTGTTGGCTCAGTCAGTCTGGTTGATGGGTTTGTGAGGACAGTGCTGTACTTTGAAAGTTATCACATTACATTTAGATAACCAAATGTTGTTGTTGTTGTTGTGTCTTTTTATTTTATTTTATTTTTCTAGGTAATTTGGGTTAGGGTGGGATTAGGGGAGAGGGTTTTGGTGTTTGGTGAAGGCTTTGTATTTAGAGCAATGGCAACAGGCAAAAAAATAAAGACTTCCCCTATCTGTGAATATTTTGAGTTTATAGCTTCCAATGTGACTCAGTCCCAACTCTGTGAAACAGTTTTTTTCCCTTAATAAAAATAATTAAAAACTTTTCACTTTTCTGTTATTCCTACACAAGCACCATCACTGCCAAGTGTCATAAGCACCTTATTCACTATGTGTGTGTTGAGAGAGAGAGAGAGAGAGAGAATGCCTATATTAGATCTTATTGAATCATATAAGCTCATATTATATTTTATTGTCACATTTAATGAGTAAATTAATTTATTTAATGGACAAATTATTCACAAACGTGTAAGGCTTTTATTTGTAGGCTACACATAACATTGAAACGATGGGAGTGTGTTGTGGTTGCTTCATCTGACAGAGCTTCTTCCACAGGCTTCTGGCTGCTTTATTTTAAATAAGCACCAGATGGCGCTGTTCTCGACACTCTTGAAGCTTCAAATCTTTTCCCGGAATAGTCAGGGGAAAGCATTACTGCTTCATGAGGCTTCATTTCCCCATCCCTACTAGTGATGTTACCTATGACACTGAAGCTTCGATGCGCATCCGAGACAATTTCTAGTGAAGCTCCGTATCGGGGTGTGTATTGGTTTCCCAGAGTCATGTGATCGATGACAAATGAAGCCTCACTTTCTGTCCAATCACGCGCGCGTTTCGCTTTGCGTGTCAGGAGGTTCGGAGTCCTTGTTGGCTCAGTCAGTCTGGTTGATGGGTTTGTGAGGAGAGTGCTGTACTTTGAAAGTTAATCAATACATTACATTTAGATAACCAACATTTATTTGTCACTATTTTTTGTTTTTGTTGTGTCTTTTTATTTTGGTAAAATCTTTGCACTTTTGTTGTTTTCTAGGTAATTTGGGGTTAGGGTGGGATTATGGGATAGGGTGTTGGTGTTTGGTGAAGGGTTTGTATTTAGAGCAATGGCAACAGGCAAAAAAAGAAAGACTTCCCCTATCTGGGAATATTTTGAGTTTATAGCTTCCAATGTATGTATGCTTTTCTACTGTCTAAGAGGAGAAATAGACTTAGCCCAACCACTGTGAAACATTTTTTTTTCCTTAATAAAAATAATTAAAAACTTTATCACTTTTCTGTTATTCCTACAGTTACACAAGCACTATCACTGCCAAGTGTCATTAGCACATTTAATGATCCTATCACACAATGTCCTTATTCACTATGTGTGTGTTGAGAGAGAGAGAGAGAGAGAGAGAGAGAGAGAGAGAGAGAGAGAGAGAGAGAGAGAGAGTAGGCCTATATTAGATATTATAGAATCATATGAGCTCATATTATATTTTATTGTCACACTTTAATGAGTAAATTAATTTATTTAATGGACAAATTAAACACAAACGTGTAAGGCTTTTATATGTACACATAACATTGAAACGATGGGAGTGTGTTGTGGTTGCTTCATCTGACAGAGCTTCTTCCAGAGGGTTCTGGCTGCTTTATTTTAAATAACCACCAGATGGCGCTGTTCTCGACACTCTTGAAGCTTCAAATCTTTTCCCGGAACAGTCAGGGGAAAGCCTCACTGCTTCATGAGGCTTCATTTCCCCATCCCTATCCCCTTCCTATCATGTGACTGGTCACATGCCAACCCTTAATTACTTAAAGACATATACACACTTAAGATGGTGAGAGGAATAAAATGGACTAAGGAAACTGTAAACCAATTAAAACTCTATTATACATGTCATTGAATTAAATAGAGCGGATAAAACATGTCTCTTATGTGACAGTGTCACATAGTCTCCCCCCTTTGCCTACGGCACCACGGGCAAGAAACCAGCCTCTCCAGAGTACTGCCATCCATTGTCCATAAAATGGGTATCCTCTTCAAAGTGTGTCTTAAAATGTCTTTGAAATAAATTAGCTAAAACTAGGCACTCCCATGCAGGCACTAGTTGGCTGGAAGGAACTGGGGAACCATGAAAAAATGGTGGAAGTCGATACCAGCCTGGGTAACCCTGGATAGGTTACGCGATTCCTCCCTGGTGCTTTCTATACCCAGCTTTACTGGCACGCCGCTCCCCCTGTAAATTCCTCCTTCCTGACTTGATGGGTGGTGTGGGTGTTAGTGTTGATGCAGGGTGACGAGATGGTTCTTTGTTCTTGTTGATGAAGGTACACCTTTCGCAGTCTCCCACATATCGCCAGACATCCTTCCGAATCGTGGACCACCAGTCTACCTCTAGGATTCTGAGGAGAGTTTTTAGCCATCCGTGATGTCTCTCCGTTGTCCTTTTGTGTATGCTTTGTAGCGTTCGTTGGATCAAGGCCTTCGGAACGATGAGCTGCAAACGGTGCTGGCCGTCCTCCTCCTTGATCCGTCGGTACAGCAAGCCCTGATGGTTGATCATTGTTATCCCGTCAGTCTGGTGTGTGGAAGGGGAGATGGGAAGTGTGACATCATCCTGCTGTGCACTGTTGACTTCCTCACGGGAAAAGGGAAGGACAGAGAAGATGTAGGTGACATCTGGCCCTGATGAGGTCTTGGCGAAGGTAGTTCCTTCCTTTGCTCGGCCGTTGGTCAGTGAAGTTGCTGAGATTGTGGAACAGTCAGTTTGAGGAGTAGAGGAGCTAATGGTAGAAGGCACAGGGTTGGTGGTTTCTGTAGGAGGTGGGACAGTGGCTTCCTGGGATTTAATTTCCTTTCTTTGTTTCACCCACTGTTTATCTCTCCTCCTAAAGCACTCAACAACCTCTTTCTCTTCCACCACAGCCTTTTTCACATATTCCTCCATCTTACTGAACTTTACATTCACAGCCTCTCTAAGATATACTTCACGATTCAAATGGCTTCCAACCGAATTTTTAAAATCCTTCTCCAGTTAAAAAAAAAAAGAAAGTACTTCAGAGCGAAGCTGTTCACAATTACACTGGGGTAACATCCATTCATCCTTAAAATCCACCGATGTTTTAACAGCAGCGGTATCATCATTATCCAACTTAGTCGTCATCTTTAACACTTTTTCTCAACACAGCTTTTATAATCTCAAAAGTTCCCCGTACGGGCCACCATATGTAACGTTCAGCCAAAGTTAGGTGGGTTACAATATTTAAAATGGGGTCAGATTTTACTGTGAGATCTTTAGGTGTTAAAAGAATGAGACATGAACCAGAGATGAGATTAATTAGAAATTAATCTAATTAAAGAGAGCCTTCCCTTCTTCTGCACTCCATAACAGACAAGAACTGATCTGAGGTACTGAACACTGCGGCCGGTCTACGTAAGCGCAAGTGTGCATACTGGACGGGGCAATGCCAAGGCTGGGTCTGCTTCCTGCAAGGCAGCGCTTGCAGGTTCGGCACCTGGAGAGGTGGGAACCTTGGGCACGTATTCAAGCTGGGGTCTCAGGTAAGCACGTGAGAGTTAGCCGGCTCGAATCCCAGACACACTTGTCACTGACAATGCCTGCAGGTCAAATATCCCCTTGAAAGGAGCCATGCAATCAAGAGTGTCGCTTTCATTGAAAGGAACTTACCTTAAACTCAGAAGGACTGTGAGGGCTCAAAAAGAGAGCACTCAGCAGGGTAGTAGCACCACTGTGAGGTCTCAAGAGGGCATGTAAAACCTGCGGAATAGGTCATGCCGTTTAAGTCCACCAGGTTGAGGTGGGCCAAATAGCGGCCACCTAAACCTCTAGGGCAGAGGAGACAGCCATTGCTCCGCCCTACCTGTGGAAGGTACTGACCCAAAAGGCATTTCCTGAGGTCTTCTGAGGAAAAGAGATCAAAGAACCTGGTCCGGCTGGGCCAATGCGGGGCGGCCAAAGGAGCTGCTCCTTGCCCTCCGTGATCTGCACAGATCTGTGCAAGACGGCTCACTGGGGGCTCCCCGCGGACTGCTGAGCCTATTAGGCAATGGGAAGAGCTAGAGGGAGGCAACAGGATTACCTGTGCGTAACTGAGCTGTTCCCAATCAGCTGGCCGTCTGGGGATGGAGTCTCCATTCCTCGGGTTAAGTGGCTGAAATCGTGGAAGACTCGTAGGCTGCACGACTCAGTCCCACCGGGATGAATGTAACGAAGCGTACCTCAGATGCTTCAGACTCCGAAGAGGAGATGTCGGCCGAGTTGCAACATCTGGTGGGAGCGTAGACCACCTCATCAGTTGGTGTACGCTACTGTCACCGTGATGTGGGGATGGACCACTACGTGTCTGCCAAAGCAGGGCCTGGAAGCGTTGCAGGGTGAGACGTGTGGTCAGCAACTCGAGGCAATTAACACACTGTTGCCGCTAGGGTCCTTTACAGGAGCCTGCGGCAGCATGTTAATTGCGCATGGCACCTCAGCCCGTGACCGAAGCATTAATATGCCAGCAACTCGCTCTAGGGACTTTTTTTTTTTAGCCCGTAGAAAAATGAGGTTCGCACAGGGTGGAGGTATGATGGCAGGCCCGAGCCACTGGGACCCGGAGCCTGGCCTGTTGCCATGCCCATCTCAAGACTCGATCGTAAAGCCAGTGCTGAAGCGGTGTCATATGAAACAACCCGAGCGGCATTACCGCGGCTACGGATGCCATATGCCCCAGGAGCCTCTGAAAATCGTTTCAGTGGAACCACATTCCTGCCCCGAATGAGAGAGGACAAGCCAGCATTGACTGCACATGCTCGCACTGCGCATCTATGGCGACTGAGTTGAGAAAAGAGATCCATTTCAGGGAAGAGTTGCTCTTTTCTCAAGTGACCTGAAGGCCCAACGGGTGAGATGCAGAAGCACAAGGTCCCTGTGTTCACAAGGCCTGGTCCCAAGAGTGACTAGTTAGGCAGACATCGAGAAGCTCAGGGTGCGAACCCCATGTGCCTGAGCACAAGGGCTGTCCCGAATGGGAGAACTGCGTATTGGTATGACTACTCCCCCGAAGGCAGACCGAGAAGGTGGTCTGTGTCGGGGAAGAATGGAGACATAAGAGTACGCTTCCTTCAGGTCAGAACGCATTGAAGAACAGCATTGTGCTGTGAACATCTTTAAAATGGAAGCCTAAGAAGGGTTCAGCTCAAGATACACAGGTCCAGAAATGGTCGTGACCCATCGCTTCTGCTAGGTAACATGAAGTCAGGGCTGTGGAAGCTGGACTCCATCTCGGCTGGAGGGACGATCTCAACCGCACCCCTCGCCAGTAGGGTGTCGACTCCCCGTTAGCCGGGGAGGAGATTGTGAGAAATAAATCGCATAGCCAAACCTGTGGTGAACCAGCTGAACAGACTGGAAGCTTTATTCAGGCACCAAGAGCAGAAGCAGCGGTTGTGCGAAACACAGGCGTACCCACGATGAGGCAGCGCAGCGGAATGACCGGCCCAGACGTAGGGAGGTGTGGGAGCATCCCAAGGTGGGGGCGGGGTCGATTCCGTGCCCTGCCAAAGTAGACCAGGGAAGGACTAGTGTTCCACAGGGGTCTCGTCTGACAGGGGGCTGGCAACAGAGGGTGCTGTGAGCAGCAAGGCTTTTGCATCGCACACCGTCAACTGCGCCCTCTGGGGCTCAGAGGTAGGGAGGTCAGTTCTAAAATTAGACGCCACTGGCCGTAACGCCAGTGGAAAACAAAGAATTCTCTCCCTGCCCTCCCCTGGGGGAAGGAGTGGTCCTGCTACCATCTCCTGAAGAACTGACGCCTAACTCCGAGCTGCCCGTATCAGGAGCGCCACAGTGCCTGCCGTGTAGCAGGGCTGGGGGCTGAGACGGGCTGGGCTGCGGTCCTGTGGCCTCCTCCAGGCCCTAGCCCAGGTTTAAGCTACAGCTGGGGCTGGGCAGGAGGGATGGGAGCCGTGAGCAGCCTTGGCGGTAATCGGACTGAGACGTCTGTGCCGGCGGCTGGGTGGAGGTAGCAGCAGAATATTTTTAACCGCCTCAGTCTGCTTTTGGTGCACTTTGGATAGAACCTTTTCAACCAAATGGTTAATAAAGAGAATGTTACTTGAATCATATTGTAGTTACATTTTTAAGTTGACTAGTTAAACATATTAGTCTAGTAGCCAGCCCATAGAGCCCCATTGTGAACCCGGAAATGTTGAGTACACCAAAGTTTTATTGCAGAAATGTGAAGTATGGGCCCAGCATACAGAAATTGCTGGATGCTAATTTGCATATTTTGAGCAATTTGCATAATTAGCATAATTAGCATTATTAGCTTAATCGTCCATTTTGACCACATATTTCGCACTGTATGGCCAATTTATACAATATGTGAGTTGAGATGTTTTAGAGGATGCTGATTTCATTTTTGGCACTTTCAGACTTCAAAATGGTAATTCTATAACAAATTTGGATACATTTAGTAATTGTTTTTATTAATTTCGGACACAATTTTAGGTTATTTTCATGGTAAACACAATGATCTCACATTTCAGAATCACAAGAGCTCTTGCTCTTTGATGTGAATGTTGATAACCTACAATTGTTTACATTTCTTGAGTTCAGGTCATGTTTTTATGCAAATAAGCTGTTGCAGCTATCTGTTGTAGTTGTAATAAGTATGTTATAAAGCAAGGGAGCATATAGTCTATAGTTTTAAAGTTGAAATTCACCTTGCAAATATTTTTTTCTTATAATCTCCTTAATATTCGTACAAAAAATATTTAATGTTGACATTTTAATGTTTTCATATTAAGATAAAAGGTGGACAGAGTTATAATGACAGTATTGTTCAATACATTGTAATTTTCTAGTCAGATCCATTTTGTGCATCCCATTAAAATTAGTTACCATTATTTTAAAATTTCGGATTCTTGTGGTTTGATAAGGAAAGGATTAAAAACAGTCAATATTCAGTGCTTTCTGAAGTTGTTGTGGAGGATTATTTAACCATTCGACTCTAGGGTAAAGTACTTTCAAAACAAAGAGAGATGGTTTGATCATGTCAAAATGTCGGGAAAGAAGTGTCTGTTTGCACCATGTAGTGGCAAAGATGGCGACTTTAAAATATTCCAAAGGAATCGCTACTATGCTAATTAAGAGCGAGGAGCTCGGAGACACAACCATACATGACTTTGCAAAACAATATTGCTACGGATGGTGCTTCATCAGATTCTGTGCTATGTCACAAATCTTGCTAGATCTCATACTTCTCGCTCTAGAAATGTGAGCAAACACAAGTCAGACTCATGTCAGAGTCAGCCTGGAAAGCGAATAATTCGCTCTCAACTCTCTGACTTTCAAAACAGTGTTTGTTCTGTGGTCTTATTTGTGAAGAAAAAGACTGTAAAAATCCTGAAAAGTGGAATCTAGTTCAAAAACATTAGACTTTAGATAGGCCAGGCCTTCCATCCTTCAAAGATGTGTTTTTGTCTAAATGTGATGAATGGCAGGATGATTGGGCAGAAGTTGTGAAGCTACGGGTTAATGGCATCATGGACCTACCTGCAGCTGATGCTCAGTATCACTCCAAGTGTTACAATGCTTTCAGGAAGGTAACCAATTGACAGCTGCCTAGCTTTGGTCATAGACCACATGAGTGCAATCATCATCGAATTACATGATGTTTTTTCAACTAATTCTGGGAGTTTGTATTGGAAGCAAATGCTAGCCAACCTGTGTGATTTTTATGGTGATGCCATTATTGTACTGAGAGTTAAAGGATGCCAGACGAATGTTGGCTTTCGGCAGTACATTGGTAAATCACTCAAATTAGTAGGATAAACTGGCCTCTCCAATGACGACGATGATGATGTCATCAAGGTTGTCAGAAAAGTGCGGGCAGAGGTCCAGAATATTCCATTGACTCATGAATACGACCGTGGCAGCTTTAGGCATGAAAGTGTAATTCAAGATGGAAAAATGGAATGGCACTGTTCTCAGCATAAATGCAACTGCAGACAATCAGGGTGACCACATCTTTTGGGATGTGATACCACCTCATATCCTGTTGGGAAGGGGAAGGTGTCTGCACTCAAGGCCATGAGAGTCACACCTGTTAAGCTTCTCCACTGTATTGGAGAGGCAGAAGCCACAGATTTACAGACCACAACACAACGAGGGCTTTCTTTCTGGCTCTGTACAATCAGAAGACCACTGTAACCTTGGATGCAGCCCGGTATGAAATTTACCGAAAGCGCAAAAGACCCCCCAACACTGAAGACACTACCTCCTACAGAGCGCAATATGCGCCTTCATGGAAGACGTGCCCACCTACAGGTGCTGCTATGGAAAGCAGCAGACCAGCCTGTGGATATCACCTTGTTTGGATGGGACAAGAAGATGGGCCTAAAGGAAGGAGAGGAACTTATGCCCACCCTGGATTCAAGTCCAGTTGCTCCTCCTGCCTTGTTAGATGTTGTCAGCTGTGGTTGCAAAGCCGGGTTGAAACCTTGCACATCAGCAAAGTACAGCTGTGCAGCTGCAGGTCTGGCCTGTACAAGTTGTTGTTCCTGCAAAGGCAATGATGGTATATGCTGCAACATACTTACACAACACCAAGAACGCAAAGAGAGGGATGAAGGGCCTGGAGAAGATGATGACAGAACAGACGAGGATGGTGAAGATGATGAGGCTGGCTTTTGTTCATTAATTGTGAGGCATAGCAGTTTGCCTGAAGGTGGTGGCCAGTGTGTGCTTTGTGTGTTGCGGAGGTGAGGCCCTCTTGGTTAGCCTTGCATCTGACGGGCTGACCCGGGTTGCCCAGACTCAGTTTTAACTCTGGCAGAGTTTTAACTGGGTCCTCGTTGGATCTTGCGACTTGCGGACTAACCTGGACAGCCCTTCTGCAATTCAGGCATGGCCCTTGCGACTTGCGGGCCTGTCTTGTATGGCATGTATATATTTTGCATGTTTGGTGTGGTGCGGAGGTGAGACCCTCTTGGTTAGCCATGCGTCTGGCGGGCTGACCCGGGTTGCCCAGACTCAGTTTTAACTCTTGCGTCTGGCAGAGTTTTAACTGGGTCCTCATTGGATCTTGCGACTTGCAGACCAACCTGGGCAGCCCTTCTGTTGCCCTAGCGACTTGCAGGGCCTGTGTTGTATGGCATGTGTATAGTGTATATTTGTACATAGTTTGTTGATCAAACATGGTGATGGGCTTAGGTGATGTCATCTCATTGGGTGTCTTAAAGAGCTACGCCATTAATATGTATCGTACAGTTGCAGGATCCAAGTTATGTCAAATACCCGCATTGCTTTTTCCTCCAGAAATGCATTACATTTAGTCTAACAAAGATTCAAAAAGCAATTTTTAACCCTCAAAAGTGTCAGGAGGGGATTCAGCATCACTACACCCTGAAAACAATGCTTCAACATTCACAAGAGCACTCATGATTCTGAAATGTAAGATTATTTTGTTTACCATAAAAATAACCTAAAATTATGCCTGAAAGTAATCCAAATTTGCCTAAATAAATCAAAATATGTAATAAAATTAGCTCTTTGAAATCTTAAAGTGCCAGAAATGAAATCAGCATCCTCTAAAACATCTACAACCACTCACATATTGTATAAATTGGCCATACAGTGCAAAATATGTGGTCAAAATGGACGATTAAGCTAATAATGCTAATTATGTTAATTATGCAAATTGATCAACATATGCAAATTAGCATCCAGCAGTTTCTGTATGCCATACTTCATATTTCTGCAATAAAACTTTGGTGTACTCAACATTTCCGGGTTCACCTAGTTGGCTACTAAACAATATATATATATTAAAAAAATAATAATTCTTGAATCGGTCAATCATTCTGCAAATACATTTTTTTTCATATTACCCCAGCCCTAGCACGAATATACATAGTTTCCCACTGTTTACATAGCTACTTTCATTTGTTTTAAACAACAAACTTAATATTTATCTATTTCAGGTCCTAATTAGGAGACAACGAACACAAAACAAAGCACCTGTGGATGAGAGTATGAAAGAAGGACTGGTGGGATGAAATTCCTGCAGCACTTTAGAGATGATGAGTGGTAGGAGAATTTTAGAATGACAGTCATTCATGACACTTCAATCAACAACTACATCAGCTTTTTCCTCATACGCCATACGTCATTACACCATTTCATCGCACATGCGTAGTACTTTCGGTTTGAACTCCAATCAAGTGTTTTCATGTCCTCTCCACCCATTTCAATTTGATCAAAATTTTTCAGATTTTCAGTCCGATTGAGCCGTAAATCTGATTACTAACGGATTATTTGGTTGCATGTACACCAACAGGAAACACCAGTGCACACAGGAAAAATTTCTAATATTATGCATTTTGCATGTTAATAACATTAGTCAAAGCGCTGTCGAGTCAAAGCTCACTTATTGGGTTTATTTAAAAAATATTGAACAGATTTTTTTTTTTTTATTCCTCAAAGTAAAATGCATTTAATAACTGAATTATATACTCACCAATGACAGAAACACTAAATCTCTTCACTCTGCTGATGCTGAAGCTGCTGTTGTTGATGTCGATCTGTAGTTGATAAAGTCCAGAGTCTGTGGTTCTGGTGTTTGCGATGGTCAGAGATCCAGTCTGATGATCAAGCTTCAGTCTGTCCCTGAATCTCTCTTCACACTGATCATCTGTACAGATCCGACTCCAGTGATCTCCAGTGATTTCAGCGATTAGAACACCATTGAAATACCACGTCATCAAATAATTTGGGCTTTTTGTTACACCAGAATCTAAAGTGACAGATTCTCCCTCCTTCACTGACTTTCTCTTCACTTCATCTCTTTCAGCAGCAGAAACACCTGAAACACAAACCAACAGATGATGGAGGAAAAACGACAATTACAACAGGTTTTTTTGTTGACAATTACAACAAAAACCTTCACAACATGAACTGTGATCATAAATGCGATTGCACAAGCTCTTTCACTCTGAAAAATAAGTTTGTGCTTTTAAACTCTTTTTACATCCATATTTTATATCAAATCCTCATTTAAACAGATAGAAGTTGGTGAGAGATGATCTGACTATACCTGACATCTCCATTATAACTCAACTGAAGCTTCCTGTGAACGCTAATATAGTTATCATCATGGATCTTTATAGTTATCGTTCTTGTGTGAACGGGCCTTTAGTTTTATATCATAAGCTGTTTAATGATGTCAAATCAAGCATTCTGCGTTAGTTCAGGCAGGCCACATAGTCAAGCTCCGCTATCAGCTGATTGGAAAAATTCCAACCCTGCCCATATCAGCTGATCCAATTCCTATGCACTCAATTGGCAACTCTCAAACAGGGCACCTTACTTAAGCGTAGCTTCACCTCAATCTGCCTGCTTGGCTGCTTCCACTACACGCTGCTTTGCAACCCACCACCAACCAAGCTCCTCCTTAAACTGTGTTTAACTTAATGTCATTCTGTTGTCATTGATGCATACTCTGTTATAAATGGCTGCTGTTCCCTGTCTTGGCTTTTCATGGAGCTCATGAAAAGGATGGGGAATTTAGAACAGAGCCATATCGCCAAATGTAAATTTTGTTACAAAGTTACAAAATATGCCAATAATAAGTTGACTAAAAGTTTGTCTATGGTGTTTTTCACTCGAGTGGACCTGACTGAAGTGAGATAATTCTATAAACTGCACTTGCTCAGCAAGTTTGTAAAGAATATCTGTATACTGTATGTGGCGGAGCTGTGATGGGCAGACAGGAAGCAAAAATCGTTTAAACTAATGCACGACTACGCCACCCCGATTCTATAACCGGGGAAATTCAAACCCAATATAGGGCACACAGGTTCGTTACCACTAACGGCAAGACGTAGATATAAATACAAAAATGACTTTATTTCACATTTAGTTAAAATGTAGAAAACTATTGACCAACCAAAGAAAAGAGAAAATAATAATAATAATAATAATAATAATAATAATAATAGAAAAACAAAAGAACCTTCAGGCTGAGGCTTACCAGTGGGCAGCTAGCTGGACAGTGAGCATCTTAAGACACACCACTCACCCAATTATGCTCCACACAACCACTCACACTGCACACACACTCTAAGTGAAGAAGATGCAGGGGTCAAAATGGCAAACACTCTGTGAGAAACACCACCACCACAGGGCAAAAGCAGCTAGCTTCCCTCACTGGGGGCCTTCAGCTCCTGAGTAAACAAAAAGAAACCAAATATAAGAACATACTTAAACACATTAAACAAAGCATTTCCACACCATTCCATGAAGGAGTGAGGATTGAAGGAAAAAGATCACAAATAACAGGACACACACGCTGCCGGTGGCGATATGACAATCAGTGGGGTTAAACATGCACTATTAAGAGTACATCTCATTTTACGTGACGGCTCCTTCCCTAGGCCACCAGCATGAGCGTGAAACACAAAAACAAATAAAACAATTAATTAATAGAATGGTCAGTCACAGAACTACAGTAGAACAAAACAGTGCAGTCTCGGTGTCGTCTAAGGAGCGTTTGCGCTGCCGTCCACAGAACCGAAGTGTTCACGAGCAGTTGCCCCACCAGAAGTAGATTGCTAAGCACACGGGTTCAATCACTCACAACGTTATCTGTAGGTATTTAACGAACACGAAACTACAAACATGCAGACATAAGAGCACACACATAGGCTGGGGTTAAAGAGAGCCTGTACCCATCTCTAAAGTCTCACCAGCCGTAACCTGGCTATAACAAAATAGACACATAACTGTTGCATAGGCACTAGCAGCAACGTTAGCCAAACAGCTAGATACATACCTCCCGCAAAAATGCACGCGCAGACACAGACCATAATGATATGCACCCAGGTGACAAAACTCCGCCTTAAATATGCCAGGAATGGCAGTGATAGGCTGTCACACCCACCAATCAGGTGACAACTATGCTCAATAGGGCGGGACCTAGACCGCCCTGCTACATGTATATGAATTAATATACAAGAAAATTATTCAGAATATCACTGTAAAAAAAATAAATAACAGAATGTGTATTAAACTTATATAAACTGCATTGAAACATTCATTAAATGACTCACCACTGACAAAAACATTGAAGATTTTGTCACTGCTGCTGCTGTTACTGATGGTCTTCAGTTCATAAACTCCAGAGTCTTCAGTTGTGATGTTTGTGATGGTCAGAGTTCCAGTCTCATGATCCAGCTTCAGTCTGTCTCTGAATCTCTCAGCACCTTTATTACACTGAACATCTGTACAGGCACCACTGAGGTCTCCACTGATTTGAGCTATACGTGTTTCATTACAGTACCATTTAATAACTTCCTGTTGGTTTGTTTTAACACCAGTGTGAAAAATGACTGAATCTCCCTCCATCATTGACACTGACACTCCATCTGTATCCACACCAGACGCACCTGAAGAACCACAAACCAAACAACAAGCAGCGTTGAAAGGGTTGCCTCACAAAAACAGTGAATAGTGGGCGACATGCATTTAAGTGGGTAAATAAAGGAGAAAATATACTTCGATATGGGCTCTAGCCCCAAATGATTTAAATCCAGCCCTGAATGTTTTTGGCTTAGAACAGGCCCCTGAATTTAGGGGAAATATGATACGAATTAGGTAAATATTGGTTTTTTAATCTCAGTTTGGAGCTGACTGGTGATTGTTGAAATCTGTCACTCCGTCCCTTCACGCACACACACAGAGAGACACAGTACGCATCACGGGAGTGATTTCAGCCTATCCTAGAATATCTCCAGGAGTTGCGCGCAACAGCTATCTCACAGCACTTAAAATAAATAAATAATGCAGTCAGTGCCGCACAGTCCTATCAGCAGTACCGTTGCAAGGGCTGTGCCAAGTGTGCGACCAAAGGGCCTTGTGCCTCTACAGGGCCTCGCTCCTGGCCTGCGTTTCATGTGTCCAGTGTTGCCAAGTCCGAGGTTTTCCCGCAGAATTTCCCCCCGAAACGCAATTGGGCTTGTTTTGGACTAGTTTTGAGTAGCAATTGGGCGGGTTTTGTTGTGAAAACCTGGCAACCGTGGTAGTGTCCTTGACATCACCTGTGAAGCGTTACTTTACATTTGCGTGAGCAAATTAGAAATTGTTTCTGCTTCTACGGTGGTTCGATCCAGAGATTCTGTACAAGTAGATGTGTAATAGCACCCCCTACCGTATAACAAGTGAAAACACGGATAGACAGAAAATTCCGTCAGTGGCAGAAAAAGAGTAAAGTAGATTTAAAGGTGCATGTGGCGAGCAGCGAGGCTGAGGGACCGTGAGAACGGGACGAGGCCGCGGTCATTATGATGATGAGCGCCAGCTGCGTGCCGCATTGGCCTCGTGTCTCACGGAGGAGTGACGGGAGTATAAAGGAGGAGCGACGACAGTGAAGGACGAGAGAGGACCAGGGGCCTCATTTATAAAACTTTGCGTAGGATTTGCGTCAGAAGTGGCGTACGGATGAAACATAGGACGTGCGTACGCACTGAAATATTCAGATTTATAAAACCGTGCGCACGCACATCCTACGCAGTTTTCCCTTAATAAATCACAAGGTGGAAAAGAGGAGAAAAATATTTTTTGGAGGGCACAGTGTGGGCATTAATAATGCCAAAAAGGCACTTGAGGTGCAAAAGGTTGCAGACGCCGTAAATGCTGTAGCCTCACAACCTCGGACCGTGGCCGAAAAAAAAAAGAAATGGTCGGACATCAAAGTCAAGGCAAAAGCGTCTAGCGCTCCATCGCCAGAGTGTGTCTGCCACGGGTGGGGGAAAGGGGACACCGGAGCTGACCCCTCTTGATGAGAGACTGGCGGCAATTATTGGGGAATCCCTATTAATCCCTATCCCTATTATCTACGTGGAAATGGGAAATAGTTCAGTGCAAATGTAATTTCTTGCAGCTTTCTGAATGGTTGAGACATACGTCATATGTTATTTTATCGAAAATAAAACAAACTAAAGGCATTTTGAATACCATGATTCCGTAGCTGATGAAGAAATTTTTACTATGAAAACAACTTTCCCCAGTGGACAATTAATACATCTATCTATCTATTTATCTATATATCTCTCTAATTATCTATCTATCTAATTGCATCTATATCTGCTCCGCCAGACGGACACATTGACGAGAATATCAGTTTTGTACATTATTTCGTTCTGTTTACCATATTATTTATGAGGATGAATGGCATAACATGCCAATATTGTTGCAGAACATATTTCACTTTTTTTTTTTTTTTTGCATTTCTGTTGTAATTTTCGTTTGATTTTGTTTGTTTTACACTGCAGATTGATCAAACGGGTGTTCGTGTAGGCTGTTAATTGTAATACTTGCTTTGTGAAGTCTTCAAGTTATTTATGAGAGGCAGTATTGCCATTTCTTTTACACAACGGTCTACAGTTTCACACACTTTCACGTGTTTCTTCCATCTGCCGACGGTGTCGCCATTTCTCATTTCACCCGTTTTTGTGCGTACGCCTGGGTCAGAGCTTGCGTGAAGGACTGCACATTTTCCCGTCAAGTTTGCTTTTTATAAATACCAATTATTGCGTAGAGAGTGGCGTACGTCTTCTTTTGTGCGTACGCAACGTTTATAATTGAGGCCCCAGGCCTGGACTATGATTTGTATTTTATTTACGTTTTGTTTATGTATGTGCGCGGCAGCCGTCCGTGAGGGGCTGCTGCTTTTACTTTTACTTTGTTTGTTCATTTGATTAAAGTTTGTTGTTTATTGTTCGCCAGTTCCTGCCTCCTTCTTCCCACACGAACTAACCTCGTTACAGTGCAGTATGTAGGATTGACGGCTTGTGGTCGAAATAGGTACTGCAGTCCACATTAAAAATATGTGACCAGTCACGGAAAGTAGGGACACAAGTCGGCAGCACAAGTTTCGAGCAAAATGAGAAAGAAGCGTTTTTTTTTTCAAAATTTGTTTTTCGCTTTTTTGCAGAATCTGTTAGTTGAGATCACAAAGAAGCCTCTCCGTGTTTGAGATAGCAGTATTGGTATATTTAAAAGCATACACTTTGAGGTTGAAATCGGCTTGTTTTTCGGAGATTCTAGCATGCAGCAGAGGCACGTTTCTTTTGTTATTGCCCCCGCCCTCAAAGGGAAGCGTGGCTCAGTGTTGCCAAGTCTGCTGTTTTTCATGGCCGCGGGTTGAAGCGATCCCAATTATGTGATATTTAGCCCCGGGAATGTGAATTTTAGTAGGCAACCATGACAAAAAAAACACATATTTTACCCCCCCCAAATGCGTTTTTTACCGGAGAAGCCCCCCTGAAACGCGATTGGGCTTGTTTTGGGCTAGTTTTGAGTAGCAATTGTGTGGGTTTTGTTGTGAAAACCTGGCAACCCTGGTGGCTGGCTGCGCACTGAGCAGTACTAAAGCAATAAAAAAGCAGCTGATACGAAGTGCAAACCTTCCAGATGACAGAAAGCATCTGACCCAGTTTGTTCTAGGGCTGTAATCAACCAAAGAATATCTTGATCGACTGAAGTCCTGAAATTTGTGACTAAAAATCGACTAAAAATTATGTTAGGAAAAAATATGTGAAATTAATTAGCTGCGCACTGTGTGCAGTACTTGGTAGCCTTGTTGTCTGCCTAAAATAATTATAAATAAACATAAAACATTTGTAGGCTATTTGCAGTATATGAAATCGTTTTTGACCTGATTATTTTGCACTGAAATTAGTCTGACACACGAGTCTGTTGGCTCTAACAGCGTTGCATCACGTGCACCTGTGCAATATCATAGCCTATGATTTCCGGAAATATAGTACTATGTTGTCAACTAGTGATATCATCACAAGAACTTTTGAGGAATATGCAACATAATTTAGAGACAGCTGTTTTTGTCATATATATTATAATAACTGACAGACACTATCATTTCAGCCGCTCTGTGAACATAGGAGCTCAGCTCAGCTTCGTGTCTGAGACACGAATAGACTATTAACTTAAATCTTTTACTCTTAAACACAAAAGGCATGTCCACTTTAATAAAAAAGGAATATTTATTAAACAAGCCAGATCAAGAGCAGAAAAAACGCTCTCACAATTAAATAAATACTGCAAAGTAGCCTAGGTTATTTACAAGATGGTGCCGCGGATGGCTGCCTCGGTATGGAGCTCTTCAGCTATTGTATTGTTTTTGTTTGTTTGTTTGTTCTGCGTTTAGTCATTCTTTTCTGATCAGTTTCACCAAAGACGAACACACACCAGACAACATTTCTACAGTTTTTGACTATTCAGACGTTTTGTTTGATTTTCTCGTCGGAGCCGCGGCTGTGTGTTTAAAACGCGTGGCCAGACGCAAACGGGGGAAGGGAGCCGGCGCACTGGTTAAACTCTGCGCGCGGCCTCCGCTCTGCACTCCCTAGTATTCATCTTGCGAATCTCCGATCCCTTCCTAACAAAACGGACGAACTTCTTCTCCTCACCCGCGTTAACAAGGATTTTTCAAACTCTGCTGCACTGTGCTTCACTGAAATCTGGCTGAGTGAAGCCAAACCGGACAACGCACTATATCTGCCGGGCTTCCAGCTGTTCCGAGCGGATCGCATTGCAGAACTAAAAGGGAAAACGAGAGGTGGTGGATTGTGTTTCTACATTAATGAAAGTTGGTGTTCAGATGTAACAACACTGAAGAAGATGTGCTCTCCTAATCTAGAGGCGCACTTCATAAACTGTAAACCTTTCTACTCGCCTTGGGAGTTTTCCTCGTTCATTCTCGTGAATGTTTACATTCCTCCAGACGCGTGTGTGAGCGCGGCGCTACAACAGCTGGCTGAACAAATAGCTGAGACTGAACAAAGGTATCCAGACTCTCTTTTAATCATTCTTGGGGATTTTAACAGTTATGGATCCATTATGGATGAGCTCACAGATACTGTTACATCATACATCAGTTTCTGTGAGGATACATGCATTCCTACCAGGACATTCTTATCATTCACTAATGATAAACCATGGTTTACTGGGAAACTCAAACAGCTCCGTCATGCCAAAGAGGATGCTTACAGAAGTGGGGATAAAGTCTTGTATAACCAGGCCAGAAACAGACTGACAAAGGAGATCAGAGTTGCTAAAAGAAGCTACTCTGAAAAGCTGTGTGGAGGATGTGAGCCGAAAAAAACAGAAGACTAGGAAAGCTTCAGGCCCAGACAGCATCTCATCTGCCTGTTTGAAAGCCTGCGCTGACCAACTGGCCCCAGTCTTCACGCAGATCTTCAACAGATCATTGGAGCAGTGTGAAGTTCCCTGTTGCTTCAGAAAAAGACAAATCACTGGACTTAATGACTACAGACTTGTCGCTCTCACATCTGTGGTCATGAAGTCGTTTGAAAGACTGGTTCTGGCCCACCTGAAGGACATCACTGGACCCTTGCTGGATCCTCTTTAATTTGCCTACAGAGCAAACAGGTCTGTGGATGATGCAGTCAACATGAGACTGCATTATATCCTGCAACATCTCGACAGACCTGGGACTTATGCAAGGATCTTATTTGTGGACTTCAGTTCGGCCTTTAATACCATCATGCCTGATCTTCTCTCAGCTAAACTGACCCAGCTCTCCATGCCACCCTCAATCTGTCAGTGGATCTCCAGCTTCCTGACAGACCGGCAACAGCTCGTGAGACTGGGGAAACTCACATCCAGGACTCTCACTACCAGCACTGGCACCCCCCAGGAGTGTGTTCTCTCCCCACTGCTCTTCTCCCTGTACACCAATGACTGCACTTCTAAAGACCCCTCTGTGAAGCTCCTGGAATTTGCAGACGACACCACTGTCATCGGCCTCATCCAAAACGGTGATGAGTCTGCTTACAGACTGGAGGTTGAACAGTTGGCTGTCTGGTGCAGTTATTAACAACCTTGAGCTCAACACGCTCAAAACGGTGGAGATGATAGTGGACTTCAGGAGGAACAGCCCAGGTCTCCCCCCACTCACCATCATGAACAGCACTGTGGAAGCAGTGGAGTCATTCAGGTTCCTGGGCACTACCATCTCTCAGGACCTGAAGTGGGACAATCACTAGGGATGTCAATTTACACAAATTTCCATGATCGATCGTCGTTTAAATTAACGATCAATTAATCGATTAATCGTTAGCCTTAACACTGCATATGCGTCTACAGCAGTGGCTTATAGCTGACCCGCATGACAGGGTGTGCAAATGCTGACAAAATGCCATGTTCCTCACTAAATCAATGAGAAGGGTTTTTCATCTAAATAAAGGGCTGTAGGATTGTAAAATGAATCGATGTCATTGATCATTTAATTAAATTACTTATTTAATAATCAAATATGAGTAATACAAATCAACGTGTCACCAACTCCACCTCAGATGCACGCTCTTCAGAATGTGTGGACGCGCTCTTCCAAACGCCAACTAGACCCAGTAAATTCACAACGATGCATTACAATATTGTTCTCTTTATAATGATATGTAACATGACAGTCCCAATCATAGTCATTATAAGTTTAGTATAAGTGCATTGCTGTTGGAGATGCATGCGCTAACGCTGATCACCGGCACGCTTCACTACTGCATGAATTTTTATCCAGATGCATCCTATATGAGTTTAAAAAATCAGCTATAGATAGGCCCACACAGAATAAACAACACAATATTAAAACTTACATTTGCACAAAGCAAATGGCTGCGAATGCACATGCAAACTTGTAGTCAAGATTAAGGTGTCACTCTAGCTGTAAAATGGTCCCAAACAGAGCTCCGGCGCGCTCGCAACATTAAGCCTTGTTTATACTTTCACCTGGCCAGGGGCGGGGCCAGAGGGGGGGGCCTGGGGTGGCACGGGCCACCCCCAAAATGTAATTGGCCACCCCAAGTGCCCCCCCCCCCCACTCATCAGAGTCGGAAGGTAATATGTTGTTGGACTTGTTGGATCAGTATTAATTCTTTACTAGTAGTTCTAGCGGGGTTTTTTTTAACTAAAACTAATATTTTACAGTGCATTGATTTATTTATATTTAATTTTTAATTTTATGCATGCAAGTGGCCACTGCACTCATCCCCCTGTTGTTGTTGTTATGGTTGTTGAGCGCCTCCGCACTGGGGAGGAACCACTCTAACGTGACGTGTTGTTATCGGAGTAAATAGTGGGCGCAAACGGACGGCGAAGTGCAGTGGTTGGTTTCTCTGCTTTAAAGCTTATAAAAAAAATCATTTGCGCACACAAATAAACTAAAACTAAGCCAATTCAGGAGCCAGAAGACGCGAATGAGAAGTTGCGCAAACCTGCGTCTCAGATAGCGCGCAAATATTGAGTTATCTTTCGAGTCTTGCGCTTAAACGGACAAATTCACACAAAAATTGTCAACATGACCGTCTTGAGTATTCTAGCAAACTAATATTCCTGCTGTCTGTGTTTTTAATGTTAATCAAACAACAAAAGACAAGGAAATCACTCACTGCTCTAGCTTTTGCAACTTTAATAACAATCTTTAATTTATACAGTCAAATATGCAGTTATTTTACATTTGATTACTGACATTCAATGTCTGTACCTGAGAACTAATATTAGACCTACCAGAAAAACCTGAAAAGCACTGTTTATTTTATAAGTATCTTTGCTCTGATTGTATTTATTTGTGCTTTTGCATAGTTAGATTATTTGTTTTTATTTCCTTTATTTTTATTTGACAGTAGTTCTTTTTTCCCTGAATATAGCACATACAGACTGAACCATGAGTAATTTGAACAGTTAGACACCTAGTAGCCTAAATATTCACATAACAAATATGTATTACAGGCCCCCACCAATTATTCTAGAAATAAGTTAATTTAACGAAGGTAACCTCTTTTGCTACATATTTTTGATGGTTCGAATGCATACTCCTACATGTTTTACCATTTATGAACTATCATTTATGTGCCCTATACCGTCACCATTCATATCTATGCAACCAATAAATAAATTACTACAAAAGTACAAAATTGTTTACAAAAAAAAATTCTTCATGGATCTAGTCACTTAAGTTTGCTCTCAAAATGCACCAGATTTATGCATTTAAATTTAAAATGAACAAAATTTTCTTTTGGGGAGCACCCCCTAGCCTAGAGGGACCAATGTCTACCCAGCACAATCTCACAAAATCCTGTGGGAAACAAAAATAATATATTTATAATGTAATATAAATATGAATAAACACTGCTACAGCTTCTTGTTGAGCTCAAAGGCCTTTCTACTGTTGTCAATTATGTTGGTCCATCTAGAAGCCACAATTAGATCATAATAACCTAGCAAATTACAGACCAATTTCAAATCTTCCATTCATGTCTAAAATACTAGAAAAAGTTGTGTCCGCTCAATTGTGCTCTTTCTTGCAAGAAAATGATATCTATGAAAAATTTCAATCAGGATTCAGGCCGCATCACAGCACAGAAACCGCGCTCGTTTAAATCACAAATGATTTACTTCTAGCTTCTGACCAAGGCTGTATCTCAATACTAGTTCTACTCGATCTTAGTGCTGCGTTCGATACTATAGATCATAAAATACTATTAGATCGACTTCAAAATTACACTGGTGTTCAGGGACAGGCATTAAACTGGTTTAGATCGTCTAAATGGGGAAAAATCAAAGATAACGTCAGTAGACTATGGGGTGCCGCAAGGATCCGTGCTAGGCCCTCTGCTATTCTCAATATATATGCTGCCACTTGGTAATATTATAAGAAAACATGGAATTAATTTCCACTGTTATGCTGATGACACTCAATTATATATTTCATCATGACCAGATGAAAACGCTAAATTATCTAAACTGACAGCGTGTGTTGATGATTTTAAATACTGGATGACGTGTAATTTTCTGCTATTAAAATCAGATAAAACGGAGGTATTACTTATTGGTCCAAAAAACTGCCCACAAAACCTCTCACAATACAACTTTAACTTGGAAGGATGTCCTGTCACTTTATCCACTACAGTAAAATACCTGGGTGTTATATTAGACCGCAACTTGTCTTTCGAAAATCATATTTCATATGTTACAAGAACGGCATTTTTCCACCTTAGAAACATTGCTAAGCTACGTAACATGCTATCTATTTCTGATGCAGAAAAGTTAGTTCATGCATTCATGACCTCGAGACTAGATTACTGTAATGCTTTATTAGCTGGTTGTCCTGCATCATCAATAAACAAGCTACAGTTAGTCCAAAACGCAGCTGCTAGAGTTCTTACTAGATCAAGAAAATATGATCATATAACACCAGTTTTATCATCTCTACACTGGTTACCTATTAAGTTCCGTATCAATTACAAAGTATTGCTACTGACCTATAAAGCCCTAAATGGTTTAGCTCCAGTGTATTTAACGGATCTTCTATCGCCCTACAATCCATCGTGCTCTTTAAGATCACTAAACTCGAGGCTTCTGGTCATTCCTAGGATATCTAAGTCCACTAAAGGAGGGAGGGCATTTTCACATTTAGCTCCTAAACTCTGGAATAGTCTTCCTGATATTGTTCGAGGTTCAGATTCGCTGTCCCAGTTTAAAACTAGATTAAAGACGCATCTCTTTAGCCAAGCATTCACATTATAAATACGTTTTATACTACAGTTAAATTGGATCAAAAGCATTAATATTCTGAACAGCAGCTATGTTAATTATTTCCCATCTGCTTTTCTGTTGTTATCTCGGGACACTAGTCCCGAGGTAACTAGTTCGTCAGCTCCAGTTTGTATCCAGCCTCTCATGGAGACTTCAGATGCCCCAACACCTGTGATGAGACAACTCGACGCCTGTGAAGAGACGACTCAACGCCAGCGTTGTTATGGCCTAAAATAATACATGATTGATTAACTTATTCTAACATTTTTCTTTAACATTCTCTTTCTAACATTTTTCAATGTACATTTATGAAATGCACTTTCTGTAAAGCTGCTTTGAAACAATGTGTATTTTGAAAAGCGCTATACAAATAAATTTGAATTGAATTGAATTGAATCTACAACTATGATGGAAAAAATCTTGCATTGCATTTACCACAGCCCATGTGCTTCTACTACTGTTGAGTTATTTTTTATTTCATATCACTTTTGAAGTTGCTCATTTTGAATTCCTTTTCACTCATTTTAATACGTTTTGCTATCAATAATATACAGTATTATTACCTCTATTTATACTGGTTCACTGTTTACATGTATTTAAATGTGCAACCCCCTCTCCCCCCGGGAAAATTGTCTAGACCCGCCCCTGCACCTGGCTCCGCCGCGCGAGCCTCCGGAGGCTGACCGCTTGGCACTCTGCGATGACGTCATTTTTGCGCAGACCCTTTTTACAGTCTATGGTGCGGCTTTATTCCTCGAGTCTGATTTACAGTACATGTTTCGCGGTTGAGCAGCACGCACTCGCATGACCCTGATTAATCGATGATCAATAGGTTTTATCGATTAAATGTATTATCGACGACTAATCGATCATTGATTAATCATTAACATCCCTAACAATCACATTGACTCCATTGTGAAAAAGGCCCAGCAGAGACTGTACTTACTTCGTCAGCTGAGGAAGTTCAACCTCCCACAGGAGCTGCTGATTCAGTTCTACTTGGCTGTCATTGAGTCTGTTTTATGCACTTCCATCACTGTCTGATTTGGTGCAGCTACCAAATCTGACATCAGAAGACTACAACGCACAATACGGACTGCAGAAAGGATTATTGGTGCCTCCCTGCCAACCCTCCAGGACCTGTACTCTTCCAGAGTGAGGAAGAGAGCAGGTAAAATCATCACAGACTCCACTCACCCTGGACACCTCCTGTTTGAACTGTTACCATCAGGACGGCGACTCCGATCACTGGCCACTAGAACATCTAGGCACAGTAACAGTTTCTTCCCACAGGATATTTCTCTCTTGAACAGTTAAAGGGATAGTTCACCCAAAAACGAAAATTTGATGTTTTTCTGCTTACCCCTAAGGCATCCAAGATGTAGGTGTCTTCGTTTCTTCAGTAGAACACAAATGAAGATTTTTAACTCCAACCGTTGCTGTGTGTCACTCATATAATGCAGGAGCTGCTGATTCAGTTCTACTCGGCTGACATTGAGGAAGACCTTGGCCAACCGGGAGCAAATTCCAAGCACGAGGGTGCAACAGAGAGAACTTCTCAGAAACTTCCTCGAGCGGCTCAAAGGGAGCCTCGGAAAGACCTTGAAGGACCACAGAAAGGTCCCAGGCCAGCACCCTGTTGCGTACTGCAGGTCTCAACCTCAGAGTGCCACGGAGAAAACGAGTAACAGGGGGTGTCGCCCCAAAGAAACACCACTCAAAGGAGTGTGTTAAGCTGCATAGGCCGCCACGTACACCTTTAATGTGGAGGGAGCTAACCCAGCGGAGAACCTCTCCTGCAGGAACTCCAGCACTAATGGTCACCCGCCAGCCCGTAAGGGAGGCATCCGTGATCAGAGATACTCGCTGACACGGTGTCCCCAGTAACGGACCCTGGGCCAGAAACCAAGGATCCTTCCACATGATCAAGGTGCGGAGACCCCGCCGCATAGCCTTGATCATGCAAAAAGGTTTCCCCTCTTGGTCTTGAGCCACCACAGTAACGGTCTCATGTACAACAGGCAACAACACTGGACGCTGCTGCCATCCGACCCAACAGTCTCTGAACTGTTGACAGTGAGCGGCTGGTCCAGCTTCACCCTTTTATATACGTTATTCTCTGAACTGGAGAAAGAACGCTCTTCTTGGAGGAGAGCCTCAACCCTAACCTCCAAAATGCATGAGAACGACATCTCAATGTGGAACCCTCGTGCCTGTCGCCGAAAAATTGAAAATGCGGATCCGCTGCATACACAAGGAGACTTACGCCGCGTCCACGCACTTCGTGAACATGCGGGGTGAAAGTGCAAGACCGAAGGGAAGCACCCGAAATTGGTGCGCTCTCACCTAAAATCGAACCTCAGGTACTTGTGCTGCGGATGGATAGAAACATGATATAAGCAGATCTATCGTGACAAACCAGTCCTCGGACCTGATTGAGACACGATGTATGGGTGTAAGCATCCTAATATATAGAACACACAGATCTAGATTAGGGCGCAGCCCTCCATCCTTCTTTGGCACGAGACATAACCAGAGCCAACAAATTTATAATCTGTAGGACCCACTAAGATATATCTGGCAGATTCTCCCACTCTGACAGAAATCTAGTAAGCGTACCAGCCTCTCGAGACTGGCCTCTGATGTACTCTGCACCGTGAGTGCAGCGCCCTGAAACGGCTGACCGGCAGGGAACAACTGACTCGACAGCGCCACCTTCCTCCTCGGAGGGCGCGAGCCATCCTCGAATGACCCGCGCGGGCTCTCCACACCCGGCACTCGGGCGGGGTTGGTGGATTGACCCTGTGAGGGCACCGAAAGCAGACGGGCACGTATGCTGAGGTGAGCTCCGCCTGCCCCCGGAAGGGACCGCCCTCACCGCCCTGGGCCCACTGGCATCAGGGCTTCTTGGACACAGCCTTCCTTGAAATAATGACGGCCCTCAGAATTGTCTTAATCTTGGGAAGCTGCACCCAAGGGCGCCACCCACCTCCCCACCCTCTTGAGGGGGGTGTACGGGTGGCGACGCTCTGTTTTGCTGCGACCGGTGTTAGGAGCTCGTACCCGGCGTCTGCTGCTCCCGCACCACAACAGATGAGACCTGGCGTTACACACCCAGGTCTTTCAGCAGGTCAGCTTAGCAAGCACAAAGCCATAGTGAGCAGGCATGCGGCAGCCTGACCCGCTGCCGAGTACGCTTTGCCCACCAGGACTGCTTATAAACCGTATATGCAGTAAATTAAGTAATATAAATGCAGGAAATGCTCTTAATGGCTTGGTAGGCAAAGTCGGGGCTTAATGGCCGATGCCGAATCGTGAGAGAGATGGCTCGCAAGCGTCTCCTCCACCCCCGGCACCATGGACCGCTCCCATAATCTCGACACCTCGCGACACATCCGCCGCTGCCTCGACAGCAGCGGTGCTCACGCCGCGGGAAACGCAAGCCGCGGCGCCCTCCTCGAAGAGCACCCGGCGGGAAGCAAACACCCATAGCGAGCCCCGGGACACAAGCCGCCGCCGCTGCCTCAACAGCAGCAGGGCTCATGCCGTGGGAAACGCGAGCCGCGGCGCCCTCCTCGAAGAACGCCCGGCGGGATAGCAACTTTCCTAGAGGCAGCGCCTCACAATGCTCACAACCGGCCCCCTCGAGAGCCGACTGAGCGTGCTGCTACAAACAACAACGCACATCAAGTGTGTATCCCCACTCACAATGTAGCTAGAGCAGGGAGAAACACACTTTCTGTACTGCTGTTCGTACTCGCCATAGTGTCTCTCTTTTATGTGTCAGTATGTGTTGCAAACTTGTTATATGAAAACAAAAAAAGTCTGAACCCAGACACAAACATAGAGCTGACAAGGACAATGTTACATAGCGAGCTTGTTGAAGACAACAGAAGCTGAGGGCGTGTGTTTGCCGGTATGCTTTATAGTTCCGTGTCTATGACGTCACCCGCCCATGACGTTCCGTCTCTCTATTGAACTGATTACATACGTGCTTCACGACGCAATCACACAGAGGCGTTCCCAAAGCAGTGACGCAGCTCGAGTTCCCTTGAAAGGGAACAATATTTTCAAACAATGTAAGTTTATAAAACTGTGCCTAAGTAAAACTATTAAAGTATTTAATAGGCTACTCAATCAAAAGAGTAAACACAACTACAAGCCAGGTATACTTGAATACTTAATTGTACTTTATGTAGGTGTCACATCTGTTCTGTGTCTGGCACTCTGTGGGACTTTTATGTTGTAGTTTATCTGTGCATTGTCTGTGTCCTGTTTCCTGTGGAGTTTTGTAGTTCTTGTAGTTTTTCATGTTGATTAGTTTTCCAAGGTGTCCCATTCACCACTCCCCTTGTTATCTTGTTAGCCTTGTGTACATACCCAGTGCTTCAGTTGTTCTCTGTTGGTCGTTGTTTATGTCAAGGTTGTGTTATGCTGGTGTCTGCAGTTCCCCGTGTTTTCTCAGTGTTATTTTGTTCCTGGTTCCTTTTGTTCCAGAAGGCAGGTTATGTGACATACATAGGTATGTTTAAGAGTAAGTTAGCGGATAACCTCAACTTTCGGTTCCAAAAACGGAGGTAACTTTCAGGGTATGTAAGTAACCATGGCAACTAACTCTCTGAACATAACCTGCTCCGGAGCAGCTCATGATCCAGGGTTAGTTTGCTTAAGAGCTATTCAGATGTGTTTTATATCATTAATATAGTTATTAATATAACCAAATTTGTTTCAGTTATATAATATACAATATTTTATATTCATTCTAAAGAATTAGAATAAAAAATAAATAAAAATAAGTTTAAATGTTAATTCAATTAAAATGTATTTGTTTATTTTATTGTCATCTCACACATGGATCTGCATTCAAGTAATTGGCATCAAACAAACAATATAATTTTTTAAAGATTACTTATTAAATGTAAATGTAAATCACCAATAAACAAAAGAAAAAGAGGAAGTAGAATGGCACACTTTTTCTTGGCATCTGTTTCCATGGTGAATCATCGATTCGTTGCTCTGTTGGGAATGTCTTGTGTGTTCACGGTTAACATACTCTGAGTTGGCTGAAATTACTCCCGGACTCGTTTTTGGAACCAGCATACCTTGAGTAAGCAAGGTTTGGGTTAATCAACCGAGAGTTCAAGGTATATGTGACGGTAAGTTAACCTTGCTTTCTGGAATACCCCCCTGATTTATGTTTCATTGTTTATTTTCATAAAAATTCCCCCTGCATTTGGATCCTACTTCTCTGCCTGCCGTCTGTGATTCCTGGTAACCTGACAGTAGGCCTATATCTCGATCAAAAGATTGAGTACAAGTATAGGCCAAATATACTTAGACTTTCCCTATTCCATCTGAGGGTTGTCCCTCTTTAAAATATAATTACAAATCACATTGTGCTTTATAAATAATATAATGATATATACTTAAAATATAAGTGTAAGTAGTACATTTAAAAAAAAAAAAAACAATACGCAAATGGGGCAAAAAAAAGGGCTTTAAGTTTAGAAACATTTTGAGTCCCACTCTTGCCTCACAGTGGACGAGGCTGAATCCAGCTTCTTATTTGCAGCTTCTTATTGATGCTATCCGTTCCACCTTAAAAACGCGATGCTTCCGCGTTTTTTAGCTTCTTATTTATGCTCAATTTAAGTGCGTTTTTTCTCCTTTTCACACTTTTTAAGGGATTGTGTTGCTTTTGTGTCTATTTTCAGAATAAATTAATAATATATAAGCGAAAATGGACTGTAAAAAAATAAAAGCACATACAATATAATTACAGTAGCCTAGGCCTATTATTTAATTATTGTACATGCCATCTGCTCAATTTAGGGACCATGTGGTTTTTCTCTTATACTCTTATATTCTCTTATATCTCTTATAGACCCTGATACTATTCTGTCTATTTTCAGAAAAGAATAATACACTATTTTGAAAGGTAAATTACACAGAAATATCAGTGAAAATGACTGTAAAAAATTAGCCTGGCGTGGCCTGGCATCCAGGCTAGTAAAAAATATAAATGTACATAAAATATAATTACTTCATTCTTCAATTATTGCACTTGAATGCTTCGAATGCATTAATAAATCAATAAAAGGTAAGGTAACTAGAGATTAATGCCAGCTCCATCTTGGATCCAGCCTCCGAAGACTTCAGATAAACCAACACCAGATGACACCTACCCCTGCAAGGTCTCCAGAGCATCAAATATGGATAATTATACAAAATGTATAATCCTGTTATCATTGCTTTGAAATGCAAACTAATTTTGCTTAAATGCATCTATGATATTATTTGTCAATACTATAATTTGTAATATCTTACAACTGTATTTTCTGATTTAATTGACTAATTAAATGGACTTGAAAGAGCCATTGCATTGTTGGTTACTGTATACCATTTTGATATTATGGACCCAATCTGACAATACAGTTAGAAGAGTTAACTGACAAAACAGTTAGAGAATTCCATATATTTTTACTGTAGCGTTTTGAAGTTATGGATCCATTAATTTGACAGATATGACAATACAGTTGGAATATCCATTGCACTGTTGGGCCATTTGGATGCGCTATATCTCGCTGACTTTATGGGTGCCTTCAAAGTTTCACTGGTGCTTTATACCCATCGTGCTTGACTATCATCATTCAAATATTTAGGCATTTTTACTGTAGCGTTATGAATTTATGGACCCATGAATTTTACAGATATGACAATACAGTTTGAATAGTTATTGCTTTGTTGGCCCAATTTGAGGTGCTATATCTCAGGGGTCTTTATGGGTGCGTTCAGAGTTGCACTGGGAACGTATACCCAGTGTGCATGACTCTCACCATGCAGAATTCCAGACATTTTTATTGTAGCATTTTGAAGTTATGGATTCATGAATTTGAGAGATATGATAATACAGTTAGAATAGCTATTGCATTGTTGGCCCAATTGGAGGCGCTATATCTCAGGGGTCTTTATGGGTGCGTTCAGAGTTGCACTGGGAACGTATACCCAGTGTGCATGACTCTCACCATGCAGAATTCCAGACATTTTTATTGTAGCATTTTGAAGTTATGGATTCATGAATTTGAGAGATATGACAATACAGTTATAATAGCTATTGCATTATTGGCCCAATGGGAGGTACTATATCTCAGCTGCCTTTATGGGTGCGTTCAAAGTTGCACTGCGAACTTATACCCAGTGTGCATGACTGTCACCATGCAGGATCCCAGACATTTTTACTGTAGCATTTTGAAGTTATGGATTCATTAATTTGAGAGATATAACAATACATTTAGAATAGCTATTGCATTGTTGGTCCAATTGGAGGCGCTATATCTCAGGGGTCTTTATGGATGCGTTCAAAGTTGCACTGGGAACGTATACCCAGTGTGCTTGACTGTCACCATGCAGAATTCCAGACATTTTCACTGTAGCATTTTGAAGTTATGGATTCATGAATTTGAGAGATATAACAATACAGTTAGAATAGCTATTGCATTATTGGCCCAATGGGAGGTACTATATCTCGGCTGCCTTTATGGGTGCGTTCAAAGTTGCACTGGGAACTTATACCCAGTGTGCATGACTGTCACCATGCAGGATTCCAGACATTTTTACTGTAGCATTTTGAAGTTATGGATTCATGAATTTGAGAGATATGACAATACAGTTAGAATAGCTATTGCATTATTGGCCCAATTGGAGGCGCTATATCTCAGGGGTATTTATGGGTGTGTTCAGCTTTGCACTGGGAACTTATACCCAGTGTGCTTGACTGTCACCATGTAGAATTCCAGACATTTTTACTGTAGCATTTTGAAGTTATGGATTCATGAATTTGAGAGATATAACAATAGTTAGAATAGCTATTGCATTGTTGGCCCAATTGGAGGCGCTCTATCTCAGGGGTCTTTATGGGTGCGTTCAAAATTGCACTGGAAACTGATACCCAGTGGACTTGACTGTCACCATGCTGAATTCCAGACATTTTTACTGTAGCATTTTGAAGTTATGGATCCATAAATTTGACAGAAATGACAATACAAATAGAATAGCCATTGCATTGTCGGCCCATTTGGAGGCACTATATCTCAGCTTCCTTTAATGGTGCGTTTAAAGTTTCACTGCGGCCTTATTCCCAGGACATTTGACTGTCAGCATGCCCAGTTCCAGACATTTTACTGTAGCATTTTAAATTCATGGATCCATGATTTTGACAGATATGAAAATGCAGTTGGAATAGCCATTGCATTGTTGGCCCAAATGGAGGCGCTATATCTCGGCTGCATTTATGGGTTTGCACTGGGAACTTATACCCAGTGTGCTTGACTGTCACCATGCAAAATTCCAGACATTTTTACGGTAGCATTTTGAAATTATGGACCCATGAATTTGTCAAATGTGACATTACAGTTAAAGGAGAATTTGCATTGTTGGGACAATTGGAGGCGTTATATCTCAGGGGTCTTTATGTGTGCGTTTAAAGTTGCACTGGGAACTTATACCCAGTGTGCTTGACTGTCACCATGCAAAATTCCAGACATTTTTACTGTAGCATTTTGAATGACAGGATAAATTACATTTTAGGCCCATTTGTGGAGGCGCTATCCAGTTAGTCGTTTGTTACCTATTGATGCGTGAGCCTCCCCTTTAAATGCACTATGTGTATGCCTGCTGGCTATAAGCGCTGTTAGACATGAACAAAGAAATTTCAAAATTTTTGGACATATTCAAGGGTGCGTTAAATATGAAAAATAAAGGACACATCGATCTTGTTAAAAACAAATGTTTGTCTCATTTTACTGTACCACTATTATAGATTAATTATCTATACAATAGGCTATATTTAATTGAACAGTAAAGTTTTAAATGGGATAATTACATAGCCAGATGCATATTTTGCCATCAGCCCATTTCGCGGCTTGGTTTTTCGGCGTAGAGGGTACGTTATAAAAGTAGGACATTATAGCAGGGATGCTCCTCGAACGAAATCCACATTTTCAGTTCTTTTTACTGTACGATTTATAATTTGGCATATAAAACAATGCGCGTATAGACGCATATTTAGGCTATATGTCTGCCCAATTTTCGGTGCTGTTTCTCGGCAGCCACAGAGGGTGCGTTAAAGTTGACATAAGTCTATTACTGTAGAGTACAGTATTTTACTGTAGAATTATGTTTTTACGAAGCATTGAACCTGGCACACAATGCACAATGAGAAGCCTATTGCATTATCTGAACATTTTGCAGTGTTGTGTCTCGGCCGTCACAGAGGGTGCAATAAGTGGACAAGATCATTAGAGCCACTCCTCTAGCAGAATCCAAATTTTAAGCAGTTTTCACTGTAGATTTGGATCAACGCTTCATTGGCTCAACGCTTCATAAATGATCTATAGTAAAAACTGCTTAAAATTTGAACTTTATTATGGAGCAGCTCTACTATAATGGGCTCGTCCAATTTAAAGCACCCTCCGTGGCGGCCGAGAAATAGCACCACGAATTGGGCGACATTCAACGTGTCATTAAAATATAATCCTACAGTGAAAAGTGCTGAAAATTTGAATTTCGTTAGAAGAGTAGCTCTACTATAATGTCCTTGTGTCTTTTTAACGCACCCTCTGTGCCGGCTGAGAAACAATCTGTGAAATGGGTTGAAAGCACAATACGACTCTGTGTAATGCGGCAAGTTCAATTGTTTATAAAATAATAACTAGTAAAGTGAAAAATGCAGAAAATTTGGATTTCGTTAGAGGGGTAGCTTTACTATAATGTCCTTCTGTCCTTTTTAACGCACCCTCTGTGTCGGCCGGGAAACAGCAGCGCGAACTGGGCAGAAAATGCAAACAGTGGCTCATTGGGCATTGTGTACTATGCCAAGTTAAATTGTTTATAAAAAATAATTGGTAATGTTAAAAATGCTGAAAATTTTAATTTAGAGTTAGAGGAGTAGCTCTATAAAGTTATTGTCCTTTTAACGCACTGTCTATTACAGCAGAGAAACCGAGTCATAACTTCAAAATGCTACAGTAAAATTGTCTGGATTTCTGCATGGTGACAGTCAATCACACTGGGTATAAGGTCCCAGTAAAGGCAGCCGAGTTATAGCGCCTCCAAATGGGCCAACAATGCAATAGCTATTAACTGTATTGTCATATCTCTCAAATTCATGAATCCGTAACTTCAAAATGCTACAGTAAAAATGTCTGGAATTCTGCATGGTGACAGTCATGCACACTGGGTATAAGTTCCCAGTGAAAATCTGAACGCACCCATAAATAACCTTGAGATATAGCGCCTCCAATTGGCCAAACAATGCAATGGCTCTTCAAACTGTACTGTCATTTGTCACATTCGTGGGTCCATAGTAGGCATGTGCCGGTATCAAATTTTCATGTTGCGATTAATTGCTGAAGCTTTTATCACAGTATTATCACGATATTGAAATAAGTTGCAAAAAAAGTGTTGTCATACTATAACAGGTTTAATAACTTTCTTATAACAAAAGAACCAAACATTTAAATACAATAAAGCAATACACAAAAATGTATAAAGTAAACAAATATTTAAAACCGAATAAGTGCAAAAGATTTATAAAGAACAATAGGTAACACTTTATAATAATGTCTCACCAGTTAATGCATTAACATTAACAAAGAATGAATAGCTACATTTTAACAGAAGTTATTCTTCTCTGATAATGTTAGTTTTAAAAAAGCAACTGGTAGTGTAAGCTCAGGTCCATTAAATAATACAGTTACAACTTTTGATTTTAATAATGTGTTATTAAATGCTGAAATGTACATTTAACTAAGATGAATAAATGCTTTAGAAGTATTTTTCATTGTCAGTTTGTTAATGAGTGAACTAATGTTAAATAATAGAGCCTTTATTGTAAATTGTGTGACTGAACAACAGTCAGAACATATTCAAACAATATCAAGGGCATGTAATTTAGTCCAGATTAAAATATAAAATGTTTAAGTTTGAAAATGAATAGCCTTAAGTCTTTAAGTATTAAGTATTAGGTTTTGTTTACAAGGGTTACCGGGGAAATGGCTGCATTTCTGCTGTTCCGTCAGCGCCCTCTGCTGTCAAAGAGTGAATGTGCACTTCAGCGCATGTCCGTCACTCGTTCCGCCATGTGCTTGGCTCGTTGGGTTTTGTTTACATCAGTGCGCGTTCCTCTTTGACGTGTTGTTCCTTTTAAACGGTTGATGGGTAAAGTATTCTTAAAATGCATTTTAAAAATCTGAATAATTCAAAATAAATAATTTTTTTTACGGTATTTTGAAGTGCCCACGATAACAATATTGTGCATGTTCATTATTGCGGTATATCGTATTACCGTTTACTGGCACATGTCCATAGATTCATAACGCTATTGTAAAAATGCCTAAATATTTGAATATGATAGTCAAGCACAATGGGTATAAAGCACCAGTGAAATTTTGAACGCACCCATAAAGACCCCTGAGATATAGCGCCTCAATGCAATAGCTATTCTAACTGTATTGTCATCTCAAATTCATGAATCCATAACTTCAAAATGCTACAGTAAAAATGTCTGGAATACTGCATGGTGACAGTCAAGCACACTGGGTATAAACTTTGAATGCACCCATAAAGGCAGCCGAGATATAGTACCTCAAATTGGGCCAACAATGCAATAACTATTCTAACTGTATTGTCATATCTGTAAAATTAATGGTTCCATAAATTCATAACGCTACAGTAAAAATGTCTGAATATTTGAATGATGATAGTCAAGCACGATGGGTATAAAGCACCAGTGAAATTTTGAACGCACCCATAAAGGCAGCCGAGATATAGCGCATCCAAATGGCCCAACAGTGCAATGGCTATTCCAACTGTATTGTCATATCTGTCAAATTAATGGATCCATAACTTCAAAATGCTACAGTAAAAATATATGGAATTCTGCATGGTTATAGTCAAGTGCACCAGTGAAACTTTTTACTACCCCAAATGGGCCCACAATGTGATGGCTCTTCTAACTGTATTGTCAGATTGTGTCCATAATATCAAAATGGTATACAGTAACCAACAATGCAATGGCTCTTTCAAGTCCATTTAGTCAATTAAATCAGAAAGTACAGTTGTAATATATTACAAATTATTGTATTGACAAATAATATCATAGATGCATTTAAGCAAAATTAGTTTGCATTTCAAAGCAATGATAACAGGATTATACATTTTGTATAATTATCCATATTTGATGCTCTGGAGACCTTGCAGGGGTAGGTGTTATCTGGTGTTGGTTCAACTGAAGTCTTCGGAGGCTGGATCCAAGCTGGAGCTGGCATTAATCCAGCAATCTCTAGTTACCTTACCTTTTATTGATTTATTAATGCATTCGAAGCATTCAAGTGCAATAATTGAAGAGTGAAGTAATTATATTTTATGTACATTTATATTTTTACAGTCATTTTCACTGATATTTCTGTGTAATTTACCTTTCAAAATAGTTTATTATTATTTTCTGAAAATAGACACAATAGTATCAGGGTCTATAAGAGATATAAGAGAATATAAGAGTATAAGAGAAAAACCACATGGTCCCTAAATTGAGCTGATGGCATGTACAATAGTTAAATAATAGGCCTAGGCTACTGTAATTATATTGTATGTGCTTTTATATTTTTACAGTCCATTTTCGCTTATTATACATTTATTCTGAAAACAGACACAAAAGCAACACAATCCCTTAAAAAGCGTGAAAAGGAGAAAAACCGCACTTAAATTGAGCATAAATAAGAAGCTAAAAACGCGGAAGCATCGCGTTTTTAAGGTGGAACGGATAGCGTCAATAAGAAGCTGCGATTCAAGCCTCGTTCACAGTGGTTTGGTCCACTGCGCACCTCACCTACACACAAGTCCGGTCAGGTTGGAGAGAGAACAAAGTTCTTCAGTAGTTGAGTAAAGATTGTAACAAGCCTAAAGGTCTTACCATTGTTGAGGAAAACCCAGACACCCAAGAGCAAATTAAATAGACACTTCATTGCTGCAATGGCGACGCAGTTCTTTCCCTAATCCAGGTGAAAGTGACGGGAGCTTCCCAGTGGAAGGTGAATGACACCGCGGTCAAACCAAATTTTTTTACGTTCTATGGGTCAAACCCGCCGCTCGTTGAAAAAACATGGTCATGCCAGCCACACTTTTTTTTAGTATGTGCTTGTAATCGTGCACACGGTATGGGTGCTGGAAGCAGTCAAAACAGATAAGTGTTAAAATAGTAAACTATACTTAGAAGTTCACTTGTAATACAGATGCAGTACAAATGAGAATGTGAACTAGTTGTGCACAAGTTTACTACTGTTACACTTACAGTATACTTTTAGGGTAGAGTGGGGGAAAACGCCCCCCTACTGACAGTTTTATTTTCAAACGTCTGTGGGGTAAAAACGCCCCCAGGGGGCATTGCTTCCCACTATCAGAATTACTGTTACCATGTTCTGAACATTACATTCTTTGTTTTTTTCCGTCTAATGTAATCCAACTAGGTGGTTGGATAAAAATATTTGGACTTTATATTTTAAAATTACCTCACATTAACATTATCACTGAAAACTAGGATAACTATTCTAGACACATTTAACTTTCGTTTCACAGAAAAGTTACACAGTCCTTAAGAGGGGGGTCCCAAAGAAAAAAGCTTCTTTGGCAGCTTTTAATAGCTGGGCTAGTTCCTGCAGGAGCCAATGGATGGAGCAGTTGATAACCAGCAAATGCAGGTGTATGCAAATATATCAACCACAGACAGCAAAACAAACACTGCCGCCCACTGATCATCACATCAACAGTATAGGCTAAGTCACAGGACGGAACAACCATAATAAAGTTGCTAGTGAAAGTATGCATCAGTGTTGAAACCAATAATAACTCAATGATTCAATATTAACTTACTTATTTCAGATAACACAAACATATTTTAGAGACACACAGATTCCAGCCGTCATATGTTTTTAATCATATTTATCATATAAAAATACAAAGAATTCTCAAGTTCATTTCCTTGTTTCAGAAAAGAAAATTGTATTAATGTGGGTTTTAGTTCAAAGTAGTGTTCTAATCAAGACCACCTAAACCGAGACCAAGTCAAGACCTAGACCAGCGTGTGCCGAGACCAAGACCAAGACCAGACCAACACAACACTCCTCAAATTCATCTAAAAGATCTGTATCTACTGTCTGAGAAATGTCTTATATTTAATCAATAAATACAATAAAAAAACAATCAAAATTACCAATCAAATCACTAACAACAAAATTCATCTTTGTGTTGCAGAGGTGGCACAGAAGTTGCATCTGAATTGTTACAATTACACATACATAAATAATGTTCAGATTAATTTAACATTAAACCATTAGCATTGTTTAACAGTCGCTGACTCATTTATTCAAAGCAGCGGATTCATTTAATAATGAAACGAATTAGCAAAAACTTGTCTTAAATTGTGTCTTGTTTATTGAACGTTTGTATAAAATCCATATCTCATTTGCAATTGTGCTCATATTCATGAAAACAGCTCTCTTGCTCTTGTAATATTGCTTAATTGTATCCTATGTTATATAAAAAATAAGATCTCATACAAGTACGTTTTTGCAATCTTAAATGTTGTGGGCATTTATATGAATTTTGGGCATTTTTGAGAAAATTCTGCATTGATTTTGAATGCGGCAGCACAGTAACAAAGGAAATCACATTACAAAGAAGTTATTGATTGCATTTTATGCAGTACATTTTACATCAAATCACATTAATGATGTTAACAAATAAATAAGAATGCACCGGTTATTTAGTGATATCCTGGCAGTTGTGGTCTTGAGATAAAATCCAGAGCCTTCTTAGTCTGAGACCGAGGCAAGACCAAGACTTTCAAAAAAGTTTAGAGTACTACAACACTAGTTCAAGGCACTTTTTCTCTTGGCTGATATAAAAGGTGTACAGAAAGAAAAATGTCTTACTAAAACATCTTATTGATGTTTGATAAATAAATATTTGTCACAGGCTTTTCTGAGTTTAACATATAAACTTTGACACAAACTATTTTTCTTAAAATATTTACATGAAATAAATAAACATCATGATACTTCTCCATTGAGGCTATTTACATATGAATGAGCACCAGACAAGAGTCAAATCCAGAAAAAGGAACAAGGGAAGGCTGGACTAGCTGCCATCAAACAATGTCTACAATACTAACACATCAGCAAAATACAATAATTCCATGAGTTTAAAAAAAGAAATCAAATTGGACACTCAGCAGAACAAAGAGACACAAGATGGAAAAAAATAAATGGACAAATGACACAACGGGTCTTCACCTCCTCACATGCCAACAGATAAAACTGAAGAACAAATCAGCACCTCGTAAAATTTTCAGGTTTAACGGCAGAGTAACGCAGCCTATATACATCCAGTTACATAATAAATACTCTCAGCAAAGTGTTTCACCAACTTAATAAATAAAATAATTTCCAAGCTTATTGAAGCTGGTTTTGTTTCCAGTGTAGCTGCTGGAGAGTGTTTTCTGATGAAGGTGAATGATTGTGTTAGTGTTTAAATTATAAACATAGGAACATATTGATACCAGTCTTCTCCAGTAACAGCAACACCACCAGTAAAACACAGACAGTATCAGTAGAGCAGACGCTCCGTGTGTGTGAGTAAAATAATGCCCATCTGGTTGAGGTAATTGTGGAAACAGTCAGTTCTATCAGATATAAGAGGATGTAAACAGACGGTAATAACTGATGTCAAACCAGATCAGCATTAGTGCAAATGACCAGAAACAGATGATGTCACTGTTTCTGTCTGGATCAAAGCTTTAATAAACCTCTACACACTGAGAAACATCAGGCACTCGCTGATCTACTGATGTTAACATGCTGCTTTGTTTCTTACTTTGTCCGTTTAGGGCTACTGTAGAAACATGGCAGCACAAAATGGTGATTTCACTGTATTCCATACGGTGTATGGAAATAGAAATGGCTCATGCTAAGGTAATAAAAACATAACGGCTCATTATTTAACATAGAAACATAGTTATGTATATTATATTGCATTTCTGTTAATAGATCCTCATAAATACGACACACTGCCCCTTTAAGGCAAAGTGTCTTCATTTAAACAAATGATAAGAAATCAGTTTTTGATGTCTTATTTAAATAGGGTAATAGGTGAATTTTGACTGGTAGAGGTGTCGACCACTGGGATCCTGACACAATTACTCTGTGAGTGACGAGAGTTTCAGCTGATCCTCATCTCTACATCATTTCCTAATTTTCTTCAGTGTCTCTTCCAATGCAAGTATCAAAATTATATAATAATGTTACATTGTTCTATTAGCAGCCTCGGCCTGAGTCTGATTCAAGGACGTGTCCTCCCAACCTGATCTCACAGCAATTCGTACATATTTTACGTGGTGGCTAATTTGTATGACCTCACTCGTACGAATTCAAACGATTTTTGCTAAATCGTACGCATTTGACGAGTTGCCAAAATCGTATGAATGACCTACCTCAAACCCCGCCCCTAAACCTACCCGTCACTGGGGTTTAGACAAAACGTTCAAATTTGTACAAGTGAGGTCGTACAAATTGGCTACTACGTAAAATACATACAAATTGGTCGTGAGATAGCGTTGGTCCTCCTCCTCATAGGAATGGCATTCGGATCAGGTAGCGAGTTATCACAAGTTATCATCGCCCTGTAAGAAAACACAGATTCACAGAAGGTAAAAGTAAAGAGGAGGATTGATATTTCAGTTACACAAACACAATAACACTACAGACTTGGAATTTTTTCCCTAGACATTTCCCGAAATATTTAACTGCATCAAACTTTCATCTGTACTACAGAAATATACACTTGAAATATTGTGATTCCAATATCACATCGAAAATGATAAGTTGTATTGGCGCATTCAAATAAGACAATTACTCTCTGAAAATGTACACTTTATGCTTATTTGGGAGTTATTTGTGGTGTTGTTTGTTTTAAAACGGTCTCACCGGTGAATATCTGCTTCTGTGAATTTTCACAGTGTTCATTTATGCTACACTCATAATTCTAAGCAAGTGTGAACTGCTTTTATTTTACGCTCATAATTATAATTATATAATAATATAAAAATTATTAATCTTGTTGAATCGGCTGTATGTAATACTTACATTCTGTGGTACTGCTGTATGGCTCCTACGGCGATAGTAAAACACACCAACACCAACCGCAGCTGCAAACACCAGCAGAACAACAGCAGCACATATTCCTGCTACAGCAGCTGAAGACAGACCCGAACCTGGAACAGATAAACACACACAGTCATTACTAGAAAGTGAATGATAATCCATCCAGTACTTAACAATATCTTTGACTCATAATTACACCTTTATACTTTGGTCATCCGGTGTATGACATTGATTTAACTGATAAATGGCACCATCTGTTTTAGCAACAGTAGCTAGAGCAGCATCACAGCACTATGTTTACATGGACACTTTTTGCTTTAATTGGAATTAATTCATTATTCATTAATGAATCCGAATGTAGTGTTTACATGAACGGTAAATAAAGGGATCAGGTTGATAAAAAAAAGTTCAGTTCAGGGCTGCAAACTCAGGGGTGAAAAAGGTGACAAAAACATGAGACCCACGTCAGGCTAATTAACAGTTCCAAGCTTAACATATTACTGAAATATTGAAAGTTTATCATAACATTTCTTTAACAGATGCTTACCTTAATAGGGGTGGGCGATATGACCAAAATCTTATTTCACAAAAAAACGATAAGGATAGGCTATTTATCATGATATACACTCACCTAAAGGATTATTAGGAACACCATACTAATACTGTGTTTGACCCCCTTTCGCCTTCAGAACTGCCTTAATTCTATGTGGCATTGAGTCAACAAGGTGCTGAAAGCATTCTTTAGAAATGTTGGCCCATATTGATAGGATAGCATCTTGCAGTTGATGGAGATTTGTGGGATGCACATCCAGGGCACGAAGCTCCCGTTCCACCACATCCCAAAGATGCTCTATTGGGTTGAGATCTGGTGACTGTGGGGGCCATTTTAGTACAGTGACCTCATTGTCATGTTCAAGAAACCAATTTGAAATGATTTGAGCTTTGTGACATGGTGCATTATCCTGCTGGAAGTAGCCATCAGAGGATGGGTACATGGTGGTCATAAAGGGATGGACATGGTCACCTGAGAAACAATGCTCAGGTAGGGCGTGGCATTTAAACAATGGCCAATTGGCACTAAGGGGTCTAAAGTGAGCCAAGAAAACATCCCCCACACCATTACACCACCACCACCAGCCTGCACAGTGGTAATAAGGCATGATGGATCCATGTTCTCATTCTGTTTACGCCAAATTCTGACTCTACCACCTGAATGTCTCAACAGAAATCGAGACTCATCAGACCAGGCAACATTTTTCCAGTCTTCAACTGTCCAATTTTGGTGAGCTCGTGCAAATTGTAGCCTCTTTTTCCTATTAGTAGTGGAGATGAGTGGTACCCGGTGGGGTCTTCTGCTGTTGTAGCCCATCCGCCTCAAGGTTGTGCGTGTTGTGGCTTCACAAATGCTTTGCTGCATACCTCGGTTGTAACGAGTGGTTATTTCAGTCAAAGTTGCTCTTCTATCAGCTTGAATCAGTCGGCCCATTCTCCTCTGACCTCTAGCATCAACAAGGCATTTTCGCCCACAGGACTGCCGCATACTGGATGTTTTTCCCTTTTCACATCATTCTTTGTAAACCCTAGAAATGGTTGTGCGTGAAAATCCCAGTAACTGAGCAGATTATGAAATACTCAGACCGGCCCGTCTGGCACCAACAACCATGCCACGCTCAAAATTGCTTAAATCACCTTTCTTTCCCATTCTGACATTCAGTTTGGAGTTCAGGAGATTGTCTTGACCAGGACCACACCCCTAAATGCATTGAAGCAACTGCCATGTGATTGGTTGATTAGATAATTGCATTAATGAGAAATTGAACAGCTGTTCCTAATAATCCTTTAGGTGAGTGTAGTTATTTTTGCTGTAAATAAGGATTTTATGATATCAACATTTTTCATACCATATACATTTCATAATTCTTGTCACCAATGTCAATATCACAAAAAAACTACTAGCCTAAATAAATGAAACTCAAGCTCACTGAAGACAAGTAAACAGCTATTCTCAGATTCTGAAGCCTTTATACAATCATGCAGTGAATACTGCACGTCGATTGGTTAAAAAAGTTAAAGAAATTGAACCAATGACGGCGCGGCATGCACGAGCCAATGGTGAGTGAGCCCGCCGAAATGGGTGGAGACTCGTGCTATAAAAGCGGCCCGTTTCACCATGGGAAATCAATTGGTTTCGACTGAAGCAACGCAAGAGGTGTCTTCGCGTGTAGCAGGACAAATTACGCAGTACTCGTTCCGTATCTAAGGGAACCGAGGTTATGTTAGTAACTGAGTACGTTCCCTTGCGATACTACACGAGTACTGCGTCGTTCGTCTTATTAATATAATAAGACAAGATGCATATGGGGCCAATACAATCACGATGTCCTATGTAAGATGACGACTAAATACAGTGAGAAGCACTAACCAAGGGCTCCAAGACACTAAGTAGAAGTCATTCACCAGGACCCCATTACTAGGACCTCTAAGGGCCTAGTTTATGGATATATGGGGCAGAGAGTGGTTACTCCCAGACTAAGTCAGGGATATAACAAAAAACACGTGAGTGCAACAGTCCATGCCTCTCGTGACTCCCAAGGGACATTGAAGGCCCAAGGAGAAGTAAACAAGAGCTATGGCATCTACTATCCATCTAGACAGTCTAGGCTTTGTGACTGGAAGACCTTTCGTGCGGCCACCAAAGCAAGCAAAAAACTGCTCCGCCTGTCGAAAAGAGGCGGAGCGATCAATGCACGTCCTCAGGGCTCTGACAGGACAGAGGCGGTTCAACCCCTGTTAGTCCTGAAGGCCCGGGTATACTTCGGCCGTCCGCGTTCGTGCACCGCCCGCATGACGTAATTTTCGTCACTCGGAGGGCTCGCGGCCGGCCGCACACCCCGTCCGCGCGCAGCCCAAATTTTGTGACCGCGCGGACGGTCCGCGTGCAACAGCGCATGCGCCAGCAGTACAGAAGAGTCCACTAGGTGGCAATAAACACAGTATTGAGCACAGTGTTCAGCCGTCGAAGAAGAGTGTGCAAAGACCGGTTTAAAAACAACACGCTTGGAAAAAAAAGAGAGAATTTTTGATTCTTCAGTGTTTCTTCCAAACTATGTAGCTATGGTGGATGCACTACAGTTCTTCTCCGATCATGCCCAGCGAATGTCCCGTTGATGACAGGACTCAGTGCTGCCCTCCGATGTCTGGTGGAGCATAGACACTTTTTTACTGCGCATGTGTCGAACGCGATCCTCCGCGCGCATCCGTTGTGTAGTATACTTTGAAAGACGCGCGGACAGGGCTGCGCGCGTGACGCGTCCGGGCGCGGTAAGTGAAGTATACCCGGGCCTAGAGAAGGAGGAAGGGCGGAGAGAACTACCAGCTGCGCCCTAAAAGGGGGTAGATAGGATTTTTAGTAGTAGAAAGAACTATTACTGTTAGGCCTATGTTTGATATTTCATGTTTGCATGATGGTGACAAGCTGCTGATATTTTCAGTTTTTACAAAGCATTTGCTGTTAATAATAACCTATTACTGGTGTTATTTATTGATATTACCTTTTGGCTAAGAAATATTTAGCATTTTTCTTATTTCATATTATTTCTGAGTATATAGGATATGTTTAAGGTATGTTTGTACAATATTTGCTTTCATATTTCATGCATATTTTCGGCAAAGATATTTAACAAATAAGTCATTTGTTTTACATTTACACCATGATGATCACTTCGGTGTGGTGCACTTGGAACATACAGAGTTTCCCACTGTTTGTGTATAATATCCATTCTTCTACATTGATACTTTTATTTTTTTTAAACAATAGATTTAATATGAATCTATTTTCGGGTCCTAATTAGAAGACGATGAGCACATGAAGCTTTGCCCCATGCTGCTTATATTTATCAAGCAGTAAAAACGCCCCTCATTCCCACGCCCAAAAAGCGCCTGTGGATGAGAGTATGAAAGAAGGACTGGTGGGATGATATTCCTGCAGCACGAGAATTTTAGAACATTTTAGTTATTCATGACACTTCATTCAACAAAAACTAAAGCTCGTTCCTCGAGTCATACGTCATTACGCCATTTCATCGCACATCCGCAGTGCTTTCCAGCCATGGAACCACCCATTTCAATCTTGATCGAAATTTAATTCAGATCGAGCTCAATCGGATTGATTAAGGTGTTTCAGTCGTGAAGTTTTTTCAGTCCAATTGAGTCGTCAATCTGATTACTAAAAGATTATTTGGTTGCATGTAAACCAGGGGCGTTTCATCAGGGCTCAAGTCAAGTCACCTTTATTCAGAGGTGGAAAGAGTAACAAAATATTCTATTCAAGTAAAAGTACTGTTACTTCAATGAAATTTTACTTAAGTACAAGTAAAAGTACCGGTCTAAAAATTTACTCAAGTAAAAGTAAAAAGTAGTTCATTTAAAATGTACTCAGAGTAAAAGTTACTGAGTTACTTTTTTAACTGCAGGGGTGGGGAATCTCCTGTGTAGGGTTGTCACGATATGAAAACATCAGAGTTTCACAGGATCACGGTATTAAACAATTATTTAATAAATAAACTGTATTATTAAATTATGGTTATTATTATCAGCAGTTAAATTGGCATTAAATTAATGAAAACTGTTTTTTTTTTGTTGGGGGGTTGAACAAATGCTTTATTATAATAAACTTTAAACCATATAAAAATGTCAATAAAACATGTCTAATCAACCAAATTCAATAAATGGTTATGAATTAGATTAACAAATTATTTTTATCATTAACTTATTAAAATGTTTAAGAATCCTATGATTTTTTTCTTTTTATGATGTTTATACAAATATATGACCACAATGGTGGTAATTAAATAAAATGTAACAAACTTTTATCCTTTAATTTTTTGGCAAAGTGCTGCAAAACAGATTTTCAAGAGATTTTCAAAAACGTTTATTTTGATGGGTTTTAGTGAAGAGCTGCTTCTGTGAAAACCTGTTTCAGAGTGTATTTGACTGGTTTTTAAAATGTTCATGTGTTCTTGTCCAAATATGGTTTGTGAGACGTAAAAACACCACGAGCATCGCGCACTTGAGTATGTAGTAGACGAAACGGCGCTGCTCATCACAGAGACAGAACAAGCAGATCATTTATTTATATAGCAGTGTTTTGCTTTAATATTCACAGACCATGTCGCAATTTGATTTATTGTACAGCACTACCGTCGATGTATTCATTCATCCATCAGTTTGCTTGTTTTACGTGACATCTGCGTTATAGGCTACTGTAAATTGTTGTGACTGGATTCCGGGATTCCCTCTGCATCACAGAAATCACTCGGCCTTAAAGGTCCCATGGCATGGCATTTTTCTATTATTTTATAATGTTTCCTGAGGTGTACTTATATTGTTAGTATGATTTTTACATCATAAAATGTCATAATTTAGAAATAAAAGGCATTTTTTCTATACTGCTGTTTGCCCTGTGGCTGAATGCCCTGTTTCAAGAGGCGTGTCTGCTGTGAGACTTCAGTAAAAATGCCCACTGTTGTGATTGGCTGACATCTTTGCATTTTAAATGAGCGGAGGGGGCGTGGTTTAGCGAGGTCTACAACGCACAAGCTGCTGCCAGAGAGACGGATGGACCTGAGTTCACTTCACATCAGTTCTCAGCATGTCTCAGTTCAGTGAACTGTTGTAGTTACTAGAATATACTTCAGGTTATTAGTTTATTTCTAGTCGGAGGGGCTGTCACTCATGTCAGAAAGTTAGTAACTTTAGTAAATTATGGATCAGCGCTGACTCGAGACACAAACCGTTTAGAACGATTCAGTCCGATTTTGGTGAACTGGTTCGGTTCACTAAAAAGAACCGATTCAAAAGAATGATTAGTTCGCGAACCGGACATCACGGAGACGGAGCGATTGCTAACAAAGTTATTTATAGTAACTACTGAGTTGTGAGAGCGCTGTCAGTCAGCGCGAGTTTATTGTGTTTGTATCTGAGAGTTCTGAATAAACACGAGTCCCAGTCACACCGAGTCCGTCTTCATCATTATTACCAACTTTGTAACACATGCAATGTACCATTACAGCGAGATGAACGAGTTAGTAAGTGTTGATTATAGCATTATTTTTAGATATGTTCCAATCAGTGTGGGGGGTAACGTGTTACAAAATAACGGATTACAGTAACGATATTACTTTTTTGGGTAACGAAGTAAAGTAACGCATTACACTAAAAATATTGGTAACTACACTACTTTACTAGACTATAGGAACGCGCTTTCCTGCGTTACTCAAGCCGCGTTTGCCTGTGTGTAAAGATCTGATATGTTTAAGTGCTGCGTGCACCGTTGCCATAGAGCAGTGTTTCCCAAACGAGGTGCCGTCTGACAAGAGCAGGAGTGCCGTGTAAAAGTCCTTCAAATTCTCTCTTTGTAAACTTTGTTCAATTCATGCGAGTGCTGCAGTATGTTTGAATAAGACCACTCATTTTCGCCGTCATGCACACGTCTCACAGTGCGCAAATATTGAGTTATCTTTCAAGTTTTGCTCTTGAACGGACAAACTCACACAAAAACTATGTCAACATGCCCATCTTGATGAGTATCCTAGCAGACATAGTCTGTATATGCCTTAAAGGGTTAGTTCACCCAAAAATGAAAATTCTGTCATTAATTACTCACCCTCATGTCGTTGGACACCCGTAAGACCTCCGTTCATATTCGGAACACAAATGAAGATATTTTAGTTGAAAGCTGATGGCTGAGAAAGGCTTCAGACAGGCCTCCATTGGCATTCAGTACATTGACACTTCCAAGATCCATGAAAGGCACTTAAAACGTCGTTACAAAGTCCATCTCACCACAGTGGCTCTACAATAATTTTACGATGCGATGACAATAGTTTTTGTGCGCAAAAAAAAATCAAAGTAACACCTTTATCCAACTTGTTCTCGACTTCCGTGTGTGCCTCCACGACGCATGCGCGAGAATATGACGTAGCGCCGGCGTTCGGGAATCCATGAAATACACACTTAAGCCCCATTTTGAGCACTACGCCAAGACCTAAAGCACGATCAATGTAGAATCCAACAGCTTAGACAAGCGCGTCTTCCTCTGCTCGTAAACAAATCGCTTCTGGGTCATATGTCCGAACGCCGGATCTACGTCATATTCTCGCGCATGCGTCGTGGAGGCACACACGGAAGTCGAGAACAAGTTGGATAAAGGTGTTATTTTGATTTTTTTTTGCGCACAAAAACTATTGTCATCGCATCGTAAAATTATTGTAGAGCCACTGTGGTGAGATGGACTTTGTAACGACGTTTTAAGTGCCTTTCATGGATCTTGGAAGTGTCAATGTACTGAATGCAAATGGAGGCCTGTCTGAAGCCTTTCTCAGCCATCAGCTTTCAACTAAAATATCTTCATTTGTGTTCCGAATATGAACGGAGGTCTTACGGGTGTCCAACGACATGAGGGTGAGTAATTAATGACAGAATTTTCATTTTTGGGTGAACTAACCCTTTAAAACGACGCATATCCGAGCATTAAAGGGGCAGTAGGATTAGGTCTTAAAGGGGAAGTAGCCTTTACTGCTGTCTGTTTAATGTCAAACAACAAAAGACAAGGACATCACTCACTGCTCTTGATTGAATAGATTTTGTAAATTTAATAGGATTAATCTTTAATTTATACAGTCAAATATGCAATGTTATTTTACATTTGATCAATTTCTGTACCTGAAAACTAATGTTAGACGTACCTGAAAAACCTGAAAAGAATTGTTTATTTTATTAGTGTCTTTGCTCAATAGTATTTATTTGTGCTGCTGCTTGTATTTAAATAATTTGTTCTTATTATTTTCTTTATCTTTATTTGACAGTAGTCCTTTTTGTTTGTTTGGGGAAACACTGCCATAGAGCCATATGATATTTGTCCATATATCTACACGGTAAATTAAGAAATGGGAAAGTAAAGTAATAAGTAGTGTAGTTACTTTCAAATACAGTAACTAGTAAAGTAATCTCATTACAATTTACAGATGTAACTGGTAACTAGTAACTAATTACTTTTTTTGAGTAACTACCCCAACACTGGTTCCAATCATATGAAAAGCGTCAGTGACGCGCATTGAGTACACAGCGCAAACAAAGACACAATAGCAGTAATCGAATGTAATCCAGTTTATTGTGGGGATAGCTGGATAGCCTAGCCGGATACCCTCACGCTTACCCCCCTTCTGCTTAATCTCGTACCGCGTTTGGTGCTCCTTTATCTACACAGGGGGATGTTCCCGAACATGTTCTATCCGTTTCCTCATTTGCATCAACATTTTCTGTAACTTTGATGATATCCTCCAGGACAACACCACGTTATTTTTTTCTATATCCAAAGCATGCCCATACTAACTAGTGGTTCACGACGGCGTTTCGCTTTCAGCTGGATCTGCATCACTGACATGTCCGTCTCCATCTTTTTGTGATTTTTGCGCGTTCTCCCGCCCTTCAATTCACTGCAGTCGTTTCCAGATCGCTTTTTCCCCACTTTCGTATTATTTACTTATTTTACTCAGTAACGGATGTGGTTTAAAATGTAGCGAAGTACAATACTTAAAACAAAACATACTTAAGTAAAAGTAAAAGTACAGATTTTTAAAACTACTTAAAAAGTGGAAGTACACAGAAAAACTACTCAATTACAGTAACGCAAGTAAATGTAATTCGTTACTTTCCACCTCTGCCTTTATTTATATAGTGCTTTTTACAATGCATATTGTTTCAAAACAACAGGAAAATAATGCAACAGAATTTAATAGAAAGTAATATAGTTAAATATTTAGTGTCCCCACCAATGCACCAAAGTGCGAAAGGGACGGATTTTTCAATCACATTCAACACAGAGTTACACTAGCTGTCAATATTCTAGACTGTTCTGCCTCTGGATATATAGTCCAATCAGCGTCAATTCACGTTCTGTGGAGTACCGCCCCTTCAAAAACCTTCAAGTAAGTGTGTTTTTATGATAGCAGTAACTGTAAAGTGACATTGTAGGGTCTGTGCTTTTATTTTTATTTATTTATTTTCATTATTAGTTCAGTGAATTTAACTTCTGCTTTAAAAATAATGATTTTAGTGTTTTTTAGACTGCAATGTTACAATGTTAGAATTTAATGTGATTTAACTCCTTTTTTGCACATAGGCTTTCATAGACTATACGATTACATTCCCTGTTTGTTTTCATAGCCTTCAATGTGAACATTGTATGTAGGACAATATTGGGCAGGATGTGAAATTGTTTGTTTTTTTAATTCCTCAAAGGAAAATGTATTTAATGAGTGTATCATACACTCACCAGTGATATAAACGCTGAATCTCTTCACTCTATTGATGCTGAAACTGCTGCTGTTGTTGATGATGATCTGTAGTTTATATTCTCCAGAGTCTGGGGTTTTAGTGTCTGTGATGGTCAGAGATCCAGTCTGATGATCCAGCTTCAGTCTGTCTCTGAATCTCTCTTCACACTGATCATCTGTACAGATCTGACTCTGATCTCCACTGATTTCAGCGATGAGAATGTCATTAAAATACCACGTCACTGAATCATTTGGGCTTTTCATTACACCAGGATCCAAAGTAACAGATTCTCCCTCCTTCAGTGACTTTCTCTTCACTTCATCTCGTTCACCAGCAGAAACACCTGAAACACAAACCAAAAAAAAACACACAACAAAAACAAGACAACAACAAGAAAACCACACAACACGAAAGGCCTGTGAACAAGATTGTGATTGCACAAGCCCTTTCTTGACTTTCGAGCTGAAAAGAAACATTTTAGTTTGTGCTTTTAAACTCATTTTACATCCTTAATTTATATCAAATCCTCATTTAAACAGATAATAATTGAAGTTGGTGAGAGATTATTTGACTATACCTGACATCTCCATTTGAACTCAACTGAAGCTTCCTGTGAACCCTAATATAGTTATCATCATGGGACTTTATAGTTATCGTTATTGTGTGAATGGGCCTTTAGTTTTATATCATAAGCTGTTTAATGATGTAAAGTGAGATAATTCTATAAACTGCACTTGCTCAGTAAGTTTGTAAAGATTATCTGTATATATAATAAACAACTCAGAATATCACTGTAAAAAAATCAATTAAAGGGGTCATGAACTAGCTTTTAAAAAAAATGTATACTGTTGTCTGAGGTCAACTTATGACGTTTGCGCAGTTTTTACATTCAAAAACATCATAATGAATAAGTAATAGGCTATTTTCTGCCTTGGTTTTGAGGCTCTCTGAAGAAACGGTCGGTTTCTATGGGCGTGCCGCACTGAAGACTTGGAAGTAAACGCCCACGGCTAGGATTGGATAAGATTTGCATATTTAATGAGCTTCAGCTCCCCTCAGTACATGTGGAAATTGTTTTGAAAGCATGTGAAGAAACGCTAACAGGGCTCGCAAAATGTTTTTATCAAACAAACACAATGATTTATCTGTCATCCACCCGCGATTGATTGGAATGTTATTTTTTTATTACTTGGCCGACCCGATCTGTGAATTTAACCTTGAACCGTACACACACGCGTGCGCAAGAAAGGAATGTTATTTCACTATTTAAGATATGTTTTGGTATCCCGTCTGAAAAACACATTGCCCCGGGACGTTGGGCTTTGCGAGCCCTGGCCCACAACGTTACAAGTGAGTCTAATCACGAATGAACCAATAACACCTCAAATAAAGGATTCTCCAGCCTGTGACCGCGTGCTAAGGTATGTTCAGTTAGACACGTACACATAATCAATACGATCTGTAACAATGCAATACTTGTTTTACTCACGACATGTTCAAAACATGTTTTACTCACATAAGTGTGTGTTGCACCATTCCTGTCGGATCCAATATAGAAGGCACAGCATTGTGTTTTAATCTCAATATGTCTGCAAATCCAGTCTCGACCTGTATCTTGTTTACAAACGATTCCGCGGTGAAATGGAGCGAACAAACGCGCAATGTTTTACGCACGTGAGCTGGAACCGGCACGTTTATTGCTCGTAGTGACCCGTTTAGCTCCACGAGTCATTGAGCGGGCTTGAGGTGGCGTTTCAGCATACAATGACATCAAGGGTCGACATATTTCTGAGATCTCTTGTTTTCTGGACCTGGTGTCAATAAAAGCTTTTCTTTGACTAACAAGGAAGTTTTCAGCTCCGAAACTTACAGGATATTCTTATATCACGATAAACTTTTATATATCAAAGGCTCAAAGGAAAGTTAATTTCTCAATTCATCACCCCTTTAACACAATGTGTCTTAAACTTATATAAACTGCATTTAAACATTCATTAAATGACTCACCACTGACAAAAACATTGAAGATTTTGTCACTGCTGCTGCTGCTACTGATGATCTTCAGTTCATAAACTCCAGAGTCTTCAATTGTGATGTTTGTGATGGTCAGAGATCCAGTCTCATGATCCAGCTTCAGTCTGCTTCTGAATCTCTCAGTACCTTTATTACATTCAACATCTGTACAGGGATCACTGAGGTCTCCACTAATTTGAGCTATTCGAGTGTCATTATAATACCATTTAATAACTTCTTGTTGGTTTGTTTTAACTCCAGTGTGAAAAATGACTGAATCTCCCTCCTTCATTGACACTGACACTCCACCTGTATCCACACCAGATGCACCTGAAGAAACACAAAACAAACATTAAGCAGCGTTGAAAGGGCCCTCACAACTCAAGATTCACACCTTTTAACATCTCTAAGGCCTTACGATTAGACTGACCAAATGTGATGTTGTTCCGGTCAAATCTCAATGCGGAGTTAATCACAGTGTAAAACATGCCACACTTCCTGTTGTCAGCAGGTGGCGACTGTAACTGAATATTGGCGTGTAGATGTCTTCAGGCCAGGACTCTTATCAAACATGTTAAGTTTGGGGCAGACCGGACAATGTATGAACAAGTTACAACAACTTCCTTTTTAATGGCGAAACATCGAAATTTGTGAGGCCGCCACGGACACGCCCACCAGAGAAAACTCAAGATCTACACAATTTAACGTCGCAAAGAACTTTAGATTAGAGTGACCACATATGATGTTGATCTGATTAAATCTCTAGGAGGAGGAGTTCAAGTGCGTCTGGAAATGGCAAAAACTGCAAAATATTTGCAGAGAAATTTCAAAATATCTGACTTCCTGTTGGGTTTTCAGTTTTTGCTTTCAGGTCTTTTGTTTAGGTATTGGGCTGTTACATGTGTGTACTGAATTGCTAGCCTGGCGTGGCCATACTCAATTAATTCTAGTCAGAATTTGAGTCTGGTACCGCTCCATTGAGCTTTGATTATGGGGCGTGTTTCAACCGAGCCAGGAAAGACCTCAATTGGATAGACCCACAACCAATCAGAGCAACGGAGCGACGCGTAACGTTAGTTGTCAAATGTCAACAGAACTCAACTGCACTGTGTTGCCAAGTCCGTGTTTTTCTCCATGTCCGCGGGTTGAAGCGACCCCAATTATGTGATTATATAAACCCAGGAATGCGAATTTTAGCAGGCAACCTTGCCAAAATAACATATTTTGCCAACCAAACGCCATTTTTTTCCGGAGAACACCCCGGAAAGTTATTGTTTTGGGCTATAGTTTTGAATAGCAATTGTGCGCGACATTGCAAAAACACTTGGAAACCCTGTCTGCACGCACGCTGGATTAAGTAACGTTACAAGAAAAAGATGAGTGTAAACAATCTTTGCCAGTAATAAAATAATTTAAGGATACACAGAGTACTTACCAACACGATCATCGTTTCTGAGAGAAATAGGGAAGGTGAATGCATATACGAACAAGTTCTCCGTTTAGGATAAGAGCAAATTCAACCCAAGAGCCTTCGATGACGTGGATGATTACGTTACTGTTTATCATCTGTCCATCATCGTCTAAAGCCCGCCCTGACAATTTCATTGGTCCGAACAGTTTCTGTTCGGGCATAATTACTCCTCTATGGAGCGAGTCCAGACCGAATTGCCCGAGCAAAAAAAATTGTGGGCGGGGCTAAATTCGGCTGGCATCCAGGCTACTGAATTGCATACTTGTACGTGAAATGTAGCGCGAATGGTGCTGAATTGAAATGTTCTAGGTGGCACTATCGAGCCAGTTTGCCACACCTAATTCTAAAACCCATATCAGACATACATTTTCACAACTTCTGACGTGTGTGCAAAGTCTCATGAGTTTTCGAGAATGTTAAGGCCCTCAAAAATGTGATTCATTTCGGAGAAGAAGAATAATAGCAATTCCAATAGGGTCCTCACACCATCGGTGCTCGAGCCCTAAAAATATACAATACCGCTATGAATTTTTTTCTACATTAAGATTTTGAGTAAAGCGCGTCGACACATTCAACCACACGTGTCTAGACATACACATTTCGCAAAATGAAGCAATGGAAAAGAAGTAGGCTGTACTGTGTGGGACCATTTCGACAGAAAGGCCGACGAAGTTACTTGCAAAATATGCTATGCGGTATTAAAATACAGCAGTAGTACAAGCTCTAGACTGGTGGAAAGCAAATGAAAGGCGCTTCCCAAGGCTGGCCACTCTAGTAAGGCGTTATCTCTGTATTCCAGATGTGTGAGACCACGTCGTTGAGAAGTATGTTGCACCACAGACACGTGACACCAATGTCGTCGGCACAACAATAAATTAATCTTACCCTCGTTTTTTCCTTTATCTTTCTTATCAATCTTTTACTTTTTTTCTGTTCTGATGACTGAATATATTCTTCATACATATTGTGTATTGCATACAAAATTGTATGTCAGTAATGTAAACTCTGCACTGTTTACTGTTTATTATCATTATTTTTAATTCACTTAAGGACTATGTGCAAATTATACACCATCAGAGTTGCAATTTTATTTCATTTTTACATTAAAAACAACTTTAAAGATAAACACATAAATTCAGTATTTATAATCTATAATAAAAATCTGGAATGTGTCATCCAGAGCTTTAACTTTTGATGTTTTAGGAATATACTGATGGCAATAATTTTACCTTACCATACAATGGGTGAATATACTATACCTGACGATACACTATATTGTTTTCAGCAGAATGTGACAAGAAAGTATTTCTAAGTAACCTATTATTTTCAAGAAATCTACAATGACAAAATGACTGAAAAAATACTCTTTTAATCACAAAATGCAAAACAATGCAGGTGCATTTTCAAATGTTTTATCTGTCAGTAACGATTATTTTGTTTATCTACTGAAGATTTTATTTTTTATTTGTAATAAGGATAGATATAAGTGGACAATAGCCTTTAATATGACTTAAAGAGGCAATAGTATCAGAAGTGATAATCATATTGTTTTAGTGAACAACACTAAAATACAGTAAATGTATGAACAATAAACGTATGTATATTATGTAAAACCAAATGGCATCAGAGGGCGCCAGGGGTCTGATTGTTGTTACACTTTACATCAAATCAAATTACAAAAATTACATCTAATGTTTAATTGCACTTAATCCGCAACGTTTGGCCACATCTTTATGCATCTACATGCAAACTCAGAACGAGGGGTTAAAGTTTTAGCCTATCTTATGTCATTTTGCTTATCAAGTAGATAAATGCATCTTGATTTAACAATTTTTATACTTTTTGACTGGAAATAAGAAAAAAATACTAAGACAGACAGCATTGTTGCATTTTTTGCAGTGTAAGGGATATAAATTGTAGACTATAGGCTACCGTTTATTCAGGATCAGGCTCAGCAAGAAATACAACAAAGAGAGAACAGATGAGAGACGGTAGTAAAGAACTGCTCTGTTAAAGATATATAATGTTATTTACTGATTGTGTGTGCGAGAGAGAATATGATTTTACCTCCAAGACCGTGAAATGATAGAGGGGTAAGAAACGAGGCAAAACTGAAGAGAATTGAGAGATGTAGGCTAATATCTCAATTTGTGTTACTTTGTGTTCAATCACTATTGCTAAAAATTGCTCTTGCAAATCATGTTATCTTATGGTCCACCCCAGCCCCTGATGTTTTTAAAACCTTGAAACTGTTGTACATCATTTTCACGAAGCACACTCATGTTCGTTTTTTTATCGTCAAAAAGTGTTACACGCAATTCTGTGACCGTGTGCGCTGTCGTCTCTTTTGTCTCGTCTCTCTCTTTCATCCATATTCCCAAAAATAACTTCAATCCTTTCACTACAGCGCCTAGCCTAGCCTACTGTACGCTCAGACACCAATAGAAAGATTGTCTTACCATTGTCGAGTAAAAACCAGGTCACCGAGAGCAAATTAAAGAGACTCTTCACTTTCACAACTTCCCCCCTCATGCTTTTGATCATAAAAGCGCTGTTCCTCTGCTTATGGCGACGCAGTTCTTTCCCTGCGTGTCTTTTCCAGTGTGGGGTTTTCCCAATTCGCTATGCATAAAAGGGATAATATACACATTAAATAAATAATAAATAAATATGTGTGTGTGTGTGTGTGTATTATTATTATGTATATATATATATATATATATATATATATATATATATATATATATATATATATATATATATATATATATATATATATATATATATATATATATATATATATATATATATATATATATATATATATATATATAAACACACATGCATGTATATATTTAAGTAACATTTTTTATATTTATATATTATTTATTATATATTAATTATATAAATATATATACAGTATACACATGCAAATATTTCTTAAATATATATACATGAATGTAGGTATATATATATATAGCCTACATAATAACTATACACACTACACGCATATATTATGTAAACACAAACTTTTATTTTGGATGCGATTAATAGATTTAACAGCACATTTACACACACACACACACACACACACACACACACACACACACACACACACACACACACACACACACACACACACACACACACACACACACACACACACACACACACACACACACACACACACACACACACACACACACACACACACACACACACACACATATATAATAGAACATTTAAAGTATATACATGTATATAAAAACAAAACAAAAAAATAAATAATAATTTAATGAATATAATTTTTTTTTAATAAAAAATATAATATATAAAAATAAATACAAAAAAAATGTCTACATTAAAATATATGTATATAAAAATAAAAGTGTTTCAGGTCTCAGTAAATGAGGTTGTTGTTGGTCATTTACTCCTGTTATCTAAAGATAACACAGTATGTATACCATGAGAGTGTTACAATCCACGCCTGTCCCGGACTCCATTTCCAAAGCCCCTCCCTGTCTCACACCTTGAACTCACTTCCTCATCATGTCTCCCGCTCTACCCGGATTCCCTGCACCTGGACCTTGTCATTAGTAGTGGGAAGTTCGGATCATTTTACTGACTCTGATCTTTGAATCTCGTTCAGCAAAATGAACAACTCTTTTTTCAAGTAATTTCAGCAGAATCTAATTAAAATGCTAAATGTTAAATTTTTCAACACATTTAGTACTTTTGGAATAAAAAATAAACTATAAGCTAATGCAGCCATGGCCAAACTTTGAGAAAGAAATGATTAATTAATTGCTATATAGCTTGCATCAGGCTATGTATGCAGTCTGTTAGTTCACCTCACCTCCCAATCCAAATCGTTCTTTTTTTTTTTGTCACCGTGACAGCCTCATAAGTAAATTAATACATGCGTCCGGAAACAGAAAAGATTAGTTCATCTCTCGAGTCTCGGATCATTCATTCATCAAGTGCCAGCCCCATAGACAAGGCTATGCAGTCACCGGAAACAGAAAAGATTTGTTCATCTTTCGAGTCTCGGATCATTCGTTCATCAAGTGCCAGCCCCATAGACAAGGCTATGCAGTCACCGGAAACAGAAAAGATTAGTTCATCTTTCGAGTCTTCTCGTTTGAGTCGTTCAAGTCCCCATAGGCTGAATGCAAAAACAGAAATGATTAGTTCATCTTTCGAGTCTCGTTTTTTTTCCACGTGACCGCTTCCCGGTTCAGTGTCTCGCAACATATACAGTCAAAATTACAGTCGTATTATTGACTGCATGTTGTAATATATGTATTATTATAAAAACATCAGAAGATATGTGCAATAACTGTTATGCCTATCCATTCTGACCAACCCAATCTGTCCAGGCTTCATTGGAAAATCAATTATTATACTAGCTAAAAAACTGAAAAAAAAAAAAAAAAAAAAAAACGCACTTGTTTGCAAGGAAGGTTGTGAATGAACTAATTTCTGTATCCAACAGGCTGTCACGTCATGAGACAAAAGAACGAGACTCGAGAGATGAGCTGTTTCTGCATTCAGCCTATGGGGACTTGAACGAACAACTCGAACGAGAAGACTCGAGAGATGAACTAATCATTTCTGTTTCCGGTGACTGCATAGCTTTGCCTATGGGGCTGGGACTTGATGAACGAATGACTCAAACTGAGACTCGAGAGATTAACTAATCATTTCAGTTTCCTGTACAGAACATATGGGAGGTTGCGCATGCGCTGTCAACATAAAATGAACGAATTGATCTCTGAGACAACTCGTTGTTCTCGAGTCATATTAAAGATTTGTTCAAAATTAATGAATCATTCATGAACGACACATCACTCGTCAAATAGCACTCCTTTATATTGTACTTACTCCCTGCACTCCTTGTCCGTTGTTAAATGTTACACTTCCGTATGTGTGCATGTGCCCGTTTATGAAATAAACCCGTCTTTGTGGAAGCCCTGGATCTTCTCTTCCCTGCGGCACCACACCATTGTGACAAAGAGGGCTCTTAATGAGAAGCATTACAACTACCCCTTGAACTCGTTCTTCAATTGAGGAGGAATAAAGTCGGCTTTGTGGAGAGTTACAAACCACCAGACTCAGGGCAGCATAACAAACAGGGAGGCCACACGCAAATGAAATCAACCCAGAAGCAGATCATTTTTAGGCAATACTCAAATGAAGTAAACAACATTGAAAGAATAAATAACTAATTAATAGACAAAAACTCCTGGTGTTGGAGTGGCCTCAAGGTCAAGCGACAACCACACTGACTAAGGACTTTTTATCAGTCGATTCAGCACCTGCCGACTCCACCCTATAAACACACAGATAGAACACACAAAACAAACACCACCTGTCAACTGGAAAATGCAAATAAGGGAAAAGAAGCTAGGCAGTAGATACTGGGTGTAGTATGACAATCAAGAACACGTCTGCAAAAACAGCAGCGGAAGCCATATTCAATGATTTCATCATATCCTTTGGATTTTACACTGAACTCCAAAAGATATTCTGATAAATGGGCAGCACGAATGAAAGAAACATACAGAATTGCAAGTTAAAACAGCAAATATAGTGAAAAGGGGGTAAACATATTCAGATCATTGTTCGGAGTCATTGTCCAAAACATGAGAAAAGGTGGACCAGAAAAACTTCTGGATAGTTAGTCATAATAAAGTAATTAAACTTAATTCAGTACATTTACCCTCCCATTTCTTAAAAGGTGAAGATTTTTTTTATGTTAAAATACTTTCTCTTACTCGAGTTCATCTCCCTCAATCACTTTCCATTTCAACCAATAGTGTGAGTTTGGGGTGTGGCTATTGTAACAGGCAGAGACAGAGGGTGTTCAGCCACTGTGGGACAATGACAAAATTCGCTGCATTTATACCTTCAAGGATTGAACATGAACATGTCAAAAGTGAATGCAGCATTATGATGAAACGCGCTACAGTGGACGCTTCAATACCATACAGCATCATCATACACACATTCAGAAAGATAAATAAACCTGTTCTAGTGTTTACTTTGATGTGTCCAGTGTAAACAGATTCACACAGTTGTGGCACCTACTTTTAACTGTTGAGATCAGCCTTTAACAAGCTGTAAAAAACGTGTTTGCAATGTTTGAGTTGAGCGAGATGCGGTGTGTAAAAAAAGGGGCATTTGCAAACTACATTCTTCACCTTTAAGTCCGGAAGAATTGGTACTCTTGTAAATGACTTGCCTGTTGACCAACTGTACCTGTTCCATCACCGGTGTAAGAATGGACTCCTCCAGGTGTTCAGGCTGGAGGGTTGCTGAACGACTAAAGAAATGTTATCAGAAAGATGGAAGAAAACTGTACTTTTCTCGTCTATTTTCACCCACTGCAACTTATACCAACGACGGAGATAAGTGCAGTTACACTAGCAAAATATGTGGGAGAGCGTTGCTATAATGTGACTATATTGTATTGCAATTAGGAGCACTTCAAAGTCAATACCAAATCAAAACTAGCACAGTATTTGTAATAGAAAGGATTTAATAACAAAATCTGGTTACGGTTACACTTAAAATAGTTTCAAAATGGATGTATGAGATGATAAACTTATACCATTAATCGTACACAGCATGAATAGAATGTTACCTGAGGGATGGGGGGGGGGGGGGGGTGAAAGGAAGAGAAGGCCCAAAGACCTCAAGAGCCGGAGAATAAAAGAGAAAGAGCTACAGTTACAACTTCTTTTTATCTCTCCTTGACAATGTGACTGAAACCAAATGTGAGACATTCAAAATCAGACCAAACCCCCCCCCCCGTTAAGGTGTGGCACACATTTGGCCTGCAGGCCTCTCTATAGTCTTGCAGATGGCCCTTCTGAAAAGGAAGATGGGGTTGACAACAGTAAAGCAAATGTATTTGTTCAATTTCAAAGATCAAATGTCTTTCATTATTTTCAATTCTTTCACCGGTATGCGGTATCTGAGATGCCACCTAAAGCAGGAAAGAGGAAGAAGAGAAAGATAGGATCTAAAACAGAGAGAGGTACTTCAGTGACAACTGATTCGGAAGAAGAAATGGCAGCCATCTTTGTGGAAAGTTGTGTAAGAGTTTGGACCGAGCATTTGTGCACATACACTATGTTGCCAAAAGTATTGCGACACCCATCCAAATAATTGAAATCAGCTGTTCCAGTCAATTCCATGGCCACAGGTGTATAAATCAAGCACTAGGCATGCAGACGCTTCTACAAACATTTGTGAAAGAACGGGTCGCTCTCAGGAGCTCAGTGAATTCAAGCGTGACACTGTGATAGGTTTCCATCTGTGTCCATTTGTGAAAATTCCACGGTCAACTGTTAGTGGTAGTGATGGGCAGACCGAGGCTTCGTGAAGCACTGAAACAGTTGAAACAAATGTGCCATATTGTTTCAAAGCTTCGAATCAATCTGACACCCGTCTCTACGGCGACATCTAGTGGTCACTTGCATGTGTTGATCTGAAATACCTTGACGATCCATGTAAAAAATAAAAAAAAAAACAGTTTTTAACATCTGTCTGACAACTACATGATCTAGGTTTTGTAACCTGTAGGTTCCTCATTGTGAATAACTTTTTGTGAGTTTTTTTTTGTGGTCATGAAAAATGAACATTAATAAAATAAATAAAGACACAATGTGTCACATTTGTTACATTACATTTTTATTCAAAAATATTATTTGCTCTGCTGTTGAAGGAGTAGCTGACTTCTTTTTTTTTACATATAATTTCTCCAGCCTTTGAAAAAATCCTCTCACATGGGACACTTATTGTCCTCTGCACCCTCCAAAATACCAGGATGAGTGCTCCTCAAATGGTGCATCAAGACTAGCTGCCTATCACAATACACACATCTTACTTTATTTGGTGTTTCCAAATGGAAACGCTCCCACACCACAGATGTACGGCATCTCTTGTAATGGACAATAACAAAGATAACTTCCTGATTAACAACATCCTCATGCTGGGAAAATGTTATATACACAAATGCAAATTCTTAAAGGTGAAACCATGATTTTATTTAGTTTAACTCTTATACAAAAACTCTTATATGAAAATGCAATCAGTCTTTTTTCCTTTATAGAAGAATATGATCTTCAAACAAAAACCTAGCCCCTTTGTTTTTTTGTTTCTTTTATTACGATTTTCCTGATATATTTTTCTACTGTACTTTCAAGCACCTGATCTGTATTTTGTAATACAAAAATGTTCTGTTATTGCCATGCTGTTTGTATATGATTATTTGTTCAGCAATAAAAAAAATGTACGGCATCTCTTATGTGGAGCCTCCATTTTTAACTATTCTATTAATATATCTATCTATATATCACATATGAATCTATATAATTCTATATCTCTAACTTATGCTGTCTGTGCTATCTGTCACTATCTAACATATGAATGTGTCACTATATCTATCCTATCTGTCACTGTCAATACCTATCAGTCAATATATCTCATTTAAATATAGCCTAACTAACCAAAGCGCACTATAAATCTCACTTATATCACAAAATCACTGCTATCACAAAATCTCTCTCCTCTCACACACACGACGAGGTGAAGATGGATTTACTTCACTTTTAAACTTTGTGGTGAATTAGGTTCATACAGATGTGTGACTGTGTGGTTTGTTCCGCCCCTTTAATCAAACGCAGTTTCGGCAGGCGCCACCTGATGAAACACTTGGAAGCTTCATTTAGCCATAGTCACGTGACATGGGTGTTTCAAATCAATATTTGGAGCAGTGTTTCAAAACATCTGCACTTTGGGATCTCGGCAAAGTGCCGAAACGTCAGTTTCGCGTCAGCCATCCCTAGTTAGTGGTATTATAACAAAGTGCAAGCAATTGGGAACAACAGCAACTCAGGCACGAAGTGGTAGGTCACGTAAAATCACAGAGCGGGGTCAGCGCATGCTGAGGTGCAAAGTGCACAGAAGTCGCCAACTTTATGCAGAGTCAAAAGCTACAGATCTCCAAACTTCTTGAGGCCTTCAGATGAGCTCAAGAACAGTGTGTAGAGCTTCATGGAATTGGTTTCCATGGCCGAGCAGCTCATCCAAGCCTTACATCACCAAGTGCAATGCAAAGCATCGGATGAAGTGGGGTAATTAACCCATACGGAAATGTAATATATGTACATATATGAAATATACATATATTAAATATATCCACATATAAAGTGAAAACATATATGTACATATATATCTGCCCATATATAAAACCTATTAGAAAATGGAACAATTTCATATATTGACATATAAAACTAGCCCATATATTTTATGTATGTATAATACAGTGTTATATATATGTCACATATATAATTATCAATATACATGACATATATTTCTTTGTATATATGTTCAATATACAAACTACACATATATGCATAGCATATTGCTTGCATACATGTTACATATATGTCCCTAATATATGTTTTTTTATATAGTCTTATTATATATTTTACATTTAAAATTAAATATATAAAATATATTTTTGATAAATGTATATGGAATATATAAATGACATATATATATAAACAGTGTGCACATATATTTTAAATATATGTTATGTTCTTATATTATGTATATCAATTGCTAAATATTTTGAATTAATGGTGTAAACTAAACAAATGTAAAAAAAACATGCTTTCATTAATTTCGTACATTTTTTTTAAATATAGGTTATGGATGTGTACTTACACACTTGCAATTCAATACATATGACATGCCTAAGCCTTAAATGTTAAACGGTGCAGTTAGCAAAAAATAAGTAATACAGTAAAACATTTAAACTTTATTAAAACAGTTGTAACACTCATTTTGTAACATATATAAATGAGGGAGATCCGTTTATCCCAGAGCAGAGAAGAATATATTTAAAGGTTTAAAGAGTAAATATCCCAAACAGCAACAATATCACCAAACATACATTCAAAGAAATGGAAATTCACAATTCACATCTTGTTAGAGCATTTCAGCCCAACCACAACATGTAGAGTTCACTCAGAAATAAAGTCCATTTCTCACAACTCCCACCTAGTCAGGTAAGAAGTGTACATCTTACCCCATCCTGACAGTTCAATGGAAGTCCACAAAAGTTCAACATACAGTGTCCCAAACTATAACCAAACGACAGTCCAAATAATCAAAGGTGTGGAAGAAAACCATATAGTCCAGATGAAGCGTCCTTGCTTGACGAATGAGGCCAAAAGAAAACCCTACTGAGCTGTAGAACCAAAGAGGTTCCTCAATACAGGGTCCCATGCATTACTTGTCCCTCTTAAAAGGATAACCTGCCCTTCAGAAACCTCCCTAGATCCCTCTTGAGGTGGGGAGGAGCATTACATCACATGACATGAAACAGCTTCTCAAAACTGTTACACAGTTTTAAAATAAAAAGAACAATTAAGCTGCGCAAAATTAGAAAACTACTGAAAACACAACTTTATTATATATAAATACAATATTACAACAAAACAAGTAACAAATAAAACAGCACAGAACATGAAAATCCACCAACAGGTATATGATACAGCCTGTAATTTTTTTTTAAGTTAGTCTTTTTGGATGACCTCAGCTCAGTGATCTTTTGATTTATAGCTACCCCTAGTTGGCCCCTGGTGGTTCCAGGAAATTTCTGGATCACCGATCACAGTTGTTCAGCTTAGGCTTGCGCCCTTGTCCTTTACGCACTGAAATTCCTCCAGATTCCTTGAATCTTTTAATTATGTTATGCACTGTTGAATGTGAAATATCCAAATCTCTTCCTATCTTTCTTTGAGGAACATTGTTTTTAAACATTTCAATAATTTTCTCACGTATTTGTTGGCAAACTGGCGATCCTCTGCCCATCTTTGCTCCTAAAGGATTAGACCTTTCTTGGATGCTGCTTTTGTACCAAATCATAATTACAATCACCTGTTGACATCACCTGTTTCAAATCACATCATTATTTAACCATTTTACCTCATTACTAGCCCTAAATTGCTCCTGTCCCAACTTTTTTTTAAATGTGTTGCAGGTCTGAATGACATGAAGTTGACCAGACAAAACATGAAATATTTTGTGTTCATATTGTCTGCAATGAAATACAAGTCAAAGTAAATTTAGAAATCACTTCTTTTTATTTTTTTTATTTTTTTGCGTTTTCCATACTGTCCCAACTTTTTCTGATTTGGGGTTGTATATATGTATATAAAAAAACATTTTTAATGAAATGTGGATTGTGTCGACTTGTTAAAAGTTCAAGCTGTTCAAATAAGGAAAAGAAGGAATGAACTAATAAGGAAACCATAGGCTTATAAAATGTATGTATGTTGTTTAAATAAATGGGCATATATAAATTAAACATATCGGTGACATATATGGTCATAACATACAATATTATATAAACAATAGTCATATATATCGTATTAATATATGTCAATATACTAATTTAATATGGAAAATGCATATATGTTATAAACTTATATCAACATATATCTAGAGATATGTATATATGTGATAGCAATATATTGTCTTATATTTAGCATATATGACGGTGTCATTTGCGATTTAGGGACATATATGTCATATATTACATTTCCGTATGGGAAAGCATGCCACCACTGGACTCTAGCAGTGGAGATGTGTTCTCTGGAGTGACCAATCCCACTTCTCTGTCTGGCAAACCGATGGACAAGTCTGTGTTTGGCGGTTGCCAGGAGAACGGTACTTTATGGTGTGGGGTTGTTATTTAGGGGTTGGGCTTGGCCCCTTAGTTCCGCCCTTACGAAACAAAAATATATTGCAATATACTAGAATTTATATTGCAATACATCAGAAAATATATTTAAATGTCAGAAACTTCCTCATATATTTGAAAATATATAGCAATACATTGCTATATATTGATTCATATATTAAAATACATTGATATACAAACAAAACTGTATTACATTATTGCATGTATGTTTATTGAAACAAAGTATTTTTTTTATGAGTTAAGCAAGCTCATGCATAGGTTTACAGAGAGGTTGATTAACAATAGTCCAAATCAAATTTTGCATGACAGTCATTATATTTTACATTATATAGCCATATGGATGGACCATATATGCAAATGGCTATGTATTGATTCATATATTGTAAAATGGAGATGAGAGTATTATAAATGTAATTATCATTAACAGCAGCAATTACAAAAAAAAAAAATTGAGTCCACTTTTTATTCCGCCACATGACATTTCATCCTCAACATTTTATTCCTCCACATGACATTTCATCATCAACATGACATTTCAGTCCTCCACACTGTTCTCAGGTCATTGTCCCTTCAGTGTCACGGTTCATGAATACTATAGCTGTGTCCCAAAGTGAAGGGTGCGCACTTCGAAGGCCGTGCACTTCGAAGGCCAGACCAGGCCATGCCTTCGAAGTGCACGAAGTGCATGAAGGGCGAACCGAGGGACAGGGTTGCCAGGTCTGCACAACAATACCCCTCCATTTGCTAATCAAAAGTAGCGGAATCCAGTGGCGCCTCCAGAAATTTTTCATAGGGGTGGCCAGATGGGGCCACTTAAAATCTTGGGGTGGCACACCAAAACTAGAAACCATAATTTCAGAATTTTATTCTACTGGTGTAGTAAACCGGCCTGTAGAAAACTATCAGAAAGACTTAAGGAAACTCCTACTAATATACTTTGGTTTATTGTGTTATATTTAATGTTACTCATTATATAATGTGCATAGACTAATAACAGTACAGTTAACATTTTGAGTTGCACAACAATTCTGTTTTATTTTGCAATTATATTTGGCATAAGGTGTACATTTATTGCAAACAAAACAGTTACTGGGGAAAAGCAGATACTGGCAGATACAAATAAAAGGAAGGACAGAAGCAATCACATCTTTGCTTTATGTAACAGGACTTTCCCAACAGGGATCAGTAGCCTGATTCTGATTACCGGGCTATACAGTATGTGTAAGAAACATTTATATCTTTGCTTAATGTAAAACCAAAAATAATTATTACTGTTACAAAAAGAACTTCCCAACAGGGATCAATAGTCTCTGATTCTGATTACCAGGCTTCAGAATAGCTTTATTCGCCTGTTGCTATGTTTTTTGGCAAACACATCCACAAAGTCATCAAGATTTATGGCCCTAGCCCTTCTTGATTCTACACTCAGCACACCCAAATTGCTTAAACGCTCATCAGTCATAGTACTTCTCAAGCAGTTTTGATTAACTTTAGCTTAGAAAAACTGCGCTCACAGGATGCAGTGCTCCCGGGTAGTGCAAGTGCAATTTTGCACAGTTTAAACATTTGGTGGAAGACCTCCTTAAATGGCTCCAGAAAGACAGTGAGCTCTATTAATGTCTTTGGTGTTTCCTGACCACTACTTTGCTTCCTCTCAAGAATGCGCTTAAAGGGTTAGTTCACCCAAAAATGAAAATTCTGTCATTAATTACTCACCCTCATGTCGTTGGACACCCGTCAGACCTCCGTTCATATTCGGAACACAAATGAAGATATTTTTGTTGAAAGCTGATGGCTGAGAAAGGCTTCTGATAGGCTTCCATTGGCATTCAGTACACTTATACTCCCAAGACGGATAAAAGGCACTCAAAAACCGTTACAAAGTCCATCTCACCACAGTGACTCTACAATAATCTTACGATGCGACGACAATAGTTTTTGTGCGCAAAAAAAATCAAAATAACACCTTTATCCAACTTGTTACTGCCTTCCGTGTGTGCCTCCACGACGCACGCGCGAGAATATGACGCAGATCCGGCGTTCGGACAGATGACCCAGAAGTGATTTGTTTACAATCAGAGGAAGACGCGCGTGTCTCAGCTGTTGGATTCTACATTGATCGTGCTTTAGGTCTTGGCGTAGTGCTCAAAATGGGGTTAGAGTGTGCATTTCATGGAATCCCGAACCCCGGCGCTACGTCATATTCTCGCGCATGCGTCGTGGAGGCACACGCGGAAGGCAATAACAAGCTGGATAAAGGTGTTATTTTGATTTTTTTTTGCGCACAAAAACTATTGTCGTCGCATCGTAAGATTATTGTAGAGTCACTGTGGTGAGATGGACTTTGTAACGAAATTTTAAGTGCCTTTTATGGGTCTTGGGAGTATAAGTGTACTGAATGCCAATGGAGGCCTATCTGAAGCCTTTCTCAGCCATCAGCTTTCAACAAAAATATCTTCATTTGTGTTCCGAATATGAACGGAGGTCTTACGGGTCTCGAACGACATAAGGGTGGGTAATTAATGACAGAATTTTCATTTTTGGGTGAACTAACCCTTTAAGCTGAGGGATCTCATATTGTAGATCCTCAGTACTGCAGTTGTATTGTGAGGCAAATGGAAACACTACATCTTTCTCACAAAATATGGCACTGCACGGATTCAAGGCCTGTATCCCTTTCATTATGACACAATTTTCTTTAGAAAATCTTCTCTTCACCTCAGAGAGAAGCACATCAATAACTGGAATGAATGAACCTGTCCGAAAGGACTCTTTCTCTGTTCTCTCTTGTCTTTGAACTATTGGAGTGAACAAGTAATGCCCTTCAAGCAAAGAGCTTGGTCTGACCTGACGACCTGAAGGTGTGGCACTGATGTTGCATTGCTCAGTAAGAGTTAAAGTATTGTCCCAGATGTCATTAAAGAGAGAGCCCTCTCTGTAACTCTCCAATGTGTCAACAAGAGAGTCAACAAGTGTGACAGCTGTGCCCAAATCAAGTTGTGGGGACTGTAAAATATCCGACAGATATTTTATCTCACCAAGAACACTGGTGAATGTTACAAAGAGGCTAACAAACTTGAGATCTATTTGGGCTAATAAACCTCTTGCCTCTACAGCTCTGTCACCATTTTGCTCTTCTGATATTTCTTTTAGTAGACGTATGATGGCTGGCAGTCTGTCTCTCACTGTCTTGCAAGCATTATACCTACATGCCCACCGTGTCTCTATCAGTCTTTGTAACTCTCTCGGGGCCCCCTGAAACATCTCCCTCTGTACCTCAAGCCATCTTTGGTGCACATATGACCCTGACACAAAAACATACAGTTTCTGCAAAAGAGAAAAGAAGCAATTAGCTTCAGGGATGCATTTCACACTGTCAACTAATACTAAATTTAAACAATGTGCATTGCAGTGCACATAAAAAGCTAATGGGGCCTCTGATTTTATGCGTGCTTGCACACCTGTGTGTTTTCCGCTCATGACTGAGGCTCCGTCATATGCTTGCCCTACAAGGTGGTTTTTGTATGCACGGCCATGCTTCTGCAAAATTTGAATTATTTTCTGTGAAAGTGCTGCAGCATCAAGGCGCTGTGCTGCCTCAAAGGCAAGGAAGCTCTCACATACTGACCCATTGTAATAGTATCTTATTACAAAGGACATCTGTTCTTTTTTATTTAGGTCTTTAGTCTCATCAACCAAAATGCTGAAAGCCTCACTTTGGGAAACTTCACTAGTTACTGAAGTGCGGATCATTTCAGCTAGACAATCAATTATTTCATTTTGTGTGTCATGCCCAAGATATGTCGCATTTCTTTGACTTGTCATTTTTCTTTTGACTGTGGGATTGTGTTTGGCTAGCAGTACCATAATAACGAGAAAGTTTCCTTTATTCTCACCTTCTGATTCTTTATGTGCTCTCTGTGCTATGTTCTGTGTAGCTGTGAGAAGCAGGGTTTCTCGGGGGAGGGGGAGGGGCAGGCTGTGTGTGATCGAAGGTCTAGTAAACCCATGGATTGAAGCAAAACCATAGTTAATTTGTGGTTTTATTTATTATTGTTAGAAGTCCGTGACCTGGCATAGACTACGTTACCCATAATGCATGTGTTCATGTAGTTCTGCTCGCTCGTGGTTGTGCTAGGCGCTTTCACTTCGTGTGGTCCAGGGTCATGATTGCAGTAGGCTATTCACGGTGCAGAGAATAGCCATCCTCTGTTAATCCTGCGCTAGTTTTGTGCTGTGTGCGTCCTTAAGATGTAAGTACGGCTTTGCATGAATGACACGTTTATTGCAGAGTTATTTGCCCAGGTGGCGAAGTTATCCGTGTTATTCCCTACTGCTATACTGATGCCGCTATGGCGCTCCACAAGTGCTCCTAGCCATCTACTGTATATACTTTAGTTATTGCCTTGCAAATAACTGCAAATATTATATCTAATGGATAGTTCGCCTGTTTTGGCACTTTTCACCATTCGGAGATTTATGGCATTTGCAAGTTAATTTATAGTGTTAGAACTCCCACTAGTGGATCTTGGTTGTACTGCGGGTTATTTCTTTATGCATCTCGTATGCAGAGATGTATAAAGTACTAGAGACACATACTTGAGTAAAAGTACAAGTTCCTTATCAAAAAAGTGACTTGAGTAGAAGTTGAAGTGCTCTTTAAGCAAAAGTAGAAGTACTAAAGTATTCAAAAATGTTTGTACTTAAGTATTGCAAGTAGTTTATTTTAAAATGTACTACTCAAGTACTGAAAGTAAAAGTACAAGTATTGTGTTATGTAGTTATTAAAGAAAGTAGTCAAAAGTTTGAACATATTGTTTTTATTATTTCAAATGATTAACCTAAAGGACAATCACAATGTTGGTAGGTAATTTTTCTACACATTGCCATATAAATAACCTGAAAATACTGTAGTTCATTAAGATTAAATCTTACTAAGCACTCTTACTAAAAAAAAAATGGGGTAAGCACACTTATATTCTCATTTCAAGAGGTGTTCTGAGTAAATGATTTAATTAAAAATTAATTAAAATTAATCTACAGGTTATTTAGTGTCGTAACATCCATTTCAGTATAAAAGTATAAATCTGTGTGTCCCACTGTATAAAAATGTATGTCATATTATACCAACAGAATATGCCAATAAAAAAAATTGTTCTAAACAATTCAAGCCTGTAGTGTTGGGTTCCTTTTTAAACATTTGATGAAATGGAAATTTTAAATGACAATGTAATTTAATACTTTTTTGCAAAGATAAAGGCCAATAGTCATGGTCATAGTCAGGTATATTTCATAAAAGCAAGAGGAATACAAAATAATAGCTTTTATTATACAGAAGTTGTTCTACATTTGTACACACTACCACGTGGTATTGAAAGACCACACTTGTGAGTTATTGACCACTGCAAAAATATATCTGTCTCAAACATTACCTTTTGAAATTAAGTTTTTGTGAAAAATGGTAGCCTACTTTCACCCCTGCTCTCGTAATAAATACAGATATATAGAAAGGAATGTGCAATATAATGCTGCCTATAAACATTAATTTACAACATTTTATCAACAATATGTACCATAAAACCATACTGTAACTAAGGGGTACATATGGCAAAACTAAAAATAAACAATTATTAAACTGAAAAAAAAAACATCAAATGTAAAGTGTCAAGCAGGGCTTTTCATTGTAAGATGATTTGTACAATTTTATTTCCAAAAAGGAATTAGTTTTTACTGTAAAATTTTGTTTTACAAAATGTACAAGTTTATGAGCCGTTTGATCGGTTAATGGGCCGTAAAGAGAGGTTAACCCTTGTGTGGTGTTCATATTTTTGTTATTGAGCCAGTGTTCGTGGGTCTGGTGGACCCGCTGCTTTTTGGGTTTTTAATTCAACACAATAAATTTTTTTGTGTTAAAATACTCAACAGATGTTTACTTCATCCCAATTACAAGCAATATAAACAGCATATATGGTTAATATTTTCTCTTTACCTTTGTTTGATCACATTTAATAATTGCAACCTCGTGTGGGAACGGCAGGGGTAGAAACAACTCACTCTTGCACTCTCTCACACTTACACACAATCTCTCTCACATGCATGCACACACACACACACACACTCATGCATGCACACACACACGCACACACACACACACACACACACACACACACACACACACACACACACACACACACACACACACACACACACACACACACACACACACACACACACACACACACACACACACACACACACACACACACACACACACACACACACACACACACACACACACACACACACACACACACACACACACACACTCACTCACTTGGATATGTGATGTATGGTTTCTCTCCATAGGCATAATGGTTTTTCTAATGTACAAACTGTATAATCTATCCCCCTACACTAACCCTACCCCTAAACCTACCAGTCACAGAAAACTTTTGGCATTTTTTGAATTTCAAAAAACACCATTTAGTACGTTTTAGTATAAGGACACAGATGTCGTCATAAACCATGTTTACGTTGTAATACCCATGTCATTACACACAGTTGTGTCCTCATAAACCATATACATGAACATAAACACACTAACAGCAGGCCCTGACAGGAGGAGGACAGATTAAAGGTACACAGGACCTACAATTTCCACACTTTTATTAGCTCCGGGTCCCGAACATCCTGTGTGTAATATAAATGTGTGTGTGGGGGGAGGGTGTACAGTGTGTGGTCATTGAAAATGTGTTCAGATATATATTCTTCACATAAAATGAGCCACGGCCAATGAGTCTCAGTTTGAAAAAATAATTAATCATATTATTTTCTTTTGATAAAAAATGAAAACGGGTCCAACAGACCCGAACACCATACAAGGGTTAAACTCACCATGGATGAATCACGTTTGTGTGAAGACTCAGGACCTACTGACGATAACTTATGCAACGCAGAAACAATACAATACAAATATAATCACAGAAATAATCACTTGTTTTTGATCCATTAATGCATCTCTCACTTATGAATGCGATCTCACTCTTTGAAGCGCCTGTCAATCAACGAGTGCTGCTGTGTTAAGCGAGGCATCTTCTCATAGGATAAGGACACGCAGACTCGTGAATAATTAAGCAATACGTCTTCTCAGAGGATAAGGACACGCAAACTCATGAATAATTATGAGACATCGATCGCTGTACTATAATACGACAAAACATCACATTCTGTGACATTGATACAAAGATGAATTTAAACCCGTAAGTGCAAAAATGTTTCAATTTAAAGGGTAACTTCAGTGATTTAGCATTAGGCTTTGTATCAGTAGAAACCCGGTAGTATATTCGAATTATGGTACTTTTCCCCCTCATATCCCCCTGAGACGAGAGAATTATGCATTTTATTTCTGGATGAAATCCTCAGATTACACAAATATCGTCATTTTGTGTCATTGCAGGATTTTTGGCCAGAGGCTAGAGACTACAGGAGCTAGTTCCGCATGTTATCAACCCACCCACAGGGGAGGGATCTCACTCGCAGAATGTAAATGTGCACGCCCGCTGCCGCTCGGCTCGGACATTCATAACGGAGCGGTGCGGAGCAAAGCGAGTGTTTCAACTTTTCAATGAATTCCTATGAAAGTTAAGCTTCCATATGCGATCTGATAACGCACCAGACTGGACACGCGCCGAGAATGACTGCCGCGCTTACCTCAGCTCTTCTCTCTGATGAATTAAATCTGACTCCTGCTGCGTTTCTGCCGTGCCTTTCGTTTGGCTCACTCACACTTTATTGAAAAGACACGTTCAGTTTTTAATTTTAGTGTCTGTTCTCTAACTGAACGAAATGATTGTATTACGATGAAAATCAAAATGACGGTGGGGCGGTGCCGCGGTGGACAAGTGATAACCAATAGCCGTGGCTTTGGGAGTGGCATCATAGGGCAGCGAAGCAAGTGCATTCTGGGAGTTGTTGTCTTCCATCCACATGAGACAAACATACATTTTCTGTCTTTTCTCAGTCTAGAAGGCAGCAAATTCGAAAATAATTTCACATTTCTACAAGGGCTGTCAACGAATATTCTAAATTCGAATATATATTCGAATAGTTTTTAAAAAACGAATTTCGAAGGTGAAAATTAATATTCGAATAAATAAAAAAATGTGGGGGAAAAAACGCCCGCGGTAGTAGAGGCGTGGCTGTCTGCTTTGCGAGTGGGCGCTAGCGCGCCTGAAGCCTTGTGTACTTTGGCCCGTCTCCAGAGCGCGAGCCCCCGCTGACTGCGCGCGCTCCTCCCCAAAACGGACGAGGCGTTTATATTTGACGCGCTCGGCGTTGTGCTTTTCTTTGAAACGACAGATGGCGACTCGGAGTAATTATTCTATAAACTATCAGGAAAAGCGTCGAGAAGAAGTGGGCTAATGTACACTGGTGACGATATTTATTTTAGTACACTTCACCGAGAACCACACTACAAAAGAATCATGTAAAACAGATCAAATTAAACCTTGATATTACTTGTGACATGAGAACAAAATGTATGTAGAAATGTAACGTTAACTTATACAACTCAATGTATGATATCTAAATATTTCCTAATTTCACTAAACACTTTAGTGAGTTTTCACTTAGTTTCGTGAACTTTTCTTTATTAAACGGGCTTTTTTATGCTTTTGTAGGCTCGTTTTGTAAATATAAGCAACTAATTTGTATGTGCAAACTGGACCACCTTTACATCGCCCGCCACAAGCTCTCTGTCTGCAACACGACAAGAGGCCATAACGGAGAAATTAATTTTGTTCATTTGTAAGGACATGAGAGCGATCAGTGTCGTGGATGGGACAGGCTTCAGGGAGTTCTGTCAAGCAATGGAACCGAGGAACTGACTGAATAGATATTGCATGAATGAAGGATAAATGCACTGCTTCCACTGGTTTGATTATTTACCGTTTCATGTCAAGGAAAAGTTCCATGTTTACCGCAGCACAGCTCGCTCGGAGCATTCAATAATATGCTGTAAAACTAATATTAATATTTGTTTCAATCACTGAATGAAGCCTGCTATATTTGGGACAAGAGTCGCGAACAAATTGCTTGCACAAAACTCTTGATCAGCTCTCAAAATGTGTTTGTTCATTTAAGCCGTTTTGAGCAGAGAGCGTGAGGGCGAGAGAGAGTGAGAGAGTGAGAGAGAGAGAGAGAGAGAGAGAGTGAGAGTGAGAGAGAGAGAGAGAGTGAGGTCTGCGGTCTTTAGCCATTAGTTGATTTACTTGTTTTTGTGTAGGTAATACGTTGTCAAATATGTTTAAACTTAAATAGACTACCTATATAAGTAGTTATGTGTCTTTGTATTCATTTGTCCTGTTGTTGACGCACTCAAAAAAATAACTCATTGGACAAACTCAATTTAATTGAGGGCAGGTTTTCCATCCAATAAATATGTGTAGCCCCAACTCATAAAAAACTAATTCACGCAATGAAATGTAATAGAGTTGGTCCAACTCAATTTGGACTAACTTAATTGAGTTGGTCCAACTCAGCTTTAACCAATTTAATTGAGTTGGTCCAACTCAATTTGGACCAACTTAATTGAGTTGGTCCAACTCAGTTTGAACCAACTTAATTGGGTTGGTCCAACTCAGTTTGAACCAATTTAATTGAGTTGGTCCAACTCAGTTTGAAAAAATTTAATTGAGTTGATCCAACTCAGTTTGAACCAATTTAATTGGGTTGGTCCAACTCAATTTTATAAAATACTTAAAATTAAATATACACTTATCAAATGATTTCATGCTTGTCAAACTTGAATTAAAACATTTAATTGGATAATCAAATATTATGAAGAAATCCTTTTTTGTACCCCACAGACACAAGACAAATATTGACTGAAATATTTTTTATTTAAAACTCAAACAGGTTTGCAAGTGTTTTACTGTAAAATGTATTTTTTAAACTTGACTATTAATAACACAATGTAATATTAAAAGTTGACCCCTTAATACAAGTAACATACACATTTATGGCTTAATTAATTGTATTACTCGAAACAGACTAAAACCACTAACTAGAAATTCATGTTTTGGTTCACTTTAAAAAAAACTGTACTTTTTCTGTGCATGTCATTATGTAAACTAATCAATATTGCAAAGTCAAAACAAACTTGACTATTATGTTTTGGGTAACACTTTACAATAAGGTTCGTTAGTTAACTACATTAGTTAACATGAACTAATAACAAACTGCACTTATAAAGCATTTATTTATCGTTGTTAATGTTAATTTCAACATTTACTAATGCATTATTTAAATCTTGTTAACATTACTTAATGCACTGTGAACTAACATTAACAAACCATGAACAGCTGTATTTTTATTAACTAACGTTAACAAAGATTAACTAATGCTGAACAGAGGTGTTGTTCATGGTTAGTTCAAGTTAACTAATGCATTAACTAATGTTAACTAATACAACCTTATTGTAAAGTGTTACCATGTTTTGCATAACTAGAAAAAACTAGAACCACTAAGTAGAAATACATGTATTCGTTCACTTAGTTTTCCATTAAAAAAAAGAAAGAAAAAAAGGTAAGTGTATCAAAAATAAATTTGTACTTTTTATGTGTGTGTGGTGTGTAAGAATCTCTATGCAATGTGTAAATCCCCATGACGGTGCTTGAAATTTCCTTTTCTGCATCCTCAGTGGCCTGGACAAAAACACAAAACACTCTGGTTAAGCCAAGCTGAATTGTACCCTTTTTATTTCAAAAGTAATCAGCAAACTGCATTGGTTTTAATTTAGAACAGTTCATGTGACTGCAGTGGTTCAACCTTAATATTGTAGAGCGACAATAATTTTTTTGTGTGCCAACAATATCTAGTGATGGGCCCATTTTAAATGTGATTCGGATCTCCTGTCAAGCGGCTAAACTGCTGAAATCACGTGACTTTGGCGCTCTGATTTACTGATTCGCTTTGTAAGGCTTCAAGAAGCAGTGTTTTACACAGAATATAAATGGTCATTAATGGACCATAATTATTGCATAAATATTAGGTTTATTTAGAACCAAAATATCTCCTCAAATTTTTCAATAAATATTATTTAACCAAAATATAGAACATTTATTTAATTGAAAAAGGTGTATGGTCACATTTGACCATAAATGAGTATGAGTGTGAACGATTAAGGAATACCTGAGGGCTAAATACAAGAAAAACATTAACGACGTTGTATCTCCATAATAAAATGATACTGTACATGTGGTTGACGTAATAATCAATGCACACTATGCTGTACTGTTTACCAAACATTGCTGCAAATACCTGACTAGTATTAGTGAAGCTGTTGTTGTGTATCCATTCAAATGTATGGGCAGCGCCTCATGACCGCGCGCGCCGCGCTAAGATATGAGAGCAGAGCATGTCGTTTCAACGGCTCTGGCTGCAGCTGAACGAATATGCGTGTTGTAAATAGCGTTAAAAAATTATAACGACTCGCAATATATGGCGGCCGGTGTTGATTCTGTGGCGCAGCGCCACGGATTAGTCTGTGTGGGAAATGTCGATCATAAGATACACAAAAACAAAACATAAATTCTTAAAACACATCAATTTTATTACTTCGCTGTAATCCAATTCTTTAGAATCCATACGTTTGCGTGGAACAGATCCAAATTCAGCCCTTTGTCCAGTTATCTTCATCTCCATACTCATCAGCGACCGTAAATGTCAAATCCCGCGCACATTGGGATGTTTTCAAATTTCAAATAAAAAAAACGCGCCCTCATGAGGCGTTACGACATGATTTACGGCAGTGACATCGAACGCTCATTGGCTCTCGCCTGCTTTGTCACAGATTGTGACATGCCGTGTTTCAGTTGATTTGTATTTGAAAAAAGAGAAAAGCGCGCCTTCACGGACTGAAGCCGGATTAATATTTTCACGGATTAATAATTTACACCCTGCTCAGTGCTCATACAAATCTATTACATACCACCAGAGAGTACTGCGACTGCAACACATCGTCATTTGAACTACTCTTGGTACCGCTTTTGACATTTTTGCAATAAATAAATCATTGTGATTAACGTTACACTGGTCTGTCTGTTGTGCTTTTATTTATAATAAATGGTTTTGGTTATTTAGGTGTAGGATTAGCCGTTAAAAATATCTTTTTAATGCTATATTGTTATTAAAATCGTCATTTTCCATCACATTCTGTCCATTACGTGTTATTCTCTTTATATTCTGTGTAAAATTGGTATGTTTAGGTTTGGGGGTAACGTTAGTGTTAAGGGATCATACATTAATCCATAAAATACATTTTGGATCGTGTTTTCGTGTATTTTCCCGCACAGGGCTTAAAGTCATTTGGAGATTGAGAAATACTGAACATCTCACGTACACGATTAACTTATATGTCGAAATTTGTTATTTTTCGTGTTAATCAGGTCCAATTCAATGCACCAATTCAGTGGCAGCAACAAGTAAACGGCGCCAAAACGATCGCAAGCACTTTGAACAATCCACCTCGCATAACTTTCACAGCTGTAGCATATTTCACTCAGAATTACGATATACACATTATTTGACAGTGAGGTAAATTCTTAACTACAAAAAAACTAATACTTACCAATAAGGAATTCGCCTTAACAGTCCTCGCAGCACCAGATGAGAAAATGGTGGCCTCACCATGAGCTTGTTCTGTTCCATTCTCTGAGCTTGTTATGCGCATGCTCAAATGGCGCGCTCCAAAGCCCAAATTAATTTGAGTTAATCGAATTAAAATAAATCTCATAGATGAAGCTGTTTATATATTTTAGGTTAGACTTATTAAATATATATAAGTATTCACCCTAATTAGATATATGTAAATAAAGTGAACACAATATAAATGTGTCATATCTAAGAAGGGCTTGAATCATTTTTTTGAGTGCGTAATGCGCGTCATTGATAAAATGCGCAACCAGATGTTCGAATAGTTGGAATATTCGTGCTTTTTTTAGAGGGAATATTCGAACGTCATTTTTGAGCAATTTTGACAGCCCTAATTTCTACTACATAAATGACACAGTTTAAATACACATTCATCTTCCCAGCGCTGAAGTAACCCTTTAACTAGTTTTCTCCTACAATAAAAATGAATGGATGGTAACATTGACTTCTATGATGCTCAACACTCATAACTCATAACTTCAAATCTCAGAATGACCCTTTAAGGGAACTAACTGTTAGCAATTAACATTTTTCCTGTTGAATTTTTGTTAGAATTATTTTACATGTACTGTAAATCATATTGTATGTTTCTCTGTGCGATTAAAATACTTTTTAGTTGTTTGATTTAGCAAGGGATGGGACACCCTTTGGCAAGTTTTCTACGCCACAATATAAGAAGAAAACAGATTCACAGATGTTAAAAGAAATGAACAGGATTGATGTTCCAGTTATACACAGACACAAACACTCTACAGTCGAGTCTGATAAACTAAATCAAGATTGAATGCAGTCTCAACCAGAAATTCTCAGCAGTTAAACCTGCAACCATCAGCAGAATAGCAAAACATGCTCCTCCTATCAAGTAAATAAATACACATATTTACACCTTCATCAGCTATTGAGTGAACTGATAACTGGCGCCATCTGGTGTTTTATCGCCTAAAAACAGTGCTCATGGTAAAACAAACTGAAAACAAATAGATTGAAGTACCCGCTCAAGGGAAAATGAACTGAATAAGACTCACTAGTGACAGACCGATAAATGCTGATGATGTGTTGACGGTGGATGCTGCTGCTGTTGGTGCTGATCTTCAGTTCATAAACTACAGAGTCTTCAGTTCTGCTGTTTGTGATCAGCTGTACATAATACTTACATTATTTTGTAGTGGTGTATAGATCTTGTGGCGATAGTAAATCACAGCAGCAGCCGCTGCAGCAAACACCAGCAGAACAACAACAACACATATTCCTTCTACAGCAGCTGAAGACAGACCTGAACCTGGAACAATAAAGACAGACAGACATTATTATTAGATTTACAAATATTGAACTGTATTTTAAAATTCTGAAATGATGCTCACCATCACCAGTTACAGTAACACTGAATCTCCTAATGCTGCTGATGCTGCTGAAACGGATGCCACTGCTGGTGATTAGTACCTGATAATCTCCAGAGTCTGTGGTTTTAGTGTTTGTGATGGTCAGAGATCCAGTCACATGATCCAGCTTCAGTCTGTCTCTGAATCTCTCTTTACATTGATCATCTTCACAGATCTGACTCTGATTTCCACTGATTTCAGCGATGAGAGTGTCATTAAAATACCACGTCATCACATCATTTTGTTTTTTTATTACACTAGGATCAAAAGTAAAAGATTCTCCCTCCTTTACTGTCTTGGTCTTCGTTTTATCCGTCTCTGCACCAGCAACACCTGAAACACAAATTGGCTTTATTTTGCGGTTAAAAAAAACCCAGCAACAACATGAAAGAATTGAAAGCGTGGCTCTAGAAGATATGAGTATATAAAACAAAATAACGGATGAGATATTAAAGCTACACTGTGTGATATTTTCCCCCATCTAGTGGTGAAAAGGTATATGACCATCCAGTGAATTTTAGTTTCTGTTCCTCTCAATTCCGATTTCGTTTCAACTCCTACGGTGGCCGATTTAGTCCAAGATAAACATGGCTTCCAGTTCGATCCCATTACCTTATGTATTTTCAATGGCATATTATAAACTTACGAGAATACTTTATTACTTGAAAGAAGTAAATATACATTAATGAGCACATATATTTTTGAAAGAACTAAGTGTTTTTAGCTAAGAATAGACTAAAAAAGTTACACAGTGTAGCTTTAATGTAATGAGGGACTTTCAACTAGCCTGGCTCCGCCCTCCTAGACTGAAAAAACAGGAAAACACAATTTTCTTAATTATATTATTTGTGATCTACACAACAAATTTGTGTTTCTCTTCTAAACATGATTTCATTGCTTTCAATTAATGTAATTCTCTAAAATGTGCATTTCATTTGTACATAGAGTCTGGCCACTCTCCATTGACAAGCTTTTAATTCCTTGAAGGCGGGAACTCTGTTGAAGTTTAAAACTATTGGATCTGCCAAGAGTCACTCTGGATCTGCCATAACCAATCGCTAACGTTTGGTCGTGACGTATGTCACGCGCTGTTCGCCTTTGATTCTCACATTAACTGTGTGCACACCACCTCAGTGTCAGTGATACAACCTTGTGCATTCGGATTGTTATTTATTCACGGTGGAGAGGAGAGTTTTGTGATCGGAACGCGCTGCTCTCGTGGTGCATACCTTGTGCAATCATAACATGATTGTTTGCTGTAAATAAAATGTCATATGCTTGGTATGATAAGAATAAATGCTGCCATAACTAACAGCCCAATGCAAATGTTTACCTGCTTTTCTTCTTTTATTTTTTGAGCGGTGATGAAATATTTTGCTCTTGTAAACACTTGCCAGCATTTAAAGAAATACAAGTCTAGAAATGCAAATTACAGCGAAGCGCAGCTGTACAGTGCTCTGCAGGGGTCAATAAAGGATATAAACAGTGAATTTTGTGATATATTCTTGAAAACTCAGAGATGTGGATTCGGAGAGCAATTACATTACTACACGACCTTGGTGTTTGTCAAAAGCAGTCGATAATTCAGCCTGGGGTTTTTCTCGCGGGTGGTGGGAGACGGACGGCTTCAGCCAACTCCTTCACCACTAACGGAGCGAGCTGAAAAAGACTTTCCCCGGACCACAACATCATGGCCACCAACAAAACTCAGCAGTGATTGTTCTTGCTCCGTGTAACGGAGTTTGTTTGTTCAGGGAAGAAGGAGGCGGGAACCGGCAAACTTTTAAAGGTCCCGTTTTTCCTGTTTTTTTGAAGCTTTGATTGTGTTTACAGTGTGCAATATAACATGTGTTCATGTTTCGCGTGTAAAAAAACACAGTATTTTTCACACAATTTACTTATCTGTATACCGCTGTTTTCACTGTCATAAAACGCGTTGAGGATTTCCTTGATCTATGAAGTCCTTCCTTCAGTAACGAACGAGCCCCGGCGCTACGTCATATTCTCGCGCATGCGTCGTGGAGGCACACGCGGAAGGCAATAACAAGCTGGATAAAGGTGTTATTTTGATTTTTTTTTTGCGCACAAAAACTATTGTCGTCGCATCGTAAGATTATTGTAGAGTCACTGTGGTGAGATGGACTTTGTAACGACATTTTAAGTGCCTTTTATCGGTCTTGGGAGTATAAGTGTACTGAATGCCAATGGAGGCCAATCTGAAGCCTTTCTCAGCCACCAGCTTTCAGCAAAAATATCTTCATTTGTGTTCCGAATATGAACGGAGGTCTTACGGGTCTCGAACGACATAAGGGTGAGTAATTAATGCCAGAATTTTCATTTTTGGGTGAACTAACCCTTTAATATTCTCGGAGGAGGGGTTTATGTAAATATTGAGCCTGGTGATGTCACCAACCCTGGAGGAATGTGTGTAGTCACCTACTGGCCGTTTGCTGTAGTTCTTAGAAATGGATTTCTTTAAAAGCAAATATCTCCCTTTGCTTTAAACTTTGAACGTTGTAACTTTGCAGATGTTGTTTATGCTAAAGCAGCAACATTACACGCTAGCTAAAGTTAGAATAGTGAAATCGTGGTTTACCACCCCTTTAAAATAAAAATGTTTGTCACTTCATCTGCCCGATCCGCGGTTTATCCTGGTGTCTGCGGCTGTAACCACCAACCGCGCATCTCTAATGAGCGCACACTTTGGGTGGGAAGTTTATTTACAAACTAAAAGATAATGGTGAGAACATAACTTAGGAGAGGAAGCATACAAAGGAAACAGGAACGATAAACACATTGTGAGCAAACATGTATAACATTAGTCTTTAAACATTTATTAAATGACTCACCATGGACAGTCACACTAAAGATCTTCTCACTGACGTTGTTGCTGCTGTTGATCTGTAGTTTATAGTGTCCAGAGACTGTGGTGTTGATGTTTGTGATAGTCAGAGATCCAGTCTGATGATCCAGCTTCAGTCGGTCTCTGAATCTCTCAGTACCTTCATTACACAGAATGTCTGTACAGGGTCTGAGATCTCCATTGATTTGAGCGATGCGGGTGTCATTAAAATACCACTTAATCTTTTTGTGTTGGTTTGTTTGAACATCAGTGTGTAAAGTGACTGAATCTCCCTCCATCACTGACACTGACACTCTGTCTGTACCAACACCCGATGCACCTGAAGAAATAACAGTTCATTCACTTTAAATTAGGACATGAACAAGCAGTGAAAAATTTTTTTCTTGCTAAATTTAAAAAAAAATAATTATATGTATGTAATGTGTTTGTTTGGTGTGAGCCTTTGTCAGACCCACATTTCTATCCTTCTGGGTTACATAGGCTAATACATTTTAACAAATTTGTGCTTGATTGTGAGCATTAGACATTTGAGAAATAAAGTCACAAGGGTTCAATTTCAACACTGAACACAGCATGTGATGAACTATGACTATAATGTACAACATCAACATTTCTGTAAGATATATAGAGGGAACTGCAAGAAGATCCAGGAATAAAATACTTGTTTTAAAAAATAGTTGGGGAGAAAAAGCTTAAAGAAAAATGAACATTGGGTGAGAGTCATACTGCAGGGGCATAGCCAGAACGTTTTTTTCAGGGGTGGCCAGGTAAGACCGAGTGATTTTATTGGGGTGGCCAAAGTCTTTCAAACATGAACAAAGTGTAGACAGTCTTTCCCTGCTTTGTCTGTATTCTCAAACGTGTTATGCTTATTGTCCTTTGCTAACCAAAATTTTGCCCTAAGAAAACAGATATCAATTAACATTACAAAAATAGAAAAGTTACAAAATTGAAACAACATAGAAGTTTGTAAAAAAAGAAACTATAGCCTTGCAATGGCCAGAGGTGTTGAAGTTAGAATCCACTCACCGCTGGAGTTTTTGTCCAGTGCCGAGTTCTGTACATGCGCTAATACTCTCTAAGTGTAGACATATGTATATAAGAGATGAATTGCGTCGTCAGCTTCACTGATTAATATTACAGAACTTTGTGAGATCACGTTCACCTCTTTGCATGCTGTCTAGGCGATAAAAAGATTATTAACAGGCCTATGATATACTCAGAATTTGAATAATACTTTTGTTTTCTATTCTTGACAATATTTTTGTATCGAAATCAGGCTAATATAAATGTCAGGAAAACATGATTCCTGGGTGCATGTCAATATCCATGGATCACTTGATCTTTGGTAAGTTGTAAACAACACTATATCGAGTCCAAACCTTTAGTTTAAACCGATAAGTGTTTTTCTTTTTTTTTTTAACTTGTGTTTCCCCTATTAAAATCCTATCATGCAGCAGCTCTTCTGCCACTCAGTCCCGGCTAAGGGGGCGTGTTCCGGTGGGAAAGTGTCGGCGATGCATACCCTCTATTGTATGCTAACATTTGTTTCTGCTAAGGAAACATTCGCATTACCTCAACTTTAACAAACTTTCCCAAAAAGGTAGAAAAACTTAGGTAAATAAAATTGGCTTTCCTAACCTGATCATCACCGTATCCTCTTGTGTTGCTCACTTGTGCTGAACTTGAAATATTACCGCTCGCTTCTACCCTGTAGGTTACACACGGAGGTCTGTGCACAAACCACAGTGCCAAACCGCTTCACCAGAAACCCTGCCCTGCAGTTTATTTCGTTGGTTAAGGTTACAGTGAAGGGTAGGTTTAGGGATCAGTGTTTAGTCAGTACTTTGATTGACAACTGTGATTGAAATTTATCTGATTGTCACGTGATGTGGTAGTAAGCGAAGCACGCTGCGTCTCGCGCTCTTGCACTTTGGCAAATGTTTGTTCATCTTTAAACTCCCTGTTTGTAATCTAACTCTCTCCTAAACTTATCTAAAGTAGTATATTTACTAGCCTGTTGATCTGCTATTGAGCTGCTGTGACCAATGCCGAAAAGCGGTGCAGACCGACCCAAACGCCGAGGCGGTCACCATGGCATCTCTCACCGACCTGCTCGATTCTCATCGAACCGCCATCTCCGAGGACTTTAAACAAACTCTTTCATCTCTTGAGACCAAGTTGAACGGTGTTATAACTACCGTGACAGAACATGCTGAGAAACTCGAAATTCTCGAGAGTGAAGGTGATGCGCGAGAGTTATGCATGAAGGCTGCCAATGAAGCTATCATCAAGCTCCAGACAGACCATACTTAACTAGCAAGAGTCACAGAGCCGGCGCAACAACATCAGGGTAATTGGTGTACCTGAGTCCATGGAGGGGCCCTAACCGACAGCTTTCTTCACTTCTCGAGGAAGTCTTTGGAGGGGTCCTCGATTTGCCTGTGGAGTGTGAACGGGCGCATAGAGCCTCCACCTAACCAGTGGCCAAGACCGGTTATCATTCGTCTACTCAGGTTCCAGGTAAAGGACAAGATTATCCGCCATGCCCGGACCATGAGGGGTAGGCTGAAATTCCGTTACCATCCCATCCTTGTGTTCGAGGATTTTCCTCCATAGATTATGGAGCAGAAAAATTAGTTCAAGACGATTATGTCGGAGTTGTACGAGCGAGGGCTCAAGCCGGCCCTGCTGTACCCGGCCAGGCTTTACATCAAGCTGGAGTCGGGATGTAGGAAACTCTTGCCTACGGTAGCTGAGGCTGAACCCTTCATTACCTCCTTGCCATCGCGGAACACCTAAGATATAATTTGCCTAAATGCGATGAGGAGTAGGCCAACACCTGGCGTACACCCAAAACCACAGTGACTTTGAGATTTATCAATATGGACGTTGGCATACAGCACGCTCAAATCCTACGCCAGCTCAGGAGGTGGTGTACGCACGTTTTGAGTTAGTGCGAAAATGCGCAGAAAAACAATTCCTAACACCACAAAACGTGCTGACAAAGATATGCTATATTATGACCCACTGTGAAAAAACAACAACAACAACAACTAAAGCCCTATTCGCACGGGATAAGTAGGCTATTATCTGGGGACCTCATGTGATTTAGAAATTACTCCCCCACATCTGAATTTTGCGTGGCGCATTGGCACAGGATAAGCTGTGATTTTACTCGAATTTACTGACTTATCTCCCGGATATGATGTAAAGACTTGAAAATGTTTTTTCGTTATAGATATAGCTGTATGAAATTATAAACAGTCGTATCGATATCAGGTTGATTGTTTTATAGTAATAAAAATAATTTTGTTCAGTTAGAGAACAGACGCAATTAAAAACGTAACTGAGCAATATAATAACAATATACGACGGAAGATTCAGTTTCAAAGCTAAATGTAAAAGTGCCCATTTAAGCGAGTTGTCATGTCATTGTACTGTTCTGTTTTTGTGTTTTTCATTAAGAATAATATTAAACACACCATTCAAGCAATTTACTCCCAAATTGGTGCTCATTCTAAAGTGAAAGTATAATCCGCGCGGCCGCACGGGACTTCATAACGGTGCGCATTATATGCAGCCTAGCTCCATTCTTCGTGAAAGATAAAGATAGAAATGCGCACAGGACACATAAACCTTGGAAAAATTATATACGATCCGCCTAATCCCGGCCAAATCACAGAGATGCCAATTCGCACGGGACTAATGTTATCACAGGACCTCGGTGTTTGGCGAAATATGGTAGGTCATTTGCGGGGGAATTTTTACTTTACATATTACAGACATGGCCGATTCGCACGGGATTAAGATCACAGACACTCTCTGCAATTATTACAAATCACCAGAGGTCCCCACATAATAGGCTACTAATCCCGTGCGAATAGGGATATAGTAATTATAAACTTCAGTGTTTATTTTTGTGCAACATGGACTTCAATGTTTAATTTGTGTGACTTTACCAAAGCATTTGATTTGTAGGCATATGTATTCCTCCAGTTGCGAGCCTGTGCGCTTTACCTGACGTTTCAGGGTTAATAATAATAAGAATCTTACAAATTGTCATGCAATTATTAATGTGAATGACTCATCACTATTGTACACCCCAATACATGTGACGTGATACGAAATAAAATGCAAATTATTTCAAAACATGTGCTGTAAAATAATGAATTGTGATAGGTAATTTCTCATCCAAACAGCTATTTAAACTGGATTTCCACCGTACACCTTTTTGTGGGCGCCTTTAATCCCACTCTTTAATCTCCCAAATAAAACAATTTGGGTTTTTTTCCACTTCCCTGGTGATGGTCTCGATCTCCACGTCAGAGAAGTTTCGCTTCTTTGCCGTCTTCCGTGTGTCCATGGCGTAAAATGAGGGCGTGGGGGAGGCAGAGACTTGAATATATTGGGGCGTGTTATTCTAATGACGATCGTTTTCAGCTGCAGCATTTATCATTTCAGAGGTGCGCACAGCTTCATAAATCAGGCGGTGAGAGGAGTGTAAGCATAATCTTATGCCAACATATATGCCCGTTTCTACGCAAGATTGATAAATGAGGGCCATTGTGCTTATTACTTTTAAGAGGTTAAATTTATGCGAGTTGGCACTAATGACTGTGGCGTGATACAAATTGTTTACACTATGGTACCAGAATATTTCTTTGTGTTGTGTATATGTGCGTGTGTTTGGTTGCTTTGTGTGTGTTTGCAATGTCTTAATGTAATCCCAGGAAACTCCATGATCATCCTGTATTGTTTATATTATGGTTTTTGATTATTTTAATATAGTTGGAGATTCTCAGCACTGCATTGATATGATAATGTTTTTGACCCTGATAACTTAAAAACATTCAATTATATATAATTATTCACTGTTACATTTAAACATCAGAAGCTTAAACAAACATCATGCTGATTTAGCTTTCTTACTGTCTAACTCAAGTTGTCCTTTTGATGTTATTGGGTGTAGTGAAACCTGGCTCAATGATTTTTCACATGCTGATTTATTTAATCTTGATGGGTACAATATACACATTAAGAACAGACCAAATATAACAGGTGGAGGGGTCTGCCTCTTTTTTAAGAGTAGTTTCCAAGTAAATACCTGTGATTTTTATTTAGAGGATGACCACTGTGAGTCTTTATTCATTGAGATTAACAATAATGGCAAAACATTTATTGTCTGAGAACTCTATCGTCATCAGATTCTATTTTTGACACATTTTGCTGTAAATTAGAACGAGCACTGCGTCGGAACGACGAATTTGGGGATGCTCCCTTAGCAACAGCGTGTCTGAAGTATGAGTGAAACTATTCCAATCCTGATTGGTGTTGCGTCATGACGTACATGTGACGGCATACCCGGAAGATACATAAGAGGGGCCGGCGCATAGTAACAGCAATTATCTCGATGAAGCATGCGCTCCAGGCGTGACGAGGTGTGGCGACGAGACGCAGTGTTCGTTCCCTTTCTCAGGGAACAAGGGTTATAGACATAACCCGAGCCGTTCCCTTTCGAGGGAACTCGCACTGCGTCGGAACAACGAATTTGGGGAACGAGTACCCACTATGCCACACCGAGGGTCACGCCTGCCCTAGTGTGAAGCTGGAGACCAGGCACAGCTAGGACTGGAGCACCCTAGCACCGGGCGTCGTAGGGAGGTGTAAGCTGTAAAATCTTATAAAAGATATGGGGTAGACCACCCAGCTGCCTCGCAGATATCCTGCAGCGGGACTGCAGAAAGGAGGGCCACCGAGGAGGCCATGCCCCTGGTGGATTGAGCCCTCACTGCCATAGGTGAAGGCAAATTGCGCACCTGATAAGCCGTGGCTATAGCCTGGACAATCCAGTTGCTGATTGTCTGAGTAGAGGCAGGCAGCCCTTTCTTGGGTGAACCAAAGCACACTAGCAGCTGTTCTGATTTCCTCCACTGCGCAGACTTCTCCAAATATATTTTAAGAGCTCTGACCGGCAGAGCAGGTAAAGTCTCCCTTCTTCCGCCGTCACGTGAGGTGGAGGATGGAAAGCCTGAAGAACCAATGAAATGGCCACACTAGATGGCACCTTGGGCATGTAGTCCCTCTTAGAATGTAAGATGGCCTTAACTCCGCCAGGGGCAAACTCCAGGCAAGTCGGCGTCCCCGCCAAGGCCTGGAGGTCCCCCACTCTCCTCAGAGAAGTGATAGCAAGGAGAAAGGCCCCCTTAAGGGTCAGGTTCTTTGCCTCAGCCGACTCCAGTGGCTCTTTGCCTCAGCCAACCCTTCAAGTACCACTGTCAGATCCCAGGTTGGAACTCGAGCCACAGGCCTCATCAGAGGAACCCCACAGCCCCACAGAGGAACCGTACAACCAGATGGTCCCTACCCAAAGGCCCATCACTCACAGGAGCGTGGAAAGCCCCAATGGCAGCCATGTACACCTTGAGTGTGGACGGGGTAAGAACCGTAGAGAAGGTATTTTGGAGGAACTTTGGCACTGAAGCCACTGGGCAGTTAACTGGGTCCACCTCACGCTCTCTACACCAAGTGGAAAACACGTTCCACTTCAGGCTGTACAACCTCCTGGTGGAAGGAGCCCTGGAGCTGAGCAAGGTCTCGACAACATCTGCTGACAGTCCAGCCTCTAGGTACCAGGCCCCCTCAGGGGCCAGACCCAGAGGTCCCAAAACTCTGGACAGGGGTGAAATATTGTGCCCTCTGCCTCAGGCAGCAGATCCCTCCTCAGAGGGACCTGCCACAGGAGACCGTCTAGCAGTGCTACAATGTCTGAGAACCATACCCGGGTCGGCCAGCAGGGTGCTACTAAGAGTAGGCTGATCCCTTCTCGGCTGACCTGCTCCAAGACTCCCGGGAGCAGAGTGATCGGGGGATATGCATACAGACGCAGCCTCGGCCACGTCTGCATCACTTAGAGAATAACCACAGTGGACAGTGGGACATCTCTCGAGATGCGAACAGATCCACTCCCACTGGGCCGAATCTCTTGCACATGGCCTCCACCACCTCTGGGTGGAGTCGCCACTCCCCGGGCCTCAGCCCCTGCCTCGACAGGACATCTGCTCCCTGGTTTTGATCCCTGGGGACATACATCGCTCGGAGCGACGACAGTTTCCCCAGGGACCACAGGAGGGTCTGGTGAGCCAATCTGCATAGAGGGCGCGACCTCAAACCCCCCCGATGATTCAGATACGAAACTATCGACGTATTGTCTGTTCGTATCAGGACATGGCGGCCGCGAAGGTCCGGGAAAAAGCTCCTCAGAGCTCTGTAGACTGCCAGCATTTCCAGGCAATTTACGTGCCAGGAGGAATGCCAGGCCTCCCACGGACCTCTCGCAAAGCGGCCGTCCATGACCACGTCCCAACCAGTGAGGGAGGCATCAGTTGAAATGGTTTTCTGGCAACATGATGCTCCCAGCACTGGCCCCCGGGACAGGAACCAAGGTCTCTTCCATATGACGAGAGAACAAAGGCATCTGCGCATTACCCTGATCATACAGAATGGTTTTCCCCTTGAGGAAAACCCCCCTGGTTCCCAGCCAACACTGTAGGGATCTCATGCAGCAGGCCAAGAGATATTGTGTTGGACGCAGCCGCAATAAGGCCCCCAAGTCCTTAAAACTGCTTCACAGTGATGCTGTGGCCTAGCTTCAATTTAGAGACCACCGCCCGTATGGACTCGATACGCGTGGGAGACAATTGTGCCCACAACGTAGGGAATCCCATATGACTCCCAGGAACATGGTTCTCTGAGTAGGAGTCAACACGCTACTGCGTGTAGAGTCTCAACCCCAAGCACTGAGAGCAGCCAAGGACGACACCTCAATGCCGAACTGCTGCTACTCGCGACTGGGCCAATATGAGCCCAGTCGATGTAGTTCAGCACACGGATGCCCCAGAGACTCAGTTGGAGCCAGAGCTGCATCCATGCACCCGAGAACGTGTGAGGGGACAGCCAGGCCATATGGAAGAACCTGATATTGGTACGCTTCGCTCCCGAAAGCGAACCGTAGGAACTTCCTGTGACATAGAAGTATGGATACATGGAAGTATGCGTCCTCTTCAGATCCATTGTGACAGACCAGTCCTCAGACTGGATCTGAATCACGATGGAGGAATTGTAAGCATCTTGAATCTGAATCTCCTCAGAGAATGATCCAGGTACCTCAGATCTGAAGTTGGACACAACTCGCCATCCTTCTTAGGAACTATGAAGAACCGGCTGTAGAACCCGGACTCCCTGTCTGGCGGAGGAGCACGTTTTGTGGCCTCCTTACCAACAGGGAGTGAACTTCCAGTTCCATTACCCGAACCTGCCAGGGGACCACTGCCGTCCAGGCCACCCCATTGAACCTCGGGGGAAGGGAACCTCTCGAGGCTGGCTTTGGGTGTCCACTGAGCCTCACTCACAACCCTTTGAAGCGGCTGACCGGCAGGGAGCAGTCAAGAATGATTCTCAGTGTGCGGACGCGTTCCCTGCCAGCCGCAGGTCTCTCTCTCTGGAATATTATCTGACTTTGAGGAGTTAGATATTTTTATTCAGCCTATTCAGACCATGTTTCACTGGTTGGGTGTTTATGGCTGCATTTAATTCTGAGGAATTCAAATGAAATATTATCTGACTTTGAGGAGTTAGATATTTTTATTCAGCCTATCATTCAGACCAGGTTGCACGTGTTGGGTGATTATGTTAGCATTTAATTCTGAGGAATTAAATGGCATTTTATCTGACTTTGATAAGTTAGATATTTTATATCAGCCTGCCATCCAAAGTGTGTGTAACTTGTCTGAATTTTCATCTAAGAGTGGGAGCATAACATGCATGGGCAGTTCCTGAGGGGGCTGCTTTCATGCATTGTGAGGTTTTCTCCTCCTTGGAGCACTCAGGAAGTTGATGTTATTCTCGCCGCCTTGTGGCCTGTGGGACGCATCAGTTTCCAGCAATTGCTAATCGCAGTGTTCGCCCTAGTTGTTGCGGCCCTGTCAAGCTGCTCCCTTAGATGAGGCCCCTGCTGGCCAGCCCCCTCTCCTGGGAAGGAGCGATCAGGGTCGCCTCCCCTGTGGAGCTTTTGGGAATCGATGTTGTGCTCCCGCCGTCTAGTACGCTTCGGGCCACATCGATTTCCTGCGAACGCTCACTGCTCCATCCGCCTCTGCATTTGAATATGCTGCCATAATCACCAGACGATACTGATTTAATAAGTATTTTAAATTCTCGCAATCTACACGTTGCCTCAGCAAAGCGAGATTCGAGCAGTTATAATACAATTGGCTTTCCTCCCTCGAGATGAAAGTCAACAGGCGCGAGGCTGAAACACCCGAAAGGCGCACGGCTGTACGCGTCGAGATATTTCTCAATGAAAACAGCCAGCACCCTCAGGAGCTGACTGCATGCCTCGCACCCAACCAGTATCACATGCACACCGACCGCGTGTGTCACTTTAATTGCAGACCCGTAACCTGCGGGTATAATTTCAACTGCCTCGATGCTGAGTACGTCTGATTCCTCAGAACCAGACCGCTCAAGCATCGGATCCTCCACCCCGGGGGAAGAAGCCGCAGCGCGGGCTTCCACGCGGGGAGGGAGAACATCTGAACTGTCAGACGAAAACTGGGAAGATGCCTCAGCAGTCCCAAATCTCGCTGACACGTCCATCTGTGAGCCCCATGACCGGCATCGCCGCACCGTCTCTGTGGATGCAGGACCCGATCCACGGGGCTCACAAGTCTTGCCGGCCTCATTGAACACGGCCAGCCGCGAGCAAAGCACCCTGGGCGGCAGCTTATCACAATCCTCGATTTTCCTCGAAAGCCACCCTAGCGTGCTGCACGCCCAGGCACTGTACACAAAGCATACGTGTGTCCGTGTTCGTTTCCTTTTTTTCCCTCGAAAGCCACCCTAGCGTGCTGCACGCCCAGGCACTGTACACAAAGCATACGTGTGTCCGTGTCCGTGCCTGTGTCCGTTTCCTTTTTTTTCCCTCGAAAGCCGCCCTAGCGAGCTGAACGCCCAGGCACTGTACACAAAGCATATGTGTGTCCGTGCCTGACATATAACAGGGACACGGGTGCACACAATGCTAGTATTGAGTTGCCATACTTTTCACTTTCATAAATGTATTCTTTTTTTGTGACAAACAACACCAAATAGAACACCGTTACTATGCGCCGGCCCCCCTTATGTATCTTCCGGGTATGCCGTCACATATACGTCATGACGCAACACCAATCAGGATTGGAATAGTTTCATTCATACTTCAGATACGCTGTTGCTAAGGGAGCATCCCCAAATTCGTCGTTCCGGTGTTGTGCTGTCTGACATTACAGACCATTTTCCCATTGCCATATTTTTTGGCTCTGGCAAATCATTCTCTCCTCCACTTTCTAAAATGAAAACTAAAATTCTTAACGAGAGAACTTTACAGCAGCTGACTGTTAACCTACGGGCCAAGTCATGGGAAGATGTCTATGACAGTGGGACTCCTGATGCTGCACATGACAGTCTGATAAAGATCATTCAAGACTCCATCAAGGACACAATCCCTGAGAAGACTGTCAGATGCAGCACTACCCTCCAGAATCCTTGGATTACAAAGGGAATTTTAAAGTCTATTAAATATAAAAGTAGGCTTTATAGATCTTATATGAAAAAACCTTCTAGCTTAAATAAAGATAAATATATTTCATATAAAAATAGATTAACTCAGATCATAAGAAAGAGCAAAAGAAGTCATTATACAGAACTCTTAAAAACTTCACAGGGGGACAGTAGGAGGTCATGGAATGTGTTAAATGAAGGAGACACAAACCTATTGTTCTGCCCAACCTTAGTGATGTCAAAGCAAATCTTGCACAGAGTTTTAATAATCATTTCGCCTCAATAGGTGTGAATCTTTCTAAGAAGATAAGTCAACCCCAGGGTGTCACTTTTAAGCATTTTTTTCCGGTAGCTACATGCATTCATTTTTTATGAAACCAACAAATAGTACTGAACTCCTCAAGATCATGTTGGACTTGAGGAGCTCATGCACCGTTGGCATGGATGGAATATGTAGTAAGATCATGAAAGCCATTGCGAATGTCATTGTAGAGCCACTGGCTCATTGTATCAACCTTTCTTTACTTACTGGCATTGTACCCAAAATGACAAAAACTGCAAAGTTAATACCTATTTTTAAATTGGGCGACAGAAATGATATAAACACAATTATAGGCCCATATCAATTCTACCCACTTTTTCTAAAGTAATGGAGAAAGTAGTATACGATAGACTCAGTGGCTATTTTGATAAACTAGGTATTCTTGTTCCATCCCAATACGGTTTTCGAAAGAAGAGCACAACAATACTATAGGGCAATACTCGACCTCATAGAACAAATTAATGACCGCATGGAAGAGGGAAAATGTGGTGTCAGTATTTTCTTGGACTTATCAAAAGCCTTTTATACCATTGACTTTGATATTTTATTGCACAAATTGCATTACTATGGTATTAGAGGTTTAGCACTTGAATGGTTCAGAAGTTATTTATATGAGAAGGAACAGTATGTTTATGATGATGATCATAATTCTACTTGTAAGCCTATAATATTTGGGGTCCCCCAGGGTTCTATTTTAGGCCCTCTCTTATTCATTCTATATACATAAATGATTTTATAAATTCTTCTAAAATTTTTCACAAAATAAATTTTGCTGATGACACACATTTGTTTACATCACACCGGAATCCACTTATTCTACAAGATATACACTCACCTAAAGGATTATTAGGAACACCTGTTCAATTTCTCATTTATGCAATTATCTAATCAACCAATCACATGGAAGCTGCTTCAATGCATTTAGGGGTGTGGTCCTGGTCAAGACAATCTCCTGAACTCCAAACTGAATGTCAGAATGGGAAAGAAAGGTGATTTAAGCAATTTTGAGCATGGCATGGTTGTTGGTGCCAGACGGGCCGGTCTGAGTATTTCACAATCTGCTCAGTTACTGGGATTTTCATGCACAACCATTTCTAGGGTTTACAAAGAATGGTGTGAAAAGGAAAAAACATCCAGTATGCAGCAGTCCTGTGGGCGAAAATGCCTTGTTGATGCTAGAGGTCAGAGGAGAATGGGCAGACTGATTCAAGCTGATAGAAGAGCAACTTTGACTGATATAACCACTCGTTACAACCGAGGTATGCAGCAAAGCATTTGTGAAGCCACAACATGCACAACCTTGAGGCGGATGGGCTACAACAGCAGAAGACCCCATCGGGTACCACTCCTCTTCACTACAAATAGGAAAAAGAGGCTACAATTTGCACGAGCTCACCAAAATTGTACAGTTGAAGACTGGAAAAATGTTGCCTGGTCTGATGAGTCTCGATTTCTGTTGAGACATTATTTTTAGATTGTTTTCTCCCCTCTAAACTGTTTCTGGAGCACATCCTCAGCTGCTGTCCGAGAGCACTGGGCAAGGGGCGCTACCGTTGGCGCCATGACCAAGTTCTGAAGGCCATAGCAAATACCATCAGCTGTGGAATTGGCCACTGTAAGCGCCTCCGCCCAGTGAAGAACACCATTGCTTTCGTCCGGGCTGGGGAGAAGCCAACATTAGCTGCCAGGGCCACCTCATCTGGCCTGCTAGCAACAGCACGAGACTGGGATTTGAAAGTTGACCTGGGGAAGCAACTGAAATTCTCAGGAGCTGTCGCCACCTCAACACTGCGACCTGACATGCTACTCATCTCAGAAACCTCCAAGCAGATCGTTCTCCTGGAACTCACTGTACCCTGGGAGGATCGTATCGAAGAGGCCAATGAGAGGAAGAGGGCAAAATACGCTGAGCTAGTGGAGGAGTGCCGTAACAATGGGTGGCGAGCGCTGTGTGAGCCCATTGAGGTGGGATGCAGAGGGTTTGCTGGCCAGTCTCTCTGCAGGGCCTACAACATCCTGGGCATCATAGGGGCCAGTAAGCGAAGGGCCATCAAGGAGGCCACGGAGGCAGCAGAGGGTGCCTCAAGGTGGCTGTGGATAAGGAGAGGAGAACCATGGGTGGGGTAGGGCTACCTGGACACAAGCTGGGGCCTGATCAACCCCAGCTGGGTCGCCTGGGTGAGAGTGTATGATGCTTGAAAGATCCAAAACACTCTGTGACCCCAGGTAACATCACTGATGATGTGTCCAGGTTGCATCGAGTTGATGTATGTTACAAGCTCAAGCACGTCTCTCTTCACTGTTGTGTGAACATATTACGTAGCCTATCAAAACACTACAGAGACCGGGGCGTGTCCAGAAAGTCACATAGAGCAAATTAACATGGCAGATGTAGAGCAGCTGCATCCTCCACCAAGTAATTACAAATCCAGTGTGTGGAAACACTTTGGGTTTTATAAGAAAGCTGGAAATCTTGATAAAACCCATGCAATTTGTAAAATATGTCGTGCCACTATAAAATATACAGGCAGGACGACGAATCTGACAACACACTTGAAGCGCCGACACGGTGTGAGTTTGGAGATGCCGGCCTCCTCCACCTCTCACTCGGATTTAGCTGAACCTGCTACTGCTAGCGGGAAGCCGGGTGAACAAACGATCAAAACTTTTTTTCAATCGCAGCCGCCTAACAGTTCTGCTCATTCCAAGGCAATAACCGACGCAATCGCCTTTTTTATCTGTAAAGACATTCAGCCTTACAGCGTAGATAACGAGGGCTTCCAATATCTCCTCCACGTCTTGGAGCCGAGGTACCACATACCAGATAGGAAGCTTTTTTTACATTTGAATACAGTTATGAAATAACTGAAAGTTTTTTTTTTTTTTTTTGGTACTTATTATTATTGGTTATGTCAACATAGCACCTGTTTTCTGTTCACTGAGTAGCCTAAGCCTGTCTGCTGAAAGCACATTCATCTGCTAGCAAGTTATGGAACATTTCTTCAGTTTATCTCTGAGCAGCATCCTTAAATTGTTTCACTGTTAAATGTTTGAGCTGTTAAAAGTTTAAGTGGAGACAGAACAGGAAAAAAACATTTGGTTTTATTTAATCTTTTTTTTGCACTACCAAAACCTATTTGTGTAAGGCACTACAAATCAGCCGGCCGATATATCGGGCGGATATTTGCGATTTTTATGTGTATCGGCATCGGCATAGCCTATATGTTGGACCTTTTATTGTCTATTGTCTTTTAATATTGTCTATTGTCTATATTAATACAGTAACTTCTACATGTTGATGCCTTCTCAAGCCCCCTTACGAGCTGTGTTTGTAATGTTTGAGCATGACGTGCGGATGGACCGTTTGCAAGGTTGCTTTAAAATTCCGCTAGTGCTACTAGTGTCGCAGAAACTAAATACTGTAAGCACTAAGCTCCGTGCGATCAATCAAAGTGTGGGCGGCTGTAACGTGTAACGCTGTAACCTGATAACTATATCACGAAGAGAAATCACAATGTCCTGTATCGACAACCTGCCATTAATAAACATGCTCAAAAATATTACATGCAAATATATGATTGCCATGCCACGGCGGGCCACACTAAAAACCTACCCATAGCTTACCTTGTATGGCTGATGTCAGTTCTAAACGAGTTGGCTGGGTTTTGAATTGAAGATGTTGATGTTTATCACTTATCAGTTAGTTCACTTTCAAACAAAAGTGAACTATCAGACTGTCATAACTGACAGTTTAGCCATTTTTTTAATGACAAAAAAGGCGCTGTTAGTTGGATTCGAATCCGCTTATTGCCGCGAACATAACATTACTACTGGCGTGACGTAACTGAAGAGACGAATTAGCATATTTGTATTAATATTATAATAGAGTTCTAATGCATGACAAAATAAATCACATTTAAAATAATTACTGAAGAATTGTTAAACGTTAGAAAATAGTATTATTAAAAAAAATGCATTACCCTGGATCTGACAGGATGGGCAAGCTGTCAGGCCCACCCGTAGCTACGCTAGTGACATACACATTTCGCAAAATGAAGCAATGGAAAAGAAGTAGGCTGTACTGTGTGTGGGATAATTTCGACAGAAAGGGCGACGAAGTTACTTGCAAAATATGCTATGCGGTATTAAAATACAGCAGTAGTACAAGCTCTAGACTGGTGGAAAGCAAATGAAAGGCGCTTCCCAAGGCTGGCCACTCTAGTAAGGCGTTATCTCTGTATTCCAGATGTGTGAGACCACGTCGTTGAGAAGTACGTTGCACCACAGGCACCTGACACCAATGTCGTCGGCACAACAATAAATTAATCTTACCCTCGTTTTTTCCTTTATCTTTCTTATCAATCTTTAACTTTTTTTCTGTTTTGATGACTGAATATATTCTTCATACATATTGTGTATTGCATACAAAGTTGTATGTCAGTAATGTAAACTCTGCACTGTTTACTGTTATATTATTTTTTTTTTAAATTCACTTAAGGACTATGTGCAAATTATACACCATCAGAGTTGCAATTTTATTTCATTTTTACATTAAAAACAACTTTAAAGATAAACACATAAATTCAGTATTTATAATCTAAAAATCTGGAATGTGTCATCCAGAGCTTTAACTTTTGATGTTTTAGGAATATACTGTTGGCAATAATTTTACCTTACCATACAATGGGTGAATATACAATATATCAGACGATACACTATATTGTTTTCAGCAGAATGTGACAAGAAAGTATTTCTAAGTAGCCTATTATTTTCAAGAAATCTACAATGACAAAATGACTGAAAAAAATACTCTTTTAATCACAAAATGCAAAACAATGCAGGTGCATTTTCAAATGTTTTATCTGTCAGTAACGATTATTTTGTTTATCTACTGAAGATTTTATTTTTTATTTATTTTTTATTTGTAATAAGGATAGATATAAGTGGACAATAGCCTTTAATATGACTTAAAGAGGCAATAGTATCAGAAGTGAGTAATCATATTGTTTTAGTGAACAACCCTAAAATACAGTAAATGTATGAACAATAAACGTATGTATATTATGTAAAAACAAATGGCATCAGAGGGCGCCAGGGGTCTGATTGTTGTTACACTTTACATCAAATCAAATTACATCTAATGTTTAATTGCACTTAATCCGCAACGTTTGGCCACATCTTTATGCATCTACATGCAAACTCAGAACGAGGGGTTAAAGTTTTAGCCTATCTTATGTCATTTTGCTTATCAAGTAGATAAATGCATCTTGATTTAACAATTTTTACACTTTTTGACTGGAAATAAGAAAAAAATACTAAGACAGACAGCATTGTTGCATTTTTTGCAGTGTAAGGGATATAAATTGTAGACTATAGGCTCAGGGGCGGGTCTAGACAATTTTTCGTGGGGGGCCAGGCTGGGGCACAGACTCAGAGAGGGGTGGCACATTTAAATACATGTAAACAGTGAACCAGTATAAATAGCCCTACACTGGAGGTAATAATACTGTATATTATTGATAACAAAACGTATTATAATGAGTGAAAAGGAATTAAAAATGAGCAACTTCAAATGTGATATGAAATAACAAATAACTCAACAGTAGTAGAAGAACATGGGTTGTAGTAAATGCAATGCAAGCATGATTTTTTTCCATCATATATAGTTGTAAACAAGATGGACCAACATTAGACAACAGTAGAAAGGCTTTTGAGCTCAACAAGAAGCTGTAGCAGTGTTTATTCATATTCATATTACATTATAAATATATTATTTTTGTTTCCCACAGGATTTTGTGAGACTGTGCTGGGTAGACATTGGTCCCTCTAGGCTAGGGGGTGCTCCCCAAAAGAAAATTTTGTTCATTTTAAATTTAAATGCATAAATCTGGTGCATTTTGAGAGAAAAATTAAGTGACTAGATCCATAAAGAAATTAGTTTTTTGTAAACAATTTTGTACTTTAGTAGTAATTTATTTATTGGTTGCATAGATATGAATGGTGATGGTATAGGGCACATACATGATAGTTCATAAATGGTAAAACATGGAGAGTATGCATTCAAACCATCAAAAAAATACAGTAAAAGAGGTTACCTTTGTTGAATTAACTTATTTCTAGAATAATTAGTGGGGGCCTGTAATACATATTTGTTATGTGAATATTTAGGCTACTAGGGGTCTAACTGTTCAAATTACTCATGGTTCAGTCTGTATGTGCTATATTCAGGGAAAAAAGAACTACTGTCAAATAAAAATAAAGAAAATAAAAACGAATAATCTAACTATGCAAAAGCACAAATAAATACAATCAGAGCAAAGATACTTATAAAATAAACAGTGCTTTTCAGGTTTTTCTGGTAGGTCTAACATTAGTTCTCAGAAATGGAATATCAGTAATCAAATGTAAAATTACATTGCATATTTGACTGTATAAATTAAAGACTGTTATTAAAGTTATAAAAGCTAAAGCAGTGAGTGATTTACTTGTCTTTTATAGTTTGATTAACATTAAAAACACAGACAGCAGGAATATTAGTTTGCTAGAATACTCAAGACGATCATGTTGACAATTTTTGTGTGAATTTGTCCGTTTAAGCGCAAGACTTTAAAGAGAACTCAATATTTGCTCGAGACGCGAGTTTGCGCGCTTCGGATGAGCACAAACACACACACACACACACACACACACACACACACACACACACACACACACACACACACACACACACACACACACACACTTCTCACAGCGTGCACAACTTCTCATTCGCGTTTTCTAACTCCTGAATTGGCTTAGTTTTAGTTTATGTTTATGTTTGTGCTCAAATGTTTTTTTATAAGCTTTAAAGTAGAGAAACCAACCACCGCACTTCGCCGTCCGTTTGCGCCCACTATTTACTCCGATAACAGCACGTCATGGTAGAGTGGTTCCTCCCCAGTGCGGAGGCGCTCCACAACAACAACAGGGCGAGGAGTACAGTGGCCACTTGCATGCATACAATAAAATATAAATAAATCAATGCTCTGTAAAATATTAGTTTTAGTTAAGAAAACCGCTGGAACTACTTGTAAAGAATTCAAACTGACAAGTCCAACAACATATTACCTTCTGACTCTGATGGGGGGGGGGGGGGGGGGGGGGGGGGGACTTGGGGTGGCCAATTACATTTTGGGGGTGGCCCGTGCCAGAGCCATAGAGAGAGAGAGTTGCGACAACTCCATAGACTCCAATGGAACGGTTTTTTTTTACAGCAATGGCGGCTCGCGGAGACTCTCAATAGTTCCCGGAAGTAGCAGCCACGCCATAGAGAACAGCAGAACAGACCGTTTGTGATGCACTTTTAAAAGGTAAGACGTTTAATCAGTAAGATTTTAAATGATCAGCACATTTTAATCAAAATAACTTGTACATTAAAGCCTGCTTGTGTAGATTATTCATCATTAAAAAAAAAAATATATTTTAAAAACAACATCGCTGTAACTACATACTCATGTTACATATACATGTCGATGTGTAATAAAATTATTGAAAATCAATGCATTTATTGACAAGCGCAGTTCTGTCACTGTGACTATCCATTTGAATTGCCCGTCAAAGCACTTCCTGGAACTATTCGAGGTCTACATGAATCACGTGACTATCAAGCGTTTTGAACTTCCGTTGTCGCAACTCTCTCTCTCTCTCTATTGCTCTGGCCCGTGCCACCCCAGGCCCCCCTCTGGCCCCGTATGGAGATAGATTTGTGTCTTTATTACATGCGATAAAATAAATGATCCGAGAGAAAAAAAAAGTTTGAGAGAAAAAGTTATCACAATGATAGCAAAAAAGCATTTCATGAGAGAAAAAAAAATATTTGAGAGAAAAGGTTTTCATACCAATAGCAAAAAATAATAATATTTGAGACAAAAAAAAGTTGAGAGAAAGTATTTTCTCATAGAACATTAAAAAAAATACATTTGAAATTTTTTTAATTATTTCTGAGAAAAAAAATCTACTCTCAAAATACTTTGAAAAAACTCTCAAATATATATATTTTTGCTATCAGTGTGAAAACATTTTCTCTAAAAAAAAAAAAACGTTTCTCTCGAAACGCTTTTCTTTGCTCTCGATGCAATTTCTTGCTCTCGTGTCAGATTTTAGGTGTTCGACATCGGCTGCGGCCGGATTCAGCTGATCGGCAAGAGTAGCCGCGTGCAGGCGGGGAGGAGCTGCAAACGGAGACGTGAAGTCGGACACTTTCTGCTTCCCCGTAGTGACGCTCGCGCTGTGTTTGCATACTTTATCAGCTTAAGTGAAATAAATGCAATATTTGGAAAACAGATGTTTCAGAGACAATATTGTCATGTAATACTTTATGCACTGCTTAATACAGCGTGTGTTTTTACAAGAATAAAGTTCAACATATAAGCCTACACTATCAATGAAGTGGGGTCTGTTTTTAATCAGTTATATTTTGATAAACATGACAATATAACAGCGCGACTACATGAAAGGAGGTTTTACTGTTATAAAAAACAGATTTGTGCGCATTAGTGGAGCTGAAGGTTTTAGAATAAACACGAAACACACGTGATCGCTGTCATGCGGTGAATCTGGCCAATCGTGGAACGGCTGTGTCGTCATCAGAGCCCGTGCAGCCTCATGCAGTCGCTCTGGAGAAACTGCACCGGCTGTAATCGCCGGCTGCTCTCGAATCGCTCTCGCGGCACTTTGTTGACATACGTCACTGTCACGTGGCGTCAGCGCTGCCTCAAGTCGGACAACATTTCTAACCGGCATGCACTGCTTCAAGTCAGCCGCCGATCGGTCTGCGCATCGCTGGGTGAAGTCAGAGCCCGTCTACGGAGAGCCTGCCCACTCCCTATTAAGCCCTGTTGTACAGAATTTTGGTTGTAGTACCACCAGAGTTCCACTGGGGGCGATCGCCATGAGTGCAAAATGAATGGAAGTCAATGGGGCTTGACGGCTAAATTTGTCTCTTTCACCCGATTGCCGTTGAGAAATCTCAGAAATGATTGTAGATTTTGCAAGTTCAACATGGGTTTTAGGTCGAAAGTTGAATGAACGAGTACTTATGTCCTTTTGATTTCTTACAGGTTGAGTTGTTGTTGTCCATAACACGCTAGCATTCTGCTAATGAACGCTGATTGGTCAGTGAAGGACTGATTACGACCAGAGATCCCGCTTGATGGCATCGTGTCATCTGAAGCGGGACCAGAAACAAACAAAACAAAAACTCTTCTAGCACGTGTATTTACCTGTGTCAGCTGTGTTGTCGATGCCTCGAGAGAAAAGAAAGTGCAGAGCGCGAAAGCACCAGAGCGACTGAAGGATTGCCGTTAAGCAGTATCTCTGGTCGTACATGTGTATGACGTCATTGACACTTTAAAAGACTTTTTAAAGCAAATAAGTGACTCTAAAAAATCTAACACCCAGCAATGTGTAATTTATTTGCATTTCCTTTCGAATACAACATTCAAATTACTAGATAAAAAATTATATCCTGAGAAAAGTGGATTTTTATTGGTATAGCGCCATAGACCTCCATTCATTCTGCACTCGTCCTGTGAGCGCCCTCATATGGAATCAGAGAGGAACTGCAACCAGTTCAGAAGCCGGAAGTTCAGTGAGAGTGAAACTTCTCGCCATATTAGACATTCTCTTTTTTTTATTTTTTTTATTTTTTTTATTTTTTTTTATTAAATGCATAAAGGAACAATAACAACAATTTTCATCATTGTCATACCACAATAAAGGAATAATACACCAAGGTACTTCAGTCAAGATTAATCTTCAAGTCCTTAAACACAGCCATTGTTCTCGTAGCTTTTACATTTTTAGAAAACTCAATGGATTCAAAATACATTTTCACCTCAAGTTTAAATCTTACAAAACTAGGTTTACAGTTAGAAAATTTACATTTATGAATGTGATATTTGGCTAACAGAAAAATAAGATTTATAAAATAAATATAACTTTTCTCTTCACCTTCATGAAAACCAAAAATTACATTTTTATAAGTAAATTCAAAATTTGGATTAACATAGCCTTTGATAAAGTCACACACATCACACCAAAATGTCACTGTGTGAGAGCAATTCCAAAATAAATGTAAAGTAGATTCAGGTTTCTCTAAACAGAAAGAACAGAGGGTATTAATGTCAGTTTTAAGTCTTTTGAGATAGCACTTATCTGGATAAAACCTATGAATTAACTTAAAGTTAATTTCTCTCATTTTGTTGGTTATCAAATATTTGTGAGGCAATGTCCAAACTTTTTTCCAGGGAATATTATTTACAAAACCATTCCAGTAAGAAATTACATAAGGCACAGAAACAATCTCCTCCTGAAACAAGACTCTAATTTTCTTATTGTTCTTTGATTTAGATGTAGAAAGGCACTGTTTACCAACAAATGTTTTGCACAGATCCACCGAGTGATAAGAGGATGAAAAAGAAAATCCTTTATAAAGCATAAGAACTCCTTGTGGCACTGCATCAGCAACAATTGCAAACTCTTTTGGAGTAACAGGAATCCCATGCTTTACTAAGAACTCAGAATAATTACAGATTGAACCATTTTGATTAAAAAGTTGAGATACAAAAATAATACCATTTTTAAACCAACTATCAAAGAAAAGAGATTTATGTTTATACAGTAGGTTCTTATTATTCCAAATTATATATGAGTGAGGTGTAAAATTGTGTTTAAAAATGAGGGACCACGCTAATAACATTTGCCTATGAAAAAGGGATAATTTGATCGGGATTTTAATTATGTTATAATTACAGGTTAATAAAAATTTTAAACCACCTAGTTTGGAGAAAATAACATTAGGGATCAGATTCCAGATAGAAGAGGGCTTATTAATACAATTCTTTATCCAATTTATTTTAAAGGTGTTGTTTAAAGTGGTAAAATCAAGAAAGTTTAAACCCCCCTTCTCAACGGTGTTCATAAGTACAGATTTTCGAACAAAATGAGTTTTATTCTTCCAAACAAAGTTGAGGAGCATTGTATCAATTTTTCTTAGAGTGGCAGTGTCGACACTCAAAGAAAGAGCAGTGTATGTTAACCTGGACAAGCCCTCAGCTTTGGCTAGTAAAATTCTGCCCTTTAACGACAGATCTCGTTGGAGCCACATATTAAGTTTCTTTTGTGTACTTTCAATTAGTGAATTAAAATTTAACGGGCATCTTTCTAATTCATTCTTTGTTATAATAACACCTAAATATGAAACCTGATCTTTAATTTGAATATTACAAATTTCTGACAAATTACACTCTTTGATGGACATCAATTCGCATTTTGAAAGGTTCAAAAATAAGCCTGACGCTTTGGAGAATTGCTGGATATACTCTAGTGCTAACGGAACTTGGTTGGCATCGTGCAAGAAAAGTGTGGTATCATCAGCCAACTGACTGATGAGTATTTGTTTGTCAGCAATAGAGATACCACGAAGACCACTATTAGAAATATAAGAACAAAATATCTGGGAAACTAGTAAAAATAAATAGGGGGATATTGGACATCCCTGTCTGATACCACGTGACAAGTTAAACCTCGGAGAAGTACCATATTTTAATTTGATTGTACTATTACAGTTGTAATACAAAGTTCTTATATAGCCTTACAAAAATATTCACCAAAACCAAATTTTTGCAATGATTTAAAAATAAAATGATGTTCTACTGAATCAAAAGCTTTATAAAAATCCAGGAAAAGAATATAACTATTATGTTCCACCAAATCAGCATAATCAAATAAATCTAAAACTAATCTAATGTTATTTGTTATGTGTCTGTCCCTCATAAATCCAGATTGAGTCTCATCTATAACGCTGTCCAAACATTCTTTAAGTCTATTGGCAAATATTATGGCAAAGATTTTATAATCATTGTTAAGGAGTGTGATGGGTCGCCAATTGTCCAAATTGGTAAGATCTTTCTTTGGTTTAGGAATTAGTGTGATGACACCCTGCGTTAATGTAGGAGGTAAAGCTTCTTTATCAATACTCTCTTTAAAAACATTAGTTAGAAAAGGAGCAAGTTCATCAGCAAATAATTTGTACAGCTCCGCTGTAAGCCCATCACATCCTGGGGATTTATTGTTTTTCAAGCTCTTAATGGCACTTTGTACTTCCCCATGAGTAACAACGTCATCACAACACATTCTGTCACTTTCAGAGATAACTTTAATATAACTAACTGAGTCTAGAAACGAATTTGTTAACTGCTCTGAACATATTGAACTATAAAGATTTTTATAAAAGTTGGCACTAAAATTCGCTATATCCTTCGGATCCTTCACAATTTTTCCATCAACACATAACTGCTCAATTGTTGAGAGAGTAAAATTTCGTTTTTCAAGCTTAAAGAAATATGCAGAATTAAGTTCTCCTTCTTCAAGCCATCTTTTCCTAGATCTTATATAAGCACCCCTAGCCTTCGATAAGTATAAATCATCTAATTTAGTTTGCAAAACTGCAATTTCAGATTTTTCCTCCAAAGACATACAATTAAAGTTACGGGCTTGAGATAATTTCATGATCAGGCTGTCCTCAAGAACTCTTCTTTTTTTGGCTAATGTTGTTCCAACTTTCCTTAAATAAACACCAATCTCAAATTTTAGAAGCTCCCAATTGGCACAAAAGGAATTTTGAATTGTGGCTACTTTCCAATAGTAAGCAATTAATTCTTTAATTTTTTCCTTTACATCTGGTAATTCTAATAGCGAACTGTTAAGTTTCCACAAAGAAGCTTTGCTGTGGCCTGGTACACAATCTGCCGTTAAAGGGGTATTAATAAAAATAGTTTTGTGGTCAGTCAAAGGGGTACATTGAATGCCAACATTTAGATCAAAATTGGACATACATTTTGAAATGAGCCAATAATCAATTCGAGATTGCCTTGATCCATTTTTGTTGGACCAGGTAAACTCAAAATTGTTAGGGAATCTGTCTCGCCAAATGTCCACCAATTCAAATTTATCTATTAGCCCTAACAGTGCATGGCTAAAACATGCTGTCCTCTTTGGAGGATATCTATCCAAAGAATTATTAATTGATACATTCAAATCTCCTCCTAGTATGAAAAATGCATTAGGGAATTTAGTTGACCAATATGTGAGTTTCTCATCTAACATTTCAAAGAAAATGTTATTATCCCGAGAAGTGTTGTACCCATATATATTTCCCAGAATTACTGTTTGTTGGTTAAGTGAAATCACTAATAAATGAAAGTGACCCAAACTATCTGATTCTGATCCTAATATATCCCCATTAAATGTATTTCTCAAAATGCTTACTCCAGCAGAGTGTTCAGTGCCATGTGAACTCCAAATATCGTTACCCCACTGAGATTTCCACCATTTGTAATCGTCTTTAGTAGAATGACATTCCTGAAGGAAACAGAAATCTGACTTGTGTTTTTTGGCGAACAGAAAAAGAGCTTTTCGTTTAACACTATCCCTGAGCCCCCTGGCGTTAAAAGATATTAATGACAATGACATGAACAACGAACGGTATAAGAGCAAAGAGAAAGAGAAAAAAAAAACTAAAACGAAGTAACTGAGTGAACCAAAAGAGTACACCCGTTCAACGCACTTTCCTCAAAAGGAGCAAATACAACCACAAAAATGCTCACCCGGTACTAAAGTGCTCAAATTTAAGTTCAGAAAACAAAGCTATTTAAATATATGCTTTCACGTAGGAACCATTTCAAAGCCCAAAGTAAAAAATAAAATAATAAATTCAACTAATGAAATCACAGCCTTTCAATAAGGATAACAGTCAGGGAGGCTAGTTGTTAGTACCGTTATGACGTAAATATGTTTAATATCATTAGGGCAAATAATTCCTAGAGTTATCGATAAGCATTCATCCCTCTTTTCCCCTTTAAGAGAGAAGGAAAAAAAAAAAAGCAATGTAACAAATCCTAAGCAGATAGCTCACTAAACACTGAAAGAAACAGTTGGTTATGATTATACATTACTAGTGTTTTAAATATGTCTGTTGGCAACATCTTTAGCGGTCAGTCTTTTACCCTCAATTACCGCAAAGGGACCATGAAAGCCAGCCCTCTTCCCTTCCTTTCTCGCTTTCTCTACCGTCGGCCATAGAAGAGTCCTTGCATCCTTGTCCTTTTGCGAAAGGTCCTCGAAGACCTTAATCTTCTTCTCCCTGAGTAAGTCGGAGGTTTTGCCGTCTTTCCAAACTTTGTCCCGCTGGGAGCGCGATGAGAACAGGACTATTATGCGACGGGAGGATTTTTCCGCAGCAGAGCGAGGCCCCAGCCGATGAGCGATGTCAATTCCACTGTGCAGATCAGCAGCGATGCTTGGGGAAACCTGGCTAAAGACGTCGATGATAATCTGCTTCACGTTCTCTCCTGATTTCTCCGGGATACCAGCGACACGCAAATTCCACCTTCTCTTGTAAGCATCCAAGTCGTTACATCTGTCACGAAGTTCGACATTTTCTTTCTCCAATTTTCCGATTTTCTTCTCCATTTCGTCAGTTTTTTCGTTCAAACACTTCACCTGTTCACTGTGGAATTCGAGAGAATTTATTATCTGTTTAATAGAGTTCGAGTTCTCAATGACCGTCTTTTCAACTCCTTGAATTCGGCGCAAAGTCTCTTCGTGCATGGCCTCCATTCTCTGCATGAATCTCATTAGCATAGTATCACTCACCGCCGGACTATCAGAACTCGGTTTGCTTTTTTTGGCAGGGTTAGGTTCAGGAGTATCGGGTAGAGGCACGAAACCACCAGACTGTCCAGCAACTGCATCCATTTCATTGTTTAGCATTCTCCTTGCATAACTGTGCATAGCAAGATGAGTTTCTTCTTTTTCTTCCATATTTGCAAGTCAGCACAGCAATTGTAGCAAAAGCACGTGGATTATGACTAGCTACTAGTTAGTAAAAAGTGTGCGTCTGCAAAGCTTAACTAAACTGTACAAAAAAAGAAAAACAACTGATAAAGTGCGACTATTTAACTCATAAATCAAATGGCACCTTCAAATCAGTTCTGAACATGAACAGTTTTAAATTAAACCGGGATTTGAGCAAAGTTTTAAGAGCTACATCAAAACCGTCTTCTCACGACGCCATCTTGGCCCCGCCCCCTATTAGACATTCTCTGGTGAAGTCGAACAAGCCTTTTGATTTCACTGTGAGAATTGTGTCATGGGCGGGGCCACGTTCCTATTGGCCAGTCGGGTCATAGACATAATAAATACATAGACGCCCTATTGGCCGCTGGACAGCACGTCAACGACGCCGCCATATTGCGGAGGGCAACTTTCCAATAACTCTAATAACTGGAATTGAGAAAAATGCCTGCTGCGTGTGCTACTCGGGGCTGTACAAATCACCGCTCAATTGGAAACAGTTCTCGGGGAATTACCTTTCACAAGTAAGACTGAACATTTGTTTCTGGTTGTATTTGGTCGTTATATTATTATATAATTAGTATTAGTGACGTTAGTTGGTCACCAGAGTCAGACTAAAATAGCTAGCGATGACGCTACTTAGCTATGAAAGTTGAGACATGAGTTGACATGATTTATATTATAGTTTTAGCTTATATTATATTTTATATTATAAATTAAATTTCCTGAAATCGAAATATTCATCTATATATTTTTGAAAGACTTTTATGACAGGCGACTGACATATTGTGACTCTTAACGTTAGTTAACTTAAGTTAAGTTATCACACATTGAAGGTTTCCCAGACAAAGAGGTGACAGTGGGAAGTTGATGATTCTGAACAACTACGATTTCAGAGCTCGAATTCGAGCATCAGGTACGGATTTCAGATATCAAAATATAATCTGAAAAGAGGCAATATCTGTATTAAAGGAAGAGCTGCAAGATTAATTGTAAAAAGAATATTAATTCAAACACCTACATCATCTTATTCTTGAATTACAATTATTCTGCTATTTCTATTAAAACATTTGACAAGTAGGATTACAGCAAAAAATCGTGATTCATCCAGAATTGTGCAGTTCTAGTTCACCCAAATATGAAACTCTGCTGGCCAAGATATGACATATATATATATCTATGTTTATATGACATATAAATATTGGATGGCCTTAGGGTGAATACATTATCAGCTCATTTTAATTTTTGTGTGAACTATTTCTTGTGTGTGTGTGTGTGTGTGTGTGTGTGTGTGTGTGTGTGTGTGTGTGTGTGTGTGTGTGTGTGTGTGTGGTTTTTAGGGGGATGGAATAAACATCCAACTGCAGGCCAGTTCCAGGGCATTTTCCGGTGTCTCATGGTCCGGTGCGGTGTCTCTCCAAGCACTTCAGGGAAAGTGGAACCACAGGATGAGACCCTGTCGCTATCAGGGGTCTGTTCTTCGTATGTGGCTAACTCCGTTAGCTGGACTTGATTGTTGCCGATTTCGCATGATCTTGGATTGTTTGGTTCTTCGAAGCTCATCCAGGGGCCAGTTGCATAAACCATTAAGACTAGTCTTACAAGTTAGACATACATTTTTTTTTATTTAAGACTGTTCATAATTTTTTTAAATCAGTAACATAAAAACATAGACTGGCTTAATTTGATACGAAAAGTAAGACTGAATGCCACTTGCCTAACTGCTAGTGGCTCATACTAGATCTTAAGACACTGTCTTAACATAATGGCTTAGTTTATGCAACTGGCCCCTGGACTTGCTGTCATAGCAACAGGTCCGGAAACCCAAACCTGCTCAGGAGCGGTTTATTTCATGTAAACAGGATTAGGTTGCATACTTAAAATCTGTCCCAGCCACTGCTACTTTATTTCAAGAGTTAATTACTGAACCTGGGGCAATAATAATTTTAAATAATAATAATATAAAAATCATATAAAAATGAGTATTTGAAAATAATATTATAATACTATAATGTTGTGTATAGTACTATACACACAGCCACTTGATTGAGAGATTTATTTGTGATGGAATATATTATCATTTTATCAGAGGTTTACACACGTACAGTTAAAAGCCAGGTGGCTTTTTTAATTATATGATGTCATTACGTTGCTGTCTTGCCACCAGCCAATCGCTGCATTGATGATCGTGGTTTGGAGTATCTGCCCTCTTCAGGGAACACAAGAACGTGCAGTAATCTCAGATAACTTAATCCAGATATTTTAATCCAATCCGCAAATTTGTTTGTAGAACCAAATTATCCAGAGATCAGTGATCACGATTAAAAGATCTAGGATCTGTCAAATCATCTCAGATGTATTAAGCGAGGTACGAAAAACGGGCCCCTGGGTTGAAATGTAATCTCTAGCAGTAGAAGAATCTGAGGAGCTTCCATCCCCTTTTGTAAACGTTTCTGCACTTGTGTGTGACCACAGCTTCCTGCCAACCCGCTTTGGTAGCCTTGCGGACAATGCCCTGGTGTACATTTCAGGTTTTGTGTTTTTCTGTGATGTGTGCCATGGTGACCCTACAAAGGATGACTGATTATAGATGATTGATGGTTAATATACAGCCTTTTGTTATTGTTGTTATTATTATTATACCAATACTATTATTGTACCTACCAGTCACTATTTAATTTACTATTTTTATTATTGTCTATATTATTCTGCAATTGATATTACATTGTATTTGCTATTATTATTATTATCGTTGTTATATTATACCACTTGCAATTATCAATCTATTATAGTTATGCTGGTAAATTATTGTACTTTTCACTAGTCACTATTTAACTGTTTTATTATTGTCTCTATTCTGTAATTGATATTTCATATTCTATTGCTATTATTATAGTATTATACAAACTATGCTATTATCATTATATTATATAATTATACTATTCATTATTTTATTTGCTGTATACTGTTTGTTTATTTCATTGACTTTTTTTATTGACTATACACTATTTACTATTTCTCACTTTATCATGCATTTACTATTTGCATTGCAGTGTAGTTGTACCATATCATATGTATAAAGGATCCATGAGTTATCTTTGTTATTGTATATTTAGAGTATCTACCTGTAAATATCTATCATTTTAGTGCTATAAAAAAAACAGAAAGCAGCCTGTGTGATTTGTATTTGCAGTTGTTTCATTTTCTCAATGACGGTCAATTCTAAGCACAAGAAAAGCAAAAATTGGTTAAATACAGAAAATGCCTTTTCCACTATAAGAAAACTTTATTTCATTTAATGTGAAAATTAAATTATATGTCAGTATGGGCGTCTTCATAATTCTTATTCAAGTATAAAAAGCCAAACGCATTACAAGCCTTTGACAATTCCTTATTAAAATATATATTTTATAAGTGTAACTATCAAGATTTTAAGTAACTACAGAATAGAACTTTTAGTATACCACGTACATCATAAACCACTGAAATCGGTTGATAAATGTAAACGTTCTTGTTTTTATCCAGAAAAGCCGCAGCTCACCCGTTTACTTGCATTTGTTTACAGTGCAGTCTTGCCCTCAGGAATATAGCGGACGCGTTGACGTATTGCAGCAACATTCTAAAGCGGCCAATAGGGCGTCTATGTATTTATTATGTCTATGAGTCGGGTGAGCATTGTCTTGTCTTGGGAGTCGAACTGAATCATTACACCATTGTTCGGTTCACCTGCATGATACCGCCTCCGCCTTATGGCTAGCAGTGTTGAGCACGGACACTCCAATGTTTGGGTAAGATGATGACACACAGCTGGCTTAGCAAGTTCAGCATCACTGAAGATTAAACGTTAAAAAATAGCACTCATATTCAGGAATGAGTGTGTATTATATTATAGCCATCATGCTAGTAGGTAAACTTGCAAACTCACCTGGTTTATATACTTCTTATATACTTTTAAATCAAATGCCAAATGAATGTTTTGATTTAGATAGTTTCACTGTAAGTGAAGTTTTCACTAGTTTTGTAACGTTAGTTCACTGACAACCGGGGCAATTTCCCCTTCATTATCACAGACGTATAGCCTGCGATAATTAATGCGATATGGCTCAGCCAAGTTCAAGTTGACATGAAGGCTATGCATATGTGAAATATATGCTATAAATATAGCAGCATAAATTTAACCTCTTAATGTTGCTCTCAGAGTGCACCAGAATGATGCATTTGATTTAAACGTACAAATTTCCGGCCGGGGTGCATACCCCAGGACCCTCGTTGCGTTCCAGTGAACTTGAGGTCCAACCATCGTCTCTAAAAGTTCTGAGGGAAACACTGCTTACATAGTTACATTATAATTAGAACCAACGTTAATGGCAAACACCTTAGAGTTCAAAAGATCTTTACATGACTTCAATTCATGGGTTTATTTTTCATGTAGTCTCATCATTTCGAATACCCACACAGCTGTTTCATTTGTCTGATTGGCTCTACTTCATAGACTTCAAAGACAATGCAATCAATTCATTAGAAACACCTGTGGGTCCTCAAAATGGCAGATCTGGGACTAAATGGTACCCATAAATAGAGGAAATGTACATGTTTAGCCTACGATATATTGGAGGACATTGTTATTTTCATCTCATCAGTAAAGCCGGTTCCTTGATTAGTAGTAAATCGCCATCACCTGCTTTCAGATGGAGAGGCATTTACTACCATAAGTTCACTGACAAGCTGAGCCATATCGCAGGCTATACGTCTGTGATAATGAAGGGGAAATTGCCCCGGTTGTCAGTGAACTAACGTTACGAAACTAGTGAAAACTTCACTTACAGTGAAACTATCTAAATCAAAACATTCATTTGGCATTTGATTTAAAAATAGTATATAAACCAGGTGAGTTTGCAAGTTTACCTAGCATGATGGCTATAATATAATACACACTCATTCCTGAATATGAGTGCTATTTTTTAACGTTTAATCTTCAGTGATGCTGAACTTGCTAAGCCAGCTGTGTGTCATCATCTTACCCAAACATTGGAGTGTCCGTGCTCAACACTGCTAGCCATAAGGCGGAGGCGGTATCATGTAGGTGAACCGAACAATGGTGTAATGATTCAGTTCGACTCCCAAGACAAGACGATGCTCACCCGACTGGCCAATAGTAACGTGGCCCCGCCCATGACACAATTCTCACAGTGAAATCAAAATCTGACACGAGAGCAAGAAATTGCATCGAGAGCAAAGATTTAAAGGTTTCGAGAGAAACGGTTTTTTTTTTTTAGAGAAAATGTTTTCACACTGATAGCAAAAAAATATATATATTTGAGAGTTTTTTCAAAGTATTTTGAGAGAGATTTTTTTTCTCAGAAATAATTAAAAAAAATTCAAATGTATTTTTTTTAATGTTCTATGAGAAAATACTTTCTCTCAAAACTTTTTTTGTCTCAAATATTATTTTTCTCTCATGAAATGCTTTTTTGCTATCATTGTGATAACTTTTTCTCTAAAACTTTTTTTTTTCTCTCGGATCATTTATTTTATCGCATGTAATAAAGACACAAATCTATCTCCATAGCCCCGCCCCTGTATAGGCTACCGTTTGTATTCAGGATCAGGCTCAGCAAGAAATACAACAAAGAGAGAACAGATGAGAGACGGTAGTAAAGAACTGCTCTGTTAAAGATATATAATGTTATTTACTGATTGTGTGTGCGAGAGAGAATATGGTTTTACCTCCAAGACCGTGAAATGATAGAGTGGTAAGAAACGATCGAGGCAAAACTGAAGAGAATTGAGAGATGTAGGCTAATATCTCAATTTGTGTTACTTTGTGTTCAATCACTATTGCTAAAAATTGCTCTTGCAAATCATGTTATCTTATGGTCCACCCCAGCCCCTGATGTTTTTAAAACCTTGAAACTGTTGTACATCATTTTCACGTTGCACACTCATGTTCGTTTTTTATCGTTAAAAGGTGTTACACGCAATTCTGTGACCGTGTGCGCTGTCGTCTCTTTTGTCTCGTCTCTCTTTCATCCATATTCCCAAAAATAACTTCAATCCTTTCACTACAGCGCCTAGCCTACTGTAGGCTACGCTCAGACACCAATAGAAAGATTGTCTTACCATTGTCGAGTAAAAACCAGGTCACCGAGAGCAAATTAAAGAGACTCTTCACTTTCACAACTTTTCCCCTCATGCTTTTGATCAAAAAGCGCTCTGTTCCTCTGCTTCATATGGCGACGCAGTTCTTTCCCTGATTCCAGTGTAAGTGACAGCCAGTCACACACTGTGTGTGTGTGTGTGTGTGTGTGTGTGTGTGTGTGTGTGTTTGTGTGTGTATGTGTATTATTATTATGTATATATATATATATATAAATACACACCCATGCATTTAAAAGAAAATATATTTATATATAATATAAATGATATAAATATATATACAGTATACACATGCAAATATTTCTAAAATATATACATGACTGTAGGTGTATATATATATATATATATATATATATATATATATATATATATATATATATATATATATATATATATATATATATATATATATATAGAGCCTGCATAATAATTATACACACTACACGCATATATTATGTAAACACAAACTTTTATTTTGGATGTGATTAATAGATTTAACAGCACATTTACACACACACACAATATATATATATATATATATATATATATATATATATATATATATATATATATATATATAAATATATATATATAAATATATATATAAATAAATAATAGAACATTTAAAGTATATACATGTATATTAAAACAAAAAAAATGTAATAAAAATAATTTAATGAATATAAAAAATATATATAAAATTATAATATATAAAAATTAATACAAAAAAAAATGTCTACATTAAAAATATATGTATATAAATATAAAAGTGTTTCAGGTCTCAGTAAATGAGGTTGTTGTTGGTCATTTACTCCTATTATCTAAAGATAACAAAGTATGTATACCATGAGAGTGTTACAATCCACGCCTGTCCCGGACTCCATTTCCAAAGCCCCTTCCTGTCTCACACCTTGAACTCACTTCCTCATCATGTCTCCCGCTCTACCCGGATTCCCTGCACCTGGACCTCGTCATTAGTAGTGGGAACTTTTTACTGACTCTGATCTTTGAATCTCGTTCAGCAAAATGAACAAATCTTTTTTCAAGTCATTTCAGCAGAATCTAATTAAAATGCTAAATGTTAAATTTTTCAACACATTTAGTACTTTTGGAATAAAAAATAAACTATAAGCTAATGCAGCCATGGCCAAACTTTGAGAAAGAAATGATTAATTAATTGCTATATAGCTTGCTTCAGGCTGTATGCAGTCTGTTAGTTCACCTCACCTCCCAATCCAAATCGTTCTTTTTTTTTTGTCACCGTGACAGCCTCATAAGTAAATTAATACATGCGTCCGGAAACAGAAAAGATTAGTTCATCTCTCGAGTCTCGGATCATTCGTTCATCAAGTCCCAGCCCCATAGACAAGGCTATGCAGTCACCGGAAACAGAAAAGATTAGTTCATCTTTCGAGTCTCGGATCATTCGTTCATCAAGTCCCAGCCCCATAGACAAGGCTATGCAGTTACCGGAAACAGAAAAGATTAGTTCATCTTTCGAGTCTTCTCGTTCGAGTCGTTCGTTCAAGTCCCCATAGGCTGAATGCAGAAACAGAAATGATTAGTTCATCTTTCGAGTCTCGTTTTTTTTCCACGTGACCGTTTCCCGGTTCAGTGTCTCGCAACATATACAGTCAAAATTACAGTCGTATTATTGACTGCATGTTGTAATATATGTATTATTATAAAAACATCAGAAGATATGTGCAATAACTGTTATGCCTATCCATTCTGACCAACCCAATCTGTCCAGGCTTCATAGGAAAATCAATTATACTAGCTAAAAAACTGAAATAAACAAACAAAAAAACTAATCACTTGTTTGTAAGGAAGGTTGTGAATGAACTAATTTCTGTATCCAACAGGCTGTCACGTCATGAGACAAAAGAACGAGACTCGAGAGATGAGCTGTTTCTGCATTCAGCCTATGGGGACTTGAACGAACAACTCGAACGAGAAGACTCGAGAGATGAACTAATCATTTCTGTTTCCGGTGACTGCATAGCTTTGACTATGGGGCTGGGACTTGATGAACGAATGACTCGAACTGAGACTCGAGAGATTAACTAATCATTTCTGTTTCCGGTGACTGCATAGCTTTGCCTATGGGGCTGGGACTTGATGAACGAATGACTCGAACTGAGACTCGAGAGATGAACTAATCATTTCTGTTTCCGGTGACTGCATAGCTTTGCCTATGGGGCTGGGACTTGATGAACGAATGACTCGAACTGAGACTCGAGAGATTAACTAATCATTTCTGTTTCCTGTACAGAACATATGGGAGGTTGCGCATGCGCTGTCAACATAAAATGAACGAATTGATCTCTGAGACAACTCGTTGTTCTCGAGTCATATTAAAGATTTGTTCAAAATGAATGAATCATTCATGAACGACGCATCACTCGTCAAATAGCATTCCTTTATATTGTACTTACTCCCTGCACTCCTTGTCCGTTGTTAAAGGTGACACTTCCGTATGTGTGCATGGGGTCAGCGCATGCATATGTCTTTGTGGAAGCCCTGGATCTTCTCTTCCCTGCGGCACCACACCATTGTGACAAAGAGGGCTCTTAATGAGAAGCATTACAACTACCCCTTGAACTCGTTCTTCAATTGAGGAGGAATAAAGTCGGCTTTGTGGAGAGTTACAAACCACCAGACTCAGGGCAGCTTAACAAACAGGGAGGCCACACGCAAATGAAATCAACCCAGAAGCAGATCATTTTTTAGGCAATACTCAAATGAAGTAAACAACATTGAAAGAATAAATAACTAATTAATACACAAAAACTCCTGGTGTTGGAGTGGCCTCAAGGTCAAGCGACAACCACACTGACTAAGGACTTTTTATCAGTCGATTCAGCACCTGCCGACTCCACCCTATAAACACACAGATAGAACACACAAAGCAAACACCACCTGTCAACTGGAAAATGCAAATAAGGGAAAAGAAGCTAGGCAGTAGATACTGGGTGTAGTATGACAATCAAGAACACGTCTGAAAAAACAGCAGCGGAAGCCATATTCAATGATTTCATCATATCCTTTGGATTTTACACTGAACTCCAAAAGATATTCTGATAAATGGGCTGCACGAATGAAAGAAACATACAGAATTGCAAGTGTAAGAGTGGACTCCTCCAGGTGTTCAGGCTGGAGGGTTGCTGAACGACTAAAGAAATGTTATCAGAAAGATGGAAGAAAACTGTACTTTTCTTGTCTATTTTCACCCACTGCAACTTATACCAACGACGGAGATAAGTGCAGTTACACTAGCAAAATATGTGGGAGAGCGTTGCTATAATATGACTATATTGTATTGCAATAGGGAGCACTTCAAAGTCAATACCAAATCAAAACTAGTTAGCACAGTATTTGTAAAAGAAAGGATTTAATGAAAAAATCTGGTTATTGTTACACTTAAAATAGTTTCAAAATGGATGTATGAGATGATAAACTTATACCATGAATCGTACACAGCATGAATACAATGTTACCTGAGGGATAGAGAGAGGAGGGGTGGGTGCAAAGAAGAGAAGGCCCAAATACCTCAAGAGCTAGAGAATAAAAGAGAAAGAGCAACAGTTACAACTGACCATGTGACTGAAACCAAATGTGAGACATTCAAAATCATGTGCCATATTGTTTCAAAGCTTCGAATCAATCTGACACCCGTCTCTACGGCGACATCTAGTGGTCACTTGCATGTGTTGATCTGAAATACCTTGACGATGATCCATGTAAAAAAAACAAAAAAAAACTGTTTTTAACATCTATCTGACAACTACATTATCTAGGTTTTGTAACCTGTAGCCTCCTCATTGTGAATAACTTTTTGTGAGTTTTTTTTTTGTGGTCATGAAAAATGAACATTAATAAAATAAATAAAGACACAATGTGTCACATTTGTTACATAACATTTTTATTCAAAAATATGATTTGCTCTGCTGTTGAAGGAGTAGCTGACTTCTTTTTTTTACATATAATTTCTCCAGCCTTTGAAAAAATCCTCTCACATGGGACACTTGTTGTCCTCTGCACCCTCCAAAATGCCAGGATGAGCTCCTCAAATGGTGCATCAAGGCTAGCTGCCTATCACAATACACACATCTTACTTTATTTGGTGTTTCCAAATGGAAATGGTCCCACACCACAGATGTACGGCATCTCTTGTAATGGACAATGACAAAGATATCTTCCTGATTAACAACATCCTCATGCTGGGAAAATGTTATATACACAAATGCAAGTTCTTAAAGGTGAAACCATGATTTTATTTAGTTTAACTCTTATACAAAAACTCTTATATGAAAATGCAATCAGTCTTTTTTCCATTATAGAAGAATATGATCTTCAAACAAAAACCTAGCCCCTTTGTTTTTTGTTTCTTTTATTACGATTTTCCTGATATATTTTTCTACTGTACTTTCAAGCACCTGATCTGTATTTTGTAATACAAAAATGTTCTGTTATTGCCATGCTGTTTGTAAATGATCATTTGTTCAGCAATAAAAAAATGTACGGCATCTCTTATGTGGAGCCTCCATTTTTATCTATTCTATTAATATATCTATCTATATATCACCTATGGATCTATATAATTCTATATCTCTAACTTATGCTGTGCTATCTGTCACTATCTTACTTAGCCTATATGAATGTGTCACTATATCTATCCTATCTGTCACTGTCTATACCTATCAGTCAATATATCTCATTTAAATCTAGACTAAATATAGCCTAACTAACCAAAGCGCACAATAAATCTCACTTATATCACAAAATCACTGCTATCACAAAATCTCTCTCCTCTCACAAAAACCCACGAGGTGAAGACTTTTAAACTTTGTGGGGAATTAGGTTTATACAGATGTGTGACTGTGTGGTTTGTTCCCGCCCCTTTAATCAAACGCAGTTTCGGCAGACGCCACCTGATGAAACACTTGGAAGCTTCATTTAGCCATAGTCACGTGACATGGGTGTTTCGTATCACTGTTTGGAGCAGTGTTTCAAAACATCTGCACTTCGGGATCTCGGCAAAGCGCTGAAACGTCAGTTTTGCGTCAGCCATCCCTAGTTAGTGGTATTATAACAAAGTGGAAGCAATTGGGAACAACAGCAAATGGGTTTCCATGGCCGAGCAGCTCATCCAAGCCAAGTGCAATGCAAAGCATCGGATGCAGTGGTGTAAAGCACGCCACCACTGGACTCTAGAGCAGTGGAGATGTGTTCTCTGGAGTGAACAATCACACTTCTCTGTCTAGCAAACCGATGGACAAGTCTGTGTTTGGCGGTTGCCAGGAGAACGGTACTTTATGGTGTGGGGTTGTTTTTCAGGGGTTGGGCTTGGCCCCTTAGTTCCTCTTAAAGGATTAGTTCACTTTCAAATAAACTTTTGCTTAAAATTTTCTCACCCCCTTGTCATCCAAGATATCCATGTCTTTCTGTCTTCAGTCGAAAAGAAATGAAGATTTTTGATGAAAAGATTTCAGGATATTTCTCCATATAATGGAAGTCAATAGACCCCAAACGGTTCAAGGTCCAAATGAGAGGTTCGGTACAGTTTCAAAAGGGCTTTAAACCACCTCAAACGGTACCAGACGATCAATAAGGGTCTTATCTAGCGAAATGATCGGTAATTTCTAAAAAATAAATAAAGTTTAAGTTTTATAAGCACAAATGCTCGCCTTGCTCTGTTCAGTGATGCGCGCTCGTGACGTCATGTAAAACCCAATTACGTTGAAAAGGTCACGCTAGACGCAGGCGGAAGTACCGAGTCAGTGTTTACAAATGAGCGGAAGGAGGACCGTATCCACATATTCAAAAGTCTTTGCGCCTGCATCTTGCGTGACCTTTTCAACGTAATTGCCTTTTACGTGACGTCACGAGCGCCCATCACTGAACAGAGCAAGGCGAGCATTTGTGCTTATAAAACTTAAACTTTACTTATTTTTAAAAAAATGACCGATCATTTCGCTAGATAAGACCCTTATGGATCGTCTGGTACCGTTTTATGTGGTTTAAAGCCCTTTTGAAGCTGTACCGAACCTCTCATTTGGACCTTGAACCGTTTGGGGTCTATTGACTTCCATTATATGGAGAAATATCCTGAAATCTTTTCATCAAAAATCTTCATTTCTTTTCGACTGAAGACAGAAAGACATGGATATCTTGGATGACAAGGGGGTGAGAAAATTATAAGCAAAAGTTTATTTGAAAGTGAACTAATCCTTTAATGCTTCAGCATACCAAGACATTTTGGACAATTTCATGCTCCCAACTTTGTGGGAACAGTTTAGGGATGGCCCCTTCCTGTTCCAACATGACTGCGCACAAGTGCACAGAGCAAGGTCCATAAAGACATGGATGAGCGAGTTTGGTGTGGAGGAACTTGACTGGCCTAGAACAGCTTTGGGATGAATTAGAGTTGAGACTGAGAGCCAGGCCTTCTCGTCCAACATCAGTGCCTGACCTCACAAATGTGCTTCTAGAAGAATGGTCAAAAATGACCATAAACACACCCCTAAACCTTTTGGAAAGCCTTCCCAGAAGAGTTGAAGCTGTAATAGCTGCAAAGGGTGGGCCAACTCCATATTAAACACTACGGATTAAGAATGGGATGTCGTTAAAGTTCATGTGCATGTAAAGGCAGGCGTCCCAAAACTTTTGGCAATATAGTGTATGTTGTTATTTAGTCATTCTGTGCATTTGTTTATTTTTCAACTTATTTATGAATACTGTTGTTTAAAGTCCTAGACACACCAAGCCGGCGTCAAAGAACTAACTGACTGTGTTGCCGCCTCTCGTCGGCTGCATCTTGGCCAAAAAGCTGCTCTTGAACACACAAAAGGACTAAAGGTGAATGTCAACAAGAAGAAAGGGAAACCGAATCTAGGACTGCAGATATACATACCTTAAACAAAGCAGCGCGCACTTGTCATTTTTGAATTTGCTGATCACTTTCTTCATTCCAATAGGCTCATGTTATTATTAAAATATTTGAACAGTGGAATGCTCAGGTAAGATTATGTCAATTTTAGAAAAGCCTTCTGTCTGTGCCATCTTGACTTATTCACTCACTTTCATCAGTTTTGCATTCATTCTTGTGCACTGAATCAATCACTAAGCTGATCAGCCAGTCAGAGCGATCTCTCTCACCGGCGCCGATTCAACATGATGAATCAGGTGAATTGCCACTGACATAGGCGGAGGGTGAACCAACTAGGGTAAGGCTAAAGACATTTTTCTTGACAAAGTTCTGCTAAACGACATGAATATCTTATTTAGCCTACATAATGTCTAAACTTTTTTGTTATGAGTTAAATTATAACGAGTGGATTTGAGTGTGCAGATCTCAGCACTGGACAAAACTCCGGCATTTTGAGTGGTGAGGGGATTTAAACACGTCTGATTGGCCATTGAGTTCAAGAAATCATCAGATATGTTTGTGATTGGCTATTGCTAATCGCAGCATAAATATGTTGTAAATAGAAAAAACTATTTATATTTGTATTAGTTGTGATGCTCTCAAGAGCACAATCACCAAATCTGTTTATGTTTATCCGTTTATGATGAGAGTTTTCACGAGAATGCACAATTCAGTCAAAATTCAGAGTTTAGCTCACACACTGAACGAAACTCTTGCAGCTAGGTTTCTATCCAAACATAAAGCGAATCTTTTCAAAATTCGCAAAAAAAGAAAAAAACTAATGCGAATTAGGTGTTTCCATAGTTGTTCGAGCAGACAATGGTGGTTTTGGTAACCTAGTAACCAACAGTAAATAAATCAGCAGAAACAGTATTGATGTGTCATTTGCGAAAGAGTCTGCACTATGAGCCGGCTCCTTTATTTGAGTGGCGAGAATCGGTTCCCGTCTGAGAGGCGTTTTTGTAAATTAAAGCAGCACCAGGTAACTTTTCAACCTTCATAATATATTTTCAAGACTCTTGTGATGATACATCGACTTACAATAGGTTGAATGACACGTCTGCCATAGCCTGACGGGGTCTGTATCGTTTCTAATCGCACTTTTAAACTTCGGGTTTCGGGGAGTAACCCGAGGACAAAAAGAACTACAAAATTCGACTGCTTTACGGCATATAGGTCACTTCCACCACCACCCCCACTTCCTTAAATTTGGACGTGCGAGCCCAACTATTGTTTGTTTGCCGGATGTTATAGTCATGGCCGAAGCAGCACAGAGAAATAAGAAAGCAAAGGTTTTGTCGGAGGAAAGCAAAAAGAGGAAACGAGAAAGTGATAGGATTAAAGGCAGGACGAGGATCTATGGTAGCTTGATATTATAATATTGACGATGGTTATTACCTACCACTCAAACTTTGAATTGAAGTATCGTATAGATTCTGTAAAACGGTAACCAATAGACTAGGCTACTATAATGACGCTGGCTTGTAAACGTGAGCATCGCGATCATTTGGCGTTTGAAAAAAATAAAACCCATGAAATTATATTCATATGACATGCTGAAACATATGCCACTGTACCTGGGATGAAGACATTTCACACGCGACACAAGCAGAACACCTGCATGTGAACTCCTGCAGTGTTCAGGGCTATCATGGTTGTCATGTCAACAAATGCACGTGCGATGCATCCCCTGATGTAGGATGACAGAGTTTACGACAGTAGTAGAGGACAATACTGTTTCCCAACTGTAGGGGGACCCCGAGAGCAAAAACTACGTAGTGCTGCTTTAATACAGGACAGAGTAATATGATTATCCTTTCGCTACACTGCTCAGCCATAAGTCAAGTAATGTTATTTTGATGTGTATGTACTGCATGGAGTGCGTGTGGTCAAGCAATGTGGCAAAAAGATTATCCTTAATATTGGGCCAGAAAACAAGATGAGTAACACACGCAAACATTCACTCTTATTACTGAGCTGAGCAAAATGATCCGGTTCAGTTCTCTAAAAAGAGCTGGAATTCCCATCATGAGGATCAGCCAATCAGTCACGTGGGTTTAATGTTTGCTACATCAGAATTTATTCAGCAAATGCGTTTCCATCTCCCATTATTCGCATTAACTCTTTTTCTCAACAAAAAAACCCCCACCTCAAGCGAGCATAAAAACTTGCGAATTAAGGGATTTTTTTTTTTAACTTTGGTGTTTCCATCACTCATTTCTGATGCAATACTTCAAAATGTGCATTATAAAAGCAGGGTGATGGAAACATAGTTAGTGATTACTAATCTTAAAGGAACACACCGACTTTTTGGGACTTTAGCTTATTCTCCGTATCCCCCAGAGTTAGATAAGTCCATACATACCATTCTCATCTCCGTGCGTGCCATAACTCTAGCCTAGAGTTATGACCGCTACACTCTAAAAAAAAAAAGGTTCTATATGGCACCAAAAATGGTTCATTGCTCGTAATCATAGGGGAACCTTTTTTAGTGCTATATAGCACCAATTTTGGTGCTTCAGTGGTTCTTCAGCAGTTCTTCAGAGGTGCTATATAACACCTTAGTCAAAGAACCGCTGAAGAACCTCTGAAGAACCGCTGAAGAACCACTGAAGCACCAAAATTGGTGCTATATAGCACTAAAAAAGGTTCCCCTATGATTACGCGCCAAGAACCATTTTTGGTGCCATATAGAACCTTTTTTTTTTTAGAGTAGCCTAGCTTAGCACAAAGACTGGAGGTAAACGGCTCCAGCTAGCCTACTGCTCAATAAGTGACAAAATAACGCCAACATTTTCCTATTTACATGTTGCGATGTGTATAGTTACAGGACCAACGGAAAATGAAAAGTTGTGATTTTCTAGGCCGATATGGCTAGGAACTATACTCTCATTCCTGCGTAATGATCAAGGAACTATGTTGCCATACCATGGCGGAGCAATGATATTACACAGTTATAGTGCGCAACGCCGCGTAAAAAGTATGATGCAACATGAGCAGATCTAAATTTAATGGCGCAGTCGACACTTTTTATTTAATTTTTATTTTCACTTCATTACTTGGCCCAAGCCCGTTAGGCTAAAGCTTGGTTTATACTTGACGCATCCACACCAGCGCGAAGGTGCACATGGCAAAAACGACTCCATTGCGCAGTGGGCGGTAGTGCGCTTTAAGAGCGCGAGACCTCATTTCACGTTGCGGTGTGCAGGGCATTTTTTGTAACTTTCCGCACAGCTCCGCATCCGAAGATGCACGAGTTTGAGGCGATTCTATCTGAGCATGACGTCTCATCACACGAGCACATGACACTTTCATCAAGCAGTTAAACCACCCCTTATTCCCACGGCCAAAACAGAGCACCTGTGGATGAGGGTATGAAGCAAGGACTGATACAGATGATGAATGGTAGGATAATTTTAGCATGACACAACAGTTATTAATTACACTTAATTCAACAACAACAGCTTGTTAATCATGTCATCCGTCATTAAGCCATCTCTGAATCATTGCACATGCACAGCACTTTCCAGTTTCGGTTTTCGTTCTGATGTACCATCAATCTGATTAGAAACTGTTTAAATCACTTCTTACAATCCGAATGAAACTTTTTATTCCAACTGTGCTACTAGTCCAATTACAATAAGATTATTAGGGTCCATGTAAAAAAAAAAATTATATATTTTTAAAATGTATATTATTTATATTTGTTTAGCTGTCAATTTGTGTATGTTATCAAAGATGCATGATAGATAAGAGTCTAGTTTAACCTCTGACATCGATCTGACTGTTTTTGATGGATTCAGTATTTTTAATTTGACTGTAAATCTGTTGTTGTTTCCATTAACCATGAGATTCATTAAAACCAGGACAGGAAGAAGACCCTTCACCTAGAAAATAAACACACGTGCACAGTTTACCCACTCTTCATCTCTGTAAAGAACCCAACCACAGCATGTTTCAGTTTGACTCAGAAGATGAGCTGCTCGAGTCACAATGTGAGAAATTAACTTTTTTTTCAGACTTTTCACTGTACAATTGAAGGAAATGATTTGCATGTTTTTCTGCTTGTGCTGGTGGCGTCTGACTGGTAAGTTATAAATATATATGTATGTATATATATAATTATTTTTTTGGCTTAATACAATTCTTCAGATGTTAAAAGTCATGGAATATAATGACAATTGCTAAAATTAACGTAGCTTCATCCAGAGGAGAGAGAGAGAGAGAGAGAGAGAGAGAGCGAGAGAATCCTCCATTACGCCACTTTTAAATCTCAGGTCAGGCCTGGTGCATGACATGGCAAACTTGGCACATATCTTGCAAAAATAAGAGGTTGATTCATAGGTTTTTGATTGAAATCAAAAGTTTTTTTTTTTTTTTTTTTTTTTGCATATTCAGAAGGATTAAGAATTAAAATCATAGATTCCTTGATTCTAGACTGAGTACAGTTAATGTTTTTTTAGCAAATCCTATAAGTTTCCTCTGATCCTAGGCTAAAATCTGAAGTATTTGATTGTTAGTTTGACATGCTCACTAACAGCCGATTAATAACCGTTACGATCAAATTTTACCTCAGAGGAAATTCTGGAAGTGTCAAAAGATTTGACTCACAGTCCTGCAGTGTGATTTCTCCTACGGCGGCTGTCAAATTGTCTTCGTTTTTCAACACTCTCAGAAAAAAAAGGTACAGTGGAGGTACAATTTTGTTCCTTGGGGAACAAAACATATATCTGTACCTTTAAAGGTACACAATTGGTCCTTACCATTGTTTTCATCTATTTAGATGTACCCTTAAGGGTACCACCCCATTGACGGCCACTTGTTCATTAAAAGGTACAGTTTTGTACTCTTTTTTTTTTTTGGAGAGAGAGAGAGAGAGAGAGTCAAGAGAGAGAGATTTTGGACAAGCCATGACCAAAATGAGCGCTAGAGATTTCTTTGTAGCCACCATTTTAATCTTGTGTGTAATGCAGCTCACTGTCACTGAACGTGTCATTGATTGATGTACATATACACATCAATATATTATATTATATTATATATAATGATGCGTCTCGGGCCTAGTGTGGCCATTTTCATAACACCAAATAGGAGGACACTTTGCGGAATTTAGTGAGGCGAGAATAATTGCATAGGACTCTGGTGTACTCGCAACTACAATACAATTTTGTCCATCATATTGATGGTATCGTGATACAGTGATTCTGCAATAGCCTACTCTATTCATTGCCAGACAATTTGATCTACAATATATCTTGATGTTGACCTATAACAGAAGAGGCAAAAAAGTGTTTGTTCACAGTATTTGTATTTATTCAAGACATTGTGATGTCTGTTTCAAAAACTTACCACTGAGATGAACCTGTCTTGCAAAGTGCACAGTGCCTGAAAACATAACATTTCTGGACTTCTGGGAATAACAAATACATAAATAAACAAATAATGGATCCGAAAAATAAATAAATACACATTTCAATTCTTTCAAAGAAGTTCACCCTCTGCAGCAGCTCTTTGTTATCTGAAATGTGTATTTATTTTTCACATTCATTATTTGTTTATTTATGTATTTCTGTTATTTACAGAAGTCCAGAAATGTAATGTTTTCTGATTATTTGGTTTTGTATTTCTGTATGACTGGTGATGCTTGGCTGCATGATTATGATAGACTTTACAAAGCTCTGCAGCGGAGATTTTGTCATCCTGAGGTGATGTTGCTTCTCGAAAAAGTGACCTAAGACGTAGCCTACCTGCGGCTTATGTTTTTCCGTGCTGGCATGTCTGTCAATGGCAGTTTTCCCTTGACTAACGTCCACTTCACAGCGACACACAGTGTGCTTTTTCATATAAATTCCTGCTCTTTTGTCCATTCCGGATTAAATGAGGTCTGAGCGTATGACATCCTATCTTAACGTTGTGAAATGAAGCAAGCACATCGTGGATGCTTGTTTAAGTTTTTAACCAATGATATATCAGATATTTATTTGACACGGCTTTCAGCCAATCATTTGTTTGACCGGAGATCTTACGACATTAGACTTTATGCTGCTGCGTCCCAATAAAGATTCGGCACTCCGAAAAGGAGGACAAACGAGTGTCCGGCTTGAGGCTGTGTCGGACACCGGACAGGGAGCTTAAAATCCGGACTGTCCAGCCAAAATCTGGACGTATGGCCACCCTACTCGGGCCAGAGGCAGGAAACACCCTGGACAGATGTGGCCTTGGAATCACAATTTGAAAATTCCCTTCCGAGACAGCAACATAGTGTCGGCCCAGATCTGGTACATGTGGATTCCACACATACCAGATGTGGGCCGGATCTGGGCCAACACTATGTTGCTGTCTGGGTTATATTTGCAGGTTTTTCTTGACAGTGTATAATGTGCTTTGACTAAAGACTCACGCATAAATTTGAGCTGTCAATTTCTGATTAATAGTCAGTGGCCGTCCTGAGAAGCGATCAGACATGAGGTGATTGGAAGCCTCAAGAAAACTGCTCAGAAAAAGTTGAAGGTAGAGCGGAAGCAATCTGTTACGATAACCAGTGAGAGTGCCCTGTGATTACCACCAGTGGGCACTCCACCCCGTACTGCCATTCCATCAAAGACTACATTACCCATAATCCTTTGTGGGTTTTAATTATCTTAATTTCAAAGATTTACAAATGCAAATCCTCTCTAAAGATTATCGTACAAATACTTCAGTAGTAACCCTGAACAACAACAAAAGCAATTTTTTTTTACTAAAAAAAAATCTACTGATCTAAATGTCCCGTATCGAAGAATGTCAACATGTTGAAAATATGCAGGTGAATGCAATATTTCATGTCGGAACTGACTTTGTAGCTTCATACATTTATTGTGATCCAGATAGCAGATAAGTTTAAAACTCCATTAATAGCCTATCATGTTCCGAATATCTCACCTTTCAGTTGCTTTTGTGGTTCAGGCTTTTTAAACCATCGGAAATATTAATCAGTGTAAAATTGTTCATTAGGAGTGTTTGGTGATTTAGTGTCAGTGATGGAGGGAGATTCTGTCACTTTATACTCTGTTACTAAAATACGTGAAGACAAAGACATACTGTGGAAATATGGAGCTGAAATGTCTCAAATAGCTAAAATGAAGAAAAAGAATCTTCTCCACATATGATGATGTTCCTGATGGGAGATTCAGAGATAGACTGAAGCTGGACGATCAAACTGGACTTTTGGAAACTGCTTTGAGTTTTTAGTGTATTAAATCAGCTGGAATATTTAGCGTGAAAATCCAGTGTATTGCTCATTGGGTCATTAGCTTGTTTAAAATTGACATTTGTAAAAGTAATAATAATAATAACAATAATTCTTCATCTTGAAGAAAAGTAAGCTATTATCCCTTATTTTTTCATAAATTATGCTGCCATATTACTCATTAATTGCTACTTTAATTATATTTCCAGGCAATCACATAAGCGCTGCTTCAGTGTTTTCTCTGTGTGATTCTGACAGTCTCTCCGTAACATTAGTGGTTAGCAGTTTACAGTAGAAGTGTGTAAAGACAGTTGACATTTTACACATTTATTTTTCATTATCTGTGTCAAAGGAATGTCCATATTGCAGTGATATACAGCTATAAGATATACATTTAATTTAATCCTTATTGGTGCAAATGTTAAGCGGTTCAACCAGGGCTAAGTGTTTGTCTGTCCATTCATTGTGTTCTGTGTTTCTGCTGCTGTTGGATGTTCTCAACTTTACTGAAATGATCAAATGATATTTTCTTCAGCTGATTTCTGGCTTTATAAACCATCAGAGGCCGTAATCTGTGTAAAAACCTGTGTGTTCATCAGGTGTGTTTGGTGAGTCAGTGTCAGTGATGGAGGGAGATTCTGTCACTTTATACTCTGATGTTACTGAAATACGTGAAGATGAAGACGTACAGTGGATTTTTGGAGCTGAAAAGTCTCACATAGCTAGAATAAGAAAAAAGAACCGAATCTTCTCCACATCTGATGTTCCTGATGGGGGATTCAGAGACAGACTGAAGCTGGACGATCAAACTGGATCTCTGACCATCACAAACATCACAACTGAACATGCTGGAGTTTATCAACTACAGATAAGTGGAGCGAAAAAATCATCAAAAACATTCAGAGTTTCTGTCTATGGTGAGTTAATTTGCGATCATTGTGAGATTGTTTGTTCAAGCATTCACATATTCTTGTTTTATTATAGATATATCCAGTACGAATTAAATTCAATCAACAGCATTTGTGGCACTGATTCTAAAAAACACTGAATATAAAAAAATATGTCCTTATAATTTTTTTTTTTAAGGCAAAATTCAAGGTTATGTCCGTGGGATATTTGGGGGACTCAAAAGAAGAAATGTGGAGCTTACAATTTTATTAAGGCCTTTACATTAAATCTTCTGTTAAACATTGTGCATCATGTCTCTTATGAGGCTGCTGAGAGCAGTCTTGGCGAGGGGGAGCACCGCTCTCCACACTCTGCTTCTGTGCCTGAGCAGGACTGGGTTTGGGCTGGGTGGTCAACAGCCCTTCCCCTTGAGTACAGCAAGGAAGAAACTGGACGAACGTTTCCTTGTGTCTCGTCGCCTCCCGGAATCTGTAGACAACTGAGTTAACCGAGTCGCCAAACAGCCCGGAAGGTGAAAAAGGGGTATTGAGCAGAAAAACATCCTGTCTCTGTCTTTGATGCCCATTAGGGTCAACCACAGATGCCTCTCAGTGGCAACCAGCACCCATTAAACAACCAATGGCAGGAGCCGTCTCTTTAGTCGCACAGAGAGACAAATTTGTGGCTCAGAGAATGACTCTTCGTCGATTGAAGCACCCGCATTCAAATCCTTGAGCAGGTCAGCCTGGTATGCTTGTAACATGGAACCTTGAGAACGCAAATATGTCAACATCGAAGGGACAAAAACACGCAATGTGTAAGGTTTCCCCCATGAGCGAGTTAACTCGCTATGTAGGTCCTCAAATAAGGGGTGGGACCGATGTTGAGGCTCCTCCTGGCCACCGTACAGAAATCTGTCCTCCAGTTTAGATTGTTTTGTTTGTTCCTGTGGCCAGTTTAACTGTTGTCTGGCCTCTGCACAAGTTACCACCTCAAGTAGTTCCTCTTGTGCATTATCATTGCGGGTGGAATGCTCGGAGGTGGCGAACTTACAATCTATACCAACAGAAACAAGAGATTCAGTGTCCTCCGCCCAAGCCCAAGAGGTGCCGGGGCACGCTTCGGAGTCAAGCAAAGGGACATCCTGATCTGGAGAGAGAGCGAGCGATGTGGACGGACCGTCTCTCGCTCCTCGGCCAGATCGATGCGCAAGCCCCACAATCGTATTAATCTTGAGTACCTATAGAGTAGTACTGCATCCTTCATATCTCCAAAGAGTCTTTAGTTTTATATATGCTGCTCCGATTCTTTCCAAAAACATTCTAACGATACAGATCCACTTTCGCGGTACGACTGAAGCGTGGTGTTGTGACGCTTCCCCTTATGTGTATGTTGATGGGCGTTCCTCAAGTTTACCGCTATGGGCTTGCGTTTGAGCCAGCGAGGAATGAAAAACAAAGGACCGGCGAGAGACTTCCCTCCGTCTCCGTGTGCTCTACTTCTATTGGATAGTCGCGTCGCGTTCAACGGATTCATTTGCATAAAGTTGAGCTTCGGCCGGCTTTTTTGATGCGCGGCATTTGTTCACGCCTTCCCGGAACGCTTTGCGGGCGCGTTTAAAGTCGCTTGACATCACTCATAGGAATAAAGTGGAGTGCGGCGCCACAGAAGTGTATCTGCACCTTTACTCTTGGAGGAGTGCCGTGGGGCGGAGCTAAAGAGTCACGAGTGCTGTCTTCCGTAACCCGAACGAAGCTCGTTGATGGGCGTGCTCTTGCTCTAGCTCTGGTTGATGTTCGCACGCGCTCATCCCGGAGAAGTGCCCATACGAGGAATTCCGCCCTTTATGACGTCATACAAGGCCAAACTCAGGAAAAAAAAACTTTCCGAAACTTGTACGAACCCTGAGGGAGTGTATTTGGCACAGAAATACTCTTAACATTAAGATGTCATACGCCCAACTTGTTTTTTTTTTTTACTTTGGCCATGTTTAGCATGAAAATCCAACTCTTTAACTGTGTAAATAAGTCAGAATGCATGAAATAACATTAGACATCCCCTTTAACTGTGGATGTTTCACAGTGCTCGCACACATCATGCTCAAACGGGCAGCAAACTCTTTCCCCAAACAAAGAAAGCAAAACTGGTGTGTGACGTATTCAGGCATGGGCTGTCAACACAGACGCACACACCGTTTACCTTGAGTGACCTTTTTTTCTTTTCACTGTAGACACAAAGACATTTCCGCACACTGCAAGCTGGAAACTAAGTCCTGACACACACAAGACAAAGAAACCTGAAAGGCGCACCTGATGCACATCTATTCATAGACTCTGGCGAGCAGTTCAAGGCCAATTTCATTGGTGTGTTGCACACACTCTTCACACACAAAGTGTTCCCATAGTGCTATAATCAGAGCAGCATAGAGAGAACCATTTGAAAGGGAACCGCTCTGTTGTTTTGATGCGCTGCTCACTTTAAACTGTAGAAATGGTAAAATGGTGCAATTATGTCCAGCGGTCCGGGTGGAACCACACTCAAAAAAATGATACGTGGGTTTTACTTAATTTTTTTTTATGTCAACAGGTTCAACGTAATTGGGTTATGTTGAATTTAATTAAAATTGTTTATTTCAGTAAACTTAAGTTTTTCACGTAAGGTTAATTCAATACCATTTAGTTAAATCAGGTTAACATTCTTAATTTTGTCCAAAACTATTCAATGTAATTATTCTAAAATGAATATAAAAAACAAACCAAAACAAGTAATCCAGTTTAATTGATTATTTTTATTTAGTGAAATACTATTTTAACAACATTTACAAAACCTTTTACAAGGTCTTATTGGCTAGCCAGAAGATGGTTTTGTTACATCCATGGCATACCCAAAGTAGTTGTTTTTTATTATTAACCCTTTAAGACCTAAGGGTATTTTTACAATTAATTTTCCGCCTGGTGTTATTTACTAAAAAAGCTTGTAAAACATCAACCCTGTTGTGCACAGACAATTGACACACCTCTTTTTTTTCAAGACAAGTTGCTCTGTCAGTATATTTGTGTTGCATTGATGTCACCTGAATGTAAAATAAGTTATGGGACCATAAAGACAAATGAAAACATAAAACGGAAATTGAATCACTCAAATATTTATTGAAAACACACACAAATAAATAAAAGCTAAGCATATTTCCTCTGGAAAACAGTTTGTTCAAGTCTTTGGAGTCCTGGAACTCAGGAATAAACATGATAACTTATACAGAAGCAAAACTATTTACATTTTTCCAAAAAAAGTCCAGGCGCTTTTGGCCTCTTTGGATTTTGGATATTTACTGGTGCCAAGCCTCAAAACAGTTCCTATCAGGAACTTCTCCTCAAACTTTCTCCTCAAACTTTTTCCTCAAACTTTCTCCACAAAACTACTAAAAACTGCAGCGCGTCTCTCTCTCTCTATCCTCAACACTAGCCGTGCGTCTCTCTCTCTTCACAATAAAAGAGCTGTGGTTCATGCGTAATGACGCACACCAACGTGGATGATGGATCAGCCTGTCATTGGTCAAACCCTCATTGAAAATGGCAGCTAGCATCGCGCTAGCGGCAAAAATGACGGAAAATGTATAAATTATGGACATCAAGTGGATATATCTTGGATGTAAGCGTTTTGATTTATTGCTGAACAACTCCAAAAAGATGCACATGTTCCAGGCTGGATAGAAAATCTTCTGTAAAGGCTACAAAGACACCAAAGACACCCCCGTGATGGCTAGCTCGTTAGCTTTCTGCTGGAAAAAACGGTAAGAAAATCGATAAAAGTTTCATGAAATAATATAGATATTTATCGGAGGTGCCGTGTGACATCGTGGGCGATGCCGTCGGGCTCTGAGGGTTAAAACAATTTTAATTGTTATTAGCAGGTCCTCACCCCAAGCACATGCTCTACACTTCACCATGCACAATGGTAACCTCCAAAAACACTAACGTAACAAAAACTTTTAAATACCAACATAAAACATTAAGCATTAAAAAGTCTCTCCATTTTCTCATCTTGTTAAAAATGCATCAAATAGCACTGTATATAAACATTTACTCTCCGAATTCAGCCCCTTTGCAAAGCATGATGGGAAGTGAAAGTCTTGTTTGATTGGGTTACTTGATTTAAACATGTTATTTCAAAATGAAAACATCAAGTTATGTCAAATAGTAACGGTTTTAAGTCAGTTTAACGTGAATCAACTACATTTGAATCAGAAACCTGATATAATTGTGTTAAATCAAGATGATTTGCTTAAATAAAGTGAACAGCATCATAAAATATTTTTTTGAGTGCATGGAGGTCCACCATTTGAATACCACTGCCCTAATCACTCACTCAAAACATTGAGCCGGAAATGAGATTTATCAATTCTCTCATGTTTTTCAGCTCGACTGCCTGTTCCTGTCATCAGCAGAGACTCTTCACAATGTTCTTCATCATCATCATCATCATCACACCAGAATTGTTCATTGGTGTGTTCAGTGTTGAATGTGGGTCATGTGACTCTCTCCTGGTACAAAGGAAACAGTTTATTGTCCAGCATCAGTGTGTCTGATCTCAGCATCAGTCTCTCTCTACCTCTGGAGGTGGAATATCAGGATAAAAACACCTACAGCTGTGTGCTCAACAATCCCATCAGCAACCAGACTCAACATCTGGACATCACTCAACTCTGTCACACATGTGCAGGTACGGCAGGACGGCTGATGATTATTTACTGACCTGATCTCTGTCTTCTGTTGTAGATCAGACGGATGCAGTCACTTCTTTCTTTATATTCACAGAGCTGGACACACAGTTTCCTTCACACTCTCTGATAGTGTTGATCTCTGCTGTTGCCGCTGGATCTCTGCTGATTGTAGGTGCAGTCATTGGGATCTTCTGCATCTGCAGGAAACGTAAAAAATTAGGTCAGGATATCAAACAATTAATGCATATGTTAAATTATTTATCTTTTATAAGGCACCAATTTCAATATAAGGTTGAAAACTTTGTCGTTTTAACATGTATGCGTTATGTTATTGTTAATGCAGTCCAGATACAGGAGAAAAACAGAACTGATTCAGCATTGAGTAAACCAAAAACACGAAAAAAGGTAAGATCATTCATAACTGTGTTGCAGTTAGTCTGATTGCATTTGTGTCTGTGGTATTGATCAGACAGTCAGTGAACAGATGTGGATGGTCAACCTTGATAATTATTACCTTCAGTAGGGAACGACTCGAAAAAAACATGTTTTTATGCTATTTGTTATACATGTTATATGCACCGTAAATAATAGCATACAGTATTTCTATTTTGCAGGCCTAAATTAATTAGCACAAATCTAAATTTATTAGCACGCAGAAAAGTATTTTTCCTCAAAATATTATTATATTCAAAGATTAGTTCATCCCCAAAAAAGTCTCAATTTACTCACCGTACTTTTACAAAACCACACGAGTTTATTTTAGGCAGTATGTCAGTCTCAGTCACTATTCATTGCATCTAAAATGAAAGTGAACTTTAACTGTCAGTCTAACATTCTGCCTACCACCACCTTTTGTGTTTGCCGGAAGAAAGATTATCTCCATTGTGGGTTATAACGGTAGACTTTTGTGTTTGCCGGAAGAAAGATTATCTCCATTGTGGGTTATAACGGTAGACTTTTGTGTTTGTCGTGGTCGGGGAGACTTGAAAGGGTGCCTAGGATGCTCATCTTTATTTAATTGTGCTGGGGGGGTTTTGCCACTTGGAAATATGCCTAGAACATGTGTGCGAGAACAATGGTATGGAAGTAAAACGACGACAAATGTATTTGAAAAAATTAAAAATAAAACACCTAACCATACAACAGGGTGAGTTGACATTTTACCTGACGTTACGGTTCAACTGATGTCTGTGTGACACCAGATGTGAATCGGCCACAGATTTGTCAATTCTGAAAAACCTGCGCAATATGTCCATTACAATTAAATGTTCTTCTACATGATGTTGGTATTATTTCGCTACCTGAAAGGGGAAAAGTACCCAAAAAATAAGAAATATTTTTAAAAAACACCTATAAAGTCATCCTTGTGGGATTTGATGGTGTTAATAGCCTATAATCAATGTGGCGTTGAGCAAAATCATGAGAAATAATGTAAGGATCTTCAAAGGGTATTCAGCTTTTCTCTAAGTCTGTTATTAGGCATAAACTAGGCTAGTTCACCCAAAATATGAAAATTCTGTCATTTACTCACCTTCAGATTGTATGAGTTTCTTTTTTCTGCTGCATACAAAAGAGGATATTCTGAAGAATGTTGATAACTAAACAGGTTCTGGCTGCCATTGACTTCCATAGTATTTTTTTTTCTTACATATAATGAAAGTCAATGGGAGCCAGAAACTGTCTGGTATATAAATATCCTCTTTTGTATGCAGCAGAAGAAAGAATCTCATACAGGTTTATAACAACTTGAAGGTGAGTAAATGAGAGAATTTTCATTTTTGGGTGAACTATCACTTTAAGGTTATCTATAACCTTGTGTCAAAACAATGACAAAATTCATATTTGGAAGATATAAGCGTTCAAAACGTCCAGTCTCTCACTTCCACCCATGATTTTGATGACATCACTCTGCACTTCATCTTCTCACCAGATATTCTGTCCAATCAAATGCTCTCTAGAACCAGAAGGGCTTCAGGTCCCTACATAAACGGCCCCCTACATTATAAATAGACGCTGAATCTGCGGTCACTTGTTCACACGTTTATATCACAAAATGGCACATAGTGCACTATATAGGGGATAGGGTAGTGGTGGCGAAATGAAGCCTCATGAAGCTTTTCAGTCAAATGGTTCACAAAAGGGTTCATTTCACGAGGCTTCATTTGCTCAAAATACACTTGCTCTTTGACCCCTGGTGGTCAAAGAGTGTAAAACAAGCAAATATTACAGATGACCTGATGTGATCTGTGATGCACTGTATTTTAAGCTAAGGCTTAGATATAACGGTGAAGAAAAAAATCCATTTCCACATAGACTAATCTATTTATATGAATATAATGTGTATTTTCTGGTGGTATATAATGATTGTATAACATAACTGTGTAATAAACATATTGGCTTGAAATGAATGGGGCTATCAAATGTGTGTAAATCAATTATTTGGTCATAGGCAGAAGGGGCAATGTTATAATTATTCTCAAACTGGAAATTGGCTGTGTTTAACTGGGCAGAGGGCAAGATTCGAACCGCTTCCTGAACCAGTCAGGCTGAAGTGAGGCTTCGGACGTCATTGGTCTAAAGGGATTCAAGCCTCGATACGCACTGGGTAAACCCAGCCCGATCTGGCGGCGATTTGATTTCGCGCTGCAGCTCAGGCTGGAGACCTGTACACATTTTTATCCTACTTGTTACAATTTTGCGGGGACAAATTACAAACCGGCTTATCCACCTGGTGCGCTATTGGTGGGTTTAACGCAATGATGGATAGAGAAGCGATGGATCGTTGGTCTGATTGGTTGAAGCACTATCCAATTGCGTACATAGTCATTTGAACTATGCCCGTTGATCACACCTCTTGTGCAGTAGAAAATACAGAGCAGACTCCCCAGACTAATGTTCAATCTTAAAAGACTGAGTTTGGCCAGACAAGATACACGCTTTACGGAACGCTTCTTGGATTTCTCGACACACGCTCAGAAGCCTCGGCACAGAACGTAACATCACTAGGCTAGGGAATGATTCAGTAAATATGTAAATATATGTAAATATGCTTCTCTCTCGGGAGAGTATTTCACTTTGTTTTGCACAAAATCGCCAAGTATTCCTTTCACTACACATAATAAGTGTTAGAGATTTATTTGTGAATATGATTCTCATAGATGCAAAGCACTGAATACTAGTTACAAGCGGCTGATTATCAGTGACGAAGTGATCGGACATTATTCATTTGAATAGGCTGATGACTCCTGCAGATATGGGACAGTGACTGTTGGCAATGCAACAGGAGATCATCAAACTTATGCAAATGATGGGTCCGCCAACTGATTACCATGGAAGAACGCCTACTAGAAATATATATGCTGTCCTCCAGATAAGAATATAGGCCTATATACATCAAGTAGACGACAGCGATCATTAAACAATATACATACAATCAATTAAAGTGTTCAAATCTCAAAACTATGCCCAGTCAAATAAATTATGTTATGTTAGGTCTTGTAATGCCTGCATAATTTAAAGCAATATATATATATATATATAATGTTTTTAAACTGTTACTATTATATATTTTTCCTTGCAGAAATCAAAGGAGGTCGTGTATGGAAATATCGCCCCAAAACGATGATCAAATACAATACAACAAATACAACTAGCATATTTTTCTTCTGACTATTATTATACTTTTTTTTTTTTTTTTACTTTTTAAAATTAATCTAATGTTTTTATTTTTTATTTTGCACGTGAACCTCGCTATGTCTGAAATGTTATGTATCATGGTGTACAAATAGCACAGCATCCAGTCAAATCAATTAAATAAATGTTTTATTTTTATCTTAAAACACATGGAAATGTACTCACTTTATTAAATATTGATCCCACCCTTCACTGTTCTCTATCACTTGGTCTACTCTTGTTTATAAATAGAAAATGTAATATGAAATGCATGGTTTACAGTATCACACACACACACATACATACATACATACATACATACACGCGTTCACCTTCTGCTGGATATTTTGGGAAATTCAGCTCCAACATATCGTCGCTCTTTACTGTCCAAAGCATAAAATCACATCTCTCTAATAATAGTGCTACTTTACCCGATAAAGTGCGCTATAAATGTGTTGATATGAGTGATGGGCGCTTTCGACACACGTACGCTTCATTAAGCTTCGAAACCATTTTGAATCATTTTGTTTCGAAACCAATCAGATCAGGGGCCGGTTGCATAAACCGCTAAGACTAGTCTTATAAGTTAGACATACATTTTTTTTAATCAGTTACATAAAAACATAGACTGGCCTAATTTGATGCGAAAAGTAAGACTGAATGCCACTTGCCTAACTGTGGCTCATACTAGATCTTAAGACACTGTCTTAACATAATGTCTTAGTTTAAACAACTGGCCCCTGACTGCCAAAGTCACGTGATCTCGGTAAAAAGGTTTCGTTTCGTCAGAACCGTTCGGAAATTTGGTTTGCCGCTAGGGGGAGATATCTGTGAACACATGAACTCTACATTATTTTTTACCTGAGCTCGGATCAATTTGATACATTTCTAGACATTTATTGACTCCTTTTACCTCATAAAAAGGAAGAGCTGTAGTTAAAAGTATTTCATTGGTCTGATTAATCCATAAAGCAAACAAAAAGTCCTACCTTCAATAAAACCGTTTGTAGAAAGTGTTATTATGCACGTTTTGACTTGGTTTTCTGTTCTGTCCAGCAGGGGTCACCACAGCGTGAGGCGTTTCGAGCGCTTCGAAACAGTGAATCACTTTTCGAAGCAATTGATTCAATAGATTCAAAGATTCGAAAAGCTTCGTTTCTCCCGTCACTATCATAAACTAAATAAATAAGACACCTAACTGATCGCTCCGCTGCCTTCGATGTCTATGTATAATAATACTAATAATAATAATAGCTAACAAACTCAGTTAAACACAAATTACTGTGGTTTATAAGAGTTATACAGAGACACCAGCTGCACAACACATATTCCTGCTATAGGACTAGAAGACAGACCTGAAGCTGTAGGGCAGGCCAATGAATAATACAATTGTTATTATTATCATCACAAATTGACTGTCTTTGACAAACATCTAGTGTCATCACTTTCATTAATGAGGTTAGTGGCGCCATCTGGTGGGTTTTGAATAGCAGCAGCTGAAAACAGCATCACAGCACAATGCAACAGGTTATTTTAAGTCATGTGACGTAATGTGAAAATTGTGTCACTTGATGTGCATCATGTGAAGGTGATAGAGATGATCTCAGTTGCTTTAATACTGAGTCAGAGCTCATGTTTTTCATATACTGGATTGATTTAACAATGCTCAACTGTATTTTAACAGTCTTAAAAAGGAAAATGTGGTGAATGACTAAATAATAGGCCTACTCATTAATGACCCTGTCGCCCTATGACCCTTGGAGGCCAAGTCAACACCTCAAACTCGTTGTTGTGCTCTTCAAACTATTCCTGAACCATTTGTGCTTTGTGGCGGCACATTATCTGCTGAAAGAGCCAGCCACAAGGGAATAGTGTTTCCATGAAAGGGTGTACATGGTCTGCAACGATGCTTAGGTGGTGCAAAGTAACACCCAAGGTTTCCCAGCAGAACATTGTCCAAAGCGTCACACTGCCTCCACCGGCTTGCCTTCTTCCCATAGTGCATCCTGGTGCCCCAGGTAAGAGACGCACACACACCCAACCATCCACGTGATGTAAAAGAAAACGTGATTCCTCAGACCAGGCCACCTTCTTCCATTGCTCCGTGGTTCAGTTCTGATGCTCACATGCCCACTGTTGGAGCTTTCGGCGGTGGACAGGGGTCCGCATGGGCACCCTGACTGGTCTGCGGTCGGCTGAAAGTTGACTTTTGAAAGTTGAAAGTTGATATTTTTCTTACACAAACGCGTCGATTTGCTTCAGAAGGCCTTTATTAACACCCCGGAGCTGCGTGGAGCACGTTATTTGATGGACAGATGACGACTTAAAAAACAGAGCAACTATGAATCCAATTCTAATGCTTTTGTAATATAACTACGATTTTATTCGTCTGAAAGAAGAATGTCATATACACCTAGGATGACTTGAGGGTGAGTAAATTATGGGCTAATTTTCATTTGTGGGTGAACTATCCCTTTAAATGTGGACTCTTTTCAAAGACGACACTTGGATTATTGCTGAAGTGAACAACAAAATGAATTTTTTTTCTGTCAAAAATGACGAAGAGCACCAGAGGGTTAGTGAATTTGAGTATAATTAAGGTTAAAGGTTGCCCTGAATCCCACTTTATCGAACACATTCAGCCAAAGTGGGCCAGCAATATTTAAACACCTTACAAAAAACCTTACACTTTTTTTTGTTGTGCAGTTTATTCCTTATTACCTGTATTAACAAACGCACTATCACAATAATATTGAGTGTTTACATAGTGTACAGTTAACATGTAGTGTTTATGTTCCGCCTTTCACCTCGCGTGAGTCCTCTTTTGAAGTGTGCCCACGCACACCAGTGTCATATTGCATCAAACAAAACTGTTTATACAGTCATTGGCAGAAAAAATACAGGATATGACTTTTATGAGGGAAAAAAAAGGTATCAAGAATAGTTCTGCTTAGAAAGAACTGTTGAGCTGGAAATAACTACTGAAACCAGCACGGCTTAACTGCAGAGTCACTGCATGAGTATACGATCATAATGCTTATGCACACAAAGTGTATATTTCACAGTAATATCTCTGCTTGATTTGAGACCTTTTTGTCAAACATCAGCATTGATGGGTTCAGATGTCGTGTTGTAAAGTGGTTTCTCAGTAGAGCAGAAGTCAGATGGTTTCGTGTGAACAGGAATGGAAAAAACATCTTCAACCGCACGCTATTGACGCAGACACAAACAGACATCAAACTACAAGCGTCCAGCAGCAGAAATGTGCACATGCACAAGATGTTCACCAAACCACATTTCTGTACAGACAATGGCCTAAATAATTCAGACCACAGCAGGCTCTCTGTTCCTTTAGTTTGCATCTAGATTTTGCTCTTTTGACTTGAAGAGTAAAAAATGAAAACGCTCCAATGGACTAAAATACTCTTCAAGGTAAAGTCTTTTGAAGAAGTTTTATAGTGCCTTTCCATTACTCAAATTCGCTTTACGTGGTAAATTACTATATTGCACATACATGTAGCCACATTATTGAAAATACACATCAAACAGAAGAAAGTAGATGAAATGTTATGGAGAGTGAGGGGTAGTGAGTTCCATAATTTAGGAGCTGTGAAATGACCTTCCTCCTTTGAAGGTTTTAGGAGATCTTTTAATGAATCCATTGTTATCATTCTTTAAACCCTCTCAGGATGATCCTGCTCTATGTCCGTTGTGATTTCCTGATGAAACGGGCGGTTCTCACAATCCCAAAACTCAACTACTGACTCTGAGTCTGAGGTCGTTGCAGGGGTTTTATAGTAAAAAATATCACACAATCTGGGTCTTGTACTCAGAAAGAGTTTGAGGTTTGATCATCTTCTCAGTGTGATTGATGCATAATCCACACAATCCTCCTCTTCAGCTTTCTGTAAAAAACATATGACATGAAATAATAATAATAATGCATGTCATTTATGTGATAGATCATTATACTTTAAAAGGCCATTGCCACCACTGGTAAATCATAATTAAGTCAAAATTAGTATGTCATAATTTTAACATAAGACAATTATTTGGACTTTTTAATATCATAATTTCGATTTAGTATGTCATAATTTTGTCTTTTTGTCATAATTATGATTTACCACATGATTATTTTTCTTATGTGATGGAAATGGGCTTCAATATTATGAGAAGCGGTATTAACATTCAAGGGATAGTTCACCCAAAAATAAAAAAATTAGCCCATAATTTACTCACCCTCAAGTAATCCTAGTATATGACATTCTTCTTTCAGACAGATAAAATCGGAGTTATATTACAAAAATCCAGGCTAATCCAAGAATTAGAACTTGATTCATAGTTGCTCTGTTTTTCAAGTCCATAAAAAGTGCATCTGTCAAATAACTGCTCCGCGCGGCTCTGGGACACTTACAAAGTTCTCAATTCTTCGGTTTGCATGTAGGGACCCTCATTATGCTACCGCGTTAGTGTGAGGCTATTTTGAGCCTTGTTAGTGGTATTAACTAACGATTTAATTGTACTTATTCTATGCCCCATTTACTAGCGTTATAAGCTAATCTGTTTTTAGAGATAAAACTCTTTACATTCGATTTTCATGAAAACGCATCCCAGAGAGCGATCTACACGGTAACCATGTGTTAATTACCCCTAGGTTCATTTTTCACCGGAGTTGTCCTTTAATAAAGGCTTTCTGAAGCGAATCGACGCGTTTGTGTAAGAAAAATATCCATATTTAAAACTTTTATCAAGTAAACTTTCGGCCGACCGCCTTCTGTGTAAAAGTGGTGAATGTTGAAAGTGAAACTCAAGATGCGTACGTGACGTTATGACGAGCATACCTGGCCGCGTTAGTCTTTCGATCGGCAGGGGAACTTTCAACAATTTTTCCATAAATTTAACAGGGAAGGCGGTCGGCCGAAAGTTTACTTGATAAAGTTTTAAATATCGATATTTTTCTTACACAAACGCGTCGATTCGCTTCAGAAGGCCTTTATTAACACCCCAGAGCCGCGTGGAGCAGTTATATGATGGACAGATGCACTTTTTATGGACTTCAAAAACAGAGCAACTATAAATCCAATTCTAATGCTTGGATTAGCCTGGACTTTTGGCGCCCATCAGGACTGCCTACGCATAGGGCCCGGGATCTTGTGCTAGGGGAGCGCGGGGCACAACGCGGGGTTAGTTGTAACACGCATGTTTTAACCCTTTCCACACATGCCAGAATGAAGAAACTTAGTGTATTTACTAGTTGCCATATCAACATTATTTAGAGAAAAAATAGCGCCAAAATTAAAAAATCTCTGGAAGATATTACTGAATATGTATTTAAACATAGCAAAAGTAAGTTTCTTACTTAAGTTTAGTTTTCATCTCTGTTTTTTGTGTTTATTTAAAATAAGAAAAATCCGATATTATTTTAATCTTATATCTGTTATTTAACAGTTGAGATGGTTCTTTAATGCTGATCTAACAGCAGAAGACACGAGCCAAGATTTAAATCCAGTTGTGCAGATGGAGCATGTTGTAGCACTGCATTACAATGAGCCTCTATTAGAAATATGCCATTTATATTCTATACTTTTATGAATTCTTTTGAGAAACCATGAGAAAAAGGTGAATAATGACTGATAGTTAATGTTCAGAAATTATTAATTATTATGTTTGAACTTTGCTGTATAGCTGTATTTAGCGATGTATTTGTAGTCAAACTCAAAAATGCTTAATTTTTAATGATTAAAAAATGCCATTATTTTATTTAAAAAAGTTAATAATTGTATTTTGTTGACAAAATATTTTAGTTTGTCTTGTATATTTTTTTTATTATATCAGGTAATATTTTAAGCTGTTATTTGGTCATGTTACATTGTGCCCCACCACATGTTACAATGTACCCCATCTACGGGGCATGTTGTCACATTTCACTACTTTCAGGGTAAATCAAGAAAAAAGTATACACTGTATTAATGAAACAAAACCACATAATTGTACTAGACATGTGTGCAATTAATGTGGGAAACAATAAATACTCTGAACCCCAAGTGGATTTACACAAACTGAGAAAGTCAAAAAGCGTTAGGTTGTGCCCCGCTCTCCCCCTATACGCCCCTGCACGGAACATGTCGACGTGTGTTGTGACACCTCCAGTGACTGACGGATTAATCGAGCACCTATACTGACGTAGGCCTAATTGTGATACAAAATCCTAAATAAATAGCATAATTTTGGGATATTTTAAATAAGTCAGTAATATTTTTTCAAACTTGTTATTTGTCACATCTGTATTTGATTTGCATGTGCCACTGAATGTTTTGTAATATAGGCTATGTCACAAACTGCCCATTCTAGGAAAACACAAAATAAATATATCATGGGTCACTACGAATAATGCATTAACAGTCACGTCCGTTACTGTAAACCTTTATTTTTGCGTGATGCTGCACGGACACACGCCAGTAAGTGTCAGTATAAGTGAGTGTGTAGAACTGGCCAGCGCAAGATGCTCATCTCATACAGACATGACACAAATAACACGTTTGAAAAAATATTACTGACTTTAATGCGTTTGTCACAATTATGTCAGTAGGAGTTCGATTAATCTGTCAGCCACTACTGGAGGTGTCACGACACACGGCGACATGTTCCGCGACTCGGTGTCATTCAGGTGTCAGTGTGTCGCGATAATGTCAGTGACACATGCCATTATACACTGGCACATGCCAATGAAGACCAGATGTGCCAATATTCTGTGCGTCAGATACCATGTCACTTAATGTTAGTAACTGGATATTATACAGACAAAAACACAAGCACACACTGATCTACATCTGAATCACTGCTGAAATATACAAATACTCAACAAATGAACAATAAATTGCCTTACCAATTTCTGTGTGTTTCTTTTGTAGAAGGCCGTCTCGGCGTAAGTGACCTCTTCTTCACGAGTCTCAACCGTTTGAACTATAATAGATACATTAAAACAACAAAACTCAATCTTAACCAGATCTGGTTCTTCACAATATTCACAATATGTTATTATTAGGGCTTTCAAACTTGCACTTTTTAAAAAAATGACATTAAAGGGTTAGTTCACCCAAAAATGAAAATAATGTAATTTATTCCTCACCCTCATGCCGTTCCACACCCATAAGACCTTTTTTCATCTTCAGAACGCAAATGAATATATTTGTCTTGAAACCCTATGGCCCAGTGAGGCTTGCATAGCCAGCAATGACATTTCCTCTCTCAAGATCCATTAATTTGTGAACCACTGTCCTCACATGAACTGATTTAAATGTGTTTTTAGTACATTAATGGATCTTGAGAGTGTTCATTTCATTGCTGGCTATGCAGGCCTCACATAGGATTTCAACACAAATATCTTCATTTGTGTTCAGAAGATGAACGGAGGTCTTACGGCTGTGCAACGGCATGAGGGTGAGAATAAATTACATTGTCATTTTTGGGTGAACTAACCCTTTAACTAACTGAATTTACCATTTGGCCTATAACATTTTCCACAACACACACACCCACTGCTCTGGGAGTGTGTTCACGGTGTATGTGTGTTCACTACTGTGTGTGTGCACTTGGATGGGTTAAATGCAGGGCACAAATTCCAAATATGGGTTCACTTCACTTGCACTTCAGAAACAAATATTTCCAAAAAATATGTTTGTCATAAAATTGAGAGATATTCTTTCAACATAAATCAAACCAATTGGGATGGTCATTTACAAGTCACATTACAAGTTCATATTACTCATTTAGATTTTAATTTGAGCACCAGCTGCATGTAAGACTGTTCATTAAATGGAGAAAGCTTTTTTTTTAAATATAAGCATCTGTTTTTGCATTTTCAGTATTGAGACAGTTTGACAAATGAGAATCTGTTTTTGTGCGAGTGAGACGTAAAGAGCGACGTTCAGTATTGTTGTATAGAAATAGACACAAATTCTGATATGAGTGTAATCTACAGAAAAACACTTGCCTTCTTTGTCATTTTTTCTACATTTCTTGCAAAGGCAGAAGATTCCATATCCAGCAATCAACAGAGATCCAGCAGAGATCAGCACTATCAGAGAGACTGAGACTGGAGGAGGAGAAGGAGAGTGTGTGTCCAGTGCTGTAATGATAATGAAACAAGGGACTGCATCAGTCTAATCTACAACAGAAGACTAAGATCAGGTCAGTCAATAAACACTAATATCAGTCGTGCTGCCGTACCTGCACATGTGTGACAGAGTTGAGTGATGTTGGGATGTCTGGTCTGGTTGCTGATGGGATTGTTGAGCACACAGCTGTAGGTGTTTTTATCCTGATATTCCACCTCCAGAGGTAGAGAGAGACTGATGCTGAGATCAGACACACTGATGCTGGACAATAAACTGTTTCCTTTGTACCAGGAGAGAGTCACATGACTCACATTCACCACTGAACACACCAGTGAACAATTTGATGATGATGATGATGATGATGATGATGATGAAGAACATTGTGAAGAGTTTCTGCTGATGACAGGAACAGGCAGACGAGCTGGAGAACATGAGAGTAAAGAGAAATACTGATAAATCTACAACAATCAGTCTATTTTCGGTGTTGTGAATTGTAGTAAATCAGTGTAATAAACTTTGTATTGAGTGAGTGTTAACGGTCACAAACTATAAAGTGATTTAACGTATGTAATATGTGTATGTTTGGATAAATTATGTCACAATGATCGCAAATGAACTCACCATAGACAGAAACTCTGAATGTTTTTGATGATTTTTTCGCTCCACTTATCTCTAGTTGATAAACTCCAGCATGTTCAGTTGTGATGTTTGTGATGGTCAGAGATCCAGTTTGATCGTCCAGCTTCAGTCTGTCTCTGAATCTCCCATCAGGAACATCAGATGTGGAGAAGATTCGGTTCTTTTTTCTTATTCTAGCTATGCGAGACTTTTCAGCTCCAAAAATCCACTGTACGTCTTCATCTTCATGTATTTCAGTAACATCAGAGTATAAAGTGACAAAATCTCCCTCCATCACTGACATTGACTCACCAAACACACCTGATGAACACACAGGTTTTTACACAGAAAAAGTTTAATCGTGCTGGATATTTCTAATACATTTTTAATGTGCAAAATTCTGAACAAAGACTGAATTCAAAAATAAAGCCAAAAAAAATGTTTGTATAACTCACCGATCAGATTCCACCAGCATGAACAGAAGACAAACATGTGAAACATTTTCTTTAGTTGTTCTTTGTTTGATCTAACGAAACTATCAGCTAAACATACAGCAGAACTGTAGATGTGTGAATCCTCCCACGGCAGCCACAGAGTTTGACCCTCCTAGTTTCATAACCATGCATTTGCATGATATAATCAGTTCATCTCGCTGTTATAAAGACTTTAACTGTTCTTAATGGGTGAAATATTCCTTATTTTTGTCATTTAACTTACGTTTTGTAATGTACTCTCAGAAAATGTTTTACAAAAGCTGTCACTGGGGTGGTACGCTTGCAAAGGGTACCTTATTTACCCCTTAAGGGTGCATATTAGTATCATAAATGTACATATAAATACCAAAATGGAACATAGTTCCTTTTGAAAAGATGACAGCTTCCTTTTTCTGACAGTGTAGTTTCCTGACTGTGTTAAATGGAGAAAAGGAAAATAATATTGTGTTGGGACATTTTGAATCTCACTTTGAATACTTTTTTGACAAAAGTACAAAGACAATTATGTCCAATGTTCTCAATGACCCACCTGAGTGTATTTTGTGAATAGAAACATATTTAGATTTTGATCAAAATTTGGATTTTGAGTTGGGACAGATACTAAATAAAAGTGAAAAGCTTATAGAATATCCAAGATAAACTCTTTTGACACAGTCCATGATAAGTGGGTGAACTGATAATAGGCGAGGGTATCGTGATTGGATGTAAAAGGAGCATTTCAGTCTTTACAAGTAAAGATTGGTCATGGCTCATCACTTTGTGCCAAATATCAATTAATAAAATAACAAAATAATTTTGTTGTGCTATCACCAGACCAAGTGTTTACAAACAACTTTTCTGGAAATGTGTTGTAAAGCCTAACTCTAGTGATTTTAGAATGAGGTTTAGTGAATAGAAAAACCCTAGTATATAGATAAAATCGCCTGCCACCCCACTGTGCCACTTTTACTGAAGTTCATCTTCTGAGTCAAACTGAAAGCTGCTGTGGTCGGTTTTCTACAGAAATGTGGTTTTGTCTGTCGGGTGGACAAACATCTTGCAGTTGAGAATGTGTATCGGGAGCATGTGTGTTTAGTTTGTAGGTGAAGAGCTTCTTCCTGTCTGCTACTGCTATTAACAGATTTTTAAACGTTAATCTACTACAAACAAAGCAAAAAAAAACCCAGACGAGCAACTGTTTGACACCGAGGGAGAGAAACAGTAACACAATGATCATATTTAACTGTTCAAACAAAGTAGTATTTCTCAAATTGGGAAAAAACACCCTGCGACACGGGTGCACAGAAGTAAAACCTGAAACGGGTCTATATTTACACACAGAATGAACAAGACACCAGTGAACCAAATGGGTAACTAAAGGAACATATTAACAGGAAGAAAACACAGGAAGAGGGAGAATTCAAATTAAAGGTCCTTGAATAACTTCAATATAATAGTCATGAAAGCAACATAACACACAAAAACAGGTGGAGCCTGAGAAACTGTTGTATGGCATGGTGTTGCCCTCAGGCAACAAACTACCTTTTTGGACCTCTCACTGCCCCTTTAACTTTTTTTTAAAATATATTTTTTATATATATAATATCACCTGACATGTCTGTTCAATGAAATGAGGGGCTGAAGTGGGTGTGACTTTTTGTTTAGGGGTGGAGCAGTCCTTTCATGAAGCAAAGCCACATGGGACACAGTGTCCTCAATTGGTTAGATACATATCACTCTTTAAATTGAAATAACTTCATATAAAAAAAAAATGTATGCATGTGCATCAGTATATAAAGAAGTATGTTTGATTGTTTAAATATTTATTTTGTTTTTATTTACAACCCCAAATCAGAAAAAGTTGGGACAGTATGGAAAACGCAAAAAAAAAAAAAAAAGAGAAGTGATTTCAACTTTTACTTTGACTTGAATTTCATTGCAGACAATATGAACAAAAAAATATTTCATGTTTTGTCTGGTCAACTTCATGTCATTTGTAAATATGCATCCTTTCCTGTCATTCAGACCTGCAACACATTTAAAAAAAAAGTTGGGACAGTAAAGCATTTACCACTTTGTAATGTTGCCATTCCTTTTCACAACACTTAAAAGACGTTTATGGACTGAAGACACCAAGTGATGAAGTGTTTCAGGTGTAATTTTTTTTAACCCATTCTTCCTGCAAACAAGTCTTAAGGTGGGCAACAGTACGGGGTCTTCGTTGTCGCATTTTGCGCTTCAAAATGCACCACACATTCTCTATTGGAGACAGGTCGGGACTGTAGGCAGGCCAGTCAAGTACCCGTACCCTCTTCCTCCGCAGCCAGGACTTTGTAATGTGTGCAGAATGTGGTTTTGCATTGTCTTGTTGAAATATGCATGGACGTCCCTGGAAAAGATGTCTTCTTGAAGGCAGCATATTATGCTCCAAAATCTCTATGTACTTTTCAGCATTAATGGTGCCTTCACAGAAGTGCAAGTTACCTTTGCCAAGGGCACTGACACAACCCTATACCATGACAGACCCTGGCTTTTGGACTTGTTGCTGGTAACAGTCTGGATGATCCTTTTCTTCTTTGGTCCGGAGCACACAGCGTCCATTCCTCCCAAAAAATACCTCAAATACTGATTCATTTTACCACAGTATACGTTTCCACTGTGTGATGGTTCATCCCCGATGCCTCCGAGCCCAGAGAAGTCGACGGCGCTTCTGGACACTGTTAACATAGGGCTTCCTTTTGGCACAGTACAGTTTTAACTGGCATTTGTGGATGTAACTACGTATTGTGGTACTTGACAAAGGTTTGCCAAAGTAGTCCTGAGCCCATGTGATGATATTGCTTATAGATGAATGACAATTCTTGATGCAGTGCCGTCTGAGGGATCACGGTTGTTCAGCTTAGGCTTGCGCCCTTGTCCTTTACGCACTGAAATTCCTCCAGATTCCTTGAATCTTTTAATTATGTTATGCACTGTTGAATGTGAAATATCCAAATCTCTTCCTATCTTTCTTTGAGGAACATTGTTTTTAAAGGTCCTGTTCTTCGTGATCCCATTTTTCAAACTTTAGTTAGTGTGTAATGTTGCTGTTAGAGCATAAATATTACCTGTAAAATTATAAAGCTCAAAGTTCAATGCCAAGCGAGATATTTTATTTAACAGAAGTTCCCTTTCAAAGCCTACAGCGAACGGCCGGTTTGGACTACATCTCTGTACATCCTGCTTTAATTACGTCAGTAGAACAGTCTGTTGACTAACCTCCGCCCACAAGAAGACGCAAAAAAGGGGGCGTGGTCTTGTTGCTCCCGCGTGGAGAAGAGAAAGTGTTGCGTTTATATAGTGTTTGTCGCCATGTCGTCGAGACGCTGTTATTTTCATCCCGGAGTCAAATCACCTTTGTTTGGCTTTCCCAAGGACGCTGTACTTAGAGATCATTGAGCGCATGTATCCCCGTTATGGTGAGAGGCGTGACCTTTCCGGTAACGTGCGCTCTGCTGCTGTCTAATCACAACACGGGAACCGCTGGCACAATCAGAACTCGTTACGTGTTTCTGAAGGAGGGACTTCATAGAACAGGGAAATCTTTCAAGCCGTTTTTAGGACAGTGAAAACAGCGGTATACAGATAAGTAAATTGTGTGAAAAATACTGTGTTTTTTTACACGTGAAACATGAACACATGTTATATTGCACACTGTAAACACAATCAAAGCTTCAAAAAAACACGAAAAACGGGACCTTTAAACATTTCAATAATTTTCTTACGTATTTGTTGGCAAACTGGTGATCCTCGGCCCATCTTTGCTCCTAAAGGATTAGACCTTTCTTGGATGCTGCTTTTGTACCAAATCATAATTACAATTACCTGTTGACATCACCTGTTTCAAATCACATCATTATTTAACCATTTTACCTCATTACTAGCCCTAAATTGCTCCTGTCCCAACTTTTTTTGAAATGTGTTGCAGGTCTGAATGACAGGAAAGGATGCATATTTACAAATGACATGAAGTTGACCAAACAAAACATGAAATATTTTGTGTTCATATTGTCTGCAATAAAATACAAGTCAAAGTAAATTTAGAAATCACTTGCGTTTTCCATACTGTCCCAACTTTTTCTGATTTGGGTTTGTATATACTAAAAACGTGTTTTTTTGTTTGTTGCCTCAGGGCAACACTGTGCAGTTAGACCACTAATGTTCAGGCAATATCATAGGGTTAGGACCATTTGGTGCATTCAAGTCCTCCTGGGAAGTTTTGAAAACTCAAAGAATGTGCATTATGTGTGTCATTTATTATTATTAACACTGATCAGGCATAACATCATGACCACCTCCCTAATATTGTGTTGGTCCCCTTTTTGCTGCCAAAAAAGCCCTGATCCATCGAGGCATGGACTCCACTAGACCCCTGAAGGTGTGCTGTGGTATCTGGCACCAAGATTGAGCCTTGGCCACCCATGACCCTGTCAGCCGGTTCGCCACTGTTCCTTCCTTGGAGCACTTTTGATAGAGACTGACCACTGCAGACCGGGAACACCCCACAAGAGCTGCGGTTTTAGAGATGCTCTGACCCAGCCGTGTAGCCATCACATTTTGGCCCTTGTCAAACTCGCTCAAATCCTTACGCTTTCCCATTTTTCCTGCTTCTAACACATCAACTTTGAGGACAAAATGTTCACTTGCTGCCTAATATATCCCACCCACTAACAGGAGCCGTGATGAAGAGATAGTCAGTGTTATTCACTTCACCTCATAATCATAATAGTCATAATGTTATGCCTGATTGATGTATGAATATAATACATGAGGTGTTAGTTGTAATTAGTGGTAGGGGTTTTTATTGTTTAATATTTGTAAAAAATAAAACGATCTAATGCACATATTGCTTGTTTTCCACCTATTCCACCTATGCAGAAAACCTTGGAGTTGTAGTACCCTTATGGCACATGGTTCAGGGGTGGGGGGGCGACACTTTTTATGATGGATATATTATCAAGGACCCCCAAGCTCCCAAAAACTGGGGTTAAATATTTTTTTCCCCAAAAAATAAAAAGTCATGCCATAGAGGGTTAATGAAACAGGATGTGGTTTATATGACGCTCATTAAATTGCACAAGATTATCCATTAGACTCATTTACGTTTGCGTCACATTACGTATATTGATACCTACAACCTTTAGGATGTATAGAAAAAAAAGATTTCACAGTTCTTTCCCGTTCAGGCATAACATTATGACCGGTGAGGTGAATAACACTGAATTATCTCTTCATCACGGCAGCTGTTAGTGGGTGGGATATATTAGGCAGCAAGTGAACATTTTGTCCTCAAAGTTAGAACCCAGATAGCAAAAAATATCTGCACGGCTTCTTTTTGTCAAAGTTGAAATTGAGTGCATATCTTCTAATGTTCTGCCTTTTGGACTTATCATACCCTGATGGGTACGATCCCACTGACAGAAGATTATACAATGCTTCCCACTTATCTTCCATAGCTGTCAAAAAATTAAAGAAAGGAAAAAAAGCACAAATATATAGCCTATATAGTGCTGTAAATCAATGGGGCATTTTGTAATGTGATTAATCGTAATTACAAACATTACAGTTAAATTAAATATATATTTTATAATGTAATAATTTCACAGTTGATCTCCAAATGAATGCAGAAACAACATAGAGTATGTTTTCAATATTTGTTCAATGACATATATTTATGAATGAAAACTGCTGTCACTTTAAGACCTGCCCCTGTTGACAGATACGCGGATCTCACACGCCTCATACTCTTTACGCTCATTTGATACTTTATTTAATTACTTTAAGACTGATCTTATGAGGACACTCGACAAAACGGACATTTTGGCATACTTTTGTGTATTTATATTTGACACTAAAACAATCAAATCATATGCCCCGCCAATATCTAGACTAACGTTTTCATGAAAAATCATCAATGGTGCTAGCTGGCTTTTGTATGAATGTGACCGCTATATATCTTGGTATAATAAAAATGACCATAAATAGTAAAAAACTTACCTCACATGAAGAAGTTTTCATGCAAGTAGTAAAAAATTATGGGCGTGTTCAGCGTGACAAAATTGATGCAATATTGATGTGCGCATACGCAGTAAACCCTGGTAGGATAATCTGATGCACGGGTAGGATGGAATGTCAGGACACCGGCCCTATTATTGCCCTTTTTCTATTTCTTGACTATTTACTATTACTATTTTCTATTTATGACTGACTTTAAAATAGACATGACACAAAATTAAACAGTAGCCTACTCTTAACTTGGAACTTCATGACATTTTACTTTGTTTTCAAAACCCATATTTTTCTGAAAAACAAAAATATATTATTAATTATTTAATTATTTTGGAAAAATTCTACATTCACAAGACAAGAATAACTCAAAAGAAGCCCTCTTATATTACCTTTTATAAAGCTGATTTTTACAATATAGCCTACTTTGAAACCCTTTCAAACATGAGGTCGCAAAACAAAAAGCTTACAAAAACAGAAACCTTAAAGCTTTTCAATTTCATGTGACTGCCTTAATATTATAAAGTATTTTCTATCTCAGAATTCTTATTTTTATTATTATTATTATTTATTTTATATACAGTGTTACATTTGTTGTTATTATTCTTTGGTCTGCATATTCGGAACTGTACCACAATGCTTTATTATTTTTTATTTTCTCTCATTGTACTTTTTGTATTGTACTTGTCTATAAATGTACTAAGTTCAATAAAAATAAAATAAAAACAAACAGAGAAGTACCTCCACCGGCCGAGAGGGGCAGTATACCTAAAAAAGACGGAAGACAAACCGGAAGAAGTCACCGTGCGTGCAGCGTGAGTTCACATTTGAAACAGATTTACCAACAGCGGCCGGCCACTCATCACACGGTTTTAGTATTTGAAGAGAGGAGGTCAGAAAATATCCTCGACTACGAGCGTTTAAGTAAGTACATGTTTCCTTTTTGTGTAACGCAATATTATGTTCATTTATTTTTTGTTCATTAGGTTTGGTCGAATTAACTAACTTACGTAACAAGTTCCTGAACTTCTTGTGGTAATGTAGACCCAGCAGTAGATAGCGAAATCTTTACGACAAGAAAGACTGATCAGTATAACTTGTTGTTTTCTAACTAAACAGAATGATGTGTATATACCGGTAGGTTGTTTTAATTTGTTTGTTCCGACAAGCACTGTTTCGCCTTTTTTACACACTTGAGTTCAAGCATGTTCTACATGTTTAAATGTATCTAGCTACTGTAGGTAAGCTTAACATCTAGAAAGACTTCAGTTTAACTTTTGGTGTTTTCTTAGAAAAAATAACATGCTGTTGTCCAGTAGCAAGAGTGGCTAGCCAGTGTTCGCTAACACACGCTGTTTTGCCTTAGAGAAATGTTACACACTGAGGTTAAGCAATGTTGCTAGTACATGTTGGAAATGTAACTAGCTACAGTAGGTAGCCAAAGCTTTACACCTAGAAAGACTAAGTATAACTTTTGGTGTTTTCTCACAAAACAGAATGATGTAGGTTATTTAAATGATTTTGTTAGTCCGAACATGCTGCTAGGTCAGTTCACAATGTAGTTACAGTGGCTAGCAAGTGTTAGCTAACATGTGCTGTGTTGCTACTGTTCTTCTAGCATTTAAGGTGATTTATGAGTTATTTCTCTGAACTGCTGTACTTTTTATGTTTGAGGACAATGTTGTTCACTTAAATCACTACACTGAATGAATACATTTTACTGTTCCACATTTGGCTGATCAGTTTTTTTCCTCCCACAGCATAGCTACTGTATATTCTGTATATAACGTTAACAATGCAGTTTTTTTCACATTTTCTTGCAGATACATTGACCAGAGCATAATCGGTTATCTTCACCCAAGAGAGCTACTGTTGGACAATCATTTTGGCTTTTACGGTAAATGCATTGTTAGTCACAATGTCTAGTTACTGGGCTAAAAGGAGAAGAATACTGAAAGGAGTTGAGAGGGACAAACAGGAGATTGCAGCTGCAAACGATGCTCTACTTGCTGTTATTCCTGACTTTGCCCAAGTAAATCCTCCTGTTAATGAACATGGAATGGCTACAACAAGCCATGGACAAACAGTAACCCCCGAAGCACAGGAAATAACTGAAAAAGGCAACAATTTAGCCATGCGCTGCGCGCCTCCACACAGCACCTGGGAGAAACGTAACTTTAAGTTCATGAAGGGAGCAGGTAAATGGGTCTGACTTTAGTTTTTCCTGCATTTCATCTGTGTAATTTCTTTGTCTGTTTATGGTGGATAACTGACTCTTTCATTCATTATTCCCTGCTCTAGAATCTTGGCAAGAGGCGATGAGATATTTGGTGCGCTTCCAAACAGGTTCCAGCATTGAAATGGCAGACGATGACAAGAAGGGAAAGCGAAAGAGAATATCAAATTCCAAGTACAGACCCCAGGCCTCTTCTGATGAAGAGGAGTCTAGTCTTCCAGATGCACCAGCAGTGCTGTCGTTTCGGCAACCTCTTTTGAGCTTTGAAAACATTGCTCCGAGTAACAAGGTTTCAGTGCTGCCCGATGCTCCAGAAGTTTTTCAGAAAACCAGGAAAATTGAGCCATCTGTAGACTTCAGAGTTGGTATGTAATATGTATTGCTGTGATGCTTGAGTTGAGATCCTGCCACTAAACTATACCCTTTGTTAGATTTTCAAATTTCTGTTTCCTCTTTCTCAGAACCAGGTTTCTCCCCAGTAACCCAGACTCCACTTCACAGAGCCAAGAGTTTGAGTACAAGTAAGTGGTGTTTTTTTTGTCTTGGAAACTATTGCTTGTATTTAAGATGAGGAATCCTTTTATCCATAATCTGTTTTTCATTAGGACATAGGGATGCGCGGTATACTGGTACTGGAAAAATACCGTTCCAGTATATTTTATTTAAAACGGTACAATATCATTTTGCTCATTTCGGTATATGCTGCTGTTCCGAAGTTCACCGCTAGGTGGCAGCGCGCTACCCAAACTGACGTGAAACCGGCAAATGTGGCAACAGAACAAGATGAATACAGCAGTTGAATCTCACTCAACACGCACAAAACTCATTAATAAAGAGAGTAGACGTGAAATTTGGAATTACTTTGCTTATAAAACTGCTGAAGAACCATCAAACCTTGCCAAGCATCGGTCACTTAATTCCTCACTTGTAAGACATTAAGAGATCGACAGGTGAGTGCATAATTCTAACGATCTAATTTAGACATTTTTCTTTTAACACTGATTAACGCACATACATTAGATCGTATCGTTTACATATAAAGAAATCTCCAGCGTTCGTTTCAACCAGTGACGTTTCGACCTCATAATATTTGCACGCATACTATTGCACTATTTACATCCGCGAAAGACATAACCAACTGTGTTTATGTAACTACTCACAAAAGATTGACTTTTTTGACATAATTTTGTGTATTTGACTGAGGAAAAACAACTTGATTTGGAATGCGCGAGCTCTTTAGGCTTGTGTGTGTGTGTGTGTGTGTGTGTGTGTTTGTTGTTGGCATGAGCGCAAAGAAAACTCTCTCTCAAAAGAGCTCTCATCCCATATGTATGACGAAATGCTATAAAATCGCTTGCATGTTCAAATTGGCGATGTTTAAAAAGACGTGGGCAGTGATTTCCGTCAGCAGTCCCGCAACGGAGCCGAAAGTGTTGAATCTGAGCGCGCAGATTGCTTTTATAGTGCAGGTGCGATGTCTTTTCAAGCAATGGAGATGCGCAGTAATGCTGAAATTACTTACAAAAAAGTTTCCAAATGACTGATTGATGTGATAATCTTTGTTGATTAATTTAATATTAACCATTGCGGTAATTTCCCGCTTCATAAACCCAAAACTTGCGAGAGTGAGTAAAATTATGCGCAATACCCGCATCAAAATTCAGACCCTGTATGGTATTGATTTGATATCGGTACTTCGGTATTAGATTGTGGTACCGAAGACAAAATTGTGGTATCGAGCCATCCCATATATATATATATATATATATATATTAATTTTTTTTTTTTTAATGTAGATTTCCGGAGACTCCAGAATGAGCACCAAGCCCTGAGGGAGGAGAACCAAGCCTTGAGGGAGGAGCACCAAGCCCTGAGGGAAAGCAATGCACGAGCAGGTGAGAACATGCACTCTTTCTTAAATGTTACTTTTTTTGACTGTGATGTAGGTCCAAAATTACCAAATGCCTTTCATTTTGTAGCTTCGGCTGGCAGCGGCTCACTTCAAGAGCAGGTGAAGCAAGTTGGGACAATGTTGACGACGTTTGCTCGTACTGGGCAATCAGGTACAACTTGCAAACGACACCTGTGGTTGTTGGTTTAATTCCTACTGGGGCCACCTGTACATGTAGTAGACCTAGTTGTAAATGTCATAGTTTAGTAGTTGAGGGACCAGGACTGACTGCTTTCTTTTATTCTGTGAACCCCTGTAGGTGCAGATCAGACCCTAATGCTGCGACTTCTTGGAGAGTTTGGCGATGTTTTGCGTAGCATGGACAACAAAATGGACACTATGCTGCACCATTTCAGTGCCAATGTGTCTGTTGTAGAGTTATCCCTGCCAGGGGGTCTGTTACTCCCCCTCGACACCCAGGAAGATTTGTCGTTGCTCGACAACAGTTTGAGGCAGGATAAAGAGCTCCAGGAACGATTTGTAAGTGTGCTGATTTTGTTTATAATGCTGTAGGGTAATCTAAAAATCAAATTTAAGATTGTACACTGCATATTCTACAGTCTGAATCCACTGCCTGTCACATCTTATATTTATGTATGAGAAGCTTCAGAGATGTGTAATTTGTAACACTTTTTTGTATTTTCAGCTTCGGTTTTTGGCAATCAAATGTGGGAGGGACCTAAAGACAACCGTGTGGCGAATACTTCAGAGTATCTTCTCTAATCACCTTTCCATTAATACAACCTGGACGGGTGTAGGGGATAAAGCATGTTTTAGAGACATGTTCCTGAAGACCATTATTCAAAGTAATATATAAATAAATAAATAAATTTGTTATTTTTAAGTAGATGTGTGTGGCCTAATGCCATTCAAATGGATTGACAGATCTGTATTTTCTACAGGAGCCATCCGGAAGAACCCAGCAACCCAGGATGCCACTGATGAGGCGGTCCAGGTTAACGTTATGAGTTACCTGAAAGGAGCATCTGATTGTGAAGGTGGAAAAAGACGCCGCACAGCTGAGAGGAACCCACAGCCGACCTCTTACACCTAGGCTGACTACTGACACCTGGAACCCTTTCTTTATCCTGCAGTCAGTAACATCAAGACCCCTAAAGAAGCCAGAAGTGTCAGGCTACACTCACCCAATCCACACTGTTCACTGTGGAAATTACTTTTTTTCTACTGTTTTTTTTTATTCCCCGTGACCCTGCCTTGAAGGCAGCTCCTTGGATGGATATGGGATGGCGAGGTTGTTTGTCCTTTATATAAGCGCACAAGAAATCACTGAAGATAAGCCAATTTGCGCTGCCTCATTCTGGAGGTCGGGGAAAACCGGAGAACCCATAGTCAGGCTTGTTATAATGGTCTGTTCTACTACTGTTTTTACCTCAATATTTTTATACATGCACGTCAATTTGTTTATCACATATACAAGAGACACAGGTGTGGCCAGGTCCAAAATGGCCTATTCTTCTCCAGAGCTTTACTCTAAATTATTACCATTTATCCTATTGTTAGAAATGGCTTGTAAATGTGATGTTATACCTCGATTTATTTGGTATCCTGCACATTCTTTGGTACCAAATATCCTCCTTTTTTTTTTTTTAAACCAAAATTTATTTGGAAACCTGCAGGTTCTTTAGTAAAAACTTTTTATTTATAGGCCTATTTATTCTGTTATTTAGTTCTTATTTATATTTCATTTATATTATCTTGCATCATTGACAGTTACTGTACTTTGAAATGTGGAATTAAAACGCCAAATGGGAATTTGTCTGGTTTGTTCAATCATTATCCTTCATAAACTGCATGTTATAAATATATAGATAATAAATACTTATTTATTACACAATAAGCGGAGGCAGAATGCTTGAAAATAGCGTTTGCCTCCGAAGAGCCGCCTTTTGGTATATAGGGGGCGGAAGCTGGCTGCCACTTTTAATGTTATGCCTCATTGGTGTATGTGTTGTAGTTACATCTTAATGTTGTAGAGTTCTTTTTCATCAATACTCTGATATTCAGATTTCATCAATTTGGGTTTGTTAAATATGTCTGTTTGATGATGTGTTAATAAATCAAAAGTTTTTTTTTATTTTTATAATTTGCATGTGAATCATTGGTAAAATATCTTCTATAATACTATAAAGTTATGTAGAAATAGTCATTTTCCTCCAGATAATGGTGTAGTTCAATCTAAAAGCAGGGGTTAATGTAATATAAACTGTCCTTCTCTCTGTATAGAGCGCCATCTAGTGTTCAAAATGAGACTTCACATCTGGAACAATAACAATAGATCGCTCAGGGTGTTTTTTTTATCAGTCAAAAGAGCCCATCTGAAGTCTCTGTGATCTTCGGCTCTCTAGATATCGCTCGGGTTCCTTATTCAATGAAAGTCTGTGGGATTTTTTTTCACCTGTTGATCATCCAACAAGTGAAAATGGTGCATCTGAGATGTAGCTACACAATGGATAATGTGGGGTTTCAGTCAGGGCATTACTAACGATCAACACACACCACGTGTTACATAATAGTAATATAGTATAGTATGCAAGTCTAATGCTGTATTTTAAAGGGGTCATGAATTGAGAAATCAACTTTCCCTTGAGCTTTTGATACACAAAAGGTCATGGTAATATAATAATTTCCTGTAAGTTTCAGAGCTGAAAACTTCCTTGTTAGTCAAAGAAAAGCTTTAATTGACACCAGGCCCAGCAAACAATGAATTTCAGAATATGCCACACCTTGACGTCATTGTGTGGTGAAGCACCGCCTCAACAGAAAAAGAACAATGCCTGATTCTGTAGCCCCGCCCACCGACTCATGCCACTAACATGACAGGCCTACATAGATCTAAACCGCATCGAACTTCTAAGCAATATATATATCATACAAGCTTCATTCGGATTCCAATATTATGAATGCATGGATGAACTTTCTTTTTAATGAAGATCCTGCTCACGTGGGGAAAACATGCACGTATGTTCATGTAACCACGGATTCTTTTGTAAACAAGAGACTGGATTTGCCGACAGGATTAGAATACATGAACGAATGCACTAATGTGAGTTAGGGCTGCACGATTCTTGCTAAAATGTGAATCACGATTTTTCTCCATGGGAATTGAGATCACGATTCTCATTTTTTCTTATACTTTAAAAAAAATGAATCAATTTTAAATAAAAGTAATTAGTTACAATTAAATTAAAATGTAGAAACAACAAATGTAGACAGACTAGATGTAAATATATGCTTATTACTGTTTATTTCTATTTTTATGATTATTTAATATCTTGCCTTGTGGAGAGAGGGTTTTTGTTGTCTTATTTCGTTGTTTCATTTTGTTTTTGCATTTTTGTAAAAAATGAAAACAATAAATAAAACATTTAAAAAAAAAAAGGTTATAAGAAAACGCTTAACATGGCTTAATGTTACAGACATCCCAACCTGAAAAAAGTCATTTCAGGGAGGTAAAAAAGAAACATGAAAGGAGGAAAAGTATCCCAAATTTCACCACAGAACATGACTTTACTTGTATATTATAATATAATATATCATTAATATATAATTTCTATAGGCCTATGCAATTATTTGAAAACAAATATGTAAAATTATGTAGATCACTTTTACTATTTACATAAGCTGCTTATACTATTTATGTAAACTGCTTTTATTTATATTTCATTGCAACTTTAAACAGGTCTAAGGAGTTTGTTGTTTTCATGTAGCCTTGGCAACTAGCCGACCTGAAAACTATGCACATGAAATGAAACTTGTTTAACTCAAACATAACATGTCAGTAACAAACTGTACAGCGTGCAAGATTGTCATTATGTTTATACTTTATACTTTCGTTTTTTGGGGCACTCTCCCTCTGCCATGGCGCTCCAGTTTCTAGATACACTGAACTGATTAATTCGGTTCGGGAGAAGAGATAAAAGCCCGCCCACACTGACAATTGATTGGTTGACTCAGAGCCATAGAGATTGGTCCAATTTCAGTTTGAGATCTGTTATCCAGAACATAACCTGTCCTGGAGCAGGTTAGCTGTGAAGCGCAAGTTACTATGGAGATGAACCCGGCCAAAAGCCAAACCACTTTAATGGTACCTAAAACCCAGGATTGGCACAAACTAAGCTTAAACATATCTGGCTAGCTAAACCGGCTTCATGGTATAGGCCCCAGCTCCAGTCTGTAAATGTAACACATGCAAACAAAAACAGCAGAAGAACATCATTGATTCACGCATTCACTCATCAGAGAAACATTCATGAGTTAATAACAAACTTAATGAACATCATACAAACTCACATCCTGATTTCACCTGTAATAAAGCATCCCAGTACAATCTCTAGAATGTGAACGTGTTTTTTTTACTAAGTTTATATAAAATTATTCTTTTTTAAAACGAAAGAATAAATCACTTTTACAGACTAAACTTGTGAATGTGAGTGTTAAATATGATCATTGTGTTTCGATTTTCTGTCTCTGTGTCAAATGCAGTTTCTCATCATGTTTCAAAGTTCAAGTTCAAAGCTGTTCACATAGAAGCAGGACAGGAAGAAACTCTTCACCTACAAACTAAAACACACATGCTCTTGATACTCGTTCTCTCATCTACAAGACGTCTGTCCACACAACAGATCAAACCACATCTCCGGAAAAAAACAGCAGAAGGTTTCAGTTTGACTTTGTGAGGTCAGACACGCTTTTAACTTTGTACTTTTTTTCATACACTAAGAACTGAATAAATACACAACTATTTTAAAATCACTAGAGTTTTTGGCCATTAGTTAAAACTACTTTTCAAAAGGTATGTTAAATGATAAACAATAAAGAATATCTCACCCATTAAGAACAGTTAAAGTCTTAATAAGGGCCAGATGAACTATAACATTATATCATATGCTCATGCAGTGAGTGAAACTATAGGAGGGTCAGACTCTGTCGGGGGAGGATTCAGTGTTTTCAGCAGATTAGATCAGACACTGAACAACTGAAGAAAATGTCTCGCATGTTTTTCACATGCGTTTTATTCCGTTTGTGTTGGTGCCGTCTGATTGGTAAGTGACAAAAAAAATGTGTTATGGTTTAATATTTTTCCATTTCAGATTAATACAGCGGCTGCTACACTCAGAAAAAAATTACAAAAGCTGTCACTGGGGCGGCACACTTTCAAACGGTACTAATATATACCTTTAAGATAATAATATGCATCCTTTAGCGATAAATAGGTGCATCTTTTGAAAGCGTCCCGTCCCCGTCGCAGCTTTTGTACCTTTTTTCCTGACTGTATTGTTCAAATTTTCAGATTATTTTCATGTGCTATTCTTTATGAAATGAATCATGAACATTGTGAAATCCACTTTAAATTAAAATTTCTAGGTCCAGAAAGGTCATGAAAATAATGGACATTTATACAGTGAATGTAAATGTATCTGTTTATTATTATTATTAAAATACAATGTACAAAAAAATACTTCTGCAGTGATCATAAACATCTACAGAAGTCATAAAAATACATTAGTCAAAATGTGCAGGTCTCATTTATTTAAAATAATGTATTGAAAAGGTCCAGCTCAATTAAACTTGTACTTTCAATCTGCCGTATTTATTTGCATTTGTTCTCGATAAATGACGTCTCTTTAAACACTGATTTTCCTCTACAGCAGATAACTCTAAAACTAACTAAAGATTAAGAATGTGTTGCACCAAACAAATTAAACTTCAATAGGCCTATAGTTTAAATCAAGATTAATCTAATAATTCAGTTGCTCCAAACTTTGTTTAAAAAATTACAGACTTACTTTTAAACCCTCCTTTTGATCCTGGTTTTACTTTACATTTAAGATCATATATTATAAGATATTATATATGTTCTGCTTGATTCTGGCAGTTTCTCTCTTTATCTAAGAGCAACTAATGTCAGAGAGAAAGTTTCTGGTTGTCAGTCAAAAAGGAAATCTAATATTAAAATCATTGCTGTTTAATTACAGTGGCGAATCCATCAAATCCAACCGTAGATTAAGTTTTAACATTAAGTGCTGCAACCAGCCCTGAGTGTTTGTCTGTTCTTATCTCACCTTTCATTTAGTTCTGAGTTTCTGCTGCTCTGGATATTCTCAACTTCACATGTAAAGAAGAAAAACTACAAATGATTTCAAGCTTTATTAACCATCAGAAACATTCATCTGTTCTAAAAATCTCTGTGTGTTCATCAGGTGTGTTTGGTGAGTCAGTGTCAGTGATGGAGGGAGATTCTGTTCTTCTACAGACTAATTTTACTGAAATACATGAAGACGACGCCATACTGTGGATATTTGGAGCTGAAAAGTCTCTGATAGCTAGAATCAAAAGACAGAAGCAAATCTTCCCCACATCTGATGGTCCTGATGGGAGATTCAGAGACAGACTGAAGCTGGATCATCAAACTGGATCTCTGACCATCACAAACATCACAACTGAACATGCTGGAGATTATCAACTAGAGATAAGTGGAGTGAAATCATCATCAAAAACATTCAGTGTTTCTGTCTATGGTGAGAAGAAACTTCATTTGAACACACAAAATGACCCTGAGGGCTGGATTAAGATAAAAAAGATTTGAGTAAAATCAATTAAATATATTTTTGTTAAATAATATTTTTTCTTTTCTTTTTTGGTGTTTTGAGATAATTTTATGATTTATAATGAATATTTATGCAATAATTATGACCAATTTTTTCCCATTGAATATATATATATGTATTTCATTTTAGAGTCAAGCCTAGGCCTCATGAAAGCAATTTTTTAAATGAGATTAGTAACATCCGTGGACACATTGATCATTTTTATCACGCAATAGAAAATTTTTTACCACTATAGTGGATCTTGCATTTTATAAAAAATTTTTACAAATCGTAGCTTCATCGGAATGGTCCAAAACTTGGTGACTGTATTGGTACTTGGTATTGAACACCCAAAAAAATGCAGGATTTGAAAAGTCTAAGTGGTCGTAAAAAGAAAATAGTCACACTCAGGACCAAAAATGACCCCCATAGGAAATTAATGGGAAATTTGTTTTTTTGTGCGTACAATCTACAAATCAGCCAGGATGCAGAAAAAAAGGACTCAGCAGTGAAGGGGTGAATCTCTAAAACATCAAGAGTGCAAAACAGACAAAAAACCTCACACACACACACTTATACACACAAATACACACACACACACACAAATTAACGCGTGCCATTCCAAAAGGTAATTGTGTATTTGTGTGTGTGGTTTTTTTTTTGTCTGTTTTGCACTCTTGATGTTTTAGAGATTCACCCCTTCACTGTTGAGTGCTTTTTTTCTGCTTCCTGGCTGATTTGTAGATTGTATGCACAAAAAAACTCTGTATTTCCCATTAATTTCCTATAGGGTCATTTTTGACCCGAAGGTCCTGAGTGTGACTATTTTTTTTACGACCACTTAGACTTTTCAAATCCTGTCCCCAATTTTTTGGGGTGTTCTATAACCAAGTACCAATAAAGTCACCAAGTTTCGGACCATTCAGATGAAGCTACGATTTTTTTTTGTTAATTTGTAAAACGCTACGGGTCATTTTTGAAGTACCCCAGAGGGTTAAAGCTACACTGTGTGATATTTTCCCCCATCTAGTGGTGAAAAGGTATATGACCATCCAGTGAAGTTTAGTTTCTGTTCTTCTCAATTCCGATTTCGTTTCAACTCCTACGGTGGCCGATTTAGTCCAAGATTAATATGGCTTCCAGTTCGACCTCGTCCACATTCGACACGGTGCCTGTGGGATATTCTGTGCGCAGTGGGATGGTTGGAACTCAACTTGCCTAATTATTCGGCTAGAAAGAACTGCAGCTAATCCAGAGTGAATTTTGATGATAGTAATGTTTATTCAGTCATCCAATTGCAAGGCATAAACAGGTTTGCGTGGATATGTACATAAATGGGGTTTCTGAGAGAGACCAAATAAGGATGGTAAATATACACGATAATGACATGACAGAAGATGCACAGTTAAGAACTGTATAACTATACTTATAAGTTACATTTTTATAATGTAACCGTAAACCATAGCTTATTGTACCATATATAGGCGCTAAATGCAGCTGCATTAAAAGGAGCTGCCGCTGCTGCTGCTAACAAGCGGTGTCCGGTTACAAAAGTGTGTGCGCCGCTTTAACGTTAGCACTGCCGTGCGCTCTGTATAACAAGCCGATCAGACCTGATACATATTTCCATCAACATACATTACAAACAAATATTTTCTATAAACGAATAAACATTGTTGATAACAAAATAACTGAATGATTATTCACATAGGTGAGCATTACGCTATTGTATGTTGACACAAAAATACTTCTGAGGTGACATCAACTGAATTACCCGATGACACACTCTGAAACACATCTACAATGACAATAACTATTATTACTTTTTTAAAATTGAAGCTTTAAATATATTTATTAATTGTGAGCATTAACACTTTAACTTGTAAAAACAAATCCAGTTTTGTAGTTTTAATCTCTTCCTGTTGTTCGAGCAGTTCAGATTTGTGAAGATGAGAAAACTTCTGCTGTTCTGTTTCAACATCCGTCGTTCTATGAAAGAAACACACACACATGGGTAAGATCATGTATCATTAGTTTCTGTTGTGTGTGTGTGTTTGTATCATTTCAGTGAGTCAGATGGAGATCAGTGTGTGATTGTGATACTTTTCTGCAAGCAATAACTAGTCATTTGTACTGGAATATGTTTTAAAGCAACTGAGAAACACTAAAAGAGTACAGGATATTTTAATGCAACTAACACAAATAATTGTGCAAAAGAAAGGGCAATAAATAAACTCAATCTCTACTGTATTCATTCATGAAACTTTTCACTTCAGGCTAATATTTAAAAAAAATGGTCACACTTTCTGTTGTTCTTTAGGCAAAATTTCCTATTCAGCTTGCGTTATGGTTATGATTTAACATAGTGAGGCCTGTGCAATTCATGCTAATATTACAACATTTCAATACTTGATAATTTTTTCTAAAACCACTGCTATAGATATAGATGATTTGTTTTAGTTTTTTATTCTATCTTGTGTGATGTGTTTTACAGAAATCTGAAGAGGAGACTCATGTGGAGTATGTGTCTGTCAGCATGAGAAGATGATTTAATATTTCTCTAATATCTGATCCAGCTGTGATCATTTCACTATTGAAAACTTCTGTGACGAGTCTATGGTATTAATACTAAGATTATGCATATGATCTTATATTATAATTTTAAAGAATAAATCCAATGATTCACTGTTGTAATATGGTATCATGCAAATGTCTTGTGACTGATCACGGTATTTTAAACATCCTTCCAGCAGCAAAAAGTCAATTTAAGAGCCTCCAAAAAAGTCACTGCGATTTACTATAGGCTACATGTATAATTATGAATGTGGAAATAGTAATTTTCCTCCACATAATGGTGTAGTTCAATCTAACAGTAGGGGTTAATGTAACAGAAACTGCTCTTCTCTCTGTATAGAGCGCCATCTAGTGTTCAAAATGGGAATTCATATCTGGAACCAGGGCCGGCCCTAGCATTTTTGGGGGCCTAAGCAGATTTCCAAAAGGGGCTCCCACTACCTACAGTTTCACCTAACCACCCCCAACCCATTCCAACATACACATCCTACACCAGTGGCATGCACAAGGGGTGTAATGGGGGGTCTTGAGCCCCTGCCCCTGTGAAAGTGAAAGTGAAAATGCCCTTTTCTTCTAACCAACAGATCCACTGTCCTACACTGACACCTTATTGTAAAGTTTGACCAAATTGTCTTACTAAATATATTTATCTTTCAAGATATAATATGAAGATATCTTTATCGATTGCTTTTAGATAAATGTATCAACATTGTGGAATGAATAAAGCAAAAACACCTGCCAATGGGTTATTAAATTTACAATAGAGAATAATTTATTAATAATAATTATAATAATAGAGAATAAATAGGTTCTGAGCTGGCATGTTTAAGTCCAGATTAAATTGCGAAGAACTTTATAAGTGTAAAAACACATGTTTGAAAAGTATTTAATTCGGCCTATTTAAATAATTTGAGTTGTTTGATAAACACTAAAGCAAATACAAAAATCTGAATGGCTGTTTGAACACGTAAATACTGGTTGCTTTTCCTCTCCGTTACGGGCAGAAACAGAAAGTCGCGCTTTCGCAGCTGCTTTGTGTACAGGGGTAACCATGGTAACCACCGTATTCTGCTCCATAAGCGCCACATCCTGAGAGTGAACTTGCATTTTTATTCAGCCCGTCTGCAGCTTGTTCAGATGATCAATGCGAAAACCAGATCGAATTTACACGCAGTGAATTGCACTGGTAGATGGAAAATAAGCTGATATGCATTCCTAAAATCTAAAGAATTTGGATATTAAGGTAGGCTATCTAGAATTATTAACGTATTTTGAAGTGGCCATGATAAAAATGTCATGCAAGACACTGATTCCGTGGTACATCGTCTTTAAAGCGCTCGTAAATGCCGAATTAAACCAATAACACATCGATGTAGCATCTTGTTCACTTTTTCCCCTGTTTTCCTCTTCTCTGCACCAGATTGATACACTCTAAAAAATGCAGCCTCTTCATTTTCAACCATTAATGCACACGACTGGCACAAGCAAACTTTATCAAACTTATTACCATGCATTACTGTCTTAACCCTCTGGGGTACTTCAAAAATGACCCGTAGCGTTTTATAAATTAAAAAAAAAATGTGTAGCTTCATCGGAATGGTCCAAAACTTGGTGACTTTATTGGTACTTGGTTATAGAACACCCCAAAAAATTGGGGACAGGATTTGAAAAGTCTAAGTGGTCGTAAAAAAAATAGTCACACTCAGGACATTCGGGTCAAAAAAGACCCCCATAGGAAATTAATGGGAAATACAGAGGTTTTTTTGTGCATACAATCTACGAATCAGCCAGGATGCAGAAAAAAAGCACTCAACAGTGAAGGGGTGAATCTCTAAAACATCAAGAGTGCAAAACAGACAAAAAAAACACACACACACAAAAACACAATTACCTTTTGGAATGGCACGCTTTGTGTGTGCCATTCCGATTTGTTTCCGATTTCTGATTCCGATTTGTGTGTGTGTGTGTATTTGTGTGTACAAGTGTGTGTGTGTGTGTGTAAGTTTTTTTGTCTGTTTTGCACTCTTGATGTTTTAGAGATTCACCCCTTCATTGTTGAGGGCTTTTTTTCTGCATCCTGGCTGATTTGTAGATTGTATGCACAAAAAAACAAATTTCCCGTTAATTTCCTATGGGGGTCATTTTTGGTCCTGAGTGTGACTATTTTTCTTTACGACCACTTAGACTTTTCAAATCCTGCATTTTTTTGGGTGTTCAGTGGATCTTGCGTTTTATACATTTAAAAAAAAAAATCGTAGCTTCATCGTAATGGTCCGAAACTTGGTGACTGTATTGGTACTTGGTAGTGGTAAAAATGTTCTATTGCGTGATAAAAATGCTCAATGTGTCCACCGGATGGCACCAATCTCATTTAAAAAATTGCTTTCATGAGGCCTAGGCTTAACTCTAAAATGAAATACAGCTTTAATAATAATTTTGAAAAAATTATATATAGATATACATTGTTTATTATATTCAATGGGAAAAAAATGGTCATCATTATTGCATAAATATTCATTATAAATCATAAAATTATCTCAAAACACCAAAAAAGAAAAGAAAAAATATTATTGAACAAAAATATATTTAATTGATTTTACTCAAATCTTTTTTATCTTAATCCCGCCCTCCAGGTCATTTTTGAACCGAAGGTCCTGAGTGTGACCCATAAATGAAGAACCCCAGAGGGTTAAACATGACGCATGCAATGCAATACACAGGCAATAACCATGTTTGCTGTAACTTCTCAAAATAAACAATCCAAAAGATAAGACACTCAGTGCAGGTCACACCGGTATGTTATACTTTTTTTCCCGTGTTTTGTTGCGTTGCATGCCGGTATGTTGACAGAAGTTTGGGGTTTTCATGTGTTGCGTGATATCTCTGCGCCCAAGTAGCAGTGCTTCGCCTGTGCTTCCCCATAATATACACTGAAAAAACAGGAAAACACATGTTGTCCAATTTACTTAATCGTATTATTTGTGATCTACGCAACAAATTTGTGTTTCTCTTCTAAACATGATTTCATTGCTTTCGATGAATGTAATTCTCTAAATGTTCAATCTACTAGATTAAATTATTTGGGGTGAATGTGAACCAATTAAGTACCCGAAAATGATTTTTGCTGAAACTGTAGTTCCCAGCATGCTTTGCTTGGGACTTGACGACTAGAGTAAAATTGTTGAAATTAAGTGTTATTTTATGTGTTTTTGGGCAAAATGAGAAAAGGGGGGAGACTTTATATTGTTTATTAGTGTTTAATGTTTAATTATGTTGGAATTATTCTAACCATTTAAATTACACTGGGTTACCATAGTGGAGAAGAGCGGAGCGATTGCTTAGGCTGTGGACTGACTCAGCATATGTCATAAATGAGCATTTCACACTTAGCATTATAGTTGCTGGCAACATAATGAAATCTACTGAGGACAGCATTATAGCTCAATCAAGTGACAACAAAAATATACAAAAATAAACTTGTGTGTTTTGATTAAAGAGGCAGGATCTCAAGCCACCTTGTGCACCACTGTTGTTAGGCAGCCATATTGAAATCATTGTGAGATTCCTCAATTCGGTTACTTAAAAATGACTTAATTCCATTATGTTAAAATTATGTGAAGAAATAATGTTTGTTTAACTTAATTGATTCATGTGGAACCGATGTACATGATTAAATCATGTAAATCCCACACACCATTTTTTTCAGTGTAGTCCCAAGTCAATATCTGCCTAGGAAATCGCCTAGTCTTAATCTGCATCACTATTTGTATTCGTTGTGAATACGCAGGCCACAAGAAGAAATTAGGTGGGTTTTTTTGGATCACTTTTACTCGGGACATGCTAGCTGGCAACATAGGATTCCATTCATTATGCTAAGCTAAGCTAGCGGCGACCATGGCATGCCAAACTAAAACAATGCATGCATTGAGACAAAAATGCATTTGCCCACATATCTAAATGTAGGAAAGATGTTGAATAAGCCCTATTTCTAAAAACAGTGGAGCGTTCCTTTAATGAACATCATACAAACTCACATCCTGATTTCACCTGCTGTAATAAAGCATCAATCTCTAGAATGTGAACGTGTTTTTTTTACTAAGTTTATATAAAATTATTTTATTAAGTTTATATAAAATTAAATCACTTTTACAGACTAAACTTGTGAATGTGAGCGTTAAATGATCATTGTGTTTCGATTTTCTGTTTCTGTGTCAAATGCAGTTTCTCATCATGTTTCAAAGTTCAAGTTCAAAGCTGTTCCTATAGAAGCAGGACAGGAAGAAACTCTTCACCTACAAACTAAACACACATGCTCTTGATACTCTTTCTCTCATCTACAAGATGTCTGTCCACACAACAGATCAAACCACATCTCCGGAAAAAAAAAACAGCAGAAGGTTTCAGTTTGACTTAGTGATGCTTTTAACTTTGTACTTTTTTTCATACACTAAGAACTGAATAAATACACAACTATTTTAAAATCACTAGAGTTTTTGGCCATTAGTTAAAACTACTTTTCAAAAGGTATGTTAAATGATAAACAATAAAGAATATCTCACCCATTAAGAACAGTTAAAGTCTTAATAAGGGCCAGATGAACTATAACATTATATCATATGCTCATGCAGTGAGTGAAACTATAGGAGGGTCAGACTCTGTCGGGGGAGGATTCAGTGTTTTCAGCAGATTAGATCAGACACTGAACAACTGAAGAAAATGTCTCACATGTTTTTCACATGCGTTTTATTCAGTTTGTGTTGGTGCCGTCTGATTCGTAAGTGACAAAAAAAATGTGTTATGGTTTAATATTTTTCCATTTCAGATTAATACAGCGGCTGCTATACACTCAGAAAAAAATTACAAAAGCTGTCACTGGGGCGGCACACTTTCAAACGGTACTAATATATACCTTTAAGATAATAATATGCATCCTTTAGCGATAAATATGTGCATCTTTTGAAAGGGTCCCGTTCCAGTCACAGCTTTTGTACCTTTTTTCCTGACTGTACTGTTCAAATTTTCAGATTATTTTCATGTGCTATTCTTTATGAAATGAATCATGAACATTGTGAAATACACTTTAAATTAAAATTTCTAGGTCCAGAAAGGTCATGAAAATAATGGACATTTATAGAGTGAATGTAAATGTCTCTGTTTATTATTATTATTATTATTAAAATACAATGTACAAAAAAATACTTCTGCAGTGATCATAAACATCTACAGAAGTCATAAAAATACATTAGTCAAAATGTGCAGGTCTCATTTATTTAAAATAATGTATTGAAAAAGTCCAGCTCAATTAAACTTGTACTTTCAATCTGCCGTATTTATTTGCATTTGTTCTCGATAAATGACGTCTCTTTAAACACTGATTTTCCTCTACAGCAGATTACTCTAAAACTAATTAAAGATTAAGAATGTGTTGCACCAAAAAAATTACACTTCAATATAGTTTAAATCAAGATTTATCTAATAATTCAGTTGCTCCAAACTTTGTTTAAAAAATTACAGACTTACTTTTAAACCCTCCTTTTGATCCTGGTTTTACTTTACATTTAAGATCATATATTATAAGATATTATATATGTTCTGCTTGATTCTGGCAGTTTCTCTCTTTATCTAAGAGCGACTAATGTCAGAGAGAAAGTTTCTGGTTGTCAGTCAAAAAGGAAATTTAATATTAAAATCATTGCTGTTTAATTACAATGGCGAATCCATCAAATCCAACCGTAGATTAAGTTTTAACATTAAGTGCTGCAACCAGCCCTGAGTGTTTGTCTGTTCTTATCTCACCTTTCATTTAGTTTTGAGTTTCTGCTGCTCTGGATGTTCTCAATTTCACATGTAAAGAAGAAAAACTACAAATGATTTCAAGCTTTATTAACCATCAGAAACATTAATCTGTTCTAAATATCTCTGTGTGTTCATCAGGTGTGTTTGGTGAGTCAGTGTCAGTGATGGAGGGAGATTCTGTTCTTCTACAGACTAATGTTACTGAAATACATGAAGACGAGGATTTACTGTGGACATTTGAAGCTGAAAAGTCTCTGATAGCTAGAATCAAAAGACAGAAGCAAATCTTCCCCACATCCGATGGTCCTGTTGGGAGATTCAGAGACAGACTGAAGCTGGACGATCAAACTGGATCTCTGACCATCACAAACATCACAACTGAACATGCTGGAGTTTATCAACTAGATATAAGTGGAGCGAAATCATCATCAAAAACATTCAGTGTTTCTGTCTATGGTGAGAAGAGACTTCATTTGTCAAACATGCACAAAATGTTTTTCATGACAAAACTTTGTATTTATCAGTTTTCCTCTTATTCTCTCGTGTTCTCCAGCTCGTCTGCCTGTTCCTGTCATCAGCAGAAACTCTTCACAATGTTCTTCATCATCATCATCATCATCATCATCATCATCATCATCATCAAATTGTTCACTGGTGTGTTCAGTGTTGAATGTGGGTCATGTGACTCTCTCCTGGTACAAAGGAAACAGTTTATTGTCCAGCATCAGTGTGTCTGATCTCAGCATCAGTCTCTCTCTACCTCTGGAGGTGGAATATCAGGATAAAAACACCTACAGCTGTGTGCTCAACAATCCCATCAGCAACCAGACCAGACATCCCAACATCACTCAACTCTGTCACACATGTGCAGGTACGACAGCACGGCTGATGATTATTTACTGACCTGATCTCTGTCTTCTGTTGTAGATCAGACGGACACACTCACTTCTTTCTTTATCATCACAGAACCGGTCGGACCTTCTCCAGTCTCTCTGATAGTGCTGATCTCTGCTGGATCTCTGATGATTGTTGCTGGATTTGGGATCTTCTGGATCTGCAGGAAACACAAAAAAACTGATCAAGAAAGTAAGTGTTACAGCTTTTATCAAGTATTATAACAAATATTAATTAATATTATTACAATAATAGTATGATTGAAAAATCTACTCCAAACAAATTATTCAATTGATAGCCCATATTATAATTTAATATTTTAATATTCATGTAGGTAACACCATTTAGTCCATAAATAATGTTGGTTATTATTTTTTGCACTAATTGGAACAGGTCTACTCATCTCACAAAAACTGATTCTGTATTTACGGTTTACTCTGTTAGTAGCACATGTGGAAATAGCAATAATGTACAACATATTCATTTTGTTAATGTAGTTTTTAAAATTGCAGCATTAAATATATTTATTAATTGTGAGCATTAACACTTTAACTTGTAAAATAAATCTCTTCCTGTTGTTCGAGCAGTTCAGATTTGTGAAGATGAGAAAACTTCTGCTGTTCTGTTTCATCATCCGTCGTTCTATGAAAGAAACACACACACATGGGTAAGATCATTTATCACTCGTTTCTGTTGTGTGTGTGTGTTTGTATCATTTCAGTGAGTCTGATGGAGATCAGTGTGTGATTGTGATACTTTTCTGCAAGCAATAACTAGTCATTTGTACTGGAATAAGTTTTAAAGCAACTGAGAAACACTAAACGAGTGCAGGATATTTTAATGCAACTAACACAAATAATTGTGCAAAAGAAAGGACAATAAATAAACTCAATCTCTACTGTATTCATTCATGAAACTTTTCACTTCAGGCTAATATTTAAAAAAAATTGTCACACTTTCTGTTGTTCTTTAGGCAAAATTGTACATTTTCCTATTCAGCTTGCGTTATGGTTATGATTTAACATCGTTAGGCCTGTGCAATTCATGCTAATATTACAACATTTCAATACTTGATAATTTTTTCTAAAACCACTGATATAGATATAGATGATTTGTTTTAGTTTTTTATTCTATCTTGTGTGATGTGTTTTACAGAAATCTGAAGAGGAGACTCATGTGGAGTATGTGTCTGTCAGCATGAGAAGATGATTCAATATTTCTCTAATATCTGATCCAGCTGTGATCATTTCACTATTGAAAACTTCTGCGACGAGTCTGTGGTATTAATACTAAGATTATGCATATGATCTTATATTATAATTTTAAAGAATAAATCCAATGATTCACTTTTGTAATATGGTATCATGCAAATGTCTCGTGACTGATCACGGTATTTTAAACATCCTTCCAGCAGCAAAAAGTCCATTTAAGAGCCTCCAAAAAAGTCACTGCGATTTACTATAAGCTAAATGTATAATTATGAATGTGGAAATAGTAATTTTCCTCCACATAATGGTGTAGTTCAATCTAACAGCAGGGGTTAATGTAACAGAAACTGCTCTTCTCTCTGTATAGAGCGCCATCTAGTGTGCAAAATGGGAATTCACATCTGGATCCAGGGCCGGCCCTAGCATTTTTGGGGGCCTAAGCAGATTTCCAAAAGGGGCTCCCACTACCTACAGTTTCACCTAACCACCCCCAACCCATTCCAACATACACATCCTACACCAGTGGCATGCACAAGGGGTGTAACGGGGGGTCTTGAGCCCCTGCCCCTGTGAAAGTGAAAGTGAAAAAGCCCTTTTCTTCTAACCAACAGATCCACTGTCCTATACTGACACCTTATTGTAAAGTTTGACCAAATTGTCTTACTAAATATATTTATCTTTCAAGATATAATATGAAGATATCTTTATCGATTGCTTTTAGATAAATGTATCAACATTGTGGAATGAATAAAGCAAAAACACCTGCCAATGGGTTATACATTTACAATAGAGAATAATTTATTAATAATAATTATAATAATAGAGAATAAATAGATTCTGAGCTGGCATGTTTAAGTCCAGATTAAATTGCGAAGAACTTTATAAGTGTAAAAACACATGTTTGAAAAGTATTTAATTCGGCCTATTTAAATAATTTGAGTTGTTTGATAAACACTAAAGCAAATACAAAAATCTGAATGGCTGTTTGAACATGTAAATACTGGTTGCTTTTCCTCTCCGTTACGAGCAGAAACAGAAAGTCGCGCTTTCGCAGCTGCTTTGTCTACAGGGGTAACCATGGTAACCACCGTATTCTGCTCCATAAGCGCCACATCCTGAGAGTGAACTTGCATTTTTATTCAGCCCGTCTGCAGCTTGTTCAGATGATCAATGCGAAAACCAGATCGAATTTACACGCAGTGAATTGCACTGGTAGATGGAAAATAAGCTGATATGCATTCCTAAAATCTAAAGAATTTGGATATTAAGGTAGGCTATCTGGAATTATTAACGTATTTTGAAGTGCCCACGATAAAAATGTCATGCAAGACACTGATTCCGTGGTACATCGTCTTTAAAGCGCTCGTAAATGCCGAATTAAACCAATAACACATCGATGTAGCATCTTGTTCACTTTTTCCCCTGTTTTCCTCTTCTCTGCACCAGATTGATACACTCTAAAAAAATGCAGCCTCTTCATTTTCAAACATTAACGCACACGACTGGCACAAGCAAACTTTATCAAACTTATTACCACGCATTACTGTCTTAACCCTCTGGGGTACTTCAAAAATGACCCGTAGCGTTTTATAAATTGAAAAAAAAAATCGTAGCTTCATCTGAATGGTCCGAAACTTGGTGACTTTATTGGTACTTGGTTATAGAACACCCCAAAAAATTGGGGACAGGATTTGAAAAGTCTAAGTGGTCGTAAAAAAAATTGTCACACTCAGGACCTTCGGGTCAAAAATGACCCCCATAGGAAATTAATGGGAAATACAGAGGTTTTTTTGTGCATACAATCTACAAATCAGCCAGGAAGCAGAAAAAAAGCACTCGACAGTGAAGGGGTGAATCTCTAAAACATCAAGAGTGCAAAACAGACAAAAAAACACACACACACAAAAACAATTACCTTTTGGAATGGCACGCTTTGTGTGTGCCATTCCGATTTGTTTCCGATTTCTGATTCCGATTTGTGTGTGTGTGTGTGTATTTGTGTGTATAAGTGTGTGTGTGTGAGGTTTTTTGTCTGTTTTGCACTCTTGATGTTTTATAGATTCACCCCTTCACTGTTGAGTGCTTTTTTTCTGCATCCTGGCTGATTTGTAGATTGTATGCACAAAAAAAAACAAATTTCCCGTTAATTTCCTATGGGGGTCATTTTTGGTCCTGAGTGTGACTATTTTTTTTACGACCACTTAGACTTTTCAAATCCTGCAATTTTTTTGGGTGTTCAATACCAAGTACCAATACAGTCACCAAGTTTCGGACCATTACGATGAAGCTACGATTTTTTTTTAAAATGTATAAAACGCAAGATCCACTATAGTGGTAAAAATTTTCTATTGCGTGATAAAAATGCTCAATGTGTCCACCGGATGGCGCTAATCTCATTTAAAAAATTGCTTTCATGAGGCCTAGGCTTGACTCTAAAATGAAATACAGCTTTAATAATAATTTCGAAAAAATTATATATAGATATACATTGTTTATTATATTCAATGGGAAAAAATTGGTCATCATTATTGCATAAATATTCATTATAAATCATAAAATTATCTCAAAACACAAAAAAAGAATAGAAAAAATATTATTGAACAAAAATATATTTAATTGATTTTACTCAAATCTTTTTTATCTTAATCCCGCCCTCCGGGTCATTTTTGACCCGAAGGTCCTGAGTGTGACCCATAAATGAAGAACCCCAGAGGGTTAAACATGACGCATGCAATGCAATACAAAGGCAATAACCATGTTTGCTGTAACTGTAGCTGTAACTTCTCAAAATAAACAATCCAAAAGATAAGACACTCGGTGCAGGTCACACCGGTATATTATACTTTTTTTTCCCGTGTTTTGTCGCGTTGCATGCCGGTATGTTGACAGAACTTGTGGGTTTTCATGTGTTGCGTGATATCTCTGCGCCCAAGTAGCAGTGCTTCGCCTGTGCTTCCCCATAATATAGTCCCAAGTCAATATCTGCCTAGGAAATCGCCTAGTCTTAATCTGCATCACTATTTGTATTCGTTGTGAATGGATACAAGAAGAAATTAGGTGGGGGTTTTTTGGATCACTTTTACTCGGGACATGCTAGCTGGCAACATAGGATTCCATTCATTATGCTAAGCTAAGCTAGCGGCGACCATGCCAAACTAAAACAATGCATGCACTGAGACAAAAATGCATTTGCCCACATATCTAAATGTAGGAAAGATGTTGAATAAGCCCTATTTCTAAAATCAGTGGAGCGTTCCTTTAATGAACATCATACAATCTCACATCCTGATTTCACCTGTAATAAAGCATCAGTACAATCTCTAGAATGTGAACGTGTTTTTTTACTAAGTTTATATAAAATTATTCTTTTTTAAAACGAAAGAATAAATCACTTTTACAGACTAAACTTGTGAATGTGAGTGTTAAAGGGGCTATATGCGTTTTTCTGAAATTTAAACTCACGACTGACACCTGTGGCCAAAAAACAGAACTGCTCTTATTTTCTGCTCGCTCTCGCAGCGGTGGTGACGTCACATCCGCAGACAGCGCGGGAAAAACCTACCCGCCAGAAAATAGGAAAAATAGGATACGGGCTTATAGGTGCACCCACTGTGAGTGGACAAGGTGTCAGTATGCTCATCAGGAGATGTTTGAGTCATAAATGGTAAAATAAAAAGGCTATTGTTACGTTTATTTTGTGGAAAAAGTTGCATATAGCCCCTTTAAATATGATCAATGTGTTTCGATTTTTCTGTTTCTGTGTCAAATGCAGTTCCCTTTCAAAAGCTACACTCAATGCTGCATAAGCTTATGCAAATGGGGATGTCTTTGACATAACCAGCTGTGAAAATAGTGTGAAAACACGTCAATGAAATTGACCCGGGAGGTATTTATAGCCTCGGCTGGTGACGTCATAGGCGCACCTGCTGCACGAGGCTATAAATAGATGAGCTTCAGCTGGAGCAAACCAGGTCTTTTTGTTTTCAGACCAACTCTGTGTTATGGTGTGTTACAAAGTCTCTGAAAAAAAATAAAAAAAAATAATTCTCTCTCTCTTTCAAGACTCAACTCGAGATCTTTGTTAGGAGTTAGTTTTCAACATGGCAGTGTGCAGATTTCTCTCTCTTTCTCATCTCTGTTACAAAGAAACATTAGTGGAAAGAGTTTTAGTTAAATCTGATCAGTTGGAAACGAGTCAGCAGAGTAAAACGCTGTATATCCATGTTCTCTTTCAAATAACAGAACTGGATGCACACGTTTATTGCTGTGTGTGTTTGGGGAAGAGCATGCGGTTGCTGCATTGAGTCAGACGAGTGCGAGCATTGCAAGCCTTTGCAGTTAGAATGCTTTATGCTCGTCTGGGCTACTTTCAGTCCGCACCAGTTTTCGGAGCTCTCGAATGGGTTTGTTGACGAGCAAGAGACGGGTCCGTCCCTTTCGCTTGCTCGCTCAACAAATGCATGTTTCCCCGCGTGATCCCGAAGCGCGCTCCGGCGTTTCTTCGGCTCGCGCGGGGAATGATGATGAATCTCTGGGTCCGCGGACCTCGAGCAGCTGCCTGCGATCGTTCCTCACATGATAGACGAGGAATATATCGAGGTGGTTGTTCGCGCGGTGGCCAGGGCAGTTTGTCTGGTACCGTGAATGAGAGATCCCCGAACGCAGTGAGCTTGAGGTTTCTGTCTAGAAAAAACATTTACTTCACGTGTTTTTGTACCCTTGACGTCGACATTTCCGACTATCATGGGTGCGAAATCGCGTTGATATGTGAAGAATACCCCAGGTGGGAGACGCTCACGAGCTATCTCTCGCCTGGGTCTGCATTTTCATTAAAGAGACATACCTCCCCATGAAGCCATGTAGAAAATAAACGTCGGCTGTCGTGGGCAAAGCTTATATATGTATGAATTATATATTGTATATTATTTTATATGGAATATATATATATAATATATATTGTATATGATTTATATAAGAATTATAAATATAAGGGGACAGGCTGGTGCTGTGCTGCACACAATGGCTGTCTTGCAGGCATATCAGTCTGACCTTCTGAAGGATTTGAGTGGTTCATTTGGTGACTCAGTTAACTCTGTAGTGGCCAGATTTAAAGGAGTGGAAGAAACATGAGGAAGTGTTCACTCAGTTTCTTCCTCAATGCACTCAAGGGGAGGGGCTGTCAGCCACATAACCTCTCTTCGGTCCTTCAAGATTCAGGGGGGTAATAAGCAGAGTGTGGCGAGTCGCACTCTCCCTCGTAAAGACTGGGGACCAGCTCGTCATCCTCAACAACCTCTCAGGGCAGACCTCGGGACTGTCATCAATATAAGAAGTCCGGTGGTCAGGTGCCCAGTCTGCCCCCACGGGACAGTGACAGCAGTTACTTCCTGGTCCCCAGTAGGGTGGGGGGGTGTCCAATCTTAGATCTTCGAGTCTTAAACCGTGAAGCAGTTAAAGTACTCAAGGTTAAGATGTTACAGTGAAGGCGGTCGTGTCGCATATTCAACATTGTGATTGGATTCAGCACGATTGATCCGAAGGACGCATGTATTCGCATATAAAGACTGCCACAACACAGGAAGTTCCTGAGTTTCGCTCTTGGGGGCAAAAGCTTACCAATTTCGGGTCTTCCATTCGGCTAGCCTTGTAACCGCACGTATACGAAATGTATGGATGTATTACCGGCTCCATTGGGATTCCGGGGCATTCAAATTTTGAATTACAGAGGCGATTGCTAAAATTAGCACAATCACATGAGATGGTGCTTCAACACAGTGTGTTAGCTCATCTAGTTTCTCTAGGGTTGAGACTCAACACCAAGAAAAGTGTTCTTTCTCCTGCCCAGAGAACGACTTATCTAGGGTTTGTTCGGTTTTTGGTCACCAAGGTGGCTTGAATCAAGACCATTCAGTATTCCCTGAGCAAAGTCAGGCTAGACCAAGATCTTACTGATCATCAGCACCAGAGTGTTAGGTCTAATGGCATCAGCATCCACGGGTTTCCCTTTGGGGTTGTTGCACATAAGACCGTTTCAGTTGTGGCTCAAAGCCAGAGGACTTAGGGCCAATCCTCAGGCAAATAAAGTGGCGCGCCATGTGGCTTCGTACACTAACTATGTGGTTCAGACCCCGGTTTTTGCCTTGGGTCCCACTCTAGGCGTACCTTGTCGTCGCAAGTTGCTAACGACGGACGCTTCCCTGACGGACTGGGGTGCGGCCTTAAGTGGTCGTCCAGCCCAACGGGAATGGGAGGGTCATCAACTCAGTTGGCACATCAACTGCCTCGAGTTGACGGCTGTATTTCTGGCCCTGAAATACTTTCTCCCCCAATTGAGGGGCTGTCATGTCCTAGTGCGGGTGGACAGTACAGCTAAATATCTCATATATAATCACCAGGGGGGTCTGTGCTCACGCTATCAGAATAGCGAGACAGATTTTTCTCTGGGCTCAGAACAAGTTCCTGTCACTCGAGCAGTGTACATTCAAGGGCGGTTGAATGTGGGAGCAGATTTACTGTCCAGACAGAGTTACAGATGGGGGGGTGGAAACTCCACCCAGAAGTAGTCAAGCAGATCTGGATCAGATTTTACAGAGCTGACCACAGGGAGTGGACCTCTTCGCCTCTTCTCAGACAGCGCAATGTCCCTGCTTCTCTCTGTCACCCAGCCCCGCTGGGTCTGGATGTGATGGTTCATACATGGCCCAAAATGCGTCTGTATGCCCTCCTTCCAGTCGCTCTGCTCCTGGGAGTTCTAGCCGGGGTTCGCCAACAAGGGTCTTGCTTCTTATCAATAGCGCTGCGTTGGTCGAACAGGGTTTGGTTCTCGGAGATAGTGTCTCTCCTCAACGGCTCGCCTTGGGCGATTCCGGCGAGGAGGGACCTTCTGTCTCAGGCAGAGGGCACGATATTCCATTCCAGGCCCGACCTGTGAAACCTTCATGTTTGGCCCCTGAAGGGCACCAACTGAGGGACACGGGGCTTTCGCCTGCAGTTATTGAGACCATCCTAAGTGCTAGAGCTTCCTCCACTCTGAAAGTTTATGCTAATAAATGTGGTGTCTTTGAAAGGTGGTGTACGACACAATGTAGATTCAGTCAACTGCCAGGTAACTTCAGTTCTGGATTTTCTGCAAGAAAAGTTGTCATCAGGCACCTGCCCCTCCACTCTCAGGGTTCATGTGGCCGCTCTTTCGGCTTGCCACGCCTTGGTGGATGGGGTGCCGCTCGGGAGACATCCTCTACTCGCTCGCTTCATTCGTGGGGTAGGCGATTGAGGCCACCTGTTAGAACCAAGATCCCTTCATGGGACTTAGCTTTAGTCCTCGAGGGTCTGGTTGAGACCCCCTTTGAAACATTAGCTTTCCCCTCCACTCTCAGGGTTTATGTGGCCGCTCTTTTGGCTTGCCATGCCCTGGTGGATGGGGTGCCGCTTGGGAGGCATCTTCTGCCTGCTCACTTTGTTGTGCCAGGCAGTTGTGGCCTCCATTAAGAGCCAAGATCCCTTCATGGGACTTAGTTTTAGCCCTCGAGGGTCTGGTTGAGACCCCCTTTGAACCTCTAGAATCAGCGTCTGACGAACTTCTGACTCTAAAGATGGTTTTTCTTATGGCTATAACTTCTCTGAAAAGAATTGGGGACATGCAGGCTCTGTCAATATCGCCATCCTGCTTAGACTTTGCCCCAGGTTTGGTGAAAGTGATTTTGCATCCCCACCCTGACTACCTGCCTAAGGTTCCTTTGTCGACTGTACATCCTGTCACTCTTGAAACCTTCTGCCCTCTGCCGTTCACAACGCCGGATCAGGAGAAACTTCATAGACTGTGTCCAGTCCATGCTCTTCAGGCCTACGTCCACCGCACTAGCCAGTGGCGTAAGTCAGAGCAACTGTTTGTTTGCCATGGGGGCCGTAACAGAGGTTCTGCCACCATCAAACAATGTCACATTGGGTCAGTGATGCTACTGCTCTTGCCTATGAGGCGCGCGGTCAAGCTTCACCTATAGGATTAAGGGCTCACTCCACCAGGGGAGTCGCCTCTTCTACTGCGTTAGCAAGGGGTGCTCCCTTACAAAGTGTTTGTGATGCGGCAGGTTGGTCCTCTCCGCACACATTCTTAAGACTTTATAGCTTGGATGCTCATGCCACTCTGGGCTCTCATGTCCTTGAGTCGACATCACAGGCTAATGCCTGAGGCTTCTTGCGTTCTTGTGCACACCTACACAACCGTAAGGGGTCCAGGCACCATCAAGCACGGCGGCGTGGGTATTCTCGTTCCCATTTGCATAAGCTTATGCAGCATTGAGTGTAGCTTTTGAAAGGGAACACTTGGGGTTACTTGACTGTAACCCTGTTCCCTGATAAAGCGGAACGAGATGCTGCATTGCTAGGCCGTGCTGATGATGCTTCAGGACTGGTCTTCAAACAAAGAAGATCTGGTTTGCTCCAGCTGAAGCTCATCTATTTATAGCCTCGTGCAGCAGGTGCGCCTATGACGTCACCAGCCGAGGCTATAAATACCTCCCGGGTCAATTTCATTGACGTGTTTTCACACTATTTTCACAGCTGGTTATGTCAAAGACATCCCCATTTGCATAAGCTTATGCAGCATCTCGTTCCGCTTTATCAGGGAACAGGGTTACAGTCAAGTAACCCCAAGTGTTTCTCATCATGTTTCAAAGTTCAAGTTCAAAGCTGTTCCTATAGAAGCAGGACAGGAAGAAACTCTTCACCTACAAACTAAACACACTTGCTCTTGATACTCGTTCTCTCATCTACAAGATGTCTGTCCACATAACAGATCAAACCACATCTCCGGAAAAAAAAACAGCAGAAGGTTTCAGTTTGACTTTGTGAGGTCAGACACGCTTTTAACTTTGTACTTTTTTTCATACACTAAGAACTGAATAAATACACAGCTATTTTAAAATCACTAGAGTTTTTGGCCATTAGTTAAAACTACTTTTCAAAAGGTATGTTAAATGATAAACAAAAAAGAATATCTCACCCATTAAGAACAGTTAAAGTCTTAATAAGGGCCAGATGAACTATAACATTATATCATATGCTCATGCAGTGAGTGAAACTATAGGAGGGTCAGACTCTGTCGGGGGAGGATTCAGTGTTTTCAGCAGATTAGATCAGACACTGAACAACTGAAGAAAATGTCTCACATGTTTTTCACATGCGTTTTATTCGGTTTGTGTTGGTGCCGTCTGATTGGTAAGTAACAAAAAAAATGTGTTATGGTTTAATATTTTTCCATTTCAGATTAATACAGCGGCTGCTACACTCAGAAAAAAATTACAAAAGCTGTCACTGGGGCGGCACACTTTCAAACGGTACTAATATATACCTTTAAGATAATAATATGCATCCTTTAGTGATAAATTGGTACACCTTTTGAAAGGGTCCCGTTCCAGTCACAGCTTTTGTACCTTTTTTCCTGACTGTACTGTTCAAATTTTCTGATTATTTTCATGTGCTATTCTTTATGAAATTAATCATGGACATTGTGAAATACACTTTAAATTTAAATTTCTAGGTCCAGAAAGGTCATGAAAATAATGGACATTTATACAGTGAATGTAAATGTCTCTGTTTATTATTTTTATTATTATTAAAATACAATGTACAAAAAAATACTTCTGCAGTGATCATAAACATCTACAGAAGTCATAAAAATACATTAGTCAAAATGTGCAGGTCTCATTTATTTAAAATAATGTATTGAAAAGGTCCAGCTCAATTAAACTTGTACTTTCAATCTGCCGTATTTATTTGTGTTTGTTCTCAATAAATGACGTCTCTTTAAACACTGATTTTCCTCTACAGCAGATAACTCTAAAACTAACTAAAGATTAAGGATGTGTTGCACCAAACAAATTAAACTTCAATATAGTTTAAATCAAGATTTATCTAATAATTCAGTTGCTCCAAACTTTGTTAAAAAAATTACAGACTTACTTCTAAACCCTCATTTTGATCCTGGTTTTACTTTACTTTACTTTACTTTAAGATATTATATATGTTCTGCTTGATTCTGACAGTTTGTAAGAGCGACTAATGTCAGAGAGAAAGTTTCTGGTTGTCAGTCAAAAAGGAAATTTAATATTAAAATCATTGCTGTTTAATTACAATGGCGAATCCATCAAATCCAACCGTAGATGAAGTTTTAACATTAAGTGCTGCAACCAGCCCTGAGTGTTTGTCTGTTCTTATCTCACCTTTCATTTAGTTTTGAGTTTCTGCTGCTCTGGATGTTCTCAACTTCACATATAAAGAAGAAAAACTACAAATGATTTCAAGCTTTATTAACCATCAGAAACATTCATCTGTTCTAAAAATCTGTGTGTTCATCAGGTGTGTTTGGTGAGTCAGTGTCAGTGATGGAGGGAGATTCTGTTCTTCTACAGACTAATGTTACTGAAATACATGAAGAGAAAGACATACTGTGGACATTTGGAGCTGAAAAGTCTCTGATAGCTAGAATCAAAACACAGAAGCAAATCTTCCCCACATCCGATGTTCCTGATGGGAGATTCAGAGACAGACTGAAGCTGGATCATCAAACTGGATCTCTGACCATCACAAACATCACAACTGAACATGCTGGAGTTTATCAACTAGATATAAGTGGAGTGAATTCATCATCAAAATCATTCAGAGTTTCTGTCTATGGTGGGAAGCGACTTCATTTGTCAAACATGCACAAAATGTTTTTCATGACAAAACTTTGTATTTATCAGTTTCCCTCTTATTCTCTCGTGTTCTCCAGCTCGTCTGCCTGTTCCTGTCATCAGCAGTAACTCTTCACAATGTTCTTCATCTTCATCATCATCATCTTGTTCACTGGTGTGTTCAGTGGTGAATGTGGGTCATGTGACTCTCTCCTGGTACAAAGGAAACAGTTTATTGTCCAGCATCAGTGTGTCTGATCTCAGCATCAGTCTCTCTCTACCTCTGGAGGTGGAATATCAGGATAAAAACACCTACAGCTGTGTGCTCAACAATCCCATCAGCCACCAGACTCAACATCTGGACATCACTCAACTCTGTCACACATGTGCAGGTACGCCAGCACAGCTGCCGTTTCTCATGTGTGATTATTCACACATACATCACTTCTTTCTTTATCATCACAGAACCGGTCGGACCGTCTCCTCCTCCAGTCTCTCTGATAGTGCTGATCTCTGCTGGATCTCTGATGATTGTTGCTGGATTTGGGATCTTCTGGATCTGCAGGAAACACAAAAAAACTGATCAAGAAAGTAAGTGTTACAGCTTTTAACAAGTATTATAATAAATATTAATTAATATTATTACAATAATAGTATGATTGAAAAATCTACTCCAAACAAATTATTCAATTGATAGCCCATATTATAATTTAATATTTTAATATTCATGTAGGTAACACCATTTAGTCCATAAATAATGTTGGTTATTATTTTTTGCACTAATTGGAACAGGTCTACTCGTCTCACAAAAACTGATTCTGTGTTTACGGTTTACTCTGTTAGTAGCACATGTGGAAATAGCAATAATGTACAACATATTAATTTTGTTAATGCAGTTTTTAAAATTGCAGCATTAAATATATTTATTAATTGTGAGCATTAACACTTTAACTTGTAAAAGAAATCTCTTCCTGTTGTTCAAGCAGTTCAGATTCGTGAAGATGAGAAAACTTCTGCTGTTCTGTTTCAACATCCGTCATTCCATGAAAGAAACACACACACATGGGTAAGATCATTTATCATTCGTTTCTGTTGTGTGTGTGTGTTTGTATCATATCAGTGAGTCAGATGGAGATCAGTGTGTGATTGTGATACTTTTCTGCAAGCAATAACTAGTCATTTGTACTGGAATAAGTTTTAAAGCAACTGAGAAACACTAAACGAGTGCAGGATATTTTAATGCAACTAACACAAATAATTGTGCAAAAGAAAGGACAATAAATAAACTCAATCTCTACTGTATTCATTCATGAAACGTTTCACTTCAGGCTTATGTTTAAAAAAAATTGTCACACTTTCTGTTGTTCTTTAGGCAAAATTTTACATTTTCCTATTCAGCTTGCGTTATGGTTATGATTTAACATCGTTAGGCCTGTGCAATTCATGCTAATATTACAACATTTCAATACTTGATAATTTTTTCTAAAACCACTGATATAGATATAGATGATTTGTTTTAGTTTTTTATTCTATCTTGTGTGATGTGTTTTACAGAAATCTGAAGAGGAGGCTCATGTGGAGTATGTGTCTGTCAGCATGAGAAGATGATTCAATATTTCTCTAATATCAGATCCAGCTGTGATCATTTCACTATTGAAAATTTCTGCGACGAGTCTATGGTATTAATACTAAGATTATGCATATGATCTTATATTATAATTTTAAAGAATAAATCCAATGATTCACTGTTGTAATATGGTATCATGCAAATGTCTCGTGACTGATCACGGTATTTTAAACATCCAGCAGCAAAAAGTCCATTTAAGAGCCTCCAAAAAAGTCACTGCGATTTACTATAGGCTAAATGTATAATTATGAATGTGGAAATAGTAATTTTCCTCCACATAATGGTGTAGTTCAATCTAACAGCAGGGGTTAATGTAACAGAAACTGCTCTTCTCTCTGTATAAAGCGCCATCTAGTGTTCAAAATGGGAATTCACATCTGGATCCAGGGCCGGCCCTAGCATTTTTGGGGGCCTAAGCAGATTTCCAAAAGGGGTTCCCACTACCTACAGTTTCACCTAACCACCCCCAACCCATTCCAACATACACATCCTACACCAGTGGCATGCACAAGGGGTGTAATGGGGGGTCTTGAGCCCCTGCCCCTGTGAAAGTGAAAGTGAAAAAGCCCTTTTCTTCTAACCAACAGATCCACTGTCCTACACTGACACCTTATTGTAAAGTTTGACCAAATTGTCTTACTAAATATATTTATCTCTCAAGATATAATATGAAGATATCTTTATCGATTGCTTTTAGATAAATGTATCAACATTGTGGAATGAATAAAGCAAAAACACCTGCCAATGGATTATACATTTACAATAGAGAATAATTTATTAATAATAATTATAATAATAGAGAATAAATAGGTTCTGAGCTGGCATGTTTAAGTCCAGATTAAATTGCGAAGAACTTTATAAGTGTAAAAACACATGTTTGAAAAGTATTTAATTCGGCCTATTTAAATAATTTGAGTTGTTTGATAAACACTAAAGCAAATACAAAAATCTGAATGGCTGTTTGAACACGTAAATACTGGTTGCTTTTCCTCTCCGTTACGAGCAGAAACAGAAAGTCGCGCTTTCGCAGCTGCTTTGTGTACAGGGGTAACCATGGTAACCACCGTATTCTGCTCCATAAGCGCCACATCCTGAGAGTGAACTTGCATTTTTATTCAGCCCGTCTGCAGCTTGTTCAGATGATCAATGCGAAAACCAGATCGAATTTACACGCAGTGATTTGCACTGGTAGATGGAAAATAAGCTGATATGCATTCCTAAAATATAAAGAATTTGGATATTAAGGTAGGCTATCTAGAATTATTAACGTATTTTGAAGTGCCCACGATAAAAATGTCATGCAAGACACTGATTCCGTGGTACATCGTCTTTAAAGCGCTCGTAAATGCCGAATTAAACCAATAACACATCGATGTAGCATCTTGTTCACTTTTCCCCCTGTTTTCCTCTTCTCTGCACCAGATTGATACACTCTAAAAAAATGCAGCCTCTTCATTTTCAAACATTAACGCACACGACTGGCACAAGCAAACTTTATCAAACTTATTACCACGCATTACTGTCTTAACCCTCTGGGGTACTTCAAAAATGACCCGTAGCGTTTTATAAATAAAATAAAAAAATCGTAGCTTCATCGGAATGGTCCGAAACTTGGTGACTTTATTGGTACTTGGTTATAGAACACCCCAAAAAATTGGGGACAGGATTTGAAAAGTCTAAGTGGTCGTAAAAAAAATAGTCACACTCAGGACCTTCGGGTCAAAAATGACCCGCATAGGAAATTAATGGGAAATACAGAGTTTTTTTGTGCATACAATCTACAAATCAGCCAGGAAGCAGAAAAAAAGCACTCAACAGTGAAGGGGTGAATCTCTAAAACATCAAGAGTGCAAAACAGACAAAAAAAACCCCCACACACACAAAAACACAATTACCTTTTGGAATGGCACGTGTTAATTTGTGTGTGTGTGTGTGTTTGTGTGTATAAGTGTGTGTGTGTGTGTGTGTGTGTGAGGTTTTTTGTCTGTTTTGCACTCTTGATGTTTTAGAGATTCACCCCTTCACTGTTGAGTCCTTTTTTCTGCATCCTGTCTGATTTGTAGATTGTATGCACAAAAAAACTAATTTCCCATTAATTTCCTATGGGGGTCATTTTTGGTCCTGAGTGTGACTATTTTTTTTTTACGACCACTTAGACTTATCAAATCCTGCATTTTTTTAGGTGTTCAATACCAAGTACCAATACAGTCACCAAGTTTCGGACCATTCCGATGAAGCTACGATTTTTAATTTTTTTTTATAAAACGCAAGATCCACTATAGTGGTAAAAATGTTCTATTGTGTGATAAAAATGCTCAATGTGTCCACGGATGGCACCAATCTCATTTAAAAAAATTGCTTTCATGAGGCCTAGGCTTGACTCTAAAATGAAATACAGCTTTAATAATAATTTTGAAAAAATTATATAGTATAGATATACATTGTTTATTATATTCAATGGGAAAAAATTGGTCATAATTATTGCATAAATATTCATTATAAATCATAAAATTATCTCAAAACACCAAAAAAGAAAAGAAAAAATATTATTGAACAAAAATATATTTAATTGATTTTACTCAAATCTTTTTTATCTTAATCCCGCCCTCCGGGTCATTTTTGAACCGAAGGTCCTGAGTGTGACCCATAAATGAAGAACCCCAGAGGGTTAAACATGACGCATGCAATGCAATACACAGGCAATAACCATGTTTGCTGTAACTTCTCAAAATAAACAATCCAAAAGATAAGACACTCGGTGCAGGTCTGGCCGGTATGTTATACTTTTTTTCCCGTTTTTTGTTGCGTTGCATGCCGGTATGTTGACGGAAGTTTGGGGTTTTCATGTGTTGCGTGATATCTCTGCGCCCAAGTAGCAGTGCTTCGCCTGTGCTTCCCCATAATATAGTCCCAAGTCAATATCTGCCTAGGAAATCGCCTAGTCTTAATCTGCATCACTATTTGTATTCGTTGTGAATACGCAGGCCACAAGAAGAAATTAGGTGGGGTTTTTTTGGATCACTTTTACTCGGGACATGCTAGCTGGCAACATAGGATTCCATTCATTATGCTAAGCTAAGCTAGCGGCGACCATGCCAAACTAAAACAATGCATGCATTGAGACAAAAATGCATTTGTCCACATATCTAAATGTAGGAAAGATGTTGAATAAGCCCTATTTCTAAAAACAGTGGAGCGTTCCTTTAATGAACATCATACAAACTCACATCCTGATTTCACCTGTAATAAAGCATCAGTACAATCTCTAGAATGTGAACGTGTTTTTTTTACTAAGTTTATATAAAATTATTCTTTTTTAAAACGAAAGAATAAATCACTTTTACAGACTAAACTTGTGAATGTGAGTGTTAAATGATCAGTGTGTTTCGATTTTCTGTCTCTGTGTCAAATGCAGTTTCTCATCATGTTTCAAAGTTCAAGTTCAAAGCTGTTCACATAGAAGCAGGACAGGAAGAAACTCTTCACCTACAAACTAAACACACATGCTCTTGATACTCGTTCTCTCATCTACAAGATGTCTGTCCACACAACAGATCAAACCACATCTCCGGAAAAAAAAACAGCAGAAGGTTTCAGTTTGACTTTGTGAGGTCAGACACGCTTTTAACTTTGTACTTTTTTTCATACACTAAGAGCTGAATAAATACACAGCTATTTTAAAATCACTAGCGTTTTTGGCCATTAGTTAAAACTACTTTTCAAAAGGTATGTTAAATGATAAACAATAAAGAATATCTCACCCATTAAGAACAGTTAAAGTCTTAATAAGGGCCAGATGAACTATAACATTATATCATATGCTCATGCAGTGAGTGAAACTATAGGAGGGTCAGACTCTGTCGGGGGAGGATTCAGTGTTTTCAGCAGATTAGATCAGACACTGAACAACTGAAGAAAATGTCTTGCATGTTTTTCACATGCGTTTTATTCAGTTTGTGTTGGTGCCGTCTGATTGGTAAGTGACAAAAAAAATGTGTTATGGTTTAATATTTTTCCATTTCAGATTAATACAGCGGCTGCTACACTCAGAAAAAAATTACAAAAGCTGTCACTGGGGCGGCACACTTTCAAACGGTACTAATATATACCTTTAAGATATAATATGCATCCTTTAGCGATAAATAGGTGCACCTTTTGAAAGGGTCCCGTTCCCGTCGCAGCTTTTGTACCTTTTTTCCTGACTGTACTGTTCAAATTTTCAGATTATTTTCATGTGCTATTCTTTATTAAATGAATCATAAACATTGTGAAATCCACTTTAAATTAAAATTTCTAGGTCCAGAAAGGTCATGAAAATAATGGACATTTATACAGTGAATGTAAATGTCTCTGTTTATTATTATTATTATTATTATTATTAAAATACAATGTACAAAAAAATACTTCTGCAGTAATCATAAACATCTACAGAAGTCATAAAAATACATTAGTCAAAATGTGCAGGTCTCGTTTATTTAAAATAATGTATTGAAAAGGTCCAGCTCAATTAAACTTGTACTTTCAATCTGCCGTATTTATTTGAGTTTGTTCTCGATAAATGACGTCTCTTTAAACACTGATTTTCCTCTACAGCAGATAACTCTAAAACTAACTAAAGATTAAGGATGTGTTGCACCAAACTAATTAAACTTCAATATAGTTTAAATCAAGATTTATCTAATAATTCAGTTGCTCCAAACTTTGTTTAAAAAATTACAGACTTACTTTTAAACCCTCATTTTGATCCTGGTTTTACATTACATTTAAGATCATGTATTATAAGATATTATATATGTTCTGCTTGATTCTGACAGTTTCTAAGAGCGACTAATGTCAGAGAGAAAGTTTCTGGTTGTCAGTCAAAAAGGAAATTTAATATTAAAATCATTGCTGTTTAATTACAATGGCGAATCCATCGAATCCAACCGTAGATGAAGTTTTAACATTAAGTGCTGCAACCAGCCCTGAGTGTTTGTCTGTTCTTATCTCACCTTTCATTTAGTTCTGAGTTTCTGCTGCTCTGGATGTTCTCAACTTCACATGTAAAGAAGAAAAACTACCAATGATTTCAAGCTTTATTAACCATCAGAAACATTCATCTGTTCTAAAAATCTGTGTGTTCATCAGGTGTGTTTGGTGAGTCAGTGTCAGTGATGGAGGGAGATTCTGTTCTTCTACAGGCTAATTTTACTGAAATACATGAAGACGACGATTTACTGTGGAGATTTGGAGCTGAAAAGTCTCCGATAGCTAGAATCAGAAGACAGAAGCAAATCTTCCCCACATCCGATGTTCCTGATGGGAGATTCAGAGACAGACTGAAGCTGGACGATCAAACTGGATCTCTGACCATCACAAACATCACAACTGAACATGCTGGAGTTTATCGACTAGATATAAGTGCATCGAAATCATCATCAAAAACATTCAGTGTTTCTGTCTATGGTGAGAAGAGACTTCATTTGTCAAACATGCACAAAATGTTTTTCATGACAAAACTTTGTATTTATCAGTTTCCCTCTTATTCTCTCGTGTTCTCCAGCTCGTCTGCCTGTTCCTGTCATCAGCAGAAACTCTTCACAATGTTCATCATCATCATCATCATCAAATTGTTCACTGGTGTGTTCAGTGGTGAATGTGGGTCATGTGACTCTCTCCTGGTACAAAGGAAACAGTTTATTGTCCAGCATCAGTGTGTCTGATCTCAGCATCAGTCTCTCTCTACCTCTGGAGGTGGAATATCAGGATAAAAACACCTACAGCTGTGTGCTCAACAATCCCATCAGCAACCAGACTCAACATCTGGACATCACTCAACTCTGTCACACATGTGCAGGTACAGCAGCACGGCTGATGATTATTTACTGACCTGATCTCTGTCTTCTGTTGTAGATCAGACTGACACATTCACTTCTTTCTTTATCATTACAGTCTCAGTCTCTCTGATAGTGCTGATCTCTGCTGGATCTCTGATGATTGTTGCTGGATTTGGGATCTTCTGGATCTGCAGGAAACACAAAAAAACTGATCAAGAAAGTAAGTGTTACAGCTTTTAACAAGTATTATAATAAATATTAATTAATATTATTACAATAATAGTATGATTGAAAAATATACTCCAAACAAATTATTCAATTGATAGCCCATATTATAATTTAATATTTTAATATTCATGTAGGTAACACCATTTAGTCCATAAATAATGTTGGTTATTATTTTTTGCACTAATTGGAACAGGTCTACTCATCTCACAAAAACTGATTCTGTATTTACGGTTTACTCTGTTAGTAGCACATGTGGAAATAGCAATAATGTACCACATATTAATTTTGTTAATGCAGTTTTTAAAATTGCAGCATTAAATATATTTATTAATTGTGAGCATTAACACTTTAACTTGTAAAAGAAATCTCTTCCTGTTGTTCGAGCAGTTCAGATTCGTGAAGATGAGAAAACTTCTGCTGTTCTGTTTCAACATCCGTCGTTCTATGAAAGAAACACACACACATGGGTAAGATCATTTATCATTCGTTTCTGTTGTGTGTGTTTGTATCATTTCAGTGAGTCAGATGGAGATCAGTGTGTGATTGTGATACTTTTCTGCAAGCAATAACTAGTCATTTGTACTGGAATATGTTTTAAAGCAACTGAGAAACACTAAACGAGTGCAGGATATTTTAATGCAACTAACACAAATAATTGTGCAAAAGAAAGGACAATAAATAAACTCAATCTCTACTGTATTCATTCATGAAACTTTTTACTTCAGGCTAATATTTAAAAAAAATTGTCACACTTTCTGTTGTTCTTTAGGCAAAATTGTACATTTTCCTATTCAGATTGCGTTATGGTTATGATTTAACATCGTTAGGCCTGTGCAATTCATGCTAATTTTACAACATTTCAATACTTGATAATTTTTTCTAAAACCACTGATATACATATAGATGATTTGTTTTAGTTTTTTATTCTATCTTGTGTGATGTGTTTTACAGAAATCTGAAGAGGAGACTCATGTGGAGTATGTGTCTGTCAGCATGAGAAGATGATTCAATATTTCTCTAATATCTGATCCAGCTGTGTTCATTTCACTATTGAAAACTTCTGCGACGAGTCTGTGGTATTAATACTAAGATTATGCATATGATCTTATATTATAATTTTAAAGAATAAATCCAATGATTCACTGTTGTAATATGGTATTATGCAAATGTCTCGTGACTGATCACGGTATTTTAAACATCCTTCCAGCAGCAAAAAGTCCATTTAAGAGCCTCCAAAAAAGTCACTGCGATTTACTATTGGCTAAATGTATAATTATGAATGTGGAAATAGTAATTTTCCTCCACATAATGGTGTAGTTCAATCTAACAGCAGGGGTTAATGTAACAGAAACTGCTCTTCTCTCTGTATAGAGCGCCATCTAGTGTTCAAAATGGGAATTCACATCTGGAACCAGGGCCGGCCCTAGCATTTTTAGGGGCCTAAGCAGATTTCCAAAAGGGGTTCCCACTACCTACAGTTTCACCTAACCACCCCCAACCCATTCCAACATACACATCCTACACCAGTGGCATGCACAAGGGGGGTGTAACGGGGGGTCTTGAGCCCCTGCCCCTGTGAAAGTGAAAGTGAAAAAGCCCTTTTCGTCTAACCAACAGATCCACTGTCCTACACTGACACCTTATTGTAAAGTTTGACCAAATTGTCTTACTAAATATATTTATCTTTCAAGATATAATATGAAGATATCTTTATCGATTGCTTTTAGATAAATGTATCAACATTGTGGAATGAATAAAGCAAAAACACCTGCCAATGGGTTATACATTTACAATAGAGAATAATTTATTAATAATAATTATAATAATAGAGAATAAATAGATTCTGAGCTGGCATGTTTAAGTCCAGATTAAATTGCGAAGAACTTTATAAGGGTAAAAACACATGTTTGAAAAGTATTTAATTCGGCCTATTTAAATAATTTGAGTTGTTTGATAAACACTAAAGCAAATACAAAAATCTGAATGGCTGTTTGAACACGTATATACTGGTTGCTTTTCCTCTCCGTTACGAGCAGAAACAGAAAGTCGCGCTTTCGCAGCTGCTTTGTGTACAGGGGTAACCATGGTAACCACCGTATTCTGCTCCATAAGCGCCACATCCTGAGAGTGAACTTGCATTTTTATTCAGCCCGTCTGCAGTTTGTTCAGATGATCAATGCGAAAACCAGATTGAATTTACACGCAGTGAATTGCACTGGTAGATGGAAAATAAGCTGATATGCATTCCTAAAATCTAAAGAATTTGGATATTAAGGTAGGCTATCTAGAATTATTAACGTATTTTGAAGTGGCCATGATAAAAATGTCATGCAAGACACTGATTCCGTGGTACATCGTCTTTAAAGCGCTCGTAAATGCCGAATTAAACCAATAACACATCGATGTAGCATCTTGTTCACTTTTCCCCTGTTTTCCTCTTCTCTGCACCAGATTGATACACTCTAAAAAAATGCAGCCTCTTCATTTTCAAACATTAACGCACACGACTGGCACAAGCAAACTTTATCAAACTTATTACCACGCATTACTGTCTTAACCCTCTGGGGTACTTCAAAAATGACCCGTAGCGTTTTATAAATTAAAAAAAAAAATTTGTAGCTTCATCGGAATGGTCCGAAACTTGGTGACTTTATTGGTACTTGGTTATAGAACACCCCAAAAAATTGGGGACAGGAATTGAAAAGTCTAAGTGGTCGTAAAAAAAATAGTCACACTCAGGACATTCGGGTCAAAAATGACCCCCGTAGGAAATTAATGGGAAATACAGAGTTTTTTTGTGCATACAATCTACAAATCAGCCAGGAAGCAGAAAAAAAGCCCTCGACAGTGAAAGGGTGAATCTCTAAAACATCAATAGTGCAAAACAGACAAAAAAAACACACACACACAAAAACACAATTACCTTTTGGAATGGCACGCTTTGTGTGTGGCATTCCGATTTGTTTCCGATTTCTGATTCCGATTTGTGTGTGTGTGTGTATTTGTGTGTAAGTGTGTGTGTGTGTGAGGTTTTTTGTGTGTTTTGCACTCTTGATGTTTTATAGATTCACCCCTTCACTGTTGAGTGCTTTTTTTCTGCATCCTGGCTGATTTGTAGATTGTATGCACAAAAAAACAAATTTCCCGTTAATTTCCAATGGGGGTCATTTTTGGTCCTCAGTGTGACTATTTTTCTTTACGACCACTTAGACTTTTCAAATCCTGCATTTTTTTGGGTGTTCAATACCAAGTACAAATACAGTCACCAAGTTTCGGACCATTACGATGAAGCTACGATTTTTTTTTTAAATGTATAAAACGCAAGATCCACTATAGTGGTAAAAATGTTCTATTGCGTGATAAAAATGCTCAATGTGTCCACCGGATGGCACTGATCTCATTTAAAAAATTGCTTTCATGAGGCCTAGGCTTGACTCTAAAATGAAATACAGCTTTAATAATAATTTTGAAAAAATGATATATAGATATACATTGTTTATTATATTCAATGGGAAAAAAATGGTCATCATTATTGCATAAATATTCATTATAAATCATAAAATTATCTCAAAACACAAAAAAAGAAAAGAAAAAATATTATTGAACAAAAATATATTTAATTGATTTTACTCAAATCTTTTTATCTTAATCCCGCCCTCCGGGTCATTTTTGACCCGAAGGTCCTGAGTGTGACCCATAAATGAAGAACCCCAGAGGGTTAAACATGACGCATGCAATGCAATACACAGGCAATAACCATGTTTGCTGTAACTGTAGCTGTAACTTCTCAAAATAAACAATCCAAAAGATAAGACACTCAGTGCAGGTCACACCGGTATGTTATACTTTTTTTCCCGTTTTTTGTTGCGTTGCATGCCGGTATGTTGACGGAAGTTTGGGGTTTTCATGTGTTGCGTGATATCTCTGCGCCCAAGTAGCAGTGCTTCGCCTGTGCTTCCCCATAATATAGTCCCAAGTCAATATCTGCCTAGGAAATCGCCTAGTCTTAATCTGCATCACTATTTGTATTCGTTGTGAATACGCAGGCCACAAGAAGAAATTAGGTGGGGGTTTTTTTGGATCACTTTTACTCGGGACATGCTAGCTGGCAACATAGGATTCCATTCATTATGCTAAGCTAAGCTAGCGGCGACCATGCCAAACTAAAACAATGCATGCACTGAGACAAAAATGCATTTGTCCACATATCTAAATGTAGGAAAGATGTTGAATAAGCCCTATTTCTAAAATCAGTGGAGCGTTCCTTTAATGAACATCATACAAACTCACATCCTGATTTCACCTGTAATAAAGCATCAGTACAATCTCTAGAATGTGAACGTGTTTTTTTACTAAGTTTATATAAAATTATTCTTTTTTAAAACTAAAGAATAAATCACTTTTACAGACTAAACTTGTGAATGTGAGTGTTAAATGATCATTGTGTTTCGATTTTCTGTCTCTGTGTCAAATGCAGTTTCTCATCATGTTTCAAAGTTCAAGTTCAAAGCTGTTCACATAGAAGCAGGACAGGAAGAAACTCTTCACCTACAAACTAAACACACATGCTCTTGATACTCGTTCTCTCATCTACAAGACGTCTGTCCACACAACAGATCAAACCACATCTCCGGAAAAAAAAACAGCAGAAGGTTTCAGTTTGACTTTGTGAGGTCAGACACGCTTTTAACTTTGTACTTTTTTTCATACACTAAGAACTGAATAAATACACAGCTATTTTAAAATCACTAGAGTTTTTGGCCATTAGTTAAAACTACTTTTCAAAAGGTATGTTAAATGATAAACAATAAAAAATATCTCACCCATTAAGAACAGTTAAAGTCTTAATAAGGGCCAGATGAACTATAACATTATATCATATGCTCATGCAGTGAGTGAAACTATAGGAGGGTCAGACTCTGTCGGGGGAGGATTCAGTGTTTTCAGCAGATTAGATCAGACACTGAACAACTGAAGAAAATGTTTCACGTGTTTTTCACATGCGTTTTATTCAGCTTGTGTTGGTGCCGTCTGATTGGTAAGTAACAAAAAAATGTGTTATGGTTTAATATTTTTCCATTTCAGATTAATACAGCGGCTGCTACACTCAGAAAAAATTTACAAAAGCTGTCACTGAGGCGGCACACTTTCAAACGGTACTAATATATACCTTTAAGATACTAATATGCATCCTTTAGCGATAAATAGGTGCATCTTTTGAAAGGGTCTCGTTCCAGTCACAGCTTTTGTACCTTTTTTCCTGACTGTACTGTTCAAATTTTCATATTATTTTCATGTGCTATTCTTTATGAAATGAATCATGAACATTGTGAAATCCACTTTAAATTTAAATTTCTAGGTCCAGAAAGGTCATGAAAATAATGGACATTTATACAGTGAATGTAAATGTCTCTGTTTATTATTATTATTAAAATACAATGTACAAAAAATACTTCTGCAGTGATCATAAACATCTACAGAAGTCATAAAAATACATTAGTCAAAATGTGCAGGTCTCATTTATTTAAAATAATGTATTGAAAAGGTCCAGCTCAATTAAACTTGTACTTTCAATCTGCCGTATTTATTTGTGTTTGTTCTCGATAAATGACGTCTCTTTAAACACTGATTTTCCTCTACAGCAGATAACTCTAAAACTAACTAAATATTAAGGATGTGTTGCACCAAACTAATTAAACTTCAATATAGTTTAAATCAAGATTTATCTAATAATTCAGTTGCTCCAAACTTTGTTTAAAAAATTACAGACTTACTTTTAAACCCTCATTTTGATCCTGGTTTTACTTTACATTTAAGATCATATATTATAAGAATGTTCTGCTTGATTCTGACAGTTTCTCTCTTTATCTAAGAGCGACTAATGTCAGAGAGAAAGTTTCTGGTTGTCAGTCAAAAAGGAAATGTAATATTAAAATCATTGCTGTTTAATTACAATGGCGAATCCATCAAATCCAACCGTAGATGAAGTTTTAACATTAAGTGCTGCAACCAGCCCTGAGTGTTTGTCTGTTCTTATCTCACCTTTCATTTAGTTCTGAGTTTCTGCTGCTCTGGATGTTCTCAACTTCACATGTAAAGAAGAAAAACTACAAATGATTTCAAGCTTTATTAACCATCAGAAACATTCATCTGTTCTAAAAATCTGTGTGTTCATCAGGTGTGTTTGGTGAGTCAGTGTCAGTGATGGAGGGAGATTCTGTTCTTCTAGAGGCTAATGTTACTGAAATACATGAAGACGACGATTTACTGTGGAGATTTGGAGCTGAAAAGTCTCTGATAGCTAGAATCAAAAGACAAAAGCAAATCTTCCCCACATCCGATGATGTTCCTGATGGGAGATTCAGAGACAGACTGAAGCTGGACGATCAAACTGGATCTCTGACCATCACAAACATCACAACTGAACATGCTGGAGTTTATCAACTAGATCTAATTGGAGTGAAAGTATCATCAAAAACATTCAGTGTTTCTGTCTATGGTGAGAAGAGACTTCATTTGTCAAACATGCACAAAAAGTTTTTCATGACAAAACTTTGTATTTATCAGTTTCCCTCTTATTCTCTCGTGTTTTCCAGCTCGTCTGCCTGTTCCTGTCATCAGCAGAAACTCTTCACAATGTTCTTCATCTTCATCATCATCTTGTTCACTGGTATGTTCAGTGTTGAATGTGAGTCATGTGACTCTCTCCTGGTACAAAGGAAACAGTTTATTGTCCAGCATCAGTGTGTCTGATCTCAGCATCAGTCTCTCTCTACCTCTGGAGGTGGAATATCAGGATAAAAACACCTACAGCTGTGTGCTCAACAATCCCATCAGCAACCAGACTCAACATCTGGACATCACTCAACTCTGTCCCACATGTGCAGGTACAGCAGCACGGCTGATGATTATTTACTGACCTGATCTCTGTCTTCTGTTGTAGATCAGACTGACACATTCACTTCTTTCTTTATCATTACAGTCTCAGTCTCTCTGATAGTGCTGATCTCTGCTGGATCTCTGATGATTGTTGCTGGATTGGGAATCTTCTGGATCTGCAGGAAACACAAAAAAACTGATCAAGAAAGTAAGTGTTACAGCTTTTAACAAGTATTATAATAAATATTAATTAATATTATTACAATAATAGTATGATTGAAAAATCTACTCCAAACAAATTATTCAATTGATAGCCCATATTATAATTTAATATTTTAATATTCATGTAGGTAACACCATTTAGTCCATAAATAATGTTGGTTATTATTTTTTGCACTAATTGGAACAGGTCTACTCGTCTCACAAAAACTGATTCTGTGTTTACGGTTTACTCTGTTAGTAGCACATGTGGAAATAGCAATAATGTACAACATATTAATTTTGTTAATGCAGTTTTTAAAATTGAAGCTTTAAATATATTTATTAATTGTGAGCATTAACACTTTAACTTGTAAAAAAAATCTCTTCCTGTTGTTCGAGCAGCTCAGATTTGTGAAGATGAGAAAACTTCTGCTGTTCTGTTTCAACATCCGTCGTTCTATGAAAGAAACACACACACATGGGTAAGATCATTTATCATTAGTTTCTGTTGTGTGTGTGTGTTTGTATCATATCAGTGAGTCAGATGGAGATCAGTGTGTGATTGTGATACTTTTCTGCAAGCAATAACTAGTCATTTGTACTGGAATATGTTTTAAAGCAACTGAGAAACACTAAAAGAGTGCAGGATATTTTAATGCAACTAACACAAATAATTGTGCAAAAGAAAGGACAATAAATAAACTCAAACTATTTTCATTCATGAAACTTTCACTTCAGGCTAATATTAAAAAAAAATGTCCCACTTTCAGTTGTTCTTTAGGCAAAATTTCCTATTCAGCTTGCGTTATGGTTATGATTTAACATCGTTAGGCCTGTGCAATTCATGCTAATATTACAACATTTCAATACTTGATAATTTTTTCTAAAACCACTGCTATAGATATAGATGATTTGTTTTAGTTTTTTATTCTATCTTGTGTGATGTGTTTTACAGAAATCTGAAGAGGAGACTCATGTGGAGTATGTGTCTGTCAGCATGAGAAGATGATTCAATGTTTCTCTAATATCTGATCCAGCTGTGATCATTTCACTATTGAAAACTTCTGCGACGAGTCTGTGGTATTAATACTAAGATTATGCGTATTATCTTATATTATAATTTTAAAGAATAAATCCAATGATTCACTGTTGTAATATGGTATCATGCAAATGTCTCGTGACTGATCACGGTATTTTAAACATCCTTCCAGCAGCAAAAAGTCAATTTAAGAGCCTCCAAAAAAGTCACTGCGATTTACTATAAGCTAAATGTATAATTATGAATGTGGAAATAGTAATTTTCCTCCACATAATGGTGTAGTTCAATCTAACAGCAGGGGTTAATGTAACAGAAACTGCTCTTCTCTCTGTATAAAGCGCAATCTAGTGTTCAAAATGGGAATTCACATCTGGAACCAGGGTCTGTGACCCTAGCATTTTTGGGGGCCTAAGCAGATTTCCAAAAGGGGCTCCCACTACCTACAGTTTCACCTAACCACCCCCAACCCATTCCAACATACACATCCTACACCAGTGGCAAACGCAAAGGGGTTTAATGGGGGGTCTTGAGCCCCTGCCCCTGTGAAAGTGAAAATGCCCTTTTCTTCTAACCAACAGATCCACTGTCCTACACTGACACCTTATTGTAAAGTTTGACCAAATTGTCTTACTAAATATATTTATCTTTCAAGATATAATATGAAGATATCTTTATCGATTGCTTTTAGATAAATGTATCAACATTGGTGAGTAAATAAAGCAAAAACACCTGCCAATGGGTTATACATTTACAATAGAGAATAATTTATTAATAATAATTATAATAATATAGAATAAATAGGTTCTGAGCTGGCATGTTTAAGTCCAGATTAAATTGCGAAGAACTTTATAAGTGTAAAAACACATGTTTGAAAAGTATTTAATTCGGCCTATTTAAATAATTTGAGTTGTTTGATAAACACTAAAGCAAATACAAAAATCTGAATGGCTGTTTGAACACGTAAATACTGGTTGCTTTTCCTCTCCGTTACGAGCAGAAACAGAAAGTCGCGCTTTCGCAGCTGCTTTGTGTACAGGGGTAACCATGGTAACCACCGTATTCTGCTCCATAAGCGCCACATCCTGAGAGTGAACTTGCATTTTTATTCAGCCCGTCTGCAGTTTGTTCAGATGATCAATGCGAAAACCAGATCGAATTTACACGCAGTGAATTGCACTGGTAGATGGAAAATAAGCTGATATGCATTCCTAAAATCTAAACAATTTGGATATTAAGGTAGGCTATCTAGAATTATTAACGTATTTTGAAGTGCCCATGATAAAAATGTCATGCAAGACACTGATACCGTGGTACATCGTCTTTAAAGCGCTCGTAAATGCCGAATTAGACCAATAACACATCGATGTAGCATCTTGTTCACTTTTTCCCCTGTTTTCCTCTTCTCTGCACCAGATTGATACACTCTAAAAAAATGCAGCCTCTTCATTTTCAAACATTAACGCACACGACTGGCACAAGCAAACTTTATCAAACTTATTACCACGCATTACTGTCTTAACCCTCTGGGGGACTTCAAAAATGACCCGAAGCGTTTTATAAATTAAAAAAAAAAATTGTAGCTTCATCTGAATGGTCCGAAACTTGGTGACTTTATTGGTACTTGGTTATAGAACACCCCAAAAAATTGGGGACAGGATTTGAAAAGTCTAAGTGGTCATAAAAAAAATAGTCACACTCAGGACATTCGGGTCAAAAATGACCCCCATAGGAAATTAATGGGAAATACAGAGTTTTTTTGTGCATACAATCTACAAATCAGCCAGGAAGCAGAAAAAAAGCACGACAGTGAAGGGGTGAATCTGTAAAACATCAAGAGTGCAAAACAGACAAAAAAAACACACACACACACAAAAACACAATTACCTTTTGGAATGGCATGCTTTGTGTGTGCCATTCCGATTTGTTTCCGATTTCTGATTCCGATTTGTGTGTGTGTGTGTATTTGTGTGCATAAGTGTGTGTGTGTGTGAGTTTTTTTTGTCTGTTTTGCATTCTTGATGTTTTAGAGATTCACCCCTTCACTGTTGAGTCCTTTTTTTCTGCATCCTGGCTGATTTGTAGATTGTATGCACAAAAAAAACAAATTTCCCATTCATTTCCTAGGGGGGTCATTTTTGGTCTTGAGTGTGACTATTTTTTTTTTTTACGACCACTTAGACTTTTCAAATCCTGCAATTTTTGGGTGTTCAATACCAAGTACCAATACAGTCAAGAAGTTTCGGACCATTCCGATGAAGCTATGATTTTTTAAAAAAAATTATAAAACGCAAGATCCACTATAGTGGTAAAAATGTTCTATTGCGTGATAAAAATGCTCAATGTGTCCACTGGATGGCACCAATCTCATTTAAAAAATTGCTTTCATGAGGCCTAGGCTTGACTCTAAAACGAAATACAGCTTTAAAGCTACACTATGTAACTTTTCCGTCCACTAGAGGTCGCCTGTTCAAAACAAAGTCGTAGTTTGATGACGGCACGTTTGAGCGCAGAATCTCGGGACATGTGGTCTTCACCTCACAGCCGGTGTAAAACAGTCAGGATAGGACTCGAGCAGAAATCATGTTCATGGATGCGATTATTAACATTACTGTAGTCTGAAGCAGAGCAGGACCGAGTGTTGTGGAGCTGAGCAAGGCCGCAGGAGCGATTGAAGAGCGGGACTGTTATTATGGCATAGTCGCCGGCGGGACTTTTATTATGACACGGTTGCCGGCGCCACTTCCTCTTTTCCAGTCATGAGTTTGAGGTAACGCAACTCTGTTTATCGTATTAGATATATCTGAGTGTTTTGAAAAGGAAGTTATGACGTTCGCTCGGCGGCTGCTATGACACTTGTTCACAATGCAGTGAGAGTAAAGTGTTTCACTGAATAAAACCGGAGACCGAGGGTGACTCAGATATGACGCAATCGACAGGCGACTCCCTGACACGCATAGCTCACACGTCCCGGTTCCTTGGTTAAAATAGCAATTTTCTCACGATTTACAAATAGTTGAAAACATTTGGGATATTCTAAGTACTCAACTGAACAAAATATATAACACTGGCCTAGTGGTTTCTGGATGTTTTACTGCAAAAATCCTACATAGTTCACCTTTAATAATAATTTTGAAAAAATTATATATAGATA